>NW_027094088.1:24001320-24708360 GCF_029207755.1 Chamaea fasciata | reverse complement strand
TATGAGCTTTGACTTTATGTGAACTTTCCTATATTCCAGTCATGAGATTTAACCAAGAACAGCCTTGGGGATATTATGATGGGAAAAGCAAAGTGTGGTGATTGCATTGGGAATATATTAGCTGGAAAGCTGTCTCAGCAGCTGGCGAGCAGCCTTTTAAAAACAGCGTTATTCCAAGAACTATATAAATAAACAGAGGCCTTGGGAGTTTTTATCCACCCAAAAAAATCACTTTGCCAAGCCAACCATTACCCGAACTTTCTCTATATGTGTGCCTCACATGGAGGGTACTTTATACAGGGTAAGAGATGACTAATTATGCCTGCCAAATGCTCTAAGTTTGGGCTGGGCAAGGGCTAATTTGCAGAGGGGATGAAGAAGAAAAGGGTGTGGGGAAAATGGCTTTTCCAGAGGTCTGACTGAATGTAATTGTGCAGCTAATTATTGCTGGTCTTTCTCTTTGTTACTACTGCTGATCATCGAGAACTATATTTTGGTTTATGTTCATAGGGCCCCAGGTGATAGTTCTTGCAACTGAGTAATTCTCACGTAACAATGCCCAGATGATAATGCATTACACTGCAGCTCTACCTTACAGCTCAGAAGTCTCCAGAACCAGAAGAATCTTGCTTGTTCAGCAGAGGCTGGATCAGACCAACAACCTCAGGTGACTAGATGTAGAAGGACACCCAAGACTCTTTGAGGCCGCTGCTTTGTCACACCCTAGATGATGAAAACCCGCTTACTCCTGTCTGAGGCTTCCTGAGTGTAGACTTAGCCATCCCTCCCCGGTTCATCCACCCCCAAAACTAATTTGGAAACACTTTGCTGTACTAATTTCTATTCCTAATAAGATCTAAAACAATAATCAGCATCAATATGGTGTTCTATTCATCACAAGTTGTACCAGGAAAAGCAGTAGAATTACAATGAAAAAGACAGAAGTAGGCCAAAATCACAGCTCTCCAGATGGCTGTAGCATTGCTTTGCAAACATCCAAACCCTTTTATTCTTATGGCCCAAAAGAGAACGATTAAATATGGAGTAACAATAGGCAAGAGAAGTCAGGAATAAAAAATAGAGCCACAGTGACAAAAATGCAAGAAAAGTGTTTCAAGAGTATTTACCTTGATCATAAAAATTATCTTTTCTTTTTTTTTAACAGTTCCTGTTTCAAGTCCAGACTTTTTGCCCTGCTCCAAACTGTTTTTATTGGTAGCTGAACTTTTTAGCAATGATATAAGTCTTCTAGGGATAACATTTGTCAGTTTTACTGTTGACACTATTTAACCATAGAGAACAATGTAGAAGGCCCATGATAATCATATATTCCTGTGACACATATATTAACACCATTTACAGCTATTGACACAAATAGACAAATAATCAGCACATTCTTTTAACCAAGTCCTCCGTAAGTCAATGCCTTCATGATGTAATTTATAAGAAGTTGGAATCAACAGGCCCTTCTATTTCAGGATTTCTAGGTACTTTCCAAAGATTAATTAATTTTTGTAAAGCCCATGGGAAATTTACTCCTGCTGTACAGATGTGGAAACAGACATGGAGCAGTTAAGTGATTCACCCAAACTCACAGAGGAAATATGAGTCAGTTTGAAAGAAAGAACTTGTGTCTCCTCCTTCTTTCTTCACTTTAGTTAATTGTCAAGTAATGGTGATGAAAGTTATACAAAAACCACACAGGGAAGCAAGAATGGAGAATAAGAAAAAAAATCTCTACAAAATATATTTTAATAAAACCGTAGAATAATGTAATCTGACCTATGCAACAATTTTTTGCTAATTCATAATGATTTATGAAAGTTCAATGGATAACAAAACTCCCAGTGTTTGTGCATATGGAAATAATAATAAAAATGCATCACACAAAGCAATTCAACATTCAAAATATTTCTCATACCACAAGAACATTATTTGTAAATCCTCACAGATTCAATTACAAAAATCAGGTGTAATTTAATTATGCTCAGACCAGGAACAAGCAGATGAATATTTGTCTGTTTCAAAACATTTTATGCTTTTATTAAAATATATTGGTTGGACTAGAAAATTGTGATTCATAAGTCTAAGGTCTCCAGGGCCTTGAGAAAAATGGTTTGTTTAGGCTTGTGCAGGTGCTGTGATTCAGCAGAGCAACACACAGGCTGCTCAAAGGCTCTACACCAAAGAATCCATGGCTTGGTTCCCAGTGACTCAAGCCAGATTCAAGAAACTATAAAAATGAATAGAGCAGTAAATCTCCACCCATTTAAAGAAATTATTTACCATCAATTTCTCTTGTGGTGGAACACTTTTGTATCCAAAAATGATACTGACACCTTCAGGTTTACATGAACAGGCTAAAATTCCTCAGTCCATGGTTATGTAAGAAATTAGGGCAGAAAGTGAAAGGGGAAAAAGAAAATACCTACAGACCAACAGGACTTGACCAACACATAGAAGAAGCATCTGGCAGTGTGAATGAAAGCAGTGAAAAACCAATAAGAAGTTATTTTTCCCAAACTGCTCTTAGAAACCAATTCAGAATTTTTACATGGCTTTCATTTTTTTTTTATTTTTTAATTCATTAATTTCAAACACAGAGGTTTTCACAAAGACATACATCTCTGAAGTCAGCAGTACAATGTTCTGGAGTTCATTTAAGGCACACAAGCTAAGACCTTAAACAGAAATTATGATAGGACTTTCTAAATCTATGTAAACAACACCAAAATTCCCAGAATGCAAAAATTCACTGTTATTGTCAATTCCTTTCTTAGGCCTTCCAATACCTGTAAGTATACACTACTTAGATGATATGGCTGAAATGATGCATGATGGTCCAAGTCTCCTGCCAGCAGTCTTGGAGCATCAGCAGGTATTTCCATAAATACTACAGTCCAACAGAATATCAGCTGCTTTTTTTTTTTTCCTGCCTTCCAAAAACATTTTGATAGCTGAAAATAGGCACATATATCACGTATGATGTACCCTATTAATCTACATGAAGAGTGTTTTCCCTTTGTTGTGGTTTAGGAATGGTACTCCCCAATTTAAACTCTCCAAACGACTCATTGCTCACTCTCTCCCTTTCCCACTGCCACCCATCATGGTGATTGGAGCAGAGATTTGGAGGCACAAAAGGTAAAGATCATGGTTTGAGATGAGAACAATTTACTGGAAACAGCAATGAGATAAGAAAACAAACAGCAACAATACTAATAACAAAAGTGTACAAGACAGAAGCGAGTGATTCACATGCAAAATGCTCAGAGTCAGCATTACCTGACTGCTCCCTCTGCCACCTTACTCAACTGAAAGGAACCCCTTTTCTCAGGAAGAGACTCCCTTCCCCTTTTGCCTGGCAATGACATGAAGTGTTATAGAATAATCTCCATGTCCTAGCCATGCCCTGTCCTGGCTACTGATAAAATTAACCCTGGCCAGGCCAGTACACCATGACACAAGATAAGACCATCTCTGTACATTGCCAATGTATTCTGGGTTCCTCAGTGGTCCCTGAAGACAGCACAGATCCTCCCATGAGGAAGGGGAGCAGCATCAGGAAAGCAGAAGACAACCATGTCCCCTCTAAAGTATCAAAATTAACTTCATCAAGGACAGTACAGATGGAAACTTATCATTCCAGAATTTTCCCTAAAGAAATGGAATAGAAAAAGACAGCATTAAGAAATTATTAAAGGCCTTTAGATCTTTTCTTGTAGCACCACCTTAAGATCAGCTGTGTGGTGAAATTTCTATGAAGAAATCAAAACAACAGATAAACAGTCTTGTTGTGGACATAGAATTAAACCACTCACAGGCAGACCAAGGTCACTCTTAAAATAGCACACAAAATCACCAAAAGCAATATCCATCAAAAATGTTTACAAGTCTTCTTCAAATGTTCTTTTATCAACGATCAAAGACTCCAGCAAAAACTCACAAATTTTATTCTCCTGACATGTTTGTACGCCTTTTGGCAGGTAACCCCACATGATAAAGCTGTGTATCTGCCAGGTTCATTGGCAGACACGACAAGTCTGAATGACACTGAGCAGAATACAAGCAAAGATGTCAACGCAGTGGGAAAGGAGGATTTCAGGAAGGCAATACAACTACAGAACACATTTTAGGTTTTGGTTTCCTGAATTACCATTAAAAGCCTAATGGCCAGCTTGACTTTTACATTCCTTATGCTTTACAGTGAATGTTGTCTACTGACTCTTTCAACAAGTCCAACACCCAGAGCATTGTTCATTGTGCACAGTCACACCAGCACTCTTAAGAATGAAAAATGGAACATTAAGAAATTCTGTGTGGTGTTTTCATATGTGCTATTCACAATGCATGTATTTTCTTTAAGGTTTGGTGGTTCAAACTTGTACCAACAACATCTTTGTAATACTACCATGAATGGTGTCAAAATTATCTGGCCATCATCATAGGAAACTTTCAAAACAAGCAGGTAATAGCTGAGGATTTTAATCGCATTGTAAAGTAGTATGACATGATCATTCATGAATGCTAATGAACACAAACCAGGATCACAGCTTTACAAAATACCTATAATCTGCTTGCAACAGAGACAAAATTTATTTCAAAACTTCTTTCTCAAGGCCTCCACTATTGCATGCACCAAGGTTAATTGCTATCTGCATTATCACCAATTACCATATCCATGTGGAAATCTGTCTTCAAAATGCTTTTGGTATCAAGAAAAATGTCATTAAAGAGACTTTAATGAATGAAAAAGTTTCATTTGGATAGTAATTTAAAATACGGTCTCTGTTACTTTCTGACTAGAGCAGAAACACCACATGAGGTAGTGACTGTTCTACTCTCACAAGCCACAAATATTCAGTGTATGGCAAACCCAGAAGTTTTGTCAGGAATTCAAACACTAACAGAAATTAGAGGGTGGAGCTTCAAAAAGGAGGGAGGTGGTGAAAATTGTGGCCTGGCCCAGCAGAAAACTTAGAGAGTTCAACAAGAGGTGAAAAGCTCTGGTCCCAGGGCAGAAGCACAAGCCGAACTGGCACCTGCTGAAAAGAATCTTGGCAGTTCCAGCAGATGCCAACTACAAAAGAGGCAACAGTGCACTTTCATGACAACGAGGGAAACTGCACAGCTGGGCTACAGCAGGAGGAACACAGGCAGCAGGGTAAGGGAAGATGTTTTCTGCTTCCATGCAGCACTGCTGAGGCTGCAGCTGGAGAACTTCATCCATCTTGGACCTCTGCTCCAAGAAGAATAAGGGGGGGGTTTGGAGAGGGTCCAGTAACAGGCTTCTGACATGGCCTGGAGGCTGCAGCATGTGGCCTTCAAGTCTAAAGTCCAAAGCTGTCTAATGCCATGACTGATTTGATGTTCAGGCTTTGAGGAGGAAGCTGGACTGGATCACCTTGAAAGGTCTCAGTCAACCAAAGCTACCATGATTATGCCAGTTGATTCCTCTCTCAATATGTGAGGAGTTGCAGGATAGCCATAGTGAAGCCAAGAACAGCAGCAACAAAGCCAAGCACACTGTACTACTGAATACTGGGCATTTTGGAAAAACTGAAATATACCTCTATAAAGCAAATCAACTCATAACAGCAGGGAGTTCTTATCATTTGAGATTTGTATTCTTGAGACAACTCAGTGCTACAAAGCATGTGTGTTTCTAAAAGGCCCAGCACGATCAATAATGAACAGATAGTCAAGGAACAAATCATCTGTTAAGACACCATCCATAATGAATCACTAAGTAATTAAAAACAACTCCAGTGAAACATGAAGTCGCTGCACACACTGTAATAGGGTGTGTGAGTGCACACTGCAGAATATTTTAATCAGAGACTTAAAGTTAATAGGAAATTAAGTATGAACAGAAGCTCAGTTTTGTGGATTTTTGATACTGTATCACTCGTGTAAGACAGCAATCCTACAAAATGTTTGAAAAAGTATCTAAAATTCATGAAGTTAATGAAACTCTTCTGATTGTTAGTGTCCACTTGCATAGACATAGAACACCTTCATAACAGTGGGAGACCAAAACTGTGCTTCCCAAGACAATTTTGGGAAAAATCCTCTCAAGTTTTCTTTCATATGCTATTCTTCAACATGTTCTTCCAGAAGTATCCATGAAAAAGCTTTTTTTTTTTCCTCATGAAAAGAGTGCTTACAGAAAAACCACTCAACTGATGACACTGATTAAGGAGCACAGAAAACTTGAAAAAATCCAAGAATACACCTCTATTCACCAAGAGGTATTAAATCCCTCAGAATTTTATAGCTGCAAATAAAGGCAAAATGCATCCATCCCTGTCACATATCTTTTCAATAAGAGTTGACAAAACTCCACTGGAAAACATTTATGGAATATTTGTCCCCAATGTCTTGTACAGTTTCCTCTGAGCATGAAAAATTCAAGTGTCTTCACAGACAACCACATAATTAATTTTGCAGCAGTTGGAATGAGCACACAAAAATTCGAAGGATTTTAAGTCTGAATCAGTATTTTAATGAAATATGGGGATCACTTGTTAAAAAAAAATATTTTATAACTTCCAAATCTTTTTTTTAATCCATTGTTACATGGGAGTATAAATATAATTTTTCGATCAACCAATTTTAAAAGATTTAAGTAGTAAGGAGCCTAATGTGAACAAGATTTGACTATCAGGTTTTTCCTCACAGGAGAAATAATTTTCTTTCTTTTTTCAAATTGTCTGTATTTCAAGACATTCTATTTTTAAACTAAAACTTCCTGCCTTTACTAGAAGATGAAACTTCAGAATTTACCTGGAATTATATTACTATTTACTTACCCCAGGAGAAGTCTACTATAGCAATATGACACCACTTTCATCAACATAGTCATCATGTATTTGGAATTACTGTTGAACAAAATTTATTTAGTCCAATTTAAATAAGTTCTAAGATAAATCCTGTGCAGCATAGGATGACACTAATGCTGCAATTCTATAGCATTCTGATACTGCCAAGACATTGCTTTATTCTGCAAGTAATCTGTCATGAATTAAACAAAAACTGGCACAACAAATACCTCATTTTTAAAACTTGATTTATTTTTTTCCTCTTTTGAGAGAATCTTCAACACAGGCAAGGTACTAGAAGAAATGTAAAAAAGGTTTCAATGAAATGGGAAAAATCTAGAGAACAAATTCTGTCCCAAACCTAGGGTATTGTTTCAGGTAGGAAAGGTGAACAATACTTTTGGTTGGCATCTGAAATAATGGCAGTTTTTACTTTTTGGAGCAGTTAGGCCTAACTGATCAAAATTGGTGACCATTAACTTTATTCATATATAGCAAGGTGCCAAAACACAGATATATTTTAACTGTAGACAAATTCAGCGGATGTAAATTGGGATGGGGAGAGGAGTAGTCTGTCATTATGACCATGAGTACTCTGGCCAAAAGAGCTATGGTCTGGTTTGTCACATTCATGAAATGGAGCTCTTTGGGGACAAGGAACTACAAGAATTTCATAATCACAGAATACAAATTCTTGACTTGCCTGCAGCACCAGCACCTCCACATTTACTGGAAGCAAGGGCAAACCTCAGATACTGAACCACTAAGTTTCAAAAACATGGTGCTTCATCAAAAACAAACCAAAAAACAAACAACAAAACAAACAAACAAAAAAGCCAAACAAAAAATTACTTTTGTCGACCTCAACTCAAGACTGAGCAGAACTAATTTTCTTTTCCAACCACAAACTCTATAATAATCATTTGACCAGCTGCACTGTTCTCACAGAAAAAACACATGGAATAAGGATCAGCATTTATTGATGTGAAAAGATCATAAAAATCTGTTAATACATCTTGATGGTTACTTAAAGTTAATTTATCCCAAATTTACAACAGTTTGTTTGAAAGTTATTTTTACTAGCTTCTCTCACATGAAGCTGGTCCAGAAGCCATTGAGGGCTAACACTGCAAGCAAGGTTGTAGAATAGAAACCTATCAAAACTCTGAACTAATCTTGTCAAGTAGAAGAAATTAAATACAGAAAGTATAATTGAAAGCCAGGAGTGATTATTTCTAAATTGCCATTTCATATCAAGAGTTGCTGCCTGATGCCAGCAGCGTCCCTCTGGCAGCCAGACCTTGCAGCTGCAGCGGGGCTGGAGTGGCCAAAGGAGCAGGAATCGCTGTCTCAAGGCTCAGGGAGAGCAGGTGGGAACATGGAGCAGGGCAGGTGACTGAGCCAGGCAGTGCTCAGTGTCCATGGGAACAAGAGCTGTGCCACATGGATGCCAGTCACATTCCAGTCACGTGCTGGTCATGTGCCAGTCAGTTCTTCCTCTTCCTGTATAATTTTTTGTTTTTATATTTCCTAAGGCAATGTATTTATAAAACATCTCAACCATCTATCTGAAAACTCTAAGGAAATGCTCTAAGGAAAAGAAATCTAAGGACAGGTTGAGCTGCATTTTCAGAGGACATGGAGAGACAAGATCACAGAAAAGTCCATGGTAGTGTTTCAAATTAAAGAGTTTGGAAAAATTCTTTTTAAAAAAAGTAACAACCTGAGTTGGTGCACCAAACAAAAAAAAAGGGGAAGAACATTTAGCACATGTTGTAAGTTATAAAAGAAAAAATTCACAAAGCTGTCAAAAACAGAATGACAAAAAAAATATCACTGCCACCATCACTCAAGTTGACCCCAGTAACAAAAATAAAAATTTACGCAGGTTTTGAGAGAAAGCAAGTGTTAAATTATGGCTCTGCTATAGCATCTTTCAAACTGTGGGACTTTCTGCAGAGATGCAATTCCCCCCAGACATGCAACGTAAGTGGAGAAAATCTGTGCTGGCCTGGAGCGTTTGCACGGTGCAGGCAAGACACAGCCCATTCTGAGGCTCTGCCCTTGCCTAGCAGAGCACACACAACTCCACCTCTGCCTCAGCATGCAGAAAGGCAGACAGGAGCACTCTCCCAAAGCCTATACTACCAACAAGTAAATGCCACCTACCATTATGAGAATCTAGGAATGAAAATGAAGTTGACTGGTTTTAGAAAAAAAAAAGCTAGTACATCTACACACTCAGCCCAGTAAAATGGCCTGTCATATAATCTGAAGAAATTACATTTGAATCTAGTTTTACTACCTTTTTTTCAATGAAATATTTCCATATTCTGAGCTGCCCATTCCCACAGTTCTTGAAGATAAACAGCTCCTGACATCATTGTGAAGTTCTATTTTCAGAAAACTTTATTTATTTCTAAGTGGTTTAATGTGCATCTGTTTACATAAATATTTAGATATGTGAAAGCACATCGTGCACAAGCTGCTCTGATAAACAGAAGTCAGCTGTTATTCCTTCTCCACTCCTGACTCCACTTGGAGCTGTGCCTACTCCCCAGCTCTGGTTTATAATACAACCATTGTGCTTAGAATGGGGAGTTTATAAACACATGCTTGAAAAATGTAGTCTGGCTTTCCAGCAATATATTTCAATGGCTCTTTTATCATTAAGTTGCTCCACAGTTGGTGTGTCTCAGTGCACTAAAAGTTTACATTTCTCCACAAGGCCTCACATGAGATATGTATTGACAGTATTAGCAAAGCTGGGAGGTAACAGGAAAAGTGAGCATTAGAGATTTTTATCTCTATGACAGAGACACGTTTTTATCATTTTATGTCTAAGGGCTCTCTCTACAAACTACTTCCACTGATAACAGAAGCTGAGTTTATGAAATATGGGATGAAATACTTAAATCTACCAGTGGCTCATCTCTTTGACTGACAACCCCCATTATTTGTGCTTAACATGCAAGAAAACTTAGTACAGGAAGATGAGAAACAGAGGAAGGGTGAATGTTCCTGCAATCTGAAGACCAGAATAGGAGTCAGAAGATCTGAACTAAGCTTCCACAGTTGCCACACAGGTCTCATGTGAGTCTGGAAAAGTCTTAGATCCTGGGCCAGTAACATACTTAGCACATCCCACTGCCTTCAGTCTCTGGCAAGACCTGAATCATCTGTGACATTCTAAACCTACTGAAATTTTTCCTGTTACTCTAGGCACTGAATGAAGCTTTCCTTTACCTCAGAAAAGACAAGAGAGGTGTTCTCACTTTTAAATATATGTATATATACACACCAGGACACACATATATGTATTCTTAAAAAGAATTAAGCTTTGCTTACTATACAAAATTATACTGAATATTTTCTCCATTGTAAATCAGTACCTGTCCAAAACAATTTATCAATTCCATACAGATTCACTGAAGTCACTGCTGCATCCATATGAAACTTTTTTGGTCAAACATATTCTAGCTACATTTTTGTATATGTCAAACTACTGGAAGTCAGCAGTTTAGAACATTCTGCCGTCCAAGAAGTTAATTATAAATCATAAGACTTCAGAAAAGGTTTCTCATACTCCTATTTATTTCAAATTAAGACCACCATGAAGCTTTTGCATTAAAAAACAAAGAGACCTGAAAATGAGGATAGGCTATAAATATTGTTCATGCTTTTGAAAAAGGAAATTCCATGGGAAAAGTGAAGTGGATATGTATATATAACTCAATCTTTTCCAAAGTTCTCATTTCAGATCACATTCATTTATTACCAGTAAAAATTGTCAAAACCAGTAATCAATAACCTAGGCAAGTTCTCAGTCAGCAATGGTAAGTCTCATTACTGATTCAGGTTATGTCTCCCAGTTGTCCCTGCATAGTGACTATTGATTTGGAGCGTGAGAACTGGATCTCTTTCAGTTGAAGTTAAACTGAATACACACTCCAGCCGCAGGTGTACACAGCCTGTGGAACTACGTGAGAGCTGGGCTGAAGTCAATCATCTCAAAATGCTCACAATGTATCCTCTGTTTTGTTCTGCTTTTCAATCTCTACCAGCCCTCAATATTTCTCAATGAAGACAAAGTCTTAATGAGACTTTGAGGCTTTGCTCCATAGAAAATTAATACAGAGCTCAGTTTATGACCTGGTTATTTCTCCCTCTGTTTGGAACTGTTAGATATATAATTAGATCAGAATAATTACTGTGGAGTGAGGAAACATTTTTCCAGCTCTTCCTTTACCTTTTCAACAAACTGTTTTTTTTTCAATTCACAACCCGTCAAAATTTTTTACTTTCATGCTGCCAAAGAACCACAACTAACAATACATCCAGGCTAATAATTCTTTTTTTAAGTTTAGAAGACAAGGCAGATGTCTTTCTTTTTTAAAATACAAGTTTGGGCTTACATAATACTTTCTATATGTTCATGGTAAATCCAAAAATCTGTGTCGTATGCAAATAGTCATTATGCAAATGACTATTCAGCTTTCATTTTTTCAATCAAGCATGACAACTCAGCATAAATGCATTAGATTAGAGGAGCTTAAACCAAACTGCAGATACTCAACTTCATCCATTCAAAAATGTGTTCTTTTTATTAAAAAAAAAAGCAAACCCAAAGCCAAAACTCAACAAACAAAAAACCTCACATAACCCAAAACCCAGCAATCAGTATCTTCCTGCTAGATTAAAAAGATAATCATGCAAGAGGTTTCCACATATGTCATCATACAGTCTTGAAAATTACACCACTGTTGTCATTCAAAAATGATTGGCGTTAAGCATAGATTGATTTGTACCATCATCCAGATGTGGTGAAGCCAATGTGCCGGATATTCCCAAAAGGGTGTGGTACCAAGCACCAATATCAGCAGGTATCAGCAACAAGTCACAATAAAGACTCATGTCTGAAAGACCAGAAAGGAGGAAACCTGACTAGCTGGAAATACCATGCAGAACTAGAACTGCTTCATCCCCCTTCACTGTTCATCTCTAGATCATTACAGAGAAAAAGAAGGAAAAGGAAAGCCACAGTGTAGGACAAGAATGTACATTATGAGAACCAGCCTAAATTGGGAAATTTCAGTTACTGTGTTGAGGCCTGGGTCAGTTTTGCCACTTCTTCGAAAAGTTATTAATTTTAAATCAAACTCCATATTTCTACACCAAAGTCACCCTGATATCCGAAAGTTTGTTATTTGGTAACTACAAGAAATGCAGTATTATTTTTAGTGAGTATGTTATTTCAAAACATTTATATACTCGCATGTTGACAATTTTCATTTTTAATAGAAAATGTCTCAGGCACTAGATAATATTTGCCAATCTGAAACTTTCCATCCCCCACCATGTTCCCTCAATTTTCAGAATCAATGTCAAGAGAGATGTGCATCTTATAAAAGAAAGAAATCTCAATCAGCACTTGAAGGGACCACTGAGAATCTTCCAATGAGTTCCAGATGTTTGGCCACTGATGCTTGCACCATGGAAAAATCTTTCCAGGTGTTTGCATTTTCATACATTGTTGCACAACAGGGATCATAAAGCTATTTCCATGAAGCAAGGTCATCCTTAATCAAAGGCATGCACATGACAAGATCACCAGACTAACCAGCACCATGGCAGAAACAAAAAACCATCTGGGTACGCCAACACTCTTACATGGTTGGTCGGAGCTGGACAAGAGCCTTGCTGGCCCAGATGCCCTGAAGCTCATGCACAGTCCAGGCAGCATGGTTTGTATCTACAGGTGAGGAGATGGAACAAGCCAGCCCATCCAAAGGAGGCCTAGTCCAAGGTGCTCATCAACAAGAGCTTTAATTTCTAACTCAGAGGCAATATTGACTAGAGAGGCAAATCTTACTTTGATATATAATATATTCCACACTTCTGATTTTGTAACCTGAAGCATGACTTATACCTTATTTATAGCCTATATGACAGCCTCTGGAACCTCCTCAAGCTGACAGATCTAAAATTAAAGGATATTTAAATGTTTATATAAATAACTGAAATTCCAAGTTAGTCAGTGCCAGAGTTTGAATCAGCATTTCCACTATTTGGATTTATTTTGCCAGTTTCCAAATACCATCTCTAAAATGCAATGAACACTACTTATGGTGCTCGGTTCCTTCAGGTTAAAACCATAAGCTATATATATTATTAGTTAATATTCTGAAAATTGTTTTGTTTTGTGCAAAACATTGAAATGCATGAACACTTGAAAAGTGAATAAGATTATGGTTAAGTTTAGGACTTTTTCTAAAAATATATACAAGCAGCACAAAAGAAAAAAAACAATACACAGAGATTTTGTGTAACAGCTAAGAAAATTCTTTGGTTTTAGTGGATATATAATTTTTGGCTTAAAAAATAGATTAAAAACTATGGGTCAGAAGTTCATGCACCTAGAAAAAATAAAACCCAGGGAAAAGACTTGAAATTTTTATACCTGCATTGGTCTCTTATGTAAAATAGAAGTATTTTACAGCTACCTGAAATATTTAAGTTGCTTTTTTCTTTGATTTGTGCCTTCCAAGTGTGCTTGTTTCTGTACTGTTTAGTTATGAATCTTATAAAGAATCAGAAGCAGGGTTTTGCATTTATACTACACAGGGCTAAATTCAGCAACAACAACCAACCAGCAAACTGAAAACTATGGAAGCTGCATATCGGATAAACTACATAAAATAATTTAAATCATTTACCATTCAGCCTAGGGCAATTACTGATCATTCCATCCTGTAATGTACATTCAGTATTTATAAAGCTTGACTGCAGCTAAATCTCTACAAAAATATGTTGAATTCCAAATCTGAGTTCCTCAGCACCAACACTTATCACTGTTCACTAGGTTTTAAGTAGGTACTTCACCAAGAATCACCTTGCCTTCTTTCAAACATCATTTCTGTTTAGACACACTAACAGGATTTAAGCTTTTTGGTTTTTTATAGTTATCTTGCAAGTCCTCTCTTCAAACCTTTAAGTCAGATTTTGGTTGTGGTTTTGTTCATTTTCCTTTATTTTTTTTTTTTTAATTTGAGCACACTGAACATGTTTGATAAGAGAAGAAAACACAGTATACAAGGGTGAAACTACAAAACAAAACTGTGTGATTTGATCCTGGTTAGAACACTGGAAGGTAGCTATGGACAGTTCTGAGGGCAAACAGGAACATCAAACAGGAATATATTATGGAATGGAATTGTGTCAAGAGGATGTGGTTGTTTCTATTGCAATTAAATAAATTTAAAATGCTTCGAAGGCAGTTAGTAATCCACTTCATGATTATCTCCTAAAGACATGATCTCACATAAACTGCAAGTCATTTGCATTCACTGAACAACTATTTTAATTACATGAGCTACAAAGTACAGTAAGGATAATTTAGAATGAAAGTATTCATGAATAATACATAATTCAAGCACGCTTAACTCAAAATAAGAAAGTATGAAAAGAAAACATCAAAGATCCAAGGCATAATTTGTTTTGTTTTCCTTACTCTGTATATTTATTAGCTGACTCACAGCAAATCAGTATAATTTAATGGCACTTTTATTTTAGGAGTGCTTGAATCTTTTTGATTCCTGCTTAAACACAATCAGTAACATATCCCTCTGTTTTCTAAAAGGCAACAGTATCAGATTTCTATATTGATCAGTACAGACCTAAAATGACAGTAGCATTCTTCATAATTTAAAGAGTCAATAAACTCATAATCACATAATGATGATACATATTTCTAAAGACATTCAATCAAAGTCATTACCTAAATCACTTTGGTTCCTTTAAATTAATTTTAAAAAGGTAGATAAGCTTGTGTCCTATTGTGCTTTTATGTATAGGAGAGTATGATCAATATATGTGACAAAATTATCAACATCTAGGAATAAGAGCAAGATGACTAATTCAACACCTGAATTATTCCATTCATTAAAGTCCAGCAAATTCAGCCAACATCTAGAATGTCTCCTGTAGCACCAACCAGTTTCAGTTCAGACACATAACTTCTCCATCCCTGGCCAAGAAATTTCATCTATATAAATGTGTAAGTTTTCAGATGGCAATCAGTAAATTCAATTAGTTTTTATTTGCCTTGTCTGAGACACCTCAGGAAAAATCCCTTGATTTTTACAAGGTGCTGAGCATCTATTCTCTAGTAAAACTGAAACCGTGTGTAATACTGGGAATTAGAAACTTCAAATATTTTAAGGTAAATAATTTTTATATCTGTGGTAACTTTTTTCAGTAAACAGATATCTATCACCATTTCAGAGATGAGCAAAATTTCAGAAAAAGATCCTCAGTGTTCTTTGAATACAGTTATCTATTTTACTCTCTTTTTTTGGCTGCAGTTCCATGAAATGTCTTTTTTTTTTATGCCTTTCAGACAATTTTTCAGCCACGATCTCTTTCTTGTTCTGGTTTACTGTGGAACTACATAACCAAATGTTGGTTTAATAATGAATAAATCAGACTTGACTATCAAAATTGACATGGTGGTTCCTCCAAAACTCTCCATCCAAATATGATGCTTCTATCATTGGGTAACTCTCAGGATCTTTTCAGAGGTCTCTCTTAAATGAGGTCCTTTGGGAATGTTAGGAGCTGTGGCTGTAATGTTAAGAACAGCTGAATCTGTAACAGGATTGATCAATCTCATTAAGTTCTGTGAGAAGCATGCCTAATTGTTTTAAATATCTGTGGTCTCATGCTCCAAATACATTAAAGTAACTACTCAGTATTTCCTTACTCACTTCCCCCCACTGTATCAGCAACCCCAATACTGTGGGATAAAGCCTTATGTTGTAAACCATAACTTTATGGAGTTCTAAAGCATCTTGCCTTGTTTGGTATTGCATATTTGATATAATATTATTTATGCTGAGTGAATAGAGCATACAAGGATGTGCATCAGCCATATGTTGGAGATGGGTTGATCCAGTACTTCCAAAGAACAGATCCAAACCAAACAGCAAGTCCCCGATTCACTGGAAGTGTTCAAGAACATTCCAGACTTCTCATTGATAGAATACAGCATCAATCAATTCAAAGTGCCAGCATTTTTAAAGGCAACATTTTCAAAAGACAGGAGTACCAAAACCTTAGGTTTGAGAAACCATAAATTTTCTTCATGAGTGCTGACCATAGAAGAAAATAAAATGAGTCTGCCTCCTGAAGTAATCACAAAAATTAATGAATTTTCAACAAATAAGATGTGTATTACTTAGTTTCACATATTTCTTGATTTTTTTCTTTCACATTGAACACACAAATAGGTAAATCACACACTGTGATTTCTACTCTGACCAAACAACTACTCCTTAATTTTTTTTTCCTGGGGAAAACAAGTGCAGAAAACAAAAATTCTTCAATCTAATAATTCAGATCAACAACTTTGTTGTAACTGGGTGACTTTTTATATCAAGTAAACTAAAAATTAGATTAATTTATTGCTCATGAAGTTATGGTCACTTTTTCAGCCCAAATTTGACTAGCAAAAATAGTATTTCATACTTGTTCCCTGTTAAATACAAGGCAAATTGAATTCCATTGAAAAATCCACAGTTAATTAAACTATCATTTATCTTGTTAATCATAATTTATGACAACTGCTACAAATGATAGCAATTAAAAGATAGAGGAAGGAAGAAGCAAATTATTCTAAAGGATGCTTTTCATAATGTATGCTGGGCAACATTTCTGACAATCTTGCATGAAAACATTTCACTCTCTGATCTTTTTTTTTTCCACCATTGCATCACTTTTATTTTTAATTCCTCTCCCCCTTAATCCTTCTGTAACCATTTGACCCTTTGCTTGGCATTTCAGTTAGATAGACTCATTTATTCCAGGGTGATTTCTTTTTTTGACATGTACTGTGGTACATTCAGATCACAGAATTCAGGGTGTATTGGTGTCCTGGACGGCATCCTTGACGTGAATTTATTGGCTGTTTTTGTTACTCATCCACACCAGGGTTGTCCTCCCTCATACATGCCGTTCTCCTCCTGTTTACCTTGGGGAGATTTCCAAGGCAGAGGAGATAGGTAGGGCTCCCTCCTCCCCCAACATATCACAATGCAGATTGCAACACACCACTAACCTCCACTGCCAGCATTTCCTACAGGAGAGACAGGGCCAAATCCTGCTCTCTTCAAGTACCACCACTGTGCTGATCTACAGCACTCATAAAGGCCAGGTACTTATGACAGAGAGTTCTTGTTGTGATGTGTACATGGACTCTAATTCTGTTCTCACCATTCAAGAACACAGAGAAAAGTGGTGTGGTGAAAACAGAATTAACTACATTATCATATTTCATTGTGAAAGCAAAATTTGGCATGTTTGGAACAAAAAAAAGCTGACGCATTACAGCAATATCAGCTCATAGCACACAGGCCAAGGCTACTTCTAAATTTTCCATCACAAACTTCATCTTACTTCTAATTTCAAGTCACAGAAAGCTTTTCAAAAATTATTAACACTGAACTCCTGAGCCCAATAATATGCATTGCATAGAAGTATTTTTTGACAAAACTAATTAGGAAGAAACAATTAGTTAACAGACTAATCAGCCTAGAAGATATGAAAGTCACTGCCTCTTTTTATGAGAGAAAAAAAAAAAAAGGAAAAAACCACCTCTTAATTTAGGTTAAGCATAGGTATATATGTTTCATTAAAAACACTTTAAAGATACATTTAGTTGAAACTACAAATATGCATCCAAGGTATCCTACTATTTAACAAGCTACCTTACTATTCATATCCATATTAACTCCATATTAACTCACAGCATGATACACTGCAGTGATGAAATATGGGTACCCTGCCAAATATGTTTGTTCCTTAATCATGTTTAGAGACTGTTCACAGATTTGAGGTCTTTTGGTATTACTACAAAATAGATATGAGGTATTGGAAATTATCTTACAAGTAAAATTGTGCAAATCTTCCAGTGTATTACATCCATGCATATTGCCTAGTCTTTAGTAGCAATGCTGAATATTATCCCATCGGTTAATTTATAGTAAAATTTGGGAAGAGAAAATATTGAAAAACACAGAGTAGGAAATGCAGACTATGTTTTTGAAACTGATTGGGAGTTTATCTTGGACAGCCAATATTAGCACCTTCCTTGTCCCTGGCTGTGTAACTGTATTGTGGCAGAGCCTAAGAGTATCAGCCATTGATGAAGATCTCAGCTTGTCAGGTGAATTACTAACAAAAGACAAAAGGCCTGCCAATTCTGCTAAGTAACAACTGTAAATGTAAGCTGAAATTACAGTGTTACACTTTAAAGATGTGTTGGCTGATCTGAAAATATGCATATTTTCACACATATTTAAAATCAGACCTGTCATACCTTTATCTTAACTATCAACTCAAATACTCTCTGAAGCCTTTTTTGTGGATTTCAAGTCTCTCAGCTTCAGAAAAATCTACTTAATCTTAACTAGACTGCCTGGGTTTTTTTGCCCTGTAAGAGTGCAAGCCTGTTGCTTACTGCTGAAGAATGATCAAGTTGAGAGAACTGCTAGAGGGGAAAAATAAGGGAATTAGGCCTACTGATGCTAGGGCAAATAATATTTTAACAATTTATTCATGTTTATATACATATTTAAAAATGCTGTAAATCTGAAATCAATACCTTATTCCTTTTTTTTTTTGCTTATATATACATATATATATATATAAAATATATATATGCTTAACATATTCAGGCATTTTCTGTTAAGTCTTCACAGAAAAACTCATCACTTCATTTGCCTGCCCACTCATGCACAAGTTGACTATTCACTTGACAATTCAGAAAAATCTTTGTGAGATCTGGAAAAAAGAAAGAAATGCTTTTTTTCTCCTACAAAACACTATCTCTGAACTTTCCCTTTCCAAAAAAAAAAAATAAAACCATGACTTCAACAAGTTGAGGTTTTTCTCATGGATGAATTTTAAGTTATGAATGGCTTTCTTTGAAATATGTTCTTGATATTTTTAAGTTGTGATACCAGCAACTGGTGATGAGTTTGGATTGGGTAGCAATAGATAATTAATGCTGGATGGAGGAATGCTTGGATAGGAGGGATGATTCTACTAATGAGGAGCATCTGAGAAGCACATAATACAAACAGGATGTTGTATATTTTCCATAGTTCTGATTACATACACAAAATAATTCAATCATTCTTAAAAATATTAGGTCTTTACATAAAAGTACATGAAATGTGCTGGGGTTTTTTCCCCCTAGGGGGAAAGAACATTTTCCTGCTATTCATGAAACCTTGTTCCCCCACTGTTTAAACATTAAACAGCCTCCTACTATCATACATAGAATGACTGCGTAAATGTAGAGCAGGTATCAAAACAAAGGGTATAAGCAGGTAGCGTTCCTTTAAGGTGACATATAAATGACAAAGTGTGGAATATTTAAGTTATACTTTCAAAGGGATGCCACACAAGAAATCCAGCATGCTATCTAAATATCAGTAAGTAGCTGATAAGCCATTAAAAACATAATTGCTTCATTAATTCTACCTGAAGTTTCCCAATTACATTTTTTGCTAGCTACCCTTATGTCCTAAAAATTTTATGCTCCCAGTGCAAAATATAATTTTTTCTTTCTTTTTCAAAATACAGCTCTAGTTTAATCGAACCTAGGGTATTATAAATATGTAAACTTGGCAGTAAGTTGACTTTTTTGGACAAGTTAAATTATCCCCTACTGCAGCATAATTAAACTATGTCATTCAATAAAAATAAACATTGCAGGAACTCAACCCAGTTACTGTAATCTGCCCATTCTCATATCACTAACACATCTCAGTCTTAACACAAATGTATTTTTAGTTATGACTTCTATAAAGGAGATCAAATCTGAGTTTTTCAAAAGTGCCAGGCAGTTTCATGTTAGGTTACAGTTCAAGGGTTGATTCAGGTTCCTTTTGACCTTTGCAGATTATATATCTATATTGTGCAGTAATTTAACTCCCTCATTGGCCCTTGAGGCCCTCTTCACACTATGTGCAACACCAGTTCCCTCTAAGCAACTTTCTCCTGCAAGCACAAGGAGGAAAATCTGGAACTTGATAACGTGGGTCACTCAAGATTCCTCATATCTGGGAATTGGTGAGACTATGCCATGTTTCAACCCTGTGCGTGGGGCAGTCTTTCCAAAGTTTTCATGTAGCATTTTCCCTTCATGCACCTCATGAGTCACTCTCGGCACACAACAGAACCAAAATTTCTTTGAAATGAAAGCTGTTCTTTCCATTGCAGGAACTTAGAACCAAAAACAATTACTAGAGCATCTTTAGGAAGTTCCTTGATGGAAAAACAGGCTGAGCACAAGGCAGTGAAACTGCAGCCAGTGTTCTGAGGCAGACCTGCCTTGGCAGTGGACGTCACTTTCTGCTGTGTCACATGTACCAGAGGACACCTGCTTTAGCAATACATCAACTTGATTTCAAAATGCGATAAACATGTAGGAACAAAAGAGTTATGGAGAGCATTTCTTCAATGAGTGGAGATGGCTTGTTCTAAATTTGACTGCTGTAGTGTTACACATATTAAATGATCAATTAAAAAAAATTCCCATTAGCTTTGTATGTTTCCCATGCAGTTTTCATTTTGACTAATTACCAAAGCATATGCAAATTTACATGAAACTTTTATAACTCTTTGGTGAAGTCTTAATTCTGGGACATTTTCAGGGCCTGGCCTCTCTGAACAGAGAGGTTGTTTTGAGTAATAAATGTAATTTCCACTTGACTATAATGCTTTTCTATGCTAATAGTGATCCCATTCAGAGGCCAAGTCTAGCCCCAGCTGAGAACACCAACAAAACTACCAAGTGCTTTAACAGATTTTGCACCACACTGCAAATTCAAATGACAACTCCTTTTCCATTTGAATACCCTTCAAAATAATTTGAAGTAATCCCTGCTATTCAGATATTTAACTAAGTTTACAGATTCACAATTTTTAGTATTCTGGGAATTTAGATTTGTCTTCTGAAGTCTTTGGCAGATGGCTTCATACATCTTCAGGTTAGTTAACTCACGTTTAAGGCCCTTCCAGTCACAGTTCTCTCCTGTGTACTTTCTTCATATTTTCCTGTTAAAGCAGAGCAAAGCTCCAGCAAAAAATAAATAATTAGCTAAAAAAAACCCGAAAAAAGCAAACAAAAAGAAAACCCTTGAATTAAGATGGTAAAATACCTGGAAGCAAGGAGGAAAATGATGGAGAAAGAAGAAGGAATATAAATGCCTCAACAACCAAACTGTTAAATCTCAGGAGATGTCCTGGCAGGCCTTTTGGGTACCCCTGTGTCTGTGCTAACAGGGCAGGCAGAGCCAGGGTCCATCTGAAGGCCAGCTGGCCCAGCCAGGCCACACACACACACTGTGAAACCTTTTAGACCCCAAAAGAGGATTGCAGAAGTGGAGGTCCCTTGCCCAAACAGGACTCAGCCCTTGCCCAGGCCTGGCAAATGTTACCAGCTCACTGGGTTACCAACAGGTAGGTTACACAGGTGGTTGGCATAACTAAACATAACCAGAAAAGCTGGAATTGCCAAGCAGAGAGACATGAATGCTTTCCTTTGTGAGCACGGCACCAAGACAGCCCAGGACACAGTGGAATATACAGAATTAAAGAAGTGGATAGCTCAGCGTTGAATACTAATAAACCACAGCCTACCAGTGTCATAGAAACTGGATAGATGACACTGGAAAACAATAAAGTCTTTTTATTTTGAAAACAAGCCATTTGAAAGTCTGGGAGACCCACAGCTCTGACTGTACAATATTAAGGGAATCGCTGCAGTGACCAGAGTGCAAAAGTTGAGATAGTTTTGTTGATTTAAAGCCAGAATGCCAAAATAACACATAATATACTGTTGTATCTCTGGCTTAAACTTGAACTCAGCATAAATTATTTCAGGAATGTTTTGCATAGTCTCTTTTTATATCTCCGGTGCAAAATCTATTTTGATTTCATGGCCCTGGAATAAGCCTGTTATTTTTCACATTTTATCATTTTTGGAACCAGTATACTACAACACAGTTTTCTTATCTTACAACCCCTGCCCCCTGGCCCTTAAGTCAAAAATAAAGCACACTGCACCACTTGTAAAAGCAGAGAAACAGGCTAGAGTGGAAATCTCCATTCACTGAGCGAAGGTTTTGCATCTCCAAAGGAAAACAAAACAGAAGTTTAGACTGTGGTTAAGCTACCACATACACTATAGTATTCCATAGCTCAGCCTCCTTCTTTAATGCAGCAAATGCTTAAAAGGCAAAGCTCAGAGTTTTTGTAAAAGACCACAGATTTACCAAAAAGATCATATACACAGCTGACATAGTGCAGCAAGAACTTGAGATGACATTTACATACACCCCAATTCCAGTTCCCTGGTGGAACAAAAAATGCAAAAAGGATTCACACATATGAAAGAAGGAAAAGCATATTTAATGCAGTTATTTGAATGTTGCAAACATGAAGATCAGGAACAAGTCAAAAAAGGCTCAAACTTGGTGGCAGGCAAGAATATCCATTTAATATGCCCTTTGCCTCTTCATATTTTTGTTTTGACCACAGAAACAACCCCCAAAGCCCTTCAAACATGAGTTTTTACTGCATGCTATTAAGTAGTCAAAGATAATAAAGGAAATTGATTTCTTTTATAACCTTCTCCATTTCTAAGGCAAGAGACCAGCAAGTGCAATGCTTTTACAAGGAGGAGTAAATATATTTGAATTTATAAACACCTTGATAACAGGCCAGCTTTAGAACAAGTTTAAGATGAGAGGAAAATAGGTGGACACAAGGAAAGCAATGAAGGGTATCACCGGTGGAGTTCCTTGATCTTTCAAGTTTTCTTACAAAGTACCCCTCTCAAAGATCAGGAAACTGACCACAAAATGAACTGCTGATGCAAAATTAGGAGGCACTGAGAGCATACAGGAGGCAGAGGCTACAGAGAAACAACAGGAATAAATAGATTGATCACAGGTTGATTGCTACTCTGCGAGTAGCCATTGTGCTCTGTTTATGGAGAAACCTGCAGTGCTGTTGAACCTCTGCCCACAAGGAGTCCCACCGCCAGCAGTGACAAGTAAATGAGGAAATTACATTATTTATTCCATGTGCTCCCTGAGCAACTCCAAGCACTCTGCCCATGCTGCTCAACCCAGTAGGGTACTTTGACTGTATACCAGTATTGAACAGCTTGTAAATTCAACCTTGAAAGCTGCTCTTCTCCACATCTGCTTTTCCTTATCTCTGTATTGATATATTTCTGTCTTATCTACCCTCACTCTAAACTCATACATTTTCTTTAAGGGGCAGACCCTAAAGAGCACATCATTCTTCCAATATGTAAGCAGCAAGTCACCTCATCTGCAACGCAATTAATTGAAAACCTTAAAAAGAAAAGAAAAAATCATCCTTAGCCATATTTATCTGTAGTTTTGCTGATCCAACATCAACATGAATAAACAACATAAGGACCAGCCAGAGAAAATCAGATGCCCTACAGAACCTGGCACATCTTCCCAAAATGTTTCAGTTGAATTATATCATAATTAGTTTTAATTCTCTGTTTGAATAACAAATTAGTTAAGAATAGTTCAGCATAGAGTAGTTCTTTCTAGATTGTAGAATCAAGTCATCTTCATACCATGCCTGGATTTGCAGTCAGTTTGTAAAACTGGATTGTTTAGTAAACTTGAAAGAATCCTTTTTTGCCCTTCCTAGTATATAATGTCATTACAAAACCTTAAGGAGATTCAGGTTTTTTCAGTGTTTTAAATTCCCATAGGCTGTAATATAGATTACCTTTGATGAAACAAGGTTCAACTTTGGAACCGTCATTTCACACCTGAGTCATTCCTGAAGCCATTCCCTCTGAGGGACTACTAAAATGAGTACAGGCTAGATAATCAGACCAATTATTAATCTAATCTCTGGGAATACTCTGTATCATACAATTCAATCATGAGACATGACTTAAGACTTTGGAGCAATATATATATCAGTCATGGCAATTTTGGGAAAAGCAGAAGGAAGATGTTTGACCTTGATATCTTTGGAATGGATATGTGACATTTTAGCTGATAGACAAGCACCAGCTGAAAGAGGATAGTCTCAGGCAACCAAAAATGTTTTCTTCCATTATGAGATTTTCCATAGTTTAGGTAACTATATCGTTGTCTTGTTTTTGCAATTCAGCTCATATTTGCAGAAGTCTGTATTTTCTAGATCTCAGCCCATCCATTCTCTATCTTTGATGATTTAGGATTAATAATCGACAAAAGATTACAACAAAGATTATTTCATCGGCCACCTACACCATTGTAAATGATTCACACACCAATTTCTCCTCCTGAACAAAGACCCTAACCTAACAAATTTAAAGGTACTTAAAATATTCAGAGAAAAATTAATATAACTATTCACACCCAAGGAGGAGATATGAGGTTTTGAACAGACTAAACATTATGGAAAATAGCAGATTCTGTTACCATGCAATGCAAAAATTTCCAAAACATCAGCAACACAACAATTTTTACAACAGGGAGAAGTGTGTTTATTTAGCTAATGGAAAAAGAACACTTCAAAACTTCCTCCTCCCCCTTCACTGCATAGGTACATACTAGTCAATTCAGAGAATTTTTTCCTCCTGTCTTCTAAAATCCCTGTTGGTGATGGATGAGCTACCACAGAGTAGACTGAACCTGATATCTTTTTCCAGACAAGGCAGATAGCAGTTAAATACAGGGTTTGAGTGAACAAAGCTGGATTCGCACAAGAGTAATAAAGTATGCACTTAAAACTTGGTCTTTGCCTTAGGGCTTTGATCATCTTGTAGCAACTGGTTCAAATTTGCAGACTATTTTGGAAGCCATCTTATTACTCATGAAACTTTTCTGTACTTCATGATAGCTGCAGCTGTCCTCTACTTAAGGTTTTTTCCCTGTGTACACACAATACACATATCATTTGGAAATACGTGATTCCTTAAGCGTGACAATAAATGTTACTTATCAAAGCTTAGCTGTGTATGTGGAATGCCATTTTTGAGGCATCATTAACATACACAGGAACAAAAACTCTGTTATAGATGCTACTCCTGAGTTAATGGAGACTATACCTATGAATGTTTATATAATAGAAATATGTATGTAATCTATATTTTATACACACATGTAATTTCATATGGGCATAATACTGACAGGCTGACAGAGTTGGGGTCGTTCAGCTGGGAGAAGAGAAGGCTCCAGTACTGAAAGCAAGTTTATGAAAAAAAAAAAAAAAAAAAAAAAGGAGAGTGACCTTTATACATAGGCAGATAGCGATAGCACAAAGGAGGATGGTTTTAAATTAAAAAAGAGATTTGGATTAGATGTTAGGAATTCTTTACTCAGAGTGTGGTGGGGCACTGGACCAGGTTGCCCACAGAAGCTGTGGATGCCCCATCCCTGGCAGCCTTCAAGTTCAGGCTAGGTTGGGCTTTCAGTAATGTGCTTTAGTGGAAGGTGTCGCTGCCTGTGGCAGGGGGGGTTGGAACCAGATAATCTTTAAGGTCCCTTCCAATGCAAATCACAATGATTCTACAATGCTGATTTTCTTCCTTCACAGCTCATTAAAACAACCAGTTTCCAAGATTATGCCTCCTAGCTCAGGTGTGTCAAATTAGACCTTTAAATGGTTCAGTATTGCAATCTTAAAAAGAACTAAACGGTGAGAATATGAGAGCAGCAAATTATTTTTTTCAGCAGTCACCAACAGGTATCAGAAGTTCCTCAGCGTGGTGGGAAGAGGTTCAAAAAACTCCACCTAAGATACTTCCTGGCAGACAACATTATTTACGAGACAACTGCTTCAAGTCCTTAAAATTTACAGTAAAGGCATAGCCAAAATAAGGGTGTGCCAGCTTTTAATTTCCAGTTAACACGAAGAAAAGCAAAGCACGTTAAGGTATAAGACTGTAAGGAAAAAGAAGATGCTGTGCTTAATGTCTGAAAGAATTTTTTAATTCTTTTGTAATTAAAAAAAAAATCCTCCGATAACAGATATTGACGTACACCATCAAAAATAGAGCTTAATTGTTACATTGTTACTGTTCATCAGTATACAGTTCAAATGGAGCTAGGAAGCACAAAAGCATCTCCCTCTCTTTAAAACCACATATTTCATTAGATCCATTATAAAAAAATAGTCTAATATTAGAAAAAGGAAGTCTAATATTTTTACAAACTCATAGTGAAAAAGATGGTTGACCTTGAATTATACCCTATTACAAGAAAGCATTATAAAATACAGTTTAAATTCTTTTTTTGGCTTTAGGATTTTCAAATAGTCTGCCCTTGACTATTGAGCACTGAAATAGCTGAACATTCAGGACCAGACATCTTCACAGGAGTGCAGAACCACACGGAAAAATTAAAGCAAGGGGAAAGCTCTTCTTCCTTCCTTTCCCCTGCAGGCTCTACCCCTCCCACATGAAGTAGCAAGTCAGCTCTGAACAGAAACATCTGCTGGTCCTGCTGTGAAGAGCAGAGCCCACCCATTTCACATCCAGCCCATTCCCTGCTCTGCAGCCTCTGCAGGGTGACTCGTCCAGCTCTGACCCTCAGCCTCAAAGGCTGCTCCTACCCTGTGGGGCACAGACATCCCTGAAAGGCAAGAGTGCTCTCTAAATATTTTGAAATTACTAACAGATATCTTTCTTTTTGCTTTCAGTCAGAAAAAAACAAGATGGGCTTTTTACCTTTTCTAACCACAGTTTGGGAAAAATATTTGAAATCAAGCTCATTCTATTTTCAGTTTGTACATTTTTTTTTTTTTTGTAAGATAAGCATGTAGTACCCAGAGCTCTTCTATGAAATCAAAAAATGCCAAACACCAAACATAAGACTGTATGTATTTATCTTATATAGGAAGAACTGATAAGGTTCTGTACAAGACAGCCTTTTGACAGGATTCTTGAAGTGCCAGTTCTTCATAAAAGCTTATTACTTTCAAAAGAAAACAAAAAGCTTGAATAAACAAGTGAATTAGACTTATTCCCTATCAATATACAAATCTGCATAAAAATATACACTTGGTTGCTCATATACTTGATGAAAAAATAAAAGACACAAAGGAAGACAAGTAAAAATAACCCCAGAGTATTCAAGGATTTATGTAAGGACTACACCCTTGCTGACATTTAAGGAATTTCTGATGATACAGAGTTTTCTGACGTGAAAGCAATTTTCTGACTGGGACTTTTCATCAAACCACTGTGGACTGCAGTTACCACAAAATTGTTTCCTGCTCATTGCATGTTATTCCATGGTGATTGGCATGATTGCCAGACAAAGCATTTACATGCGTTAAGTGTACAGTGAATAAAATCTCACTGTGGGAACCCATTCCTTCAGCTCTCTAGGACTTTAGATGGGTATAGAATATACACACACACAAGCACAAACTGCAAAATATCTAACTTGAGCTTCTCATAATGGCATATTAAAGGATGATTATTTGTACAGTTTCTGTTCAAAGTAATTTCACGAGCTTGAGCTCTGGAAAGAAGCACCATAACATTCGTCATCTTAAGCTTACTTTCTATTACATGCTATGAAAGCAAGCAATCTTTCACCCTTTTATGTGACCAAGCCAATGCATTTTTAAAAGGTGGTAGTAGCAAAGATACAGAAAATAAATATACCAGGTATTTTAAAATAAAACTTCATGAAAAATTGGGGTTGAAAAACATTTGCAAAGCCTGGAATCAATTTGATACTGTGCTATATGAAAATTCCTGTTCCTGGCTACCCCTTTCCTGGTCTCCAGGAGGTTTGGGCGGGCAGACAAGGGGAGAGTGCTAATTGAAAGTAGTACCACTGCCTGTGAGGAGTCAAATGGAAGAAGCTGTTTGCCTCTCCAACTTTCATGTGAGCAAAACCTAATCCAGACACGATTGTTCTGAGGGCCTAAACGTTTACTACACACCACCACGTGGAGTGCCAAAATCCTGAAAGCTGACCCTGTATTCCTATGAGGTCAGAGCTCAAGAATTAGACTGAAATTTTAAGCAAGACAGACACTTTTATGTCTTTTGTCTATGAGAATTACTGTGTCAAGGCAGAATAAGCTTCTGTGTGTGTAGAATATGTCCAAAAATAGGTAAATCTAGCTTTATAAACAAGGAAAGGAAATTAGGTTGTTTTCAGTACCTGCAATACTTATTAATGAGCATGTATTAATATGCAATTATCCTCTTGGGAAAGCAGGAGTAATTTATATTACATAATTGGGAGTGAGTTATTTATGATGTACTTGCAGATCCTGCTGGGCACAGATTATCAACAAGGGAGCTCTACCCCTGACTTCAGTTGCAGTGTGACACATTAAGACATGCAGAAAGCAGGCGGCCATAGCTGTGCTGCACATCACTTAATTCCTGCCTTTAAGGTAGAGTACAGTAATTAAGTGCTAATGCTTACTGGAATTTCCAGTAGAAATTCAGGCAGTCACTCCCTGGCAGAGCCACAGACATTTTTTGGTCCTGCAGTTCCACAACAGTTTAGTACAGACTAAAAGCAATGCATGTGATATGAATTGAATGGATATTCCTCCTGATGTGATATGAATGGATACTACTTCTGGTCATACAATATTTATTTTAATGTTGATGAGTCAGCATCAGAGATGAAAAGTTTTTTTGTTCTCTTATAACAAATACACACCATGTCTGACTTGCAACATTCAGGTTGCAATTAAACTGCCCCAGAATGTGCAAGAAACTCAATTCTGCAGTAGCATTCCAGTCCAGTAGCAGAACAGAGAAAACTTGTGAAGACACAGAACCCTGTGTTGATAATCAGATTTTCAGAATCACTAAGTGCTATGCTTCAGTGGCTCTGACTGAATCAGTAATTAAGCAACTTTTGAAAAACAACTTCCCTTAGATTTGAGCACACGATATTCAGTAAACAAACTGCAAACTCCCCAAGACTGCCACTTATACCTGGTTTTACCCATTTTATTTTTGCAATAGCAACCATTCCAGCTTGAACAGCATTTGCAATGACTTGAATTTCCAATCTCACTCTTGCAAATTGTGTCAAGAGATTGAGGTTACTCATGTACATAATCCATTTTTAAGTGGTAACACTGGACCTAAGGATAACAACCTCATTCTCTAGTCTACGCTCTTTGTCCTTGTTTCTGGGCAGGTCCCAGAAGAAATAGATTGGCAAGGAATTAACAACAACAACAACAACAACAACAACAACAAAAAGGATGCTTGGCCAGACTGTTGTATTTGTATTCATTTTCCTTCTATCATAACATTGTTTTGGTAGCATGGAATTTGCTTCCTAGTATTTTGCTGCAGCTGAATGAAGAATGGTTTGCTAATGCACGTTATCAGCGCATAGGTTTTTTTTATCTTCTTTTCAGGCCTTTCGTTTCACCAGTTTATGTGTATGTGTGTACATTTGGCTCTTCAGGATTTGCTGACAAAATACATGCAAGCAGAGTACCATAATAATTTCAATTGTAGTGACAAACACATGCAATTTTTAATTAAAAACACATGCAGTTTTTAATTTATTTCATCTCAGATGTTTAAACTCAAAAAAAATCCCGTTTTCTTTTTCTTTCCATAAGGTGTAATGAAAAGCTAACTCTCCAAATAAAGCAAAAAATTTCTTTTTAAAATACCCCCCAAACTTGATCAAAATAGTGTTTTTCTATTTTAAAAAAAAAGGGTTTTTTGTGAAAACTTTCAGTACATCTCAATGTTTTTTGGATGTTAAGTATAGAAAGGACGCTGTGGCATTTTACAAGAAAAATGAAAAAGAGACTTGTTATCAAAACCTCAACATTTTTAATCCAGATGTTTTTAATTCAAGCATAACAAGCAAGAAGAGTGAAAAAAAGGGGAAAGAGAAGAACAGAAGGCTTTAAATTAGTAAGAGCAAATGGATCTCCTAGACAACAAGTTGAAAATAATTGAAATGAGATGGGATAATTAGTTTGGTGAAAACATAAACCAGGGTTACGTATGAAAAGGCTAAAGACTTGTTTCCACATGAATATTTGTGCATTCATGAAAACAGGGAACATCAGAACAGGAACTATTTCAAGGAATTATACCACTTAGGGAATCTTATATCTCATTCATACTAAGGCATTTTACTCTGCTTTAGATATATAAAGACTTTTCAAAGTGCTAGAGAGTCTACAGAATGTAACATCAAAAAGTCAGAGGCTGTTTAATATATATGTAGCTGGACACCTTTAGAGGAAGGGTCTATTGAAAGATATTACTGAAGCACAGTATCAGGAGTAAATAAGAATCCTCTGAAGAAATCCAGGTCTTCTCAGTTATTACACAGTTAGATAAACAATTGTTGCAATTTATTTTTATTTTTTAATCACCACCTTGGTTTCTACTTATGTTGCAAAATAAATGATTTACTGAATCTCTCTCAGTGCCAATATAACTTTTTCAGGTCAGTCTGTATGTTGGATTTAGCTTTCCCCACATCCTGACCAGGGCAAACTAGAGCCATACAGTCAATTTAGTCTAAAAGGCAGGGAACTAATTAAAATTGTTCCTAGGGAAGAAGAACATATAGTTTCTGTCACTTGTGAAGCTACTGTCATGCTGCTCTGGCACACAGAAAGCAGAATAGCCTCTGTTAAAACAAGATATGAAGACAGGATAGAACAAAATTCTTATATATAATTATGGCTGTATCCAGTTCAACATAGGAAACTCACCGTACTGGTTTAGATTTGGCTTTCCAAATGTCCTTGGCTGCTTAGTACTCCTTCCAGAGCCAAACCAGGGCATTCTTGGCTTCAGTTGAATTTGTGTTAGCCCAGCACACCCCAGTCTTCAGTTCCCTCGACACTGAGTTGTCTTTGTAAACCGAGGAAAACAGGATATCTGCAAATAAAAAAAAAATCACAGCATCTTATTGTGAGCTTGAAGTACATGTGTCATTTCTTTATGGACACAATCCAGTACATTTACCTATTTTCCAAATTTAAGTAATACAAACCAAGTAAGTCTCTTGGCCAGAAGAAGAGATTACTGGCTATATAAGAAAATTATTTTAATCTTCATCAGCTTGGCTCACACAGAATCTATTTGGAACCATTTTGAAAAGTTTTCAGGGTTCAGCTTCTTAAAATGCTTTGTAATCAAACATGAGCATTGTAGTCCTACAACATACATGACAACACTGAGGGAATTTCCTGCAGCTATTACTGTGAAATTATTGCATCCCTCTAATGACAGTTATATATAAATTATACAAATCTCATATACAGACTTCCCAGAAGCAAATGCTGTCATGCTTCCCATCCCCAACAGGAAATGGATCCATGATAATATGAACACAGAAAGTAGAATTATTAATTCTGGTTAATAAGAATGTCTTGAAGACGAGAGCTTTTCCTGTCTCACACAATCAATCATTTTACCGGATGAACAGTTCTCTGGAGTTGCCTGTCCCATAAACCAGTTCAAGGGAGAGCCCAGCCAACTTGAACCATTCCCATTAACTTTCTAGAAAGTTAAATGAAGTCCATCAGTCCTATGAAAAGTCTCATTCATTCCGAAACAGGGCATTATCAGAGATGCAAAGAGCTACAGAATCAACAAAATTCTGCTTAGGTCTCCTACATCTCCATTTTAGGGCACCTGTGTATTATTTGTGTAAAGTATGAGGGAGAGAACATGACCCTCTAGGAACTGAATCCTGACAATATGAGGTATTCAATGTCTTAAATGGAGCAAGGAGTAAAGAATATAAGTTGTTTTTGCTGGACAGAAACTTTAGAAGATCTGTTAGGAATACTACTCATATTTAAAGTCAAACTACAGAGTTACATCCAGTCTCCCTTATTGAGAAGTGTTAACTTAAATACCCATCAGCTTCAATGGAAACACAATTCCACCTCAGCACACCAACATCTGGCACAAAGTAAGTCTGCAAAGTCAGCTCAGACTGATTTCACAGAACACAGATCTTTTCCAAATTTGGGATAAAATACTTAATTCTACTGCATAAAGGAAAGTTTGTAGAATCAATGGCAACAACATAAAGGATTTAAAAAGCATCAGACAGTTACATCCTGTTCCTTATACACACTATACTTGAATAAATTCCTCACTGTTAACTTTTCCAACACTTGAATTTTCTTTGAAGATGAGACAAATGGCACAATTTTAAGATGAGTACAGCCCAAGATACACGTTTTAGCTTTTCTATCCAGTTAAACTGAATGCAAACCAACTCTGCAGTCACAGATTGTGCTGCTGCTTTGAGAGTCTCTATACCACTTTTCCTATTTGTGGAGTCGCAGTAGAAGGAAAACACCTCTTTTATCACCTGACATTATTCATATGAAGAATTATTAGGCTTGTCGCCCCCAGTGTAGTGCATAGGCAAGATGAGTAATAAGCAATTAAAGTTAATTTTACAGGAGATGACAAAACCCCTCATGCATAAAAATCTGCTTAGCCACAAACAAAACTTTTTCATGCTGCCCCAAGTGTTGCCTATATCTAAATATGGAATACATAAATTTCTCATTTCCCTTTTTTATTAAGAAATGTTTACTGATAGAATGCTTTATGATATATTTCAAGTTTATTTGCAGAATCTGTAAAACTTGGTAATTAATTGAAAAATCACAGTGAGGAAGTTTTCATTGCAAGGTTTTCTCCTCAGAGTCTATTGAGTTTTTCTTATGTATTAAATATGTCAAAAATAGATCTCCAGAAGATATTGTGGAAATATTAACATAGGTTCCTAAGCCTAAATTCATGCATGCATGCATCCTGGTAAAAAAAAAGTTGCGCGTGAACTATTTATGAAAGTTAGGGAAAAAGGAGCAGAAGAGTTAATTTGAGGCACAGATTACTTCAGGATTTGAAGCTAATTTCCTAGATTACCCCACAAAAAGTTTTCAATCATGGGACCATGTTAAATGCTAATGGATTTCATTTAAACTTAAGTTCAATGGTCTGAGCTATCAAAATGATTTTTTAAAATCATATCCTAAGACGAAAAAATCAGTTTAGATATCTTACTTGTTATTGCATTATGGTAATATGAGAGCAAATGTATTTTGCAATTACACCAGGAAAACATGTCTTTGGATTTTTTCTTTCCCCATCAGGTCTTGTAGAGCTAACAAATGTACAGAGGAGGGCTACCTGCATAACCAACTACTTGGAACAACTTACCTACAACAACTGATTACATAGACTCGCGTTCTTCTCAGCCTGAGAAAGTGTTTGTGGAGTTGTACAGTACCCATTCATTGTTAACAGAGAATGAACAATGATTATGCTGCCCATTACAAGAATTACTGAAGAGCGACCAAAACCAGCAGTGGCCAAGCTAAAGCTTTCCAGGACATAAGAACAGTCTGTTTACTACAGAGCATCTCAGACATAAGAAGATAAACCAATTATATGGTAACGGCTCTGACCCTGCAGTCCAAACAATTGGTTTTACATGGAGAATTACTGTGACTTCCCAAAACGTTAAAAGTGCATTTTTAGCCACACAAATTATTTCGCTTACATTAATCAAATCTACCAGATAAAGAAAAGTTTTCATTTGTAATCTAAGCCCTCCAAGACATAAAAATACCCTGTTTACTACAAAGCATCTCAGACAAAAGGGGATAAACCAATTATGTTATGATGGATCTCACCCTGCAGTTCAAAGAAGGGTCAGACAGTGGTGTTTAACCTGTATTTATGGGATTTAGCCCCAGAATTCAACCTTTGTTTAGGTAGCCATAAAGCAAACATAGATGTAATTCTATCAAGAGAGGTGTGTTTTAGAATGCATCTGATTGAATCAATTGCTTAATTTTTTCTCCATGGAAATCCAGTCAAAAAAACCCACACAAAATGTGTCTGCAGGATATTTCCCAGGCTCAAAGAGATGAACCTGTCAGCTTGTCTACTTTTATGTCACTGCTACATTACAGGGACTGGTAAAGATTGAAACTTCTGGAGGAAAGTTCCAAGGTAGTCTTTGTGATTCTGCAGATTTCTAGAAAGAGAGCCTTTAAAGATGACACTGTTTAGTTCATGACAGTCAAGATTTTTGGGCAAAATTTCAGGTAAAAATGAAAATCAAAGTTTCCTTGTTGGAATATCAATGAATTAGTCTACAATACTATGATTATGAGGTATTTGTATTGTGGTAAGCCAACTTCTTGCTGTTGTGCTGTGTGTCACTTGGATGGAGAAAGAGGGTACTTCTATCTAAGAAGCCTTCCATGTAAAGAAATTAAAGATGTCAGCCATAAATAAAGAAGGTACAGAGGTGGCTCATTAATATGTAGATGGTAGAGTTGGAATCAAGGTAATATACTTCCAGAAAATCATATGAATATAGTCCTACTTGAACCACAAAATAAAACACACTCTTTTGGTACCAAACAATATGCTTATGTATAATGTTTATATTGCTATGTACATTGAGTCATGGTGAAAATGATCAGGTTTTTTTTAAACCACTCCCCACTAATTCCATCAAATACAACTGTGCCAGGATCCAAACCCACAAAGTCTGGGACAAGAAAGCTCTTTACTTTTTCCTTTATCATCTAAAAGGTTCTTTCATGCCTACTTTCTCATGCCACAGGGCACTGCCTTCCAGCCTACAAAGGCAAAAAATGTACTACAGGAACAATAAATCTCTCCCTCATATATGTAGAAAACTAATTTCCTATATTACTTGTTCCAATCAAGTCTCTGCTTTTCATTAAGCACAGTATGTAATTTAAAAATACATTTGGGATACAAGGCTGAGAAATTTCTAAGACCGACCCTCAGGTTGCTGAAGAGTAAGCCAGCATTCAAGCAGGGAGATTTCCAAGAGCTTTTTAAAATAAAACAATTAAATTGGTTTAATCATTTGAGTTCAAGCTCAGTTGCAATTTTTAAACTCCAGATTCGGAATGTATGTGCAGCGCTGGATTTTAGAACCAGTAAAGGATATTTTACTGGTATTTATGAATAAAGTTAATTTCTATTTTCCCTGCTTCCCAATGGACAGATACTTTTACACTAGAACCTATTTCTTTAGAAACAGTTTACTCTGTTTCTCTAAGTGCATGTCAAAATATTTCTAGTTCATCACTGATTTTTGCACTACAGCAGCACCCAAGAAACCTGTCACCAAGCAGGGCAACTTTGAGCAATACTTGTAAGGACAGTTCATGATCCCAAGAGCTCATGTACAGACAAGACAAATCTCTTACCAGCATATGCTGCACAAAAGAAACACGGTTTTAATTAAAGCAGTTTGGATTTTAAAAATCTGTTAGACTTACTTGTTTGCAAATAGTGTTGGCTGATGAATGGCATCTGTACAATGGATAACTGCTAATATAACATTATTTCACGTGCTTGACAAACTGTTAGACAGTGATGCTGAAAATGAGACATTGTTTATTTTGAGAACTGGATGAAGAACAGTTCTTTTAAGTTGTCTTTAAAGATTTTGCAGCCTAAGCTACATTTGCATTCACAATTAGGATGGGGGTGGATGGAAGAAGAAATCTTCCAAATATTTTTGGCAAAACAGCTTGGTCATAGTGCCTTTTTTCTTTAAAAAAGAGGGAAAAAGAAATCAGGTATTTGATTTATATAGGCACATATCAACTCAAATCTGTGATTCAAAAATATTTCCTTTCCTTTCTTCCAAGATTTTGAAGTATTTAATTTCTCCTCACACATTTCCATGCTGGACAACCAATTAATTACTATATTTTTAGATTTAAGACACCAAATAACAAATTAAATAGCTTGGACCTAATTAATACAGAATTTAGGTAGCACACGGATGTTTACAACAGGATCTTCTAGGCTGTGCCTTATTTAATGACAGATCTTACACCTTAAAGCCCCCTTTTACCTATTGCAGAATGTTTCCAGTAGAGCTCCCATCTTTCAGAAAACTACCTGAAGTCTAGCAGGATTTGCTGGGGTCAATTTTTTTTTACCTACCTATAAATATTACTTAAATTCATTCAAAGTTTTATATTTGTAGGAATACAAAGCGATAAATTGATTTTTAAATCCTGCTGCTACACGGCTCCCATGTGCCGCATGATTTTGATTAAGGTGTCTGGGTTTTAAGAAAGGGATCCCTGAGCATAAAATAACCAAAAATTCATGGTTAGCTAAACCCTTTAAATTTAGTTGAATGCAGTAAAAATAACTAAACATATCAACTGTCAGCAAAATATTAGAGGCTCCCAGCAGACACATTTTGAACCCAGAATGGTTTTAAAACACTGTAGTCTTTATTAGCAGACACTGTATTCCAGTTCACAAATACAAGGTAGACAAATAATAGAAAGCGGAGAGGTAAGTTTTGCTACCACATGATCTTTTTCAGATTGCAAAAAATAAGGGTTAGGCAAGGGGTTAAAATAAAACTAACCACACCCCCTAAAATTGTGCACACTGATGAAGATTTGTAGCTGATATGTCACACACAGTTACAGTTTTGAAGATCTGAAACTTATTTCAAATACAATTTTTTCTCCTGTTTTTTTTTGGTTTACATTCTAAAGTTGACAGAGCTGCCAAACCACAGCTTATTCAATAACTTACAGAAAATCTTTTTCTTTACAAAAATGGGAAAAAATATTTTTCTTCTTTAGAATCAAATTTAGAGACTTTGACTTATTTTGTTCAGGTTTACTCACATACATCGACATACAAGAGGTATTTTTCATAAAATTATTCAAATTGAATGCCTTTCAGATAAAAGTATTTCTTTATGTCTTTCTAACTACTCTAAAAAAATCATAAAAAAAATCTATGGCTGCAGTTGGTACATACACTGCCTTCCACTGAACGTTGAAGTCTCTTATTACAATTGGATAAGGAAAGTGCAAGTTTTCTCCTAACATAAATTCCTTTCCTTGGCAGTTTTTTTCTGTCTCTGTGTTCATGTTATTTTAAAACACTTTCATTTGATCATTCAATATTTTCCACCACTGACTAGGTGATAAATAGGCTTGCCACCTGGCTTAGCTTCCCATCCCCTCTCCCAGTTTGAATATTTCTTTAGACACGAAAGCCAAAGGAAATGGAAAAACTGCCAGAGGTATTTTTTAATGCTTTCAACAAACACAAATAGAAAAGAGATTCTGTGCAGACATGAAAGTCAAGACCCTCTCTGGGTCCATCTGTCACCTCCTCCCTTGCAAAAAGTAATTCCTACATTTAAGCCAAAATTAATCTCACCAGAATTTTAAGGAAAAATATTGATTCAGTCTCAAACCTTTCAGTTGCTTCTTCAAGAATCTATTTCTATCTCACTGAATCCTTTTCACATATTTTAGTGCTTTCTCAGCTTCCTGTATGCAGCCTTTCCTTTGCCACTTTTCTATTTCACTTTTTTCTTTTAATATCCCTGTTGAAATAACAAATCTCTCTACTCTTCCTACCTTTCAGGATGGTGCAGTGCCTGTTTCCTGTAGCTCCATCTCTGCTTCATATCATCCCTTTTTCTTTAATTTCCAACTTTGCTTTTGCATTTTCTGCTTAAGTCATTCTACCACATTCGAGAAAACCTAAGAATAAATGACCCCCATGAAAAACACCTTTTTCCAATTCATCCTGCTCTTTGGCACCTAAAATAATTGATTACTCTATCAATAGCCCTAGGATACACTCTAGGGTGGGTACCACCCACCACCCAATTTTCTACAAATGTACTACCAACCATCAAAGAATCTAAATGCAATGAAGGTCTCCACCATCTACTCAAGATTGACAGAATGCCTACATCTCCTTAGAGAGGAGTCTGCACTTCCTGAGGATGCTTCTCCAGTGTAAAACCAGCATCTTCCACATTCCTGAGTCAAGAGTCACCGTTGCTATTAGTTGCTATTCAGTTCCCAGTGGGACCTCCAGGAATAAATCTCCTCAACGAAGTACAAGGGAAAACCTTGGAGTACATCCCTGATAAACATGTGCAAAACAAATGTGCAGTGGGATTGGTCAGCCTTTCACAAAGTCTTTGCACTGTTATACCAGAGCAAACCCAAAGCAAAGCTTTATTAAATTACCTAGAAGAAATCCAGATATAAAGGAAAATTTTTCATGGGTTATAGCTGGAAAAGGACAACTTTCAAACTGAATTTTCTGTCAAAACCTTCATACATTATCTGTTTCCTCATACCATAACACCTCTAAAAAGAAATACAAAAAAATAAACCAACACTATTATTTCAGGGAGAAAAGTAATATGAATCCCAACTCCAACTTCTAGATCTTGAAGCCTTCATGGAAATTCTTACCTGGTGATATCAGACTATTAGCTTCCTCAAAGGATATTAATTACTGTGATCGTTTCTGCAGAAAGGATGACTGTGTTTCATTTTAAGAGACTTACACCAGCTAATGATCATGCCCACATATAAAAGGATGATGATACAAAATATCCATATTACAGTGCTTAACAGTCATATTGCTAAAAGCTCTAATCCAAACTCACATTTTCAGAGGAGAGTGGGCAAGAACAAAACTTGGACTTTGAATAACTTTTGGTTTATTTCCCCTGTTACAACCACTGGAACATTTCTGTGTTTGAAAAAAGCTTTCTAGTTTGCTTAGAAAAACTGGTCCCCATTTTTATCTCCATTTTAACAGTTTTCCACTGTATCACACATGTAGCTGGGCCATGAGGAGAGGTTTGTGTTGTCCTGAGAACATTGCAACAATTACATACTCTACTCATATCAAATTGTTTCAGAACCTCCTGCAAACTTCATACACAAGCTGCAGGGAAAAGCATGGTAAAGAGGATCTGGTTCAGATACTTCACAGATTTTCAGATCTCTGCCTGCTTATTCCAAGTCTTGAAGGTTGCAATAGTTGGCATGAACTAAAAGAAAGTTTAGTTTGCTCCAAATAAAAGCTTCTGAGTGCTCAATCTTGACAAAGATTGCCCGTAGCTTGCCCCAAACAGATACTCAAGATAACCATGAGCCACCATTTTCCCTTTACTGCCTTGTTCACTGCTCCACAATTGTGTTACATCTGAATCACCGAATCATTTGTGTTTGAAAAGCTCTGCAAGACCATGGAGTCCAACTGCTAACCCACAACTGATGAGTCCACCACTAAACCACGTCCTTGAGCACCACATCTACACAGCTCTTAAATACCTCCAGGGATGGTGATTCAACCTCTTCCCTGGGAAACCTGTTCCAGCCAATGCAGGTCTGCCCTCACTTCTGAAGACAATGCAAACTCAAACTCTAGCTGTACAATGGTTTTCACAGAGGAAGGTTAACACAGTTTCCTTGCTGCATAGTCTCCATCACAAGAAAATCTCTCCCTTCTACTATAGTGAGAGACAGGTAACATGCCACAATCACAATTCTACTTCTAGTTTTCTAAGAAGATTCCTTTCTCTTCAAAGTAACAACTCCTGAGTTGAAGGCCCTAGTATTAAAGGTATAATTTGAATAAAATTTAGAAGAAAAAAAAAACAAAACCCCTGTTTTTGCTAAGGAAAGACTGATTTTTTTCCTAGTTAAATCTGTTTTTTAAAAATGGTAAGAGCATGAAATTTGGCATAATCTATAAGCTAGGGTTGCACAAAGTTGAAATTGCATCTGTTCTCCATGCCCATGAGGTAGAAGTAATTTTCTGGCAACTATTGGGAGTTATTTGGATCTTGAACTTATCTTTTATAACAGTCATTCTGCTAAATAAAACATGTTCTGCAAGTTGGTTACCTCACTCGTGCTGATTAAATCAAAACATCAGATGTTCCCACAGACCTGGGTGGCAAACATTGATCAACACCAAGGCAGCAAGCACAGATTATCCAGGCGTAACAGACTGGGAGGATTTGGTAGCAAATAGGCTGTGTCTGCATTTCTGTAGAAAAGCTTCCTGAAAATGCAATTCCAGCTCACATTTAATTCTTGCATATACCTATTGTGTCACCAGTATTAGACAATACATGGTAGCATTGAATCCATTTTACTGAGGTAGCTTAGAGAGCAACTGAAGCCAGAGAATGAAAGGGCATAAACCTCAGAAAGTCAGTGCTCAAACCAGCAATGTTGTGAAAAATTTCCCATTCCAGTGTCTGGCACATCCTGCATTTCAGGTTTCTCTTGCCTGTTAACAGGAGGCCTGTCTCCTGCTTTTCTGTCAGGACTTTATAACTGGCCTCAAAAGTAGTAACTACAGTTCACTGCCCAGTGCAAGTAGTGCCTTACTAGAGCCCCGAGTTCTCCCTCAGCCCTCCTTAGCATTGTTCACCTCTGGGCTGTCTCTCCACCATCATTTCTTGTTCACGACTGCATCTTTGTTGGTTTGCCTTTGCCAAGTATTTACAAAAACGATCAGTGATTCAAATCAAACTGAAGAGACACCTTGCTATCAGAGAGATGCTGCCACCAAAAGGTAAACACAATGTTTCCTTCAAACCTTCAAGCTATTCACACCAGATATTTTGGCTAAAGAGATCCATAACCCTGACTACATTTGGTGCAGTTTCCTCTCTAGGGCATCTCTGTTAATGTACATTTGTGTCTTGGTCTAGAGAATGAAGCCTGCAAGGTTTAGACATAAATCACAACGTGAAATTCCCAAAGTGGTAAAAGAGCAAACATAAACACTATCATTAAAACACAATTACTGCCAAAGCTGAATTTTGTTCTTTCATTCTTCATCCAGTTTCCTAGTTTTGAATACAGAGCAAATTTTTAATGAGCTTAACATTTGTACATCTGCTTATATTCAAAAGTAAAAATATAAGGAGTCAAAAATGTATAGAAATATGAGTCACAAAGATACAGGAAGAAGGAAAAATGGGAAAACTGAATAGCCTCAAGGCAACTTCTAATCTAAAGCCATAAAAATACTTTGTAATATTATTAATTCCACTGCTTAAGAAAGATCTGCAGTCTGTTTTCAGTAAAAGCTATATGGAACTTAATAATATATCAGACAGCAATTAAGTCAGCAAATATGCCTACAGCATTTTGCGTTAGAGACATGTTCTGAGAACTGCAATGTGTCAGATGAACACAGATCTCCAAACCAGTCTCACCTCAAATGCTTGAAATGTTCACACAAAGTAAACAATGTGTTTAGTACAGGGAATTTTAAAATCTTAACAAAAGTCTTATGAGCACATTAAATTGGGTCACATACCAAATAAACTACACAGCCAAACAGCAGTGAGATGAGGATAAATATCCTCTTTAGCCACTATGGCCCACAATGAATGTTATCCCCTAATTTAAGAGCTCTCTCTTTTAGTGCAGAAATTACTGCACCTAAAAGTTTTAAGCCAGAATTCAGGCTGCAAGAAGGACAGAAAGAAAGGAGAGAACTCCTGCCATTAGAAACAAGAGACACGTTTGTCTCTTTTGGCAGTCATTGAAACAGCAGCTATTTACCAAGAGGGAACAAACATGCCACCTAGGCAGAAAAATGTTTGTTTACACTGCACAACAAATGTGAAGGATTTAGCTTCTCTGTTTTTACAGGAACAGGCTTTGCAAACACAGCTTTAATACCAATTTGGGAAACTAGGTCAAAAATGCAGGATGCCCAGCATCATGATGAAAATTAACTAGCACTTGTATATGGATTTAGTAGCTCTCTAAATGGATGTAGACTGGTTGATTTCCAGAGAATCAAGAGATGATTGTATTGAAAAAAAGTCTTTCAAGAGGACAAATGCAAGACAAATGTGTAGAAAATTCAAAAGCAGAATTTGTCAGAAAAAAACTTCCAAAGAGAATTTTGTAGATGAAGAAAGGCAATATTGAACAGTACAAGAGCTAGAACTTACAATCTAAACCCTAAGAAAATGTCACTTTTTTACATTTATTTAACAGTCCGATTTTACAAAGCAGTTCCTAAAGTAGCACATACACTGAAATTATTTAGTTTATAACCAAACATATTATTACTATTACACTCAAAGGATGTTAAAATCGCTGAAAGAAACTCCTCCACTCCTCTGAGTAACACTGATTGTTAAAACCACGTGTAGCTGTTTCTGATACATTGCTGCAGCACCTCGCTTCATTTCAGTTCTATTAAAGTAATCCCAGTAGAAGAAAGCATACACACTTCAACTTAAAGAGGGATTTGAAGTGATTTTGGAATTTCCTCATGTTCCTGTGGAGTATTTAAAACAAAACAAAAATCCCCATATGTTTCAATTTCTATGTCTTTAGCACTCACACAAGTATGTGCAAACAGTAGGGGGAAAGACGGGAAATTATTTATATAACAAAACCCCAAACAATCTCTAAAGAAAAGTTAAGATTACTAAAAAAAAAGTATTTCAGGAAACTATACTGACAATTTCATGCAAAGTGATTATTTATGTGCAACCCTGTGTGTTCCACAAATCAGTATATGACAGCAATGATTCTGATTTATAGAACAGTTCTCTGGCAGCATATGTGGCACAGATTGATTGTCAGTATCTAGAAAGAACACCCAGTATTTAGAGCTTTAGAACACAGTTACAACAGGTGAATTCCCAGGGTTCCACACATGGATTTTTTAAATATCCATCTGACTGTGTGATATCAAGCACTTCCTCACCAAGAAATAAAATGCTTCCTTAAAATTCCACCTAGTGAGCCCGTTTAATAAACAGCAAAAATGTATACAAAGTATATTCACTTGCCCCATCCTATGCTTCAGAGAGGCAGGGTGAAATAATCAGATTTGTGTATCACACATCAAGGATACAGTGGGGGGAAAACCTCACAAAAAATTATTACAGGCAGAAATATCACCCATTTAGGCTACAAAAGTAACATGCTTTATAAATTAATCACATCAGTGTTATTATCTTAGGCTTATCTTGATATTCTTTTCATGTAGTAGGAGGAAGCCTGAATCATTGAAAATTTTAGCCATAGGTAAATACTATTAAGAAATTCTGATTTCATAAGTCTAGAGCATTAGCGTCGCAACAAAAGAGGCAGCTTTTACAAATGAAGGTCCTCTCACATGCTTGGGTAGCCCAATAAAGGCAAACAGGCAGCTGAGGCTACACATAACTGCAGCTGCTTAGGGCGTCTTGTTCAAACACCATCCTTCCAGGCATTTAAATGCCCTGCTAGCTGTTGTTCAACATAATGCTGCCACAAACTTTAGTGGCTTTGGCCAGAAATACTGAGTCAAACCCCCTAAAGTACAGTATTTTTTTTCAACAGAGAAAATTTCTCAAGCAGAGTCCCATTCCTTTGACTCGTTCTGGACATCTGTGTCAGCTCTTTCAAGGAATGGCCACAGGCAGACCACCTACACTGAGAGGGGCCACACCAAGACATCAGGAATCATGTGGCATAAGGATGGACATCCCCACTTGGGCGGCTCAGGTTCCAAGAACTTGTGAGACTGAAAACAAAGCTGCAAAACTAATTTACTAGTTTTTGCTTCCAATTAAGGAAAAAAAATTAATCTTTCTGCTTCCTCAGAGGTTGTTGGATCCTCAGTCAGAGGGTAACCCTGAAAAGCTGAGATGGTGGAAGCCCACACCATGTAGAATGAAACATTCTAGGCCTGTCTAACAAAAGTAGCACAAGCATTTCCCATTTAGCTCGCTGGCTCCCTGGATGCCTGACTCTCCATCTGTGGGCAAAATCGGTGCCTAAATAGAGAAAAGTATTCACAGCCTCCACCAGCCAGCAACAGGTTTCCCCTGAGGCCCAGAGAAATCCTTTTAAAGGTGGGTCACCACATCCTCACATGGCTCTTTTCAATGAGATGGGTTTGAGAGCTCCAAAATCTTCTGACAAGTTCTATTTACTTTTTCCAGTACATGAAATGCAGCACTAACAACTCTCTGATTTTCAAGTTACCATCAGAAATATAGAAGAAATTTTCCTTCTCTTCTACTGAAGCTCTTACATGTGAGTCTGGCAGCCCACAGCATATTTGATGTGATGTTTTTACAGCCACAGATACAATAGGATATCCATTTTAGTCAGATGTCATAACAGATTCTGACATCTCTAAATATCATCACTGATGTAAAATAAAACTTGATGGCACAAGGCATTACTTCTGGTTTCACCATAATGTGCATTATTAAAATATTTCTCAAATATTTTAATATTTGGTGTTTTTTAATATTAGGCATTTTTAAGTTACTTGGGAGTTAATTCTATAGACTAGTTCATGTGAAAAATCTGTGATCCCAGAACTACATGAACAATGCAGAAATAAACGATACCTCTTAACAACTGATACTTTGGATTCCTCCAAAGTTCTGCCCACATCCTTAAGAGTAATTAAGACAAAAAATAAAGTCTTTTGGCAGGTGAACAACAAGCCTTGTTGGCATGGAAACTGGACAGTACTACAATTTCTTTCCACAATTTTTGACAAACAGATGAATTCTCACATAACTCTCAACCACATACACCTTGAGAACTAGAGCTATGCTTCTGCTGCAGCTCACTGATGTGGTATTTATTCTAAGCACTAAAACCCAGAAAAATTACATTCCAGGAACACTTCAGGAAATCCCTATTCCAGTCTACAAAAATCTTGTCTCAGAATACAAAAAGTAACTGATACTCCATAATGTTCTACTTAGATGTTTTAAAGTTTATTCTGCTTTTTACTCAATTTCTGCACTGTTTTTACACTTTCTCAGTGCATTAACAAAGGAATTACGTTCCTTAAAAATGAAGGCCAAAACAAAAATTATGTATGGACCCATAAAAAAAACCTGCAAGAGTCTAGCTTAAGCTGGAAGCCAGATGGGAGGAAATCTTAATTCTCATTGTTTTAACTTGTATTGGGAACAGTTATGGAAGCCTCTCTGATGATGGAAACCTCCACATTGGGACAAATTTCATTTTTCCCTATTTCATCTTATGAAAAGGGTCTGCACATTACCTCAAAAGAAATGGAGAAAAATATTCTCCCACCACTTTCCCAACATTAGGAATTCCCACATTTGAACAGACTGCCTGCAGAGGACCATCTGGATATCCTTTACACGGTGCACTCCAAAATTTTTGTGGGCAGAAGTGAGCAAGAGGTGGTGGTTGAGGAAACCAATGGCAGCAGCCATTTGAGGAGTATTTCCTGCACAGTGTCTCTGTGTTTTCAAGTTGTTATATTTTTATAACAACTACCAGATCTAAGAGACATAGCGTTATCACTGCTTATTTAGAGAGGTTTGGAAGTTCCCTTAGTACCCAAGAAGATAAGAAAAATGAGGTTTGTATCCACATCTTACTCAAGATCACACAACAAAATCAGTAGTGATTACTTTGTCTCTGGTCCACTCTCTTTTCGCATAATCATTCATCCTATTAAAGTAGCTACTGTCAATACATCTAGTACTGAATGCAAAACTGCCAGTACTGAAGCGCAGGACTAAGAAGAACCTATCTACCCCAGTTCTTTTATTTAAGCAGAATACCAATCCATACCTGGCAACCTGTTCAGTCTTAATCCTTTCTACATTTCAGTCTGTCCTTGCAGCTCATCTTTTGTGAAGTGTTCATTACTGAAGTTCTTCTCTGGACTCTTTTCAATTGGCCTACATTTCTGCAAGTACATTTTTCGGAGGAGATTTCATAGTCACCAACAGAAGAGGAGGGCTAATCAATTTCTCATCTCACTTTTTTATGTCTTTACCATGTGTCTTTACCACGTTTTACCATCTAGCGTAACTCCCAGATCTTTTTTACAATACTTTTATTTCATGGCACCGCATCTCCTTATTTTGCACTCCCCCTCATTTTAAGCAGAAAACTGTGCCTGTATTTCAGCTCCATCTTCTGATTTCAGGATGATTTGTCTAGACCATTCTCATTTTATCGTCCCAAGAATTGCAGTACCTTTGAAATAAACTTATCAAGTCTGATAGTTCCTACTTTTTTCCATCAGCCTAAATCATTGAAATCAGCAGACAGCTCAGACTGGAGCTGGGAATGACCTCACCTAACATCCTCTCTTGTGATGATAGCTTAATCACAAAAAGCTGTATTTTTTCCAAACAGAGTGCACCACCATCCATATTTCCTTAATTTGGTTAGGAAAACATTGCCTTTTAGGAAAGTATTTAAAGCCTTGGCAAATTCACAATGGCTTTACTTTGTGCATTAGACATACATGCTATTCTGGGGGGAAAAAAAAACCCAAACAAACAAACAAAAAAACCCCACATCAAAAATTATATCAAACAGAGGTATTTTAAATATTATTATTCTCCAAATGCAAACAATTTGTTCCCACAAGCATTTGTCAGTCCCAATTGCACTGATCTGCCTCACTTTCTTCTTTCTCTCCCCACATTTAAGCTGCTAATGCGGCTTCTCTGAAAAAAAAAATTGCATTTTTTCTTCATCCAGTTCTTTGGCCTCCCCATGCTCCTCATATCCCCACTACCACCCACCAGCATTCAGATTCCTCCACATACTAAGCAGTTAGCTACTAGCAAGCAGCTCTTTCTTCCAGCCTAATGAAATTAAATGATAGTAGCTCAGTCTCATCTCTCATTTAGCCTTTTTTGTTAAAGCCATAATGAAAATAAAAATCCATTGCATTGGCAGTATTCTGGCCATATGTTTGTCCTTTCTTTGCTTACTTCAAGAAAAGCTTTGAGCTGTGAAGCCTACTGTGATTTTTTAGATTTTTTTATACTACAAATTTTAACTACTGTAGTCACGTGCCGATCTTGTCCATTTTTTGAATAACTGCTATTGGAATGCCCCTATTCAAAAGATATTTTCACATAATCAGTTTCAATGTTTGTTTTTGTCTTCTGTATTGGGTGGTGCAATAAAACATATATTCAAACAGTTCTACCAGGCTTCCAGTACAGAATATAGACAGATTATCAGCCTATTCTTGTTTTCCTGCTGTCACGTATTACTTAAGTGGAAAATATTCACCTTCTTGCTTCTGCGAATGGAACAAAACACTAACCTAATTTTGAAGTACAATCTGTGCATTTGCACAAGGAGCAGCTTCAATTACTAGGTGCAATTACCATCTAGCTATTTGTAAAGCACATCCTTTTATCTCATCAGCTGAAGTGGAGCAATGTTTACTGTCTTCCCAAAGTTTACATGCTGGTGCAAGTGCTACTCCACCTTGATACAGAACAGACTTTGAAAACAGGAAAATAAACACCATGAAAGAAAACCTTTTGAGAAAAAAATCTGAGAATTCTCCAAAAAGCAATTTTCAGAGATGATTAAGAAATGCTTTCATGTATTTGCAATCTTTGTCCATTTCTCTTAAAGCCATTTACATATTAGTCCTCACAGGATGTCTAAAGTTTAAGTTTTCAGTACTTGACATGACTCTGAATAAATACAAATGTTTGTTATCTTAGCTTAAAAACCTTCTGGTTATAAAGACAGTAAGAGAGAAGAGCATAAATGTTTGCATTTTTGGACATGTGAAAACTTTCTACATCAAGATGATAAAAAAGATTTCTCCAAACTGAACTCTGGCTTCAGGCAAACCATCAAGACTTCAAGACAGTCACTTTTTTTATCTTCTCCTTTGACAAAAATGTGAATCTATGTAGACACCCATTTTTAAGCCCCATCTTAATCTCTGACTACAGTGTAAATATAAATGTGAATACAAATAAAGAATTTTAAAAAACCGTTTTCTCATGAAAGGTACAACCGCCAGCCTGTGAGCCTCATGTTAGGGAAAGAGCTGAAATTAATATTTCAGCACACATTAATATTAGAGTACATAGAGAAGTTACAAAGCATGGCCTTCGTTCCTTCATCAGTGTCTGCTAATTCATTCTCTTCAGAGAAAAGCTGCCATAGTTTCTATGAAGAGAACACTTGCCTTGAAAACCTACTGAAGCTGACTGCAAGGGTTTTCACATAGCTGGTAAAATGAAAAACTGAATAAATTTTCCTTGTCAACTTATATGTCCAAAGAACATTTAAGGAGATCTTATACGAGGTCTTTTGAAGAAATTAGACAAGGTGTAAAAGTACAACATTGACTAAAAGAAAGAAGCAGCCCAGAAGAATCAGAGGAGTCTGTTGCAGGGATTGTGCTGCTTAACCTACTCTTAAGTGACCTAGAGAAGGGAGTAATCAATGAGGTGAACAAATTTGCTGATGGAACGAGGATATTTAAATAGGTAAGGGGGAATGGCAAAGTCAGTAACTACAAAAAGGCTTCAAAGTTTCTGGACAATAAAAAGGCACCAGAAGTTTAAATAAAAGTGTTTTGCATGGAATAAAGCAATCCACAGATTCATCCACCAGACAGACTCCAGAACTCTGGGGTTGTAGGAGCTATTTGGACATTAGCACTTACAGCAACAATCAAAACAGAGAATGAAATGTTTTACAGAATCAGAGAATAGATAGTTTTGGATGAAACCTGTGGAGACAACCCAGTTCATCCCTCCTGCCCAGGCAGGGTCACCTAGAACAGGTTACACAGGAACACAGCTGGCTTGGGAATGTCTCTAGAAAGGAAACTCCAACACCTCCCTGGGCAGCTTGTTCCAATCTCCTGCCACCCGTGATAAAAAAAAAAAAGTTCTTCCTCATGATGGGCTTGAATTTCCTGTGTTTTAGGAAATTTAGGACATTTGAGGAAGGACTAGAGGAAAAAAAAAATAAAATCTCATTTTCATGTTATGACATAAATCTACAGTCTGCCCACCACTGGGCATGATGAGCAGCTCCGGACAATTCTCAAAATGTACAATTGGAAAGAATTCAGAGTAGAGCTACACAGAGAACCAAACAAGTATGCTGAGCTTCTGTAACCTAGAAAAAATGTAACTAACACAGAGATGCGATAGAGGGCCATAAAATCATAAGTGTTATTAGAAGGATTTAAAAAAAAAGTACTGAGAGTTTACTTTTGTCCTGGTGTATGAACTGGGGTGTGTCAAAGGAAGCCAAACAGGTATCAGAGGGAAAACGCAAGTGGTTGTAGAGGCAACAAGTGACAGATGTCAAGAATTCCTTACCAAAGGCTACTGTGTGCACACTTAAACCTGTGTGAACAGGTTAAAGGACAGGCTGCACAGATTCATGAGAGAGATGACTGTGGAGTTACTAAAAGATAAAACAGATCATGTTTACAGAAAAACAAAAAAGTCAAAATGAAGGGAAAATATTCAAAGGCTGAATTTACTTTAGAAAGAAATATTATACACTTGCCTTTCCTTACTTCCCAGGGAATCCATTTCTAGCAACTGTAGATTACAAGGAACTGGGGACAGGTGGCTCTCTGGTCTGAATCATTATGTTTTGAGTTAGAGGAAAAAACTTTAGGATTATTTGTGCTAGGACTGAACCATGTCATCGTTTCACATATCATGTCCTGACAAATACTGAGCAGAGGCACCAAAGAAGGATTATAAGTTTAATAAATATCAGATACCTTTGTTACAATATTTAAGCTACAGGTAGGACAAGGGACATGAAAGAGACCTCAAAAGTGTCACAGCGGGCATTTTTGCCCTCTCCAGATAATATAGTACATTTCCATAACTAATCTCCCTTGTTTACAGTATTTTAAGCTTAGGGCTGGAGGGAGAATGGTGGAAGGATAATGAAAATTCATAAACAGAAATCAAGAAAAAGTTTGCTTGATATGGTGTGTTTTGATACCCTGTGTCACCATTCATAAAGAGATTATATAGTGTAAAGAGGTTTTTTCAAAGGCACTGGTCCATTTTTTGCCTTTTGACTTTTTCTTGTAAAATAGGTATGGTTATCCCATGCTTTGTCCATCCTTCCGGGGATCTGTTCAGCTGCTTAGACCCATAAAACAAGGTATATGGCCCATAGCTGTCCATATGTTAGAGACACACTGAGTTTCCAATAATTAGGACATTGGAGTAACATTGTGATGTCAACCCTATTCCTACCCTTTCAAGAACAGCAAAGCTCTACCTCTGCTACTATGCAGGTTAATTTCTTAGAGAAGAGAAAAATAAAAAAAAGACAGATCTCTGCCAGTATACCTTTTCAAAACAAAAGCCACTTTCCTATTTTCAGAGCACACTTAAGCAGTACCTAGATATAAAGCACTAGCTGATGCAAGGGGAAAACAAAACCAAAACCAAATCACAATGAACCATTCAAAAATGGTTTACTAAAACACTTATTCCATCAGACAGTCCTGCAGAAAAAGCATTCCAGAAACCACACCCTCCCAACTACATCCTAACTCAAACCTCCACCTGTTCAGAACGAATCAGCTCACGTGCAAAAAAAGAATTCAGGTAAACATGGCCCCTGTACCACATATTTCACCAGCTGGAGCATGGAAACCGCATTTCTCTCTACTTCACGCTTGAAACACACATCTGGTTATGAGTTACACACCAGGTTATATGCTTTTACCTTCCAGACCCTAAACTTTCCCTTCTATATACTCTAGGCAATTTTAAAATTCTAATAAGTTGCCAAGAGCTGCACAGTACAAATCTCTATAAAAATCTTGAAAGGCCTCACTACAGGTGCTGCACATGGAGGTAGAACAGGCAGGTAAATTACCTGATCAGCTTAAACCTCAGACAGCAGGTACAGCTCATGTACAAGGCACAGCAGAGAACAGCAATGAGGGATCAGAACAGAAAGGTGGAGACTCCCTCTCTTAAGAGTCCCAAAACCTCATATTTCAATATCCTAGAGAACATAGGCCCATGATACAATAAGGACATCACCATATTCTAAGCAAAATGCTCTGGGACACTGTTAAATTACAGATGGCAAAATCTGATTTTTCAGGGTTGTTTTAGATCATTTGCAGAGTAAACCAGACTAAACAGCTGCTAAACTTTCACTGGTCCTTGTGGTTGTAATACATTTACTTTTTATTCCATGTAGATTCAGTATTTTGTATATACTTCTACAAATATGTCATGGGTATCAGCCACAGACACTGTATCTACCAATAGACCAATAGCTTATTCCTGAAAAAGGTTCCCTGTAGAAAGAAAAAAAAAATCAAACAATCCCTTAAAAAGAAAATCTGACAAAGAAAATCTGCTCTTCAGTTGACATTTATTAGGACAAGTTTCAGCTAGGAGGAGAATTTAAAAGCCAACTTATAAAATACACGATGGGTGGAGCAGGTTACAATAGAGGTGTTGGCACAAAACTATAGAAGGAATTATGAGCACAATGCTAAAATAATAGGATCTCTTGAATGGGAAGCCACAACCTCTGAATTTGAAAGCCTTAGGTTTACTTTCATGTGAAGGCTTGTTGATAGCTCTGTTAAATGAAAACATCAGAGCACTTTCCATATTTCATAATGTGCCACAATCTTGAATACAAACACAGACACAAAAAGCCAGCATTAAACACACTAAAACTTCAGAGAGTAATGGTTTAAAAAGGTGAAAGATGAGGCAATCCTATTCCTGCACAAATGATGACCATAACAAGCTCAGAGGCTTCACTAGAATGACTTATAAAAAGCACTTTTGTTTTCATCCATGCTGCAATGATCGAATTGGTGTGCTTTTGTTAATTGTTCTTAAAAACAATTTTATTTTGATGAAACTAAAGATCACTCTTGAGACTGACTATGCTGGAAGAAGGTGTTACAAAAAATTGAGAAGGAGAGAAATATGATTACTGGAAAGTACATATATATTGATAATATGCTTCCATGGTCTAGTTCCAGAAACATACTCTGCCTTTTGAAAAATTAATTCCGTTGTCTTTGGGAGTTTAAAGAGGAAAGAAAGGAGTGTTGGCTATTTGGTTTGTTTTTCTGTATTCACTTTGAAGATTTTGAAACTTGTAGCTTTAACATACTATTTTGATAGGCTAGAAAAAACCATACTATATGATGAAATAAGTGAGAAGTTTTAGAAAATTCTAAAATATACAATAACTTATTTATTTTTAATGTGATTTATATAAAGTGCAGAAAAGCCAGACCTCTAAAAGTAAACGCTTACATAACTCTAAGTTTCATATTTGTTTCACAGCCCTTTTTAACATTGCAGCCTCTTCAGTACCACATTTAAGAGTGTTCTGCTGCAGCTTTTTCGTCTGTAAAACATACGTTGTTTGGCATAAAATTTTACAATGCTCACTAAGGGAGGAATAACTCCTCCAAAGCCATAAGAAATACAACATAAATCTGACACAATTTAAACTGCATGTATTCCCTCCCTGGAAAAGCTTTCAATCTTCAAGAAACAAAAGCTAACACGGTTTTCTGATTTCCTTGCTCATATGAGAGTGGGAAGAGTAACTGGAGTCCAAAGTGCACTGCTGGAACGACCACAGTGATGTTCATGATAGTGTTGCATCCTGGAGTTCCTGGGTTTCTTCAATGAAACCAACTAAAGCAACTTAACAGCTAAAACAAAACGGGATTTAACAGAAATCCTGTTATCAGGAGGGGCCTGAACAGGTTTTCCAGTTTACTTCATTGTATGTCTAATTAGGTCCTGCAAAGCTCTGCTAGGGATTCACATAGTTTCAATACTTTCTGGTGACAAGATAATGTGGGACAACTACAGGAGAGGGCAAAGTGATAATAGGATACACATATGCAGATGGCAGAACTGATTGGGGGTTGGAACTGAATGATCTTTAAGGGCCCTTTTGACCCAAATCGTTCCATGATTCCATGACTGCAGACAGCTAGAAGTGAAGTTACCAATGCCTGACCCTTCAAAGGGACAGGAATAGGCATAAAAAAACCCCAAAACAAACAAAAACTAAACAAAAACAAACCCCACCCAAATATGTTAACAACACATGCTTTTCAAAAAATTTTAAAAGATCATTTACATTTCAGCAGTGAGAGCACTTCTCCCAGATTTTCTTCTTCTAAGCCAAACTCAATCATCCATATGAGATGCATCTGCATCAAAAAATGCTTCTAGAAAATGGATTAATACAAGAAAAAAAAATACAAAATAAACAGAGTCAAACTCTATGCAGATGCAAGCTGCTAGAGAACACTGCCTCTACAATCCAGAGTGAATGTCCTGATCTGTTACTAAACCAGTAAAAACCAGAAGGTGCATTGTTACTGTTGGGAGTATACAGAGTACTCCTCATGGAGAAACAGAAATATAATACATAGAATATATAATTCTATGTATTCTATAATACATAGAATTATAGAATCATTTAAGTTTAAAATGACCATTAAGACCATCAAGCCAAATCATAAACCCAACACTGGCAAGTCTGCCACTAGACCGTGTCCCAAAGTCCCTCATCTACAGATCTTAAATCATTCCGGGGATGATGACTCCACACTTCCCCAGTCTGTCTGTTGCAATGCTTAATGTTACAAAATGACAGAAGCTTAAAAACCTTGCTTCAAGATTCAGAAAACGATGAAATGTAGATTTTGGAGGAATGGGCCTCAGACAGGAGAATAGTTCAACAGAGCAATTTCTTGTGTTAAGATTTGTTTACGTACTGTTATCACGTGCAACTGGGACTACTCTACACATCTAATTTTCTTTATTAGACTACATGTATGCCCAGGATATTGATTTTAGGACACAGCTCCTAAGTTTTTCCAAGTTTGCTTTTCTCTTCTCCTCTTTTCCTACCCCCTCCCGTTTTCCAACTGCCACAGAAGATGTTCACCAGAAGACATGAAGCATTCCCTAAAGTTTTGACAAAACTATAAAGCACTAGAAAGAATGCTTGTGGTAGTAGAGCATTTTAATCCATCACTAGCCTCCCCACCCCCACGTTTAAATATTTATCTTTTAAATATTTATCTTTCAAATGTTTAACAAATTTTCCAGTAAAAATTGGTATCAATCAGTCCCACTTTTCTCATGGTTTTCTCTATTTATTGTCTTAATTTACATCTGGAAGTTCTTGAGTATCAGAGGATGTTGTAAAAATGCTTCCACCACCAAGTCAGCATTCCCTTTAAAGAGGAACAACCCGATGTCTGAACCCTGGTCAGCCAACAGAAACAGAGAGGAAATCACTCCATCCACAGCAACAGAGTTTAACTCATTTGGAAGACTGTGAAAATAGGAAATTCTGTAATTTATCTACTTATGAAAACAACCCTGTGATTTTAGATGTGTAGAGCAACTGAAGCATTCCTTTTCATAGGTTACTGGTAAGAGGAACATGTTTAAAACTTCATCTGTGTTGACTTTTATGCTTGTTTAACAACTATTGTAAACAAGAGTTCTTAGTTTTGCTTTTAAGTCAGAGCAAAGGACTGGAGTGTTCCAAGCCATTCCATCCAGTCAAATTCCTTGCATGGACCATGTTCCTTTCCGCATAAAACCATTTAAAAACAGAAGAGAACAAAGACATCCCTTTTTCCTTTGTGTTGAGGTTCTCCTTCAAAAAACTGCTACAGCCCCTAAATGTTTTTTTGTAAAAATGCATATGGAAAAGTTTCCCCATCTTGATTATGAATAGGCAAAGTGAAAACATGAATTCTAGCAAAGCTAGGAGGATGACTCAAACATTGCTAAGCAAATATTCATGTATTACTCCACAAATTTTATAACTTTTTGTTTCTGTGTTAGCTGTGTTGATGCAGGCATGGTACACAGGCACCTACAGCAGCAGACACAGAACTTACTCTGCCTAGGTAATAATTTCCAGCAATAGGACATGGGATTTGCATTATCAAGGCTCTGCCTATTGCTGAGAGGAATTACCTAGGTCCCCATATCCCTTTTGCTTCAGCCACTTAGGATCAGCTGAAGGCCCTGAATATTAACTGAGTTCATCTCTGTCTTCTGCCCAGCCACATCCTGAGAGATCTCATATTCCAGACATTACCAAAAGTTGGTTACTGGGAATCTCCCCATTATCTCAGGTTGCACCTCTCAGGAGCCATATCATATCACAGTCCCACTACACTTAGTACTGCTGACTAGTGTCAGGCAGAGAGAGACAGCTTCCTGAAAATGGTGAAACATCAAGGGAGGAAAAGGTACAGTACACAATACCTGCCGTATGCTTAAGTTTAAATCAGAGGTGTTTTCTGCATGGATCAGTTAGCATCAGCTTGGATAACATGACTTGATCCACTTGAACCAGCATTTCACACTCAAAAATTATGGGGTTTAGACCATTTCTCTCTTAGCTATCAGGCTTAAACCAACATAAATAAACAAACTCCAGTTGTGAAGAGTTATCGGTGTTTGCAGTGTAACAAAGGAAAACAATCACCTTAACACATCAGTACTGTCAAAAAGCAGCAGAGCTATAGGCCCGCTCATGTTAGGGCTTTATTTTTTATATATAAAAATCTGAGACATTATGAGAACATCTCCCTAGATGTGTATGTAAATTTACCTGGAACAATCATAAACCAAACATGTACATTCACAGAATGTAATGTTACCTACTTCATAAAACTCAGAGTAGCAAAATTTTTGGAAAGAAACAGATCTTAAATGCAATCAAGAATGGAGATTTCAATAATAAATGTGGATGGAGAGTATGACAGCTTTCTATACTATCTTTTTTGCTTTTTCCCTTCTCCCCTTTCCTTGGATAAAAAGCTGTCAATTCAATGAGCCAAAATGAAGTAAATAGTAGCAGACATGGAAATCAGATCCGTAATGGCATGCTCAGGAGAGGCTTGATTACTGGAAAGAAAGATCTGTCCACTCAACATCTGGCTCATTTTGATCCTTTGAGTTTAGCTGCCAAATGACTATGTCATTTGGACTCAGGAGATGGAGGCATGAGGGAGACCTGATATCATCACCTCAAATAGACTGGGTTTTGCTCTGTGCCTAAAGTAGACTTATAAGATCAGGGAGAGTGAAGAAAGTGTGCTACTCCAAGGAAAATCTGACTTAATAAAAAGTCCCCCTAGCCAAAAGCTGCAGCTATTAGTGGTATACTAGGAGGTGGAAGAAAGTATGTATGTATGGTACGCTCACAAGCATGTTATAAACTTCTTTAATTGTGCTGACCACTTCTAGTCCTACACTTTCATGGCTGTAACTTCCAGCTATAAGTCTGTAACAATAAATCTGTTTATTTAGACAGTCATTTTTAAGTCCTTTTTGTTAAGCCCTCTCAAAAAGTTTAAGTTTAGAAAACATTCTTCACCCTTCCATATTTTTACTATTAACATAAGCAAGCTTAACCATATCAGTTACTGAATGTACATATTTATATGATTTGAAGAATGTCATGGAGTAGACTTGGAGTATAAAGGAGGGTCCACATTTATATGTTTTGCAGTACATGGGGCAAATAGTGAAACACATTCCAAAAATGGCAGGAGGCTGTGAGGATAGTCATGGAAGCAAAGCTACAGAATTTTGTAAAGCCAGGTGCACTCATGGAGATTTAAATCCAAACACATGTTATGGCCCTACAAATATCCATAATAGAACAAGTACAACTTTCTCCAAATGGCCCATTAATCTGAGCCCAAGGCACAAGGGGGAATTTGACCCCAAGGAAATTACAGCAAAAGAGAAACTGCAACAACAGATCCCTGGATTTTGGAGGAGGACAATTTAAGTAGTGCACACACACCAACTCTATTGTTGTATTAGGAAAACATCACGGAGAACATTTGCTGCACCAGACATCAAACTCTAGTGACCAGATAAAAAGCAGATTGCTTTTGATCAGCTGAGGAGGACTCTTCAGCAACTTCAAGCTGCAACAAAAATCACAGGAAATACCAGTTTGCTGTGGCCACACATCGGTGCCCCGGTGCCTTGACACAGAACCTGCTAGCATTGACAAAGATATCAGTGTCCCACACGGTGGGTGTCCCTATACAGACAGGGACCAAACGCACTGGGGACACCTGCAAGCTCCAGGCTGTGAGAGTAGCTATGGAGCTGCAGGGTAGGAACCCCTCTCCTGGGCACAGCTTGCTTGCCCTGCCTTGTCAAGTGCAGAGTGCCAGATGGATCAGTTGCGTTGTTGAAGGGTGGGAATTAAACCACCCTGTTTCCAAGCACTTTGCAAATCCATGCTTCCCATTAGGTTTTCTGAATTACCCATAACCTCAGCATATGCTTGCTGGGCAACTCAATTCAAAGCAATTTGATATTTTTCTAATATGGTCATCAGGTAGTAAAAACCACATTTGTAAAAGAAGTTTGTGGTCAGCCAATTTTACAGACTCAAAAATCATAGCAAGAACTACATTACAACCCTATTAAAAATGCTGTGAATAGAAGATATAACTTACATTGACATCTTCGGATTTCAGTACAATTAATTCCTATTTAAATTTCTTCAATTTCTTATTGAGCCACGAGTCATTTTAAAAAAGCCAATTTCAAACACTAAGTCAGCTATTCATACAAAAAAGCCCCAAACAAAAGCAACCAAATCAATAAGTAAGTGTGGAGATAGGGATGTTACTCAAGAATTACTGAGTTAGAACTTATTTTAAAGGTTTAGACTTAACTACACTTAGTTTTTATTTCTCCCTCTGAAAATGTTCTAGAAAATTTGTTAGCAACAGAAACCTTTATTTCCTCAATAAACAACTTAGTTACAGTGGCTATAAAAAGAGGTGATTTCATTATTTTACATTGGGTACAGAATTAATAGACAAGAAAAAACATGGCCTCTCTATGGTCCAATGACACAAAAAGGGTAACAAACAAGTGACTGAACCTTACAAAAGATAAATGACTAGATAATTTGACGAAAACTTTAACCTCTTATTTGCAAGACATGAATTTGAGGAAGGCATTTGTTTATGTCAGAGAATAAAATATGAATAATTTTAAATTAGTATCTTGAGATCCATTGTCTTGTGGTAATGAAATTAAGCTCTTGGGTAAGTGTTCAAATTATCATTCACTAATATGTCTTCTCAAGTGTCCTAACTTGCTTGTGCTATAGAACTTTTAATTCGTCTCTGAGGAAGACAACTGACTATACCAAATGGGGCAACATGAAAGATAAACATGAAGACTGGTAGCTGGAAGTGTCTGAGGCATCATTCTTTCCTCTATTTTATCCTAGAGGAGCCAGAACACCGCCAACCCATACAGTCAGCGTACTCTCCCAATGTGAGTTCCAATTCCTGCACCCTTGACTTGAAACAACTCACACTGCATAAAAATTTCATTTCAAACAAGATATTTTCATGGGAGTTTTTTTTCAGTGAGGAAAAATATTTTCTCATCTGAATGAGAGTGCTTTGTTCTGCCTTTTTTTTTTTTTTTTTTTTTTTTTTTTTTAATTTCAGCTTTTAATACCAAACCGCTAAACTGAAATCAGAGCCTTGATATGATTTTTTTTCAGTTACTACTTACTCATGTGATAAATTTATTTCTTACTTTAATGTTAGCACAGAAAAATGAAACCTTGGGCTTCAAATCTTTGCCTCCAGATTACAGGTGTTTTTATTATTATTATTTTTTAAACAATCCCCTATCATCTTTAATATTTGGCAGTGAGGGGTAAGTTATGATTATATCACCATGCCTTGATTTTTCACCTGAAACTCACAGACTCATTAGTATACCAGCTTGTATTTCATCCTAAATGCAAATACATAGAAGTGCCTGGTTTCAGTGAAACACTGGGGTCCAGTTTTGCGGTGAAGGGGATTTATATCTGTCCTACATTCTGGCCCCAGTAAAGATAAAACACAGCATTTAAAATAACAGACTTGATTTTTCCCCAGTATAGTCTGGACAAGTATTGAGCAAAAGCATCATCCCCAAATATCCAAGCTGGCACATTGATATTTAAGTCTCAAGGATACCTGTGCATGCTAAATGTATTATTGAGACAATTACTGGGATATCTTAAGTCAACTGAAGCTCCACCTTCAACTTTATATAGGTGAATGATCATAATTTATATTTCCAAAGACTTCAAAATTAGCTTTTCAGCTTTTCTATTTCAAAAGTAAGTTTAGGTGCCAAAATGAGAACGTAAATAATTTGGCCCCAAAATTACTTATATTTCCTACTCGTTGGTAACTGTTAGAAATACTCGCCAGGTAATAAAATCAGTATTAAACAAAGAACAATTCAAATAAATTTAGAGTAAAATATTTTCATCACTAGTTTTCCAACTTCAAAATGTAATATGAGGGTGAATTTGGCTTTCCAGCATTTTCCATATAAAATTAATAAAAATTTACCCAAGTACTTCTTTCATAGGTAAAGGAAGGTGAGGGTGCTATAGGAAAGGAGGAGAATTGAACAAGCAGGGGGAAAAAACCCCAAAATATAGAGTTTATGATCAAGGTAGTAAGAGACAGCACCAAAAGCCGAAAACTGGTTTCAAACCAGATTTCAGGGTGCTATTTACACGCTGCCCAAAATTGCATTTGGCACATGTATTCTAATACTTGGGCATTTTAAAACTTTTTCATTTAAACTTCATAAATGAGCTGCTTTTTCCTTGGTAATAAAAATGTATTTTTTCAAGCTAAGTCACTTGGCAAAGCACTTGAATAAATGCCAGAATACCTGAGTTGCTTTTTTATTCTTAGTTAAGTAATTCCATTTCCTCCTCATTTAGAAAATTCTAGATTTTGAATTAGCGAAAATGAAGTTAATCATTGCACTATCAAGACACTAGCTACATCTGAGTCAAATCTCAGCCCTTGGAAGAATGTGGGATAAATAAATAATTTCTATTTTTAAATAAAGACTGGGAGCAGAAAGCACACCTTTTACCAGAACATATTTTCAGTTAAGGGCTACTTCTAGAGCTGACTTTTAGAAGGCCAAAATGGCAACTTTTCTGTCATGGCTACATATATGATAAACGCAGCCTGTTTTTTTAATATAACTGTTTATTTTAAGCTAGACAAAAGAGAAACAAAGAGGAACTCAAGACTGATTTCCCACACCAGGCACTATTGTTCGTTTGAAAGAAGTACCTCCTCCAGACGAGATAATTTCAAGATTAGCAGAATGATTTATTGACAGCTTATGGAGTAACTCAGCACTCCCTATTTGACCTTCTGCCTTGTTAATGTATTCAGAGACCCCAGCCTCTCAGCTCTGGCCCAGGTCAAAAAACATGTCATGATCACTGAAGTACTCTTAAAAACCCCTCCAGACTTGGTACCTACAAATCTTAGTTCAGAACTGAAGTTGAATGCATTCATGAAATAGAAAGGCAAAATTTTGAAACCCAGACTGGGCTTAGCATAGTCTCTGGGGAATCTATTTGAGGAAAACAGTCCAGAAACAGTTTTAAAGAACTACAACATTTTAAAATAATTATATTTTTAAAAACCCAACCAAACAAACACGAACCTCTCACTTTCTTTACTCAGTCTCTTTATCAACCTAGAAAGCAAAATACATCAACATCAAAGTAGCACAAGACGTGGCCAACAGATCCTTCTCCACAGTCCTGCTTTGCTCTGAACAGAACCTTTTCTAGAGAAGTTCATCAGTGAGTCACCCACATTTCCACTGGTAATTCTTTAAGAAACAGTAAAAATGGACCGTTTCCTCGACAATAATCAATTGTTTTGAGGAAGGGGGGAAAAAACAAGAACATTTTCATTCTGTGCACTGTGTCCAAACATCCTAAATATCTTTAACCTATACAGTTGCCCTTCAAAAATGGAAAGATTTAGCTAAGTTCATTATTGAAAAGTACTCCTATAGTATGGAGCACTTACACAGATTTTTTTTTTCCTAGGTTGAAATAAGGCAAATTGAACAAATCAAAATCTGAGTATGCCATATTTGGTCTTAAGCCTGTACCCATATTCCATCTCCTTTTGGATTCAAGTAGATGCTAAACACTTGAAAACTGTCGCTTGCAACAACAGATTAGCCTAGTACTCATGAATGTAGAAGACATAATATCAGAAATGTCTCCTTGAGAGGAAACATACCTCCTCTTGAACCCCTTAAAAAATGTATCAGCCTACCCACAGTTCCTGTTATGTTCTGCAATGAGGTCATCCAAATCAGTTCTTGATTTGAAATACTGTATCCTATTTATTATTTTCCACCCACTCCTTCCCTTTTTCTCAATACAGCAATACATATAAGCATACAGGCAAAGGGGCTTAGCAGAAAGACTGAGCTTGAGGGAGACAAGTCACTGTCTTAGCTTTACTTCTTTATTACTTAATCGCAGACAGATTTCTGCCCTTGACCAAAGTTTTCCACCTGTAAAGTATGGGATTTGATATATGTCTTTAGAAATACAATTAATTAAACCTTGCCTTGTAGAAATCTTCAGGGCAGGGTCTGCACAGAGTGACGCATGAAACTTGATATAAGTGTTTATTAAAACAGGCACAGAATTACATAAAAAGGTTCACCCATGCAAGATGCACTCAACTGCCATCAACTATTTTTTTGCAATAAACATGATCACGATTTTCTACACAAATTTAAATCATTAATAACCAAAAAAAAAAAAAAAAACGAAGACAATATTCATTTAGCTATGACAAAGCAGCAAATTAGTGGGAAGAAATTCAAATTACTGCTAAGAAAGATCCCAGACATCTGAACCATTCCCAGCATGGTTTATGGGGTGTTTGCTTGCTTTCTTTTCTTCTGCTAATGAGCACAACATGAGATGCTTCATTTAACATCGTCCTAAGAGCTAAAATTATTCTCCTACTGCCCATGACCTTCCTAAGGGGTACTAAGAGATGAATCAAACAGTAAACAGTAGTACTATGGCATAGTAAATTACCATTTGAGGTTACCTTTATATTAGTCCCAGTACAATCATTTACCACTTGATTTTCAGCTCTATAAAATGCCTCTAGGTGTTTTCTTGCATAGAAAAATCATGCTTCCTTTAACACTATAGTTTCTGTCCCTTCAGAAAATTTGTCTCTTCATCTTTTTTTTTTTTTCACTGCTTATCTTTAGTGGCTGCGAGTGTCTGTTTTGCAACAAAATCGTCCATCCCTGTTCACTTTGTCTGACATAATCAGTTTCTTCACTTTTGTGTTTTTTTCTGATTTATAGCTCAGAAGCACATTCATTTCACTTGGTTCCTAAAGCACTACAAATGGACTGCAAGGGTATGTTTCAAAATAAAGAGATAAAATCCTTTTTTAAGATAGATCACAGCACAAACCCAATATGACCCAGACAAAAACCCAGATATTTCAGTACTAGCACACAGTAGAAGCATGTAGGATGTGTGCTTATGGTTGTGTAAGACGAAGGGAAGTATCACTCTCCATACTGGGAGAAAAACATGGAAGATTAAAGCAAGGTTTAACATCCAGCAGCAGCAGTAATGAAGATACCTCTGTCTCTGGGGAAGTTGCTTGCTCTGCCTTCCTTGCTTTCTCCTGCAAAGTTCTGAGACCACACTACAGATAGCTCATGACACTGATCTGTCTGAAAACAGGAAAAAATGAGCAAGTCTTTTTACAGGCAAATCAGTTTTCTGATATTCCTTCACTGCATTACCACAATATTGTACCGGCATTGCTGTGGAGAAAGAAGTCAGCTGGGAATTCATATGTAAGTATTAATTTTCTGGTTACTAATGATATTACAGCTTTCATAAATCAAAGAACATTTAAACATGTTTGACACATTTCTACTGAGCATTATTTACTATTGACATTCATTCCTAAAGTCATGTTTGAGACTGCCTTAGTTTATGCTCTCTTTTACTTCTCAACTCATCTGCCTAATTGCTATTTAACTGCAACATTTGTGAACAAAACCAAACAAATAAGAATAATTAATTGAAATTCATCAGAGAATTAAATCACTTCTTTTCCTGTGACAGGCTGCACCATTAGTCATTCTTTTCCACTGAAAACATGTCTTCTGTGCTGCCTCTTACTGTGTCAGCCATACGGGCTCTGGACACGTGTTTGATGAGATCAGCTTTGGGACCTTCTTTAAATGCAAAAGAGAAATGGAACTTGACAAGTATCTTGACCAACAAGCTACAGAGTTTTTCCAAAGCCTAGGATGACCTCCTGGTGAAGTATTTCTTCCTTGGCTAGGAAGGCAGTCTTCACTTAGCCAGCAGCAAGCTGAGAACAAGAGTCAGAGAACACATCCGATTGCACTTCGAAAAGAAAAGCTGTTTGAATGTTTGATTTTGAGCATAAATCAAGAAAAGAGCAGAGTTTTAGATCTTTAGTTATCCTGGGGCTTTGTTTCCATTTCTAAATGAACAATTGTAAGGTTGATCTGCTACTCTAATGCATACATTTTATTGAAATTTGAATATTTTCTGCAGTAAAGAATCTTCACAGAGAACTGACATGATAAACAAAGAACAAATGTAGATACACAGTGACTGAGGAAAGAATTAACCTCAGCATCTTTTTAATGAGTAGCTTGAGATTCATTACTTTCCCAGAAGCTGAGATTGAAAACAAGTAAAATTATCATATGCAATTACTGATTTATTTTAGTTAAATGCACAAGAGAGTGTTTGTTCTGTATTCAGTAGAGTCACTAACTACAGGAAGGCAGAGCTAAAAATTAGTAGAGGGACAGTTCCAGCCAGCAACTAGAAAAGGCCAGTTTCATGCCCTCCATGAAACCATCTGCAATTCTCAGCTCATGCTCGCTACAGTACCCTATTTATCACCACAGACAAATGTTAGCTAAAACTTATGTTTTTGCAGAGAAGTGTCCTTTCTTCCTTTCTGTTTATCTGAAAATGACTAAGGGCCTCCAGACATTTGTCTCGCAACTGTGAGTCATCTACATATATATACATATACACACACACATATATATATATGTAAGAGGCCTATAGGGTATTCAGAAGCAACAGTAATTAACTGCACTTAACTTCATAGGGCATGGGAAGACAGACAACAGAGACCATTTAGAATAAATAATATACTACTGCTGGTTCTGGCCAGGACAGGGTCAATTTTTCCAGTAGTCAGGAGGGGGCATGGGTAGGATCTGGGAGTTAATCTATCCCACCTCACGGCATTTCCCAGGGATGGGGGGAAAGGTTCCTTCTGGATTGGGTACCATGGCAGAATGAGCAGTCGGGTTTTGTCAGCAGTGAGAACTCAGGTGTCAATTGTTTCTTGTACCCTCTCTCATCCCTATTGTTCCTGTTACTACTTTTTTCTTACCTCATTGCTGTTTCTAGTAAATTGTTCTTATTTCAACCCATGATCTTTATCTTTTGTACCTCCATTTCTCCTCTCCATCCCACTGCAGGAAGAAGGAGAGGGGGAATCAAGACATTTGCACACTGCTTGAAGAGACTCAGTGGGAGCACTAAACTGGGAAGTACCATTCCCAAACTATGACAGACAGAAAAAACCCAAAACACACACCAAAACTTTTTAAAAAATATAATCTGCTGTTTTGAATATTACCTTTGAAGGGTAAATGCCATCAACTCTATATAACTTGCCCCTCCATTATTTGTTAGAGGTAATTGACTTAGTTGATACAAATGTTTTGTTGCTTTGTTGGTTTTTTTTTTCTTTTTAACTGTTGCATATGGGCTTGAAATTCCAGTGGAAGGCCATTATTTATTCATAAGTAAAGGCTTGCAATATACAGGTCCTGATAACATTACCCTGTACATTTCCTCATCTTGGAAGAAAAAACCCAAATTTCACATGACAAAAATTGATAACCTGTACTATTTATCGATTTAAGTCTCAAATTTCAAAGAATTTGCTTAACTAAACTACTCCCTCATCAGCCAAACACCTCCTGAAGGCTGCTAGACCACTGTTCTCTGTTCCTACTCCATGGCCCTATGCTGTTAAGCTTCTGCAAATGGGGGAGAGAGGAGAGAAGGTTTTTTTATTAATTATATTAAGTAGGATGAAGCAACTGTTGCTGATTTAGGCTTCACAAGTATCTGAAGATCTTCCGTAAGCACTTGACCAATAGCAAAGACTGAAGTATATCTTTCCAGAGACATAGTAGCTAAAAGAAGTTTTTGGTGTGAGTAGTTTCAAGTAGTAGATTTTTTTTATCCTAATCCACGCAATTTTCTTACTTTACTTTTTTTAATAGTGAGCATTTTCCAAATCAGGCATATGAAATTGACAAAAGATCAAACATACAGCACAAAAAAGCCCTCTACTATATCAAATTTTCCTTTAGAGGTTCTATGAGGCTTCCAGGGATTTATTCATTTGTTTTTAAACACAGCCTTCATTCTCTATTATCAAACAATCCCACAGCTAGCTTTGTTAGATTGTGATCAGTCTTGCACCCACTGATCTACTATCCAGCTAGCCCCTAGGCTAATGAAATCAGTTCTTCTGACTGATATTATTCTAACACACAGACAGACTTAAGCAATTGTTGCAGCATGTTCGTAAACAGCTTCTTAAACCCAGACTAACAGCACCACAAATGTTCTTCCTTGCCACAAGTTATATGAAGCAAGAAAGGACAGGAAAGTCATGGTTTAACAAAAGTATGGACAGTAGGGATTCCAGAAAAAGGTATTCCAATAAAAGATATCCCAGTAACACCATGTTCACATGAACTCAGTGCAGTAATGAACAGAGAGACTAAAGCTCATTGACGTCAGAAAGTTAGTGAGTTTAGATATTATGTTTCTTCCCCTAACTACCAAAAAAGGCAATCAGGATTATTTGCATGCTTCCCTCCAGTCAGACTAAGCCTGTACTGCTGGGTGGTTGGCTATTACTTGGACCTAAGGAATACAGACAGTACAACCAGGATACAGAGCTTTCACTAAGGGAAAAAAAATAAAAATAAATAAAAAAAAATTGGATGTTTTTGCTCTTGCTTTCCATTCATCACATTTTAAACTTTTTTTTCCACATATATTCTGAATCACAATTTGAAGTTTAGCACAGCACTGTGGCTGCTATCTTTCTACCATCACTCAACTTGGTTTCAGGATGACTCTTCACATTTACCCTAGACAATGACACAAACAACTTACGGGTGGAATAACAGCCCCAAGACAAGGGGTAGGAGCAGCTTAGGTCACGTGTGACTTCCAACTGGCCACCTTTGCAATGCAGTTTGAAGTACCAACTTCAAATAGATGTTGCCTTTGAACAGATGTAGCTGTAGGCACTTCAAGATTAATAGACTGGTTTAATTACCCTCTCCCTAGCAACCATGGTGTTGTTTCAACAAAGTCAACCCTTGCAAGGTGCTGCTCCCAGGCTCTGGTAGGCTGTCTCACTCCAACGCCAGGTGATTGTGGCAGTAGTACAAGTTGCAGCGTGGTGGGAGTTTCCCTTTCCAACAGGGCTCTGTTTTGGTTTTTGACACGGGCAGGATCTCATGTGAGGCATGATCACAGCTTGCACACTAACCAAACTGCCTGGGATTACAGTACAAGTGCTAACTTGCAAATGCCATGGGCATGATAAAGGGGAAGAAAGGTTTGCTTGGTTCTCTTCTCTAATAAGTACAAAAAGTACACAATGAATCAGGGTTTTTCAATGAGAAACGTCAGTGAGACTTGAAATGAAGCACTTTAATGCATTGTTTATTTTGTTTCTTCCTCTTCTGTGTTTGCACTTCGGATAACCAAATGCAGTTTCCTTGACCAGTTTGCCTTCACTAGGATAATCTCCTCAGTAACTGTCCTAGTCATGAGCTCCCTTAGAAAAGGTTGATTCCCTCCATTCTAGTAGTAAAATCCCACAATTAGCAGTTACAGTGAAGTAAGAAGAAAAGTTCTTTAAGCAGAGAAAAGGAGGATCAGAAGCATAAACTACTCTGCTTAATCACCAGGAAGGGGTTTGGTTTCTTATGAGCAAGAACACACACCCTCTGCTTCCACATTTGTGGCTCCACACTACAAAATGTGAAAGCTGACCCATCCCAACAGCCCATTAATTACCACTGTTCAAGGAATCCCACTCCAGGAGCACTCAGAAAGAGAGGCTCCTGGAGGACTGTTATCCAACATCCTCAGTTCCCAAAATGTTTGAACTGGCATCAGAGCCAACAGAGGAAGACCCAGCTCTGCTGGCTCATGGCTTCTGCTTTCTTTTTAACCCAAACAAGTTTTACGGCACAGACACAGAAATAGCTGAACTGAGAGTGGCAGGGGCTAAAGCAAACCATCCAGAGGAGGACAGACTGAAGACAGAAGTATCTGTGCTGCCACGGATTAGGCTCACAGGTACTGAGCATATTTTGTGAATCAAACCCTTTCAGGAAAAGAAACCAGCCTGCCTCTCAGATGAAGTAATTGCAAAAATATGCAAAAACTAATGCACCATTTCTATAGTACAGGATTTGTATTATGAGTTAAGCAAACAACCTGGGAAATATATGCTTACATTAAGAAGTCAAAGGAAAAAGTTTTTAATTATAAGTACATTCATCATGCTGTTGTTTAAATTTACATCTGCAGGCAGCACAGAAATCTGAGAATTCAGAAGACATTTGGCCATATCTTCCTGTCATTTGCACCTGAATTCTCAATTGCATACTTAAGATACTGTTTTTCCTCCATAACTATAACACAAACTTTCAGTTCTTTTCATTAAGGCAAGAAAGAATTAATACAGCAGCAGATACATTGTGCAGCAAACCACCCAATCGTCTCACATGTGAAAAATACTGAGGTGGTTACTAGAACAGATACCTATAGTCAAGGGAGGGAAAACAATAAAGAATCAAAAAGTCTGTTTGTGCTTCCAATTTTTTGGATATATCTAATCAGGATTAGATAAATTCACTTTTAAGAAGTCCTACAGTAGAATTAGCAGGTTTTTTTAATGTATTAACAGCTAGCTAGCACTTCCTGGGCAACCATTAAAGCTGGAAATTCTTCTCTAAATGCAGTATAAACACTATTCTTGTTCTCCACATAGGGTTTTCTATGGCAGGGAAAATATGTAAGCAGAGTCTTGTGACACTATAAATACTTCTGGAAATAAATGAAGAACTGGATTTACTAGCACTAAAATAGACATTGAGGCCTTTTGGTTAACTACACTCAGAAAATATTTACTGTTACTGCACCTGGCACTGACTAGCAAAAAAAAAAAAAAAAAAAAAAGAAACAAACAAAAAAAAAAAAAAAACCAACCCACAACAACAAACAAAAACCACATGCAATCTGCAAAGAGGAGATTTTATAGGGAAGCACCAGAATCTCATTACATAAAACTACAAAGCACTGTATTTGGTAACAGCTTTTTAAATACATAGCTCGAGTCCTTTAGACTACCAGAGGCAATGTGAAGGCTTCTTGAACGATGTCAGACAGGGCTGGCAAGATGAATAGAAGCTTTGCTTTAATTAGTGTACCAGCACCTGACCAAACAAAGGTGTGGCCAGGCTGAATCAACTTAAAATACTGAACCAGATGCTTTTCCTAATTTTAAAATGTGTAAAGTTGGTATTTAAATATATCAAACCATCAAATTAAAAGGCCTATGAATGCAACCTGAAAGATTTCTGTTAAACCTTCAAAGAGTGTTAAGGTTAGGTCTTTTCTCATTCTGCTTATTGAGAATTATTCTAGCAGTCATTGAGAAGATTTAGGGGTAATGTTTTAGTGATTTTGTTTTGGGTTTTTTTAAATTTTGGGGTTTTTTGTGTGTGTGTCTTTTTTTTTTTTTTGGTTGGTTGGTTTTATGTTTGTTTGTTTGTTAGGTTTTTTACCCCTTTAATTCCAAAACTGAATGGGATTCCAGAAAATAACAAAATGGGGTTTTTTTTCATGGTGTCAGGACAGCTGCAATTAAAAATTCATTAGCTAACTCTGCACTACCAGGAGCAGAGTCTAATCACTGGAAGGAAAACTTCTCAATGTGCTAACACAAAACTAAAAATTCCACATTGTACCTTGAAGAAAGGGAAGGAGGTTGAAACTAGTGAAGGTGGATACAACACAATGGGTCACGAATTTCTGAGTAAGAATAAAGCAAAGGGTGGGCAATATGGGACCGTCCTTTTACAGCTGAACTTGATGACCTTAGAAGTTCTTTTCTAATCAAAATGATTCTCTGTTTCTACAACACACATTGTACCCATCTTTATAAGTTGATTACAGGAATGGAACACCTCTCCTGTGAGGAAATGCTGAGAGAATTGGGATTGCTCAGACTGGAAAAGTAAAGGCTCCAGGTGACCTAACTGTGGCCTTCCAGTATCTGAAAGGAAAGAACAACGGAGAGCAACTTTTTACAAGAGCCAGAAGTGACAGGACAAGGGCCAGTTTTTACAGGACAAGGGGAATGCCTTTGAACTGAAAGACCAGATTTAGATTAGATATTAGGAAGAAATTCTTTGCTGTGAGCGTGATGAGGCACTGGAACAGATTGTCCAGAGAAGTTGTGGATGCCCCATACCTGGAAGCGTTCAAGGCCAAACTGGAGGGAGTTCTGAGAAACCTCGTCTAGTGGAAGATGTCCCTGCCCATGGCAGGGGGTTTCTAGCTAGATCATTTTTAAAGCTCTTTGCAACCCAAACCATTCTATGGTTCTATCATTCCTGCACTTCAAGAGCTTGAGACACACAGGCTGCTTGTGAATAAAGTCTTTTTCAACAACACAAGTGCTTGGGTTGAATTGCTATAAAAATTTGGGTTAAAAAGATAATGTCTGTGTACCTTAATATTTAATTAATCTAAAAAAAGAACATCCATTATAAAAATTATAAAGAAAAAAACCCATTCAAGAACAAATCCCTAGAAACAGCGATAATACTTGCCGTAACATAAGAAAGCAATGCTAAAGTTATTTCTAGTCTCATCTTTGTCAGGTGATGTTGGACCTTAAATGTATGGGAAACTAAAAACAATGGGTGGGAGAAAGATGTGTCTACTTTCAGCAGGATTAAAGGCAATAGAAAATACACTTTATATTGTCTTCACTTGCTCTGTATTATTTAAATATAGCTTACTTCTTGTTCGTTTTTCTAGAAGTAACTACCAGAACAACATTGAAAATATCAGAGACAAGATCAGAATGGACATTCACATCTACCTACTCCTTAGTGGCAGCAGCTCTTTACTTGATGAGCTTTCTTAAAATGAAAGCTGCAGACAAATAAAAACTTCCCAACATTATACAAAAGGCACAGTAATTTCTATCTCATGGTAGAAAGGTGTATTTTAAAACATGTCCCTTTTGCCTGCACCAAAACTACATTTTAGGGGAAGAAAAAGTAAACAAAGAAATAAATCCTAATTTTCTGCCTTATCCCAAAGAAACTAACAAAACCACTAGCTCCACTCCCTCCTCACAAAAAAAAACAACAAAACCCAAAACAAAAAAGCCACCACACCCAAAACACCACACACCTTCACTTTTGAAAGAAAAATAAGTCTAACTAGCAAATTAGAGTTTTAAAAAATTCTAAAAATTTTAAAAATTTTAAAGCACCTTCCCTGATGACAGCAAATCAGGCTTTGGGCACTTTCCTTATAATAGCAACAGGATGATTTTTGGAAATATATGTTGATTCCTAAACTAAGTATACATCGGAATTCTGCAATTCAAAACAAATCAGAAGAAACCTAAGGTTAATTTAAGAAAACATCTCACAATATGGAAGAGAAGGAAGCTGTCTGTCTTCCATTCCAATACCATTCTGTCTGGCTTATACTTTCTGGCTTTTTTTTTTTTTTATGTAATTATTTAACTGAAAGGCACATTTGTTGCAAAAAACTACCAATAAACCTCTGCATTCTTTTAAAACACATGCACATGAAATTGATTTAACAAAATATTAGGTCATAAATCTCCTCTTAACCAAATGAAATCTATGGCATCTATTCAGTCTAATTTATTCTTCCAGTTAAATGGGTGTTGGAAAAGAAACAGGTCCATCTTTTTATGTTATTATTCTGTTGACATGAAAGTTGGAAGTTAATTGTGCAAAGTGTTGCAGTAATTACTTAAGGATTAACAGAGGCTTCAATCCATCTGAGATACATTACTAAATACTTGGATTGGCTTTAAAAATCAGAAACTTTATTGCCTTACAACAGGGTATCAGCTTAAAGCTCCTAAGAAACCTTCGAGCAGAAATGCTATTTAAAAAGACAGTTTCACATCAAACAAAATTTAAGTAGCCAGGCTTCAAAGGGACAAAGCTTCAGCAGAGTTCTGCCACATTAGATGACTTTGAACCCACAGCATTCATTTGCAATTCCTGCTTAATTTTTATATTTGAGGTTGTTTCTCAGAAAGGCAGTAGTAAGGAGGAGGAACAAAAACCTGGAAGAACCTCCAGCATTAAACTGGCAACCAAAATAGGATGCAACAATGCAAGACCAGCCCTGAAACCACAGCAGCTTCTGAAGCACCACCAGTTGCTTGGTTGGCTTGTGTCTCCTCAATGGAAAATTCTCTCTTTTTTCTATACTGTTTTCCTAGTATCGATAAAATGAAAATATTGCACACACAGCACAAGCCAGTGCGTTAAACTGAGGGGTTCCAGATGAGTTAAAGAAAAGATAATGGTTCATGAGCGGTTTGTCTTGGCAGGTCAGTTAGGTATCTTGGTTAAAGTTCACCACTTCAAGCATTTAGTAGGAAGTAAAGACACTGAAAGTCTTGGCAGAAGTCTAATATAAATACTAACAGACTTGAAAAGACTTAAAAAACTCAATGAATTAAATATTGGTAGGATTTCATAGCACACCACCAGCGCTACAGTAGTGTCATTAGCTCAATGTAAAAACAAAACAAAAAAAAAAAAAAAAAAAAAAAAACAAACAAAAAAAAAACACCAAAACTAAAAAAACCTGAAACAAACAAAAAAACCCCCATCACAAACCAAAAAAGGAACCTGTAAACAACTTTTAGTAATTTCAAGAAAAAGTGTTTCGCAGAATTAGAAAACAGGAAATAATTGAACACTAAACCTCTCCCCTTATAGGAGAATGTGTTAGAGCATTTTACAGTCTCAAAATGAACCTGAACACAAAAGTCAGGTTTTGATTTCATATGCCCCGTGCTGCAGGCAGAATTGATCCTGATATCAAAGCAAATGTTTAGTGTTTACATGAGCCAGTATAGTAGAAAACTTTCTAATATGCATTAGAGCATAATCTCATAATCTAAACAAAAGGGATTACATAATTGGATACTGCTTACAGGCTGATTATCCAGTCTATAGCCTAAAACACACACATAGTTGTATTACAAGTTTGCAATTATTTGGAAATCCTTCTGGCATCTAAAAAGAAGCAACAAGGGAGCTCCTTGACATCCTCAGTCATTACTGCTCACAGAGCAACTGTGCTCTGGCACAGAAGTACAGAAGTGACATGGCTACACGAGCATCTTCCACCTCACTGTTGGCACTCAGTTATCAAAACCTCCAGAAGGCATGGAGGTAGAAGGAATGAAATCTCAGTTATCTCCCAGAGTTGTTTACAACCACCTGAAAATGAAAGGCTTTGCTGATGCAATCTATAGTACATATAGCTGTGTCAGGACAGCTGAAGGGAGAACAAATCAACACATTGCAGGAAGAACTCCTCAATCAACAAAGGAAACCACCTATCCCACACCTGACATCCCTAGTCATGCTCAGTTGTGGGAAATCAATTTTTATATTAACATTAATTACTTCAGAGATAAATTTCAAAGAATAACATTGAACCTCTTTCTTAGTTCTACTGCTTATCTAAAGGCAATATCAAATTCATGTGTCCCCCAGAAGAGTAATTTTTGCATTTCTGAAAAACTTAAGGTTTCATGAAATATACCAGGTTTTGCTAAGCTTGTCAGACCAAAGATCATATGATACCCTTACTAAGCCTGCCTTACCAAAATTATGACCAGTCCTATTTATTAGTTCAGTCCCTTATCAATGCAGAAGTGGAATCCCAAGTGTCAAACACCAAAATTCTACCTCAAAATTATGCAATTTATTAGGAGGCACAGGACTGCAGTAGGATATGGCCAAACACAGAGTTTCCATTCTTTTCAATCTGCTCCTTAATAAAAAGGAACAATGTTATCATAAGCAAACCCAGAGATACTCATTAGACACTTGTTTGCCCTTTTCTGGACATGCTCCACTATCTCAATGTATTTCCTAAGTAGAGAGGCCCAGAAGTGGACACAGCACTCAAGCTGTGGCCTCGGAAATGCCGAGTACAGAGGAAGAATGACTTCTCTGGTCCTGCTGGTCACACTATTCCTGAAACAGGTCAGGATGCCATCAGCCTTCTCAGTCACATGGACACACACACTGGCCCATGTTCAGCCATATGATCCATGTACAAAATGCCAATAAGGTTATTGAGAGGCAAGAACCAAAGTACCCATGTGAAACCTGTAGCATCGGGCTATAGGAGTCAGGAGCAATGTGGGAAAATATTCAGGGAAGTTATCCAGGATGCAACTCTCCACTGCCATGGGTGGCTCAGTCCCAATTCAATTCAGGTGTCTGTAAGTGTAGTCCACCAGGAATAAAACAACAGGCCTCCTATTTTGATATGAATGAAAATATACAATAGGCAAATTACTGAAAAAGCCCAAGACATTGGATATTGACACTATTTGAAGCACTCCAAGCTTTTATTGTTTAACAAAAGCAAGTGGTGGAAAAGGAGAAGGAGAGACAGCAATCCTGGGCTCTAGCTTCAAGGCTTCACACATGTGCATGCAAATGACTTGGAACTCACAGTTTGCCATTCCAAACTGTCGTATCACAGATGATAATACGAGTAAGATGCTTTTCTCTACTACATCTACAGCTAACAGCAAAGTCAGCTGTCCCCTGGTGCCTTCACTTGTTTCAAAAGGGCAGATTATAGGGTTAGGTTACAATTAACATAGCTGAATCTGAATAAGAAAAGGCAGTTGTAAATGTTTAAATGTTAAAAAAAATGTTAAATGTTTAAAAAACGTTCTTGCAGGAAACATACTAAGGAGATTTGAGACCAAGTTATTCAGTCAAACTCTTGCACATTCAGAAGATCAACAGCTCTTTAATAGGACTTGATTTTCTTTCACAGGGCATACAGACACATCTCTGCTGATCATTTCCTGATCTGATCTTTCACAGCCAGAGATGACAGAGATACAGTTCTGCTGCTGAGGCTCGATAGACAGTGTGACTGTATTAGAGGTGCAGTAGACAGTGGTGATAACAGCAGATCTAGAAATGGTCAACTTAGACAAAATTAGAGAAAGCCTACCCAGCTCCTATGCTGGAAAACTGAAACCATCCAGTTTTACATTCGTCAGGGATGGGGAATTATGACCCAAGAGTGTCAGGCTCTTGCTCTGGCTCTAAGCTGGAAAGAAGCTGTTCAGTACTTAAATTTTGTGAGGTCACATATTATCAAAGCTAGTGTTTGCATCATGCAAGTTTGAGCCATTTCTAAAGGCTTAAGCATGGACATTCCATGCAGGGTACACCAATGGTTAGTCTTATTTGGACACTCAGACATAAAGGTTATTAGAATATTTTACTTTCTTTGATGCATCTCCCATTCTATGAGGACTACCAATCCAGTCTCTCAGTGCAGAACCATCAAGCACCAGAGCTGATGTAGGGGAAGAGCATCCCAGTCAATTCTGTGACATCACAGTATGTGATGTCTGACAAGCACCAATTGCCTTCTGTCATTATTTAAAGGATGTGTCTGCCAAAAGATACTGTTACCACTAAGGTTTGCAAAATACAGGCTTTTAAGTTTTATGTAAAACAGACTTCAAAGTAAGGGGCAGCACACACAATACATACTGCAGATTTTTCACACTAGCAAGCTTGAGTTTACCCAGCTATTTGTCCAAAGTGATGGGGATAAAGTATTCCTGCCCAGCCTCCTCCAAGAGCATCACACCTACAGAAACCTCAGCCTTCCCTCAGTTTTCCAGCACCTACAGTAAGTGCATGTTGTGAAACCACACCTGTCCATCAACATTCAAGAGGCAAAATGAGGGTGAAAAGAAGTTTCAACTATTTCATTCCTCCCAACAGGTGCTTCTGTAAGCAAAAAATTGTTCCTCCCCTCAGATATTTTCTAGGATTAAAGCAAGCTATTCAGATCAAGAGGTTTAAATTTGGGAGGCATCTGGAATTTGAACTCCTGTCTTCATCTACCCATAAAATATTTAAGATGCTGAAAGAGGGTACCAAAATTTGGTAAGAATATAACACAAGGTTTTTTCAAATAAATAACCCTGGAGCTGTGGAAAAAAAAAAATGGAGGGGACCATAAGTGCAATAGGAAGCAAGAAAAGTTAGAATGCAGAAAGCACAAGAGGTTTTTTCAGTAACAAACACCATTGCTAAATGAAAACTTGGAGGAAGGTGAACTAAAGAATTGTTTGGAATGTTCAGCCTAAGGAAGAAAACTGATGATGGTTTTTTAAAGTGAACTATGCATTTTTCTCTTCTCAAATTATACCACAAGCATCTTGCAAATAGTAAATCAATGTGAGAGGAATTATAATTATCCTGGAAGGTTTCTATTGTGCTCTTGGCTCTGTAGTCCACAGGAGGCAATTTTATACTCCCTGTATTTACACCACACTTTTGACTGGACATACAACACCACTGCTGCTCCTGTTCTCAATCAAATGAGTTATAAAGCATACTATGCTGTGTGGGTTAATACCACTATCATAGAAATTATCTAAGAGAATATTAGTTGAAGATATGAGCAACTCCAGCACGGTCTGAAATGTCTCTGAGCAGCTACTGGCTGAGCTGTAACTTTATGTAGCAGTCCGCACTCCCAGCACTTTCCACTAAGCGTCTGAGGGCCTTATTTTAATATATGAGATGTGAATAAGCTTACACTGTGTAATTAACTACATTCACTTTGATGCAGCCAATCTAAGAGAAATTATTAAGAGAATACTCTTTACAAATCACCGTACCACAGTCTCATTATCTGGGTCTGCCTATAAAAAAAAAGTATAAATGTGTCTACATAAAAAAATTCATAAATCTCTGGCCAAGACGACCATTACAGCTTTAACTCATAATTTGAAGCAAATTTTTTATGCCTAGCCTGCTATTCACAAGGCTAAAATGTTTAACTGCATCTTCTTGCCTTAAACTCCTTATCTCCTCCCCTCCAGATCCCAGGAAAACAAGCAGCCAAATCAGCACTACCGAGCAGGAGGCTGAAGAACCAGAAATACAGAAAAGGGTATTGAGAAAAGCTCTCTTGACCTTGCAGAAGCAAACCCTGTGACCCACTATGCAAATATTTGAAGAGAAAGACAGCTGCATTTTCAAAACTAAAAAATAGTGCAGTGCAAATATAAAACTAAATAACTGTAAAATATGCTGTAGAAGAAAGCAGTGAGGACACTTAAGAGAGCAGTTAACACTGTTCCATCTGAACTGAACCCTTATAAAGAATATTTTCTTTCCCTTACACACAGCCACAGTGAGATTCCTCCATTATTTGAGTTTTTTACACCAGTTTCAACTGTGGCAGGCACAATCATGTCAAAATTAGGTAAGATTTAGAACAGAACATAAAAATCACTGAGTTTCTATTAAAGAAATGTCCTGGGTTGAAGTATATTCTATCACCATCTTCAAGAACTGTTGAAACCAGGTGAGGCAGTGCTCCCTGCCTCCTCCACTCTGGCTTATCTTCTGTTAATGGGCCATCAGCACCTTTGCTACACAGCTCACAGATAACCCCCTCCTGGACTACCTCCTGTTAATGGGCCCATCAGGCCTTATCACATGACTCACCATCCCATTGTGGGATGCTCCGCCCAGAGGGAGAAACCAAGCATTCCAGCCTGGATATAAGCTGAGACTCTGAACACCAGAGGGGCGCTTACCCACTGGATTCCCAGAGGACCCGAGCTACCAGACCTTTCTACAGGATCACTGCTTCAGGAAGACCACCTCATCTGGACTGCTTCCATCACTACGCTCAGGTTGTATTCTGACTCTGTCAGTGGTCTTTTGTATTATTGCATTGATTTTATTTTACTTTCTTTCCTTTTTTTCTTTTTTCCTATTAAATTGTATCTCTGACTTGGAGCCTCTCATTTGTTTTGCCTTGAAACTACTACATTTTTGGCGCCCAACGTGGGGCACAAGGCACTGAGAAAAGTCAGAATTACAATTTTGTATTGAAGAAGACACCTGTTCGCTATGATGCTCAACATGCTTACATGTGTCTTATATCTATCTCTCTATATTTTTCCACAACTGGGGTACTATCTGCCAGTCTTAATACTCCTGCGTAGACCAAGGTATGGTACTAAAATTGCTTTAGTAGTCTATTATGTCCATTGCTTGATAAACTCTGAGGCAATGAACATTATTCAGAATATACACCCAGTTTTGTTTTCTTGTTCTGGTCTAGGATGCTACATCTGGGGCCTCAACAATCTCACCCAGCCCCTGTGGGGAGGGGTGAAGAATGATTTTTTCCAGCTTTTCAGGCATGACACAGCAGTTTTTGAAAATATGGAATACCCTCTAGATGCCAAGGACAGCATGATGTTGTTGTTAGTCCTGCTTTGTCTTCTCTGCACGGCCCGCACCATGCTTAGAATCAAAACACTACATGGTGTGATACAGCGTGTTCTGAAGGAAGAAGAAGAGGGAAAAAGAAGCAGAGCAACGATATCAGTGTCTACAAAGAGTGTCACAGAGGTGAAAGGAACCAAAGGCAAGGCAACAGTGTCCTCATCTACACAGACCGTCACAGAGGAGAAAGAAGCCAAAAGTGAGGCAACAGTGTCCACATCTACGCAGACTGTCACAGAGGAGAAAGGGACTAAGGGTGCCATCAGCATCTCCACACAAACCATCACCGAACCGGAACAGCCTAAACCAGTAGCAGTTGCCCCCGTTCAGAAGAAGAAATCAAGGACCAAATCAGTCCGCATAGTGACTGATGAGGGTGCAGCAGGACCTTCACAATCAGCAGAAGAGACAGAGCCAGAAATCATCACTCGCTCTCTATCTCTGGGTGAGCTGCGTGACCTGCGAAGGGAATTCACCCGCCAGACCAACGAGTCCATCCTGACCTGGCTGCTCCGCATCTGGGACGCTGCAGCCAATGACACCATTCTGGATGGAAGTGAGGCCAGGCAACTAGGATCGTTGTCCCGGGATGTGGTCATTGACCAGGGGATTGGGAAAAGCCAAGAACCTCTCAGCCTCTGGCAGCGACTGCTAACAAGTGTGAAGGATAGATACCTTTGTAAAGAAGACCTCCAAGTGCACCAAGGAAAATGGAACACAATAGAACAAGGTATCCGATGCCTGAGGGAATTGGCTGTGTTGGAAATCATTTTTTCAGAAGATGAGAGATTTCCTAAAAACCCAGATGGTGTCCAGTGCACATCACGGATGTGGTTGAGATTTGCACGGCTTGGACCCGAGATGTACTCACGTTACCTAGCAACACTGCAATGGAAGGAAGGTGAGGACAGGGTAGGTGTCTTGGCTAATAAACTAAGAATTTACGAGGACACTGTCACTGCCCCAGTTCGTACCCATGTCTCATCTGTGGAAACAAGACTGGCTGAGCAAGTCCGGAACTTGATTGAAGAAGGCCATCAGAAACTGAAAAAAGAACTTAAGGAAGAAATTTACCATATCCAGCCAGAGCCAATGAGAGTCTCTGCCATTAGGAGCAGGCGCTCCCCAGCCAGGGAGAGAGGATACACACCCCGAGGTAACCTCTGGTCTTTTCTTCGGGAGCATGGAGAAGACATGAGGAAGTGGGATGGAAAACCCACCTCCTCCTTAGCAGCCCGGGTACGTGAACTGAAAAGAGAAACACCTACCACAAAGAGCCCATCTAGAATCAATGTTGCTCCGGTCTCTCGTGCACAGAACTCCAGACGGTACAGGAATGACGATATGACTGATCCTCTTGAAGGAACCTCAGAAACATATTTACAAGAAGAGAGCAATGTATGCCATGACCAGGAATAGAGGGGCCCTGCCTCTAGCCAGGTAGAGGAAAGAGACAATCGGATCTACTGGACTGTGTGGATCCGATGGCCTGGAACATCTGACCCACAAAGATATACGGCTCTGGTTGATACCGGTGCTCAGTGTACTCTGATGCCATCAAGGTACGTGGGAGCAGAACCCATTTCCATTTCTGGGGTGACAGGAGGATCCCAGGAGCTGACTGTACTGGAAGCTGAAGTAAGTCTAACTGGGAAAGAATAGCAGAAACACCCCATTGTGACTGGTCCAGAGGCCCCATGCATTTTGGGCATAGACTATCTCAGAAATGGGTATTTCAAAGACCCAAGAGGATACCGCTGGGTTTTTAGCATAGCTGCTCTAGAGACAGAAGGCATCAGACAACTGAGTACCTTGCCTGGACTCTCAGACGACCCCTCTGCTGTGGGACTACTGAAAGTTGAAGAACAACAGGTGCCGATCGCCCGAGCAACAGTGCACCGTCGGCAATATCGCACCGACAGAGACTCTGTGGTCCCCATCCATAAGATGATTCGTGAGCTGGAGAGCCAAGGGGTGGTAAGCAAGGCTCGTTCACCCTTTAATAGCCCTATATGGCCCGTGCGTAAGTCCAGCGAAGAATGGAGACTGACAGTGGATTACCGTGGCCTGAATGAAGTCACACCACCACTGAGCGCTGCCGTACCAGACATGTTGGAGCTTCAGTATGAGCTGGAATCCAAGGCAGCAAAATGGTATGCGACCATTGATATTGCAAATGCCTTTTTCTCCATTCCTCTGGCAGCAGAATGCAGGCCTCAGTTTGCCTTCACCTGGAGGGGCGTGCAGTACACCTGGAACCGACTGCCCCAGGGGTGGAAGCACAGTCCCACCATTTGCCATGGACTGATCCAGGCTGCACTGGAAAAGGGTGAAGCTCCAGAACACCTGCAATACATTGACGACATTATCGTGTGGGGAAACACCGCAACAGAAGTCTTTGAGAAGAGAGAGAAGATCATTCAGATTCTCCTGAAGGCCGGCTTCGCCATCAAGAGGAGCAAAGTCAAGGGACCTGCTCGAGAGATCCAGTTCCTGGGAGTGAAGTGGCAAGATGGACAGCGTCAGATTCCCACTGAAGTCATCAATAAGATCACTGCAATGTCTCCACCAACCAACAAGAAGGAAACACAAGCTTTCCTAGGTGCCATAGGTTTCTAGAAAATGCACATTCCCGAGTATAGCCAAATTGTGAGCCCTCTCTACCTGGTCACCCGCAAGAAGAACGATTTCCACTGGGGCCCAGAACAGCAGCAAGCTTTCGCCCAGATCAAGCAGGAAATCGCTCATGCGGTAGCCCTTGGCCCAGTCAGGACGGGATCAGAGGTGAAAAATGTGCTTTACTCTGCAGCCGGGAGCCATGGTCTGTCATAGAGCCTTTGGCAGAAGGTGCCAGGTGAGACTCGGGGACGACCACTGGGATTCTGGAGCCGAAGCTACAGAAGATCCGAAGCCAACTACACTCCCACAGAGAAGGAAATCTTAGCCGCCTATGAAGAAGTCCAAGCTGCCTCAGAAGTGATTAGTACTGAAGCACAGCTGCTTCTGGCACCTCGACTACCGGTGCTGGAGTGGATGTTCAAGAGAAAGGTTCCTACCACACATCACGCCACCGACACCACGTGGAGCAAATGGATCGCCCTGATCACGCAGCGCGCCCGTATTGGAAACCTGAATCGCCCTGAGATTCTGGAAATTATAACAAACTGGCCTGAAAGTGAGACCTTTAGATTATCCTCTGAAGAAGAGGAGGAGCAAGTGACACGGGCCGAGGAAGCCCCACCATATAACGAGCTACCAGAGAGTGAGAGACAATATGCCCTTTTCACCGACAGTTCCTGCCGAATTGTAAGTGCTAACCGGAAATGGAAAGCTGCTGTATGGAGCCCCACACGACAAGTTGCACAAGCTACCGAGAGAGAAGGTGGATCGAGTCAGGTTGCAGAGCTTAAAGCTGTCCAGCTGGCTTTAGATATTGCTAAACGAGAGAAGTGGCCAAGGCTCTATCTCTACACTGACTCATGGATGGTAGCTAATGCTCTGTGGAGATGGCTGGACCGCTAGAGAAAGGCCAACTGGCAGCGCAGAAAGAAACCCATCTGGGCTGCTGAGATTTGGCAGGACATCGCCACCCGAGTAGAAAGGCTGACCGTGAAGGTTCGACACGTGGATGCGCATGTACCCAAGAGTCGGGCTAATGAAGAACATCATAACAACGAGCAAGTGAATCGAGCTGCCAAGGTGAAAGTATCTCAGGTTAATCTAGACTGGCAGCACAAAGAAGAATTGTTCCTAGCTCGTTGGGCTCATGATGCCTCTGGTCATCAAGGAAGAGATGCAACATATCGATGGGCTCGTGACCGAGGAGTGGACATTACTATGGACAGCATCTCCCAGGCTACCCATGACTGCGAGACCTGTGCTGCGATCAAACAGGCCAAGCGAGTGAAGCCTCTGTGGTATGGCGGACGATGGTCAAAGTATAGGTATGGGGAAGCCTGGCAAATTGACTACATCACCCTTCCCCAAACCCGCCAAGGCAAGCGCTACGTGCTCACCATGGTGGAAGCAACCACTGGATGGCTGGAGACCTACCCTGTGCCTCATGCTACTGCCCGGAACACCATCCTGGGCCTGGAAAAGCAGGTCCTGTGGAGACATGGCACCCCTGAGAGAATTGAGTCAGACAACGGGACTCATTTCAAGAATGGCCTCATAAGCACTTGGGCCAGAGAACACGGAATCGAATGGATATACCATATCCCATACCATGCACCAGCTGCCGGGAAGGTGGAACGCTGCAATAGACTGCTTAAAACTACCCTTAAGGCACTTGGTGGAGAGACCTTCAAAAATTGGGAACAGAACTTAGCGAAGGCCACCTGGATGGTCAATACCCGAGGGTCCATCAATCGAGCTGGTCCTGCCCAGTCTGAATCCTTGCATACAGTGGATGGAGATAGGGTCCCTGTGGTACACATGAGAGGTATGTTAGGAAAGACTGTTTGGATTAATCCCACCTCGGGCAAGGGCAAACCCATCCGTGGGGTTGTCTTTGCACAAGGACCTGGTTACACTTGGTGGGTGATGCAAAAGGATGGGGACACCCACTGTGTACCACAAAGAGACCTTATTTTAAGTGAGAACTGTGTGTAGGATTTCATTATATATATATATGTGTGTGTGTGTAGTTTAAGGAAGGTATTGATTTGGGATGATGTAGATGGTAATAGAATAAGGGGTGGATAATGTCCTGGGTTGAAGTATATTCTATCACCATCTTCATGAACTGTTGAAACCAGGTGAGGCAGTGCTCCCTGCCTCCTCCACTCTGGCTTATCTTCTGTTAATGGGCCATCAGCACCTTTGCTACACAGCTCACAGATAACCCCCTCCTGGACTACCTCCTGTTAATGGGCCCATCAGGCCTTATCACATGACTCACCATCCCATTGTGGGATGCTCCGCCCAGAGGGAGAAACCAAGCATTCCAGCCTGGATATAAGCTGAGACTCTGAACACCAGAGGGGCGCTTACCCACTGGATTCCCAGAGGACCCGAGCTACCAGACCTTTCTACAGGATCACTGCTTCAGGAAGACCACCTCATCTGGACTGCTTCCATCACTACGCTCAGGTTGTATTCTGACTCTGTCAGTGGTCTTTTGTATTATTGCATTGATTTTATTTTACTTTCTTTCCTTTTTTTTCTTTTTTCCTATTAAATTGTATCTCTGACTTGGAGCCTCTCATTTGTTTTGCCTTGAAACTACTACAAGAAACTACTGTAATTTTTCGTCACAGAGATAAAAACCAAGGTATAAAATTAATGTAAAGTCAGTGCTAGCATTATCCAGAGGTTCAGTTGTGAGGAGAATAAGCCAGTTGCAGAATGGCAGTTTCAAAGACATTTATATCTGTTACCTTTGAACCCATTTGTTATTGAAATAAAAAGGTTATTTTTCTTTTCTTGTTGTAATTACATGTTGCAAAATTACAATCCAAACCAATTAAAATAACAAAATAAAATTGTCTGTTTGTTTTGCATATAACTACTGCCTTTGTGGAGTCAGCAAGTGTAACTTAAATGGATTGGTGTTTGAGATATTTCTTGAATTTTTTTTTCTTTTTAAATACAAATTAAAGCTTTTGAAATATGAGTAAAATCTCCCAGACAGGCTTTATAAAAACTGACTACAATACTGGACAGAGACACATCTAAACAGAGAAACCCTTCAAGAATATCAGCTAAAGGATGAAAATAACTTACATTGCAGATCCACAATATCTGGCAAAGTTACTGCTGAAGCAAATTTAGTTGAAGCCAACAGCTATATGAACAAGTGGCACAGCTAATTTTTTTAAAATGCGATCTTAGTGCAGCATCATAAGCTCAACCAGTTTGAGATCAGTTGTACAACACAGTCCTTTTAAGTATAATAATGGTGATTTTAACAGCAATGTACTATTAAACAAAAAAAAGTAGGGAAGAAGGATAATTTCTTCACCCATCCCTTTCTGAGAAGTCACAATCAATTTGATTCACCCAGCCAACAATTAACCAACCCAGTGTTCATGGCACTGAGTACTTATCTAGAGGGGGCACCAGGAAGTCACCCAGACATGGATTACAGCAGCTAACATTAACAATACGGATTTAGAGGCTGTTTTCCGCAAAACTGTTTTGCAACACCAAGTTCTCTAACTGAAATTTTAGCCTTTTCTGCTGAAAGCCAATTCTGACAGCAAAAAAGTGTTTGCTAGAAACATTCTTAGCTCTGTATAGGGTAAGATATTGGCATATAGTTAAAATATCAATCTTTTTCCCCTCTTGCAGCATTCCTCCTTTCTGCACATCCACCCAGAAGTTTAGGAAAATCCCAGAAGAATTCTGGATACTTTTGACTCCCAGGATAAGCAAGTCACAAAGCCTTGTAGTTGTTAATGCAGGGGCTTAAGCCATGAAATGTGCCTCGCATGGGTGTTGGCAATGGATGGTGTGCAGCTCTTCCCCAGCAGAAGTATTATGGTAAATGCACCAGAATGTTTAAAAGCCTTTAAACATCACATCTGGCCTCCCAACAGCAGGTTCCTTTTTTGGTCTTGATGAAAAACCAGGAATCCCTAAGATGTGCTTTTACTTTTCTATCCAGCACTCCTGTGTTCACATAGAAGCCTATGGACAGTATGAACATACAGCTATCCAAATATACACTCTCAAGGGTTAACTATTAGTCTCTGAGTCCAAGTGTCTGACTCTCTTGGCAATCCTCTTTGTCTTCTTGTTTGCCTACCATATTGAAAAGGTTTAAGAAAGGCACACCTCCACAATCACATTTTTAGGTGAATACTTAGACCACAACAGAAAAGGAAAAAAAAATCTTAGAAGAATGACCCCAGTCATAGCTTCCCAATAACTATTTGTGAAAACATTCAACACTTCCAAGGTGTTCAATGTCTTAAGAATAGTGCTCTTTATTAGGATTGCTTTTTATTAAAGCCGAAGAAATAGATTAAATGTAAATATGGTATTAAATTATTTACAGTAAAGCCCATAAATTCTGCTAAAATACTGTACTATAAAGAGAATTAAAGGGCAAAACAGACACCAAGCTCCTACAGACTTGAAATCTTTTCTAAATAAACCTAATGTCTTTGATATGGTTTAAGAGCACATGGATAGAGATAAATTAAAAAAAAAAAAAAAAAAACAAACTTGAAACCTGTAATTGCTGAGGCTGACAAAAAATGAGAAAAACACCAAAGCGTTCACCACTCACAGTGACTTTTGGCATAAACTTGACATGGGAAGTTTTTCTGCATCAAATTACACAATCTGTAGACAGAGTCACCGTGCACTTAATTATAGTTCCCCACATTAGCTTCCAGTCTATTTTTCTATACTGGGATATCAAATACTGGAATGTTTCCTCTTATATTGGAATCTCCAATGCATTGGAAAGTCCTCGGATTACTGTAACAGTTTTCCTTTAGTTTCAATTTACAACAATTTTCAAAAAATGCTTAAATATTCTCAGGTAAGCATCTGACTGCCAGTGTACAAACCCCTTTGGACAACTACCCTCCAAACAGTTTTGACAGATTCTGTCACCACTGCAAGAGAAAATATTGTACTTTTCCTGTTGCTCAAGAGCATTTCTACAATAGCCACACAAACTGCTTATAGGAAATGTGAAATTAGGAAGATCCATTAAACCTTTTAATCAGTTTCATGAAATCTTTCTGCAGAAAACAATGGCAGAATCAGCCTTCTGTAGTCTCTCTGCTCCTAAAGCCAGCTGGATCACCTAATCCTTCCTAATAACCTAGTCTTAGGAACTTCTGATTTAGGACAAAGCTCAGTTAGCCACATAGGTATTATCACAGAAATATTAGTTATTTTCTTGCTTAAAATAACTTTTCCTTGGCTCTAACCCCACAAAGTAGCTCAATTTCTTCAAGATCTGCTGCCCTTGTTGCTATTAATCTCATTCCACTTTAAACCAAAGAGTTTATGAGGCAGCTGCCAAAGTTCTGCTTCAGAGATGGCTGCAGGCATTTTCCACTGCTCCTCGACCAGGGAGAGTAAAAGCAGAGTGATCAAAGAGCATCAGCACACTTCAAGTGGCTGCTCTTGAGAAGGAAGTGGAGGAGGAGAGTAGTGGTAGCAAAAAGCAACACAAGTCTCCCCTTTCCAGGGCCTGTTTTATTAGCAAAAACAGAAAGAAAAGAGGCCAGCTATGGGCCTACTTTGGAATTCAAATATACATGGTGGAAACTCCATCCTGACCATCCTTCATTATTTTACCTACCCTGTCAAAATGTCCCTGCATGCACAAAACACATTAAAGTTTAGGAATATACTCGAATCATAGCTAAAAATCAGTGTGAGTAAGGTTTTGCAAAAGAGCTGTTCCAGACACAAAACAATTAAAAGGAAAGAAGGAAAACCCTACAAACCCTATACATTGAAGGAAATCCCCTAGTTTAGTGATAGCTATTGGAAAGTGAAGCTTAACTTTGTAGGTTCTCTTACAGCTTATGAAAGTGTCTGCCTTTTGTGAGGACAAAAACTTTTCCCAACATTTCATGAAAGCATTTCTGTGCTTAAGAAAAGCTTTTTATTTAACAAGCTTTGGAGCAGATATTTCCAAAATTTTCAAAGCTGTTTATACCTGAATCCATACATATAAAACATAAGGTATTTCATGAACTAAAGCATGCCACATAGAAAGTTTAACTGTGTTTTTTTCTAAGTACCAGCTTTGGAAATTAAGTAGAAATTAAATAATTGTGACTTCATTTAAACTACTCATTTTTCTAAAGAAATATACTGAAATTATTCCACTAGGAAAAAATTATGAATCTTCAACAACTTTGTAGAGGGAACCTACACAACTGGCATTTTCTGCAAGAATTTGAGAGAATGTCACTATGGCATTTTTTCAAAACGCAAGCAGTTCAGGTAGGTATGTTACCAGGTTCACTGAAAACAAACTAAAAACATCCACTCGTTTGCCCAAATCAGCTGAGTCTTAATGCCACCAAAAGATACCAGGTCATAAACTTCACAAAAATTCAGTGAAAACTGATATTTAGAGATTTATTTGTGAACCTAGGTTGAAAGGACACTAAGAATGGGTGCACTGAGATATGGAATTTTTTGTTAAAATCAAATCACAGTAGGTTACTGTTTTAACATTACAGCATTAAAATATTAGGGTTTTTTAAAAAGTAACACAGTGATGTAAGCTCTGATTAGAACATATCTTTTTAGTTCCTGACTGAAAAAAAAAAATCAATTTAAGCTAATTTTCTTTTAAAAAACCCCCCAGAATTATCCTCTCCCAGGTCTTTCAGCTAGAATTTACAGTTGAATTGATCCATTAGCCACTTTTGACTGCATAATTATGGCCAACCTTGCAATTTGATTATGAAGCCATCTAATTAATGAGACTGCACAGCAAAACCAAATTAAGTTAAATGGAGAAATAACAATAGCCCAAGAAAGCGTACAGTGAAGTCATTTTAGAAACTTCAGTGAAAACCTACTTTGTGAATGCAATTCTCCCTATCCACAATTAGATCATTAACCCAGTGCCACTATTTAGATCTGAGATTCAATGACTGGTGAGTTGACAACCCTGCATGATTTACCATCAGCTGTCTGCCATCTGCCCAAAATTAATCATTTTAGTCTGCAAATGTTGAATAAGGCAATGCTGTATCAAGCTACAGATGACTTCCTTACATTTTTGCAATGCAACACAGCAAGGCACTTTAGGAGAATGAGCCTGATATCTGCAAAGTCAACTCCAAGGGTACAAGACGAAGTCCATCTGACTGACTTCTCAAATCAATGCAGAATGGTTTGGGGCTTTTTTTTATGTCTTTCTAAACATCTTGCTTATCTGAACAGCTGATTAATCAGCCATAACTTCATCCATATGTGCATGGACAACCGTAGACACCTATAAGGACTACAGGTGTCAAACTGTAGGACAGCTCCAGCTAGCTATGAACAGCCATCAGATTTACAAACACCCAGAGTAAGGAAGGGAGTTATTACACAGCAAGCTTAAAGGATACTATCTGCAAGTTCATAATATAATGCATTTATGTTTCTAGAAACATGAGGCAGTGTAAGGATCTCACATAGAAAGTTTTGAAGTTCAGCTCAGGCACAGAGCTTGCAAAGACAAGAATAGTTTTTTCCAAACATTTGTAAAGTAGAAAACAAATAAAATCTTATTTATAAAGATAATCCAGTTGTCCTAGGAACTAGATAGGGATGTTTGAGTACTCTGGTTACAATAGCAACCCTGGCAAATTCTGCAGGACCGGGAATAAATGGAAAAAAAAGTGCCCCTTCTACATAAGTCAGAGAAGTCAAAGAAGTCACCAGACAAATTAAAATGTGTCTTCATGCAAGATGATGGCTCTGTTCATAGTTCTCAATATGCCAAGCTTTAGATTATAAAATGCATGGGGTGTAGAGACCCAGAGACAGAACAAAGATATTCTGAGTGGGGGAAAGGATTTGCCATATCTGGACTGACACTGAAACAACAGTTACCAGCTGAATTGGCACTGAAACCAGGACTGACATCCCACCACCTGGATTTACACTGGAACCAGGACTGCTGATCTCTTTTTCTGTCTTTTCTTCTCTCCCTCTCTCTTTCCCCAATTTTTTCTCTTCCCTTTCACCCTACCACTTTATACAAAAACCACTGCTATGTACTCATATAGTATGTTGGGGACTAATGTACCAAATTCTATCCTAAGTGTGTAATTTGCAAATAAATCTTTGATTGTCTGAAGATTTTCTGACTTTTGTCATTCCTTTCAACCACAAACATTTACAAATCTTGGGTGCATCCTTCCCTTAAGGATGGGTCAGCACATAGGGGAAAACAGGATGAAACAAATGATGCAGGGAAATTTTGACACCTCAAGCAAAGATGTATTTCAGTTGCTATAGCACAGCTGACCTCTCTCAATATTGGATATAACAGTTCCTTGATTCCTAAGGCTGTGAAGGCCTTCCTTAGATACATTTTGGTCCAAGAGATTTCTGGGATGCTCCGGGAACTGTGTGACAGGATCTACACTTCAACAACCCCTTCACTGGGGCCAACAGACAACTAGTACAAAGAGCAGTTCGATATTCCTGAATCCAGCCAAGGCCCCAAGCAAGTCCAACAATGAGGAGCTGACTTTTCCAGGAGGTCATTTCTGGAGACTCATGCTTCAGTGCAGTGTACAATATGTGGCAGAGGTGTTACTTGTGACATTGAGATAGCTTGTCCTCTGTAACATTGTGTAGGAAAGCACATAGGGCACAAACTGCCTTTCTAAAATCAGATGCTTCAACAGCAACAAGCTGGGACATGAGCTTAGGAACCAGCTCTCCACCCAAGGCCAACTTTAAAAGTATTGTTTTTTATTTTTGCAGTACACAGAAATGCTGTTAGAAGACAAAAAGCTGGAGATTTAAACATGGCTGCTAACCAGTATAAAGGTTTTCTGCTTTCTGGTAATCCAAGAACACAAGGCTTTTTTTGCTAATATAGTTTAGAAATGTCAAAATTTTGTATTTCAGATACAATTGTGATAGTTGTGCAATCAGGCCACTTGTAACTAGATATTAAGTTTGCTTTTCTGAATCTTGCTTCATCCAAACTCTTTTATGATCCCTTATTTTCCTGTTGACAGTTGAGGTCAGTCTGAGAGCGGTAAGTCATATCTCACACTTCAGGAGTTTATGCAATAGCTGGCAACCAGACAATCTATCTGACATCTGGGAACTAATTTGCAGGAAAAGCTGGTGAAATGAGGCCATCCTGAGTTATAAACACAAGTCTAATGATATCTTCCAGCTTTGCAGATCGCTTTTTATAGAGTGGAAACTATGCAATTATGTGTATAGTTTCAATTGTCATGACAAAGTCTTTCCTACGCACAACTCGTACTTAATCAATGAAACAAACCATCAGTTTACAGGATTCCCTAAAATACTTGAACGAGTTATAACACTGGATAAACAGGGAAAATGAATAATGAAACCTTATATCTCACACATGCAAAGAAAAACAAACCACAGGGAGATTCAGCCCTAAAGATCCAGCTCTGCAAATTTTGAAATTTACAGAAACCAGCAGCTGCTGCTGAATATTTTTTTTGTTACAACAGCAGGCATTTACATGCAACCATTTGGTAACTTTCAAGTTGTCTGTTGTTTTGGGTGAAGGCTCTTTTCAGACATTTGCCCAATTTTCTACCAGCTAGCCACCACATCTTGAAGTGTTATGAGCTACTTAAACAACACAAAGTAATCTGCAGAAGTACAGCCTTAGCTAGGTCCTTAGGAGACCAGTCGTCCCTCCATGTAAAATTACTCCTAACATAAGCAGTTTGTTGGAACATAAGGCAAGAATAAAAATCCTCACCCATCAGTTACAGTTTAGCCCTTCCCTCAGATTCCCATATCTGTTTTGTTATTGATTATGAAATTAATAAAACATCTGACTGACAGGTTGTTATTCTGAAAAAAACCCATAGCTTTAATTGCCAAAAAATCTGTCGAAGTCAATGAGAAAGCTCAAGTGACAGAGAAACCCTCATACACAGCTCAAGTGCAAATTCAGCACATTAATTTTTGGGGAGAAACAGCCTCTTGGTCCAGTCCCACCCTGCAGCAGATCAGCAGCTTGGAGTAGCTGGTTCTGCAGGCTCTATTGCATTCTCCTCTCTTGGATTTCTGCTTTGGTTTATTTTGATTCCTTGAGCCTAATGTCCTGACTACATTTGCAGTTTGAAGCTGTCTGAAGAAAGGCTATCCAAAAAGCCTTTGCTGCCTGCTTTGCCAGAATGCTATCTTGGCAGCTGTCATGTGCAAAAACCCAGCAGCACATTAGCGCTTTCCCATATGGAAGCAAACCGTATTTCTGCTCCTGTTCACTCAGGAGTGACACCATCTTGTGTGTCAGCACATCACACAGTGACACCACACTCCAGTGCTGAGCTCAGTTACCAGCCATGCAAAAGGAAAATACAAGGGAAAGCTTAGCTCTCCACTTTTTCTGAGTGTAGGAGGTATCCTTGGGTGCCACTGTGGCCTTCTCAGGATTTGTTTTCAGGAACAGGAATCCCAGAACAGAGCAGAGCCTGCACTCTTCTCCAAACTTGTACATGCTACAGTGCCTTAAGTGTGGCTGTTCAATTCACCCTGAGGGCACAGCTTCTGAGTAATCCCCAGATTCTGGGCCTTCAAGGAGATACTGTTCATCACCTTGGACAGATGACTGCTGTCATCCTCATCTGGGACCAACGGGGTGGGCAGCCTCCTGATTCTGCTCCTACACTCCCCTAACCAGAGCATCTCCAGCCTCTCTCATGGCACAAACCAATCAGCAGCAGTACCATTTTCTCAGTGGCCTAGTTGGATTTTCTGGAAGTGCAGGTGCTGAAGATCTGAGTGTTCAACTAGAAATGGAAACAATTAATAATGGTCTATTCCCAAGACAGAAGGTTCAGAAAAGGACTTGGGAAGGGAAGTAGGAGGAGAATGCAAAAAAAAAAAAAAAAAAAAAAAATTGTAGATTGTAAAAAAAAACAGAGCTGCTGCTGGAAGACTGGTATATGATAGAAAGTAAAAAGCTGCCCAAGTCATGTGGCTCCTTTAACAGTGTAAGGAGCCTTCTAAGATTGTCACATCAAATCAGTAACCTGCATTTGTGAACACTTAGGATAAGATGCAGGTCTTCACTTACTTGTATCCCATGCTTTGATCTGGACCCTTGTATGCACAATCTGTGCAGACAGAAAAGATCTTCTGTTTTCAACTCAAAGTATATATTCTGTACATACTTGAAACACTCTGCAATCCAAGCTCTATCCCTATCCTTTACTCCTGTACAAGAAACAAAGACACAAAAACATAGATACAGAAACATATTTAGAAGAGAATGTTGTTTTCTCTGCAACTATTTCAATTCTTTAAAATGCCTATTACAAGACTAGCACAGATGACTAGGGGGTTGGTCTGTTTTATCTTCTCAGTGCATGAAGAACAATGAAGAATCTGCAGGGTCCTTAATCCCTGCTAGAAAAGCATGGACCATTCTATATGTCTTTCCATGCTTCAAGTGTCAGAGGGCTGGGGAAATTTGGTGACAAAATAGCATTTCCAACCTGCTGAACAGACCTCTCCCTTCCTTCAGTTTCTCAAAACTATGATAGCTCCCAAAAAGCCACAGATCAGAAAAACCTTAAGAAATTAGTGTGTTCATGCCACACCCACTAATACACCCCCTTTATTTTGTCTCACTCACGAATTCTGAATCAAGATGTTCTCCAGCAGGTGGAGATATCCACATTACTTGGTCTGAAATAATCTGTTTGAACACCAACACTCCTATGCCAAGCAAATCTCCATTCTGCTCACACCAGAATAAGGGTACCCCCTTCCAAACCTTTCTTGGCAACCACATATGATAAAAGTTGGGGAAGCTCATGATATGGAAAATTTCTCTAGACATTGTTATTTTTAATGTATTTAGAAATATGAAAATTTAAAAAAAAAAAAAATGAAGCCTGCTCTACTTTCTCATGTTGGTAGTATACTGGTTACAAGCTATGTTTGGAATGCTATCAAAGTGTTCCTTTATAAAGACAGATTTTTTAAAAAACATATTTAAAAGGCTCATACACATTTAATGATATCTCTTTATATTTTTGCGTAGGTGATAAATTGACCACAGAACTAGAAATTTCCAAATCTTAAAAAAAAAAAAGTTATTCTTAACTTCATTTTTTTTTCCAGAAAATGAAACCAGAATTCATCTATCATCCCCAAACTTATTGCTATTTTTATCTTCTAGGGAATCTCACCCTGCAAAAAAAAAACCAGGTAACAGCTTTTCCAGAACAACTTGATCAATCTTGCCTAGATCATTTTTTATTTAATTAGTTTCAGCTGTGTTTGGAACACATTTCATTACACCAAGAGGCTTTTTGTTCCCGTTTTGCAAAATTTTTGCAGGGGGGTTTCCCAGCAGTCATTTAATTCTCTCATCTATTATAAAAGTTTTGTCATGAGATACCTTTTCTACCACGGAGTCAGATCTCTGCTGATTACTGCATTTTCAAACCAGGACAGAACATCTTATTCGCCAACTGTAGAACACCCTGCTTCTACACACAAGCAAGACCTATTAATGCATGTACACTAGATGGGAATGCTTTTTTTCCAAGAATGCTATGGAATAATAATATCTTTGCATTATTAACATACAGTATTAAGCTTTTCCAGGCCGTAAAACTGAGAGACACCCTCCTCCCGTATAATCTTGTTAATGTTCAGATTACAAACACAACTTTTGTTTCATCATTTGTCACTGTAAGAAATGACAGCCAGAGTAACTTTGCCCTTTCCAACAAATTTCTGGAAATTCTTGAGAGTCTGATTTCCTAACAAGAACTTTAAATCAGGCAAGAGCAAGTCATTGGCCATTGGGAGAAAGCCAGAAATGGTTCTGCATATTCTGCAGATTGGAAGAGAGAGGAGGGTATGTGCTATCTGCTGGAGGGTACTCCCTGGAATCTTTTCTTATCTCAGCTGTTTAGTTTGTTTTCCCTCAGTGGATAATTAACTGATTCAGGGCCACAGTGAAAGAGGAAGGAAAGAGAGCCCGAGGGCTTTCCTCCAAATAAAACACCTGACCAGACAGAGGTCCCAAAAAAGGTGCCAGCCAGGGAGCACCCACCATACAATCCTTCTGGCCAGGCTTCCCACAGATGTCACTGTGCTAACCAAGTCTCAGTGGCACGTGTGGTGCATTTGATGGGTCACAGTGTCTGTCCAGCAAAGGAACTCCCTGCTGAACAGTTCAGCACACGTCCAGTGCTCCTTCCGTGGCACGTCAGCCTTTCCTCTAGTGTGTCTATCAATGCTGTGTATTGGGACTCTACTTAAGAAACAGAACTGAAAGCTTTGGATATTCTGCTTCCATGCTGGAAAGGAACCATTAGGTTACTTTAGAATAGAGTTAGATGCAAGCAAAGAACTCTGCAAAGTGTATCCATCAGGATAGAGAGGGAAACAACAAGAGATATCATTGCTGTTTACCAGTTGCTACACAATGAATTAGCAAGAATACTTTTTCCAAACTTCTTTTCTCAAGAAAAGAAACTTACATCAATTCCCTACTCTACTATATCATTTCTGCACTATATCTCCCTTGTTACAAGAATTAAAGTGAGGAACAACAACCATGACTCATATCAGCCAAGGGGGGGGGGGGGGGGGGGAGGGGTGAAGAAAAATGGTAGGGGGGTATCTCAAATATTTCCAACAGCAGACCAGCAGAGGTATAAAGGTAGGGACATCTGTTTCCATTTTAGTTTTACTTATGTTTAGATTTGAAGGTTTGTGATTATTAGGATCACAAAATCCAAACTGAAACCCAACTATTAAAGGAACCTTTAAAATAGTTCTGCTCTCAAAGAAAGAACTGATACAAGATAAACAGTTGCAAGCAATTTATTACCAAAAAAAGTAAAGCTTTGATGTACTGATCTGCAATCACTGGAAGGCTTATAACAGTTCCTGGTGCATGAGGATAGCATTGCAAAGGAGACGAATTCCGAAGAAGAAGGTGGTGGATGTTTTTAATTTTTTTCCTTTTAAAAGGTTCTCAGTATAACCCAAATAATTTGCAAGTACTACATGACTCAGACTGCTATGATAAGTAGGCTTGTTTTTAAACTGTCATGAGTTTATAGCATAAGAATGTGTATTTTGTAAATATTTCCAGTAGAAGAGGTATAAAGCTACGTTTGTTCCCATTCAAACCATAACCAGGGATTTAGAACACACAAAACACAGAACTCAAACCCTGAAATTTATTCTTCTCCATCACTTCAAAATGCAGTGATTTGTCAGACATTTCACAAAAGATTTCTTTCCATTTTTCTTCTAGCATGGTGATGGATGGCTTCAGGCATGAAAAGATTTCATGCTATTGAAGATAAACTAAAGGAATTAACGACTTCATTCAAAGATGCTTATAAAACAAGTTTAAGGACCCTAAATATAAAGGCTCCTGATTTTCAAGTGTTAAGTACCTTTACAAATCCTATCAAACCTTGGTTTAAATACACAGCAATAAGTTCATTTCTTTTCTTTTTACACAAAAAAGCAAATCTAACATACATTTATGTATTTGCACACCTTCTGCTAAATTCAATCTTAAACCTACTTGTAATCATGCTATGTCTACACACTTCATATCCACCTCTTTTCACTCTTAAGTAGAAGATACAGATAATGTTGCAGGTTCCCCCTAAGTATCAGTGTTTGACCATTTGTGTACTTGGTTCACTCTCTAGGAAAAATTCAGGTGTGGCAAATATGCCTTTATGAACACAAAGTCCTCGAGTAAATACAGGTTTTTCTCTACCTTAGCTCTAAGGGCATGCCCAATACATACCAGGAGCTCTTCATATCAAAAGCCAAATTAATGCTCACTTAACCATACAGAGAAAAGAAAACAAAATAATTCCTTCTTTCATTTAAAGAACGTTATTTTATAATTGCCCTAAAACTATTCTTCAAAAATTCTCAGAAGGATCAAACAAGCTGGGCAAGAAATGTCCATTCCAGTTCCATGTAAAGATCTAAAAAAATCATAGAATCATCATAAAATCACAGGTTGGAAGAGACCTTGATGATCATCCAGTCCAGCTGCCCACCTGACAATACCACAGTAAACCATCAAACCACATCACCCAGATCCAGATGTCTCTTGAACATTCCAGAGATGGTGACTCCACCACCTCCCTGGGCAATCTATTTCAATGCTTGACCACCCTAACAGTGAAATTTAATTTTTTTTTTTTTAATATCTAATCTGAATCTTCACTTTAAGGCTATTTCCTTTTTTTCCCCCTCTCACTCCAGGGCATGGCATAAGAGATGGGCCCCTACCTCACTACAGCCTCCTTTCAGGTAGGGCAATGAAGTCACCCTTGAGCCCACTCTTCTCTAGATTAAACAAATCCAGTCCCCTCAGCTGTTCCTCATAAGACACAAGAATATTCCTTGTGTTCTCATTTGAACATTTTTTTCTACAGAATTAAAAACAGCTTAGAATTGGAAAAGGAGGGGTGAGAAGCTATTCTATGAACACTGGACACCTTCAGGTTTCCTGACTCGTCAGATTTGTAGTTTGGGTGACTTTCTAGTTCAAGCTGCTGAAGAATGCATCTAGGATTTCTTTATCACACCAAGTTTTTGTCTCCCAGCAGCAGAACATTTCTTCAGGATTTCTCTCACCAATATTCTGTAAACACAGCACTGCTGTCAGCAATCAAACACCTAGTTTCATTCAAAGTCTCCTCTCGTAGAAGGACTTTTTGGTCAAGTCCTAGTCTCACATACACACTGGAAAAAAATGAGACTGAAAAGCACAGTTGGATTGAACTCATTAAAGAAATCTACAGATGCTCATTGTGTGCCTTACAGTCTGAATTGTGTTTTATTTCCAGCACTTAGAGCAAGCAAGGAGACTTATTAATATGCTTATATGAAAAAAATTGTATCCAAAAAAATTCTAATTACATCAGCAGGAATAGCTGAATTTAAAGAGGCTGACCCGGTCAGTACATTTACATTAATAAGACGTCATTCTTCCCTTCAGTCTTCCCTATATTTAATTTAAATTTTAACCAATCTTAATACTCAAAGCAGTTCCTGAAATCCCAGTATTGTTCACATACACAGAACAGAAACCTCATCATAACTTTGCATGCAAGCAAGCTCATGGAAAATATCTTTTCAAGTGAAAATAATGATTTTGAGTGTGTCTCTGATCTTATTCCACATTGTCACAGTAGAAGCCCCATTAAAGACCACTCTAGATGACATGATGCCCTGTGAACAAGACTAGTAAAACTGCCAAATGCTGGTTTTCATACTCACACCACGCCCAGTAGACAGAGTCTGTAAATAATTTGTGCAACCACAGTCTTACACTGAAAATACTGCAGCAAACATATTTACATTAATGGATCAAGGGAGTGCCAACAAGCAAGCCTGCAGCAAATCTTGCACAATCCAAACTCAGTTATCATTTGTAGACATAAATGAAAATTACAATATCTGAGTAACTTGGAAGGTTCATTTTATCAAGATCTCCACAGTATTTGTTGCATCCTGATACAAGACCCAGTCTAGACCCTGATATAGCATTAAAAACAAACCAATTTCACACTGAAGGTAATAATTAGAGCAGAAGACATGCTGTAAAACTTAAAAAGTAGAATTTATGCTGATTTAGAGGTATGAACCTTTTATTTGTGCCAGCATTTTAAAATACATTGGCTACATTCTGAAGATGTTTCATTGTGATTGGTGCTTCATTTTTTCATTTTTTAAGCAATTCACATGCTTTGCAGAAGCTGTTTCACAGCTCTTGCCCTTCATTTGGTTCTACTAACCCTCTTCTTCCCCCTTTAATTGAACACACTGAAAATCCATGCAAGTAAGTCACTGAATTATATGTTAAAAATTATTAGACTTAACTGCTCTATCCACCCTATTCACTAGCAGCCTCTTCCAAAATCTTGTGTCAAGCTTGGGCAACAAACCAAACACTCTCCTTTTAATTATGCTTGCTCTTGCAAAGTTGATGGGCAGATTTTCCACATGCTATCTCTTACAGCCCTCAGGCACATGTTAGTTTAGTCATTGGCTACTTTCTCCCTGATCTTCTCTAGAATTCATGTCCTAATTCTTGTCTTTAAGGGCTTCCATTAATGCAGCACAGGAAGGAGTGGCCAGGCTTTCACAAACAGAACAGAAAGTCCCTTTTCATAAGAACATATAGTTCTGGTGCTTTTATTCAGTGACAGCACTTGGTGAGCCCTTACAGCCTTATGAGCACTGCTGGTCTGGACACAGAGCAAATTCATGGATGCTACTCCTCTTCCTGAGACATGGAGCAGCTGAAAGCAGGGCATTTATGTTAGGTAATTGCTGAAATACATAAAATATATGTTTCATCACAAGCCCAAATTTTCCTAAATGCAAGTACCTCTGCATCTAGACTGTCATGTATCACTACCATATTTCAGTAGGCCAGGCAAATATTCACCATTTCTGCCTGGTACACCTGACTCACAAGGCACAGGAGCATTGTGCCATTCCATGAGCCAGCAGCCATTCCCAAGAGGCTCACTTCCCCAGCAGCTCATGAGGCACATGCAGATCTAGCAGGAAAAATGTCCCCCTGAGGTTGTCTGCCACATCCCTTCATGCCAGACCAGAGGCACAAATTCCCACTCTGTATGGGAAAGCTATGGACAGACACTGTGTGGGCTGCTGTGAGACTGTGGGTCTCTCCATGCCACCCCTCTTCCTCCTTCATTTGGGTAAGTAGCAAATGATGCAAGAGACAGAGTGGAATGCTGCCATTACTGTAGCATTTGCTTGGAAAGCTGTTAACATTTCTGGAGCTTTGAACTTCAGGAAAATCACTTTCAAAGCTACCTCTTTGGCTGAAAACCTGTGGCACTGGCACCGAAACCAGCTGACACAGTGTGCAGTGACTATTGCTAAAATCCAACATCCAAGTAAGGAAACTGAAGGGATCTATTCTTCCATAGTTGTGCCATGGAATCACTGATCCCCACATGACATCTGTTAACATTAACAGAAATTTAATGGAAAAAATTCCACATATGCCAATGAGACAATATATACCTAAATTTTGAACAAATTATGCCAGTGAGGAAACACCCATTATTACTTATACAAAAAGACAGTTGACTGAAAATTAGTTTAATGACCAAGGTGCTCTGTGATTCCTCTGAGATAATTTATGATTCTTGCATATTTTCTAGCTTCTTCTTTAACTCATTTGTGAGTCTTCACTGAAAAACTGAAATTAGGAGCAAAATATTCCATTACATTACATACCTTCCAAGCAAAAACCTTCCCTTCATACACTGTGAACACAGAAGATTTAAATGCCTAATCAACAAGGTACGACTTCTACACAAAGAATACCCAAAACCTGGTGATTATATCTTCAAAGAAATCAATGCCTAAAGGACAGCGAGCTAAACACATGCACAGACTTTACCAAATTTATTCTGGATGAAAAGATGAAAGAGGAATAGCACTTGGGATACAAATCACTTTGTTTGTGTCTGTAGACTTGAGCAAACTAACTGTGTTTGGCCAGGAGGAGCGAAAAAATCCTTTAGACCCTACCTTCATGCAGTGTATATTTAAAGACTACCACAAAAAGAAAAATTAAAAAGAAATCATAGGAAAGAGGAGTTGAAGTAAGAGAATGGGAATGGAGACGTCATGTTACTGCTCTTAATAGTAACATCCACAGAGGAATTTTGTGCCAAGCTCTCAGTGTGTGCAACATGGAGTTTTTTCCTTATACAGAACATTTGGGTTAACAGGAGATTTCACAGAAGTATAATCTAGATGTACTTCAGAAAACTGGGCTGCTCAAAGTCCACAAGTTCCTGTGCTCTGCCATTCCGGCCTGCTATTCCAGGAGATACAGTCTTCATCCTTAAGACAGCCTAGTTTCTTGCTCCTACATGCTATTGGAGGGGTGGAGGGAGAAGATATATTTGTTCTGTTCTAGGGAGAAATACACATTCCTCAGAAAACCTTGTGACCTCCACCACATCTTGAAGCACAAGAAAGGGTGATCTTCACAACTAAAGAATTCACGAAGAAACATTCATTAACAGCATTCTGACATAACCAGGTACATTTGCTCATGCACTGGTCTGCCTTCAACTAATGCAAAAGACATATTAAAACATGAAATTTCATTTGAAATGAATACATGTAAGTAGGAGTTGGTACAAAGGAGTGAGACAGCAGCATTATTTCTCAGAGTGAAACATGATAACTGAGGGTTTACAAGTAGTCAAACCATAAAGACTTTTTAGTTTAAAACACTAATTTGAGAAGCTTAATATAGTAAAAATAAAGAATTCTGGAGAAGACAATCAATACATGGAAACAAATGCATGTTTACCACATATTAAAAATCCCTGTTCAAGCCCTCTGCTCATCAGACTAGACTTTGTACCTGTAAACTAGAAATAACTTTGGCTGAAGAATTAGCTATGGGTGGTGTCCACCGTCACTCCCCTAGCCTGAAAGCTGAGGAATACATAAATTAACATGAAGCTTCCTTTCCCTGAAGGTTTTGTTTAATTTTAGAAGTGTCAGGAAAATGTTAACGTTACACTTTGTTGCATATTTTCCAGCAGCATGTGGCTATGCCGAGAAGGGAAATAACAGTGTTTGTCATTATAACTTCACAGCCAAGGAGGAAGAAAAAACCAAAAAGGAACCTAATGAAACCTGTAATTCATAGGCCTGCTAAATACTGCTCTCTGCTACCCAAATTAGATATAATAGTTTAAGATGAATACGAAGCTCTTTCTCTCCTTCTCCAAACTGCTAATTTATTACAAACCATGACAAAATAGTTTTCATCCAGAGAGTCTGCATGTGAAAAATTTCACTTATCAAATTGGGAAAAAAAACTCCAACAATTGATTTGTAATCTTCAAATAAATCCTTGTTTACACAACTTTTAAATTTAAAAATTTAAGTGAAAAAATGGGTAACTGAAACAGGATTTAGGAGTAAGAGAGGTAGACCAATACATTTTAATATTTACAGATCTAAAATTTCCCTGAGTGAGAAAATTGTTTCCTATCCAGCTCAAGTGCCCCTTATGACTCTCCTGCATAACAGAAATAAATTTAAGGAGACATTTGCATGTGTTTGACTGTAAATAAAGAATCCAATAACCCTTTCTAGTTTTTCTCCCTGTGCCTAAAACATCACCTGTATTATTTAATTTCCATTTAGTTTCATCAGAACAGACACAGGAGTTAACCTGAGCATTCAGTTTTGACACAATGTCACTTTTTGTTTCTTCCCCCAGCTACCTTAAGCCAGTGCCTTCCTTGCAAAAATCCTGTGTCTAAGTCGCTAAAATATTTGATCCTTACTTCGCTTCTTCTTATGGTCTGCATCCAATATAGAGAAATATTGCAGGAGAAACTAACATGGTGCTTGTAACATAAATTAATGCAGCGCTTTCATTTCAACACTTCCTAAAGGAAAACAGATAAAACTAAATTTGTCTGACTCATAGCAAAGCTGGTCACTCCAATGAGGAGTTCTTTATGTTGAAATGGATAAGAAAAATAATATTACAGGCCAAGAAAGGGCTTATTATCTGTCCTTCTGTTTTCCATCAAGATTAGCAGTAAGTCTGAGTTAAAGAGTCTGCATTGTCCATAATTTCTCCTGGATAACTGCATTACAGTCATTGGCGTTTTGCCAGAGAAAGAGCACCAGTTTTCCACAAATACGGACATTTCCACAAAAACATGATGGTTTGAAAGAAGGTAAGTAAAATTCAAATCTAGATCAGCTTGTTCTGCTTTGGTTAGACCAAGTTGCCTGTAAAGAGCATCACTTCCATTTTCCCCCAGCTCTTAGAAAGATACAGTACAGCAGTACTGGAAACTGAATCCAACACACAGCTGGCATGGCAAGAAACACTCCAAGTCAGAAAGATCCTGCCTGCTCATATCATGACATGCTTTAATTTTCTACAAACACACATCTATATTTAGTAAATACAGTGGTGTTACTACCTTAGTGTAGCAAAACACAGTATCAGACCATTCTCTGCACAATGCTCTCACATTTTTTCTTTATTCTTGTTTCCTTTCCTAAGCCACCTGCCTATCCATATCCATAACATTAAAGCAGACAAGTATTGACAACTACTACAGAAGTGCCAGAGATTCCAAATGGCTCTAAAAATTTTCAGATGTAGATATTGTTGATTGCTCAGAACACCCCAAACTTCTACAAATGTTGAGATTTCAGTGCTCTTGTGTTTGAGAAGCACCCTCCCTTGCAAGGACCTTACGTGTGTGGATGTGACTTGCACCAAGTGTGTCACTGCCCTTTGACTGGGGCACAGCCCTGGGCACCAAGGGGGAACATGGCCCAAGGGAGCAGCATCTGCAACCAGCTGGTGCTGAGAATGTCACCAGATACATTCAGCCCTGCTGCTGGGTCTCTCTCAAAGGCATCTGACTGGCAGGTCTGACCCACCAGCACAGCATCAGTGTGTTACACTTTGCTGTTGAAACAGAAAATACAAGGAAACCAGTTTTGTAGGAAGACTGGGGATTGAGGCACAAAGCCAGCATGTGAAAGTTCTTGCCAACCCTTAGGCCTTCAACATCGAACCATTAAATTGCAGCATTTATAAAATCCAAATTAATAGCTTAGGGAAATAAAGAAAACACTGTTATTAGCAAGGCCAACATCCTACAGCCTCTATTTCTTCTCAGTAAAGCATTTGCTTAGATGTTCTGCCGAGCTTTCCACAGAATACCTCCAATGGATGCAGAAACCAAAAACATGACCTTTCTCAGGCTTTCCAGCAGAATTTTCCATGAATTTGGGTTTAGACATCACTAGGCTCATTACTGAAAAGATACTAGCCAAGAAGACGGCACAGTATTGGTATTACCATGAAACAGAAGTGTAAAAAAAAAGTTTTGCTTGGAGTCATATGAGGGAAGGGGAAGGTGGGGGGAACCAAAAGACTGAAAACCAGGACATCCTGTAATTGTAACTGCAGGACTGGGGAAAGAAAACAATTTGGAAAAGAAACTCTAATCCCATCATGATCACTCTCTCATAGAAGCCAGAGAAACTGCTTTCTGTAAAAATAAACAGAAATGAACATTTCAGTATTTACCATAAATGCCAGCATATTGAAGAAACAACTTTAATTTTGTAAAGACTGAAAGGATAAGTAATAAGTTGGCAGGGTTGCTTAGACATTTGTGAACCCTCATAAATATTACCTACCACAAGTCTAAATCACTGCCAGCTCTGGCTTATGTTAGCCTATTTTAATACCTTACAAACTCCTCTGCCAGGGGAGAACTGACCTTTGAAAGATTATCTTCTAGTGTGTACAAGATAGGGTCAAATAAATGGTTATCAGTTCTCAGAGAATTTAGCTTCCAATCTTTTGGATGGACCATTACCTCAAATCATGATTTATTAGGTATTTAAGAGCTTTTTACACAGACAAAGTTGCAACATAAAACTAAATATTGCAGAGCAGTAAGTCTTGCAATTAAAACCACTGCCCAAAGAATAGATGAGCAACTATTATATTTACCAAAGCTTTACTATGGATTACTGAGAATAATGAACCTGTGTAATGGCAGGTTCCACTTTTCAGTTGGGTTCTGCTGTTTGCTAAGATGACTCAGTCACACACAAAAAGAAATCTATATGGATTTAAATATACCTTGCATGCCCACTAGACTTAAACAGTATGATAGAATTTGAGAATCTTTCTGAATTTTCAAACTACGTATCAGTATACCTGAACTGGGTGACAAAGAAAACAAAACCCAAAACCAAATCAAGCACACAGAGAGTGCATGGCTTAAGACCAGCATGCACCAAGCAGCAGGGCACGTGGTTTAACACATCCAGTAGCTGTACTGACAGTATAAAAGGGGCTCACTGTTGTTTTATTTTCTCTGTTAGAGGAAGGGAAAAACACCAGCTGTAAACAAGAGAATGACTGAATCTTGGGACATTGCTTTAATTCTGTGGAGGGGGAAAAAGAATAACAATAATACCAGACAAATATGAAGATCTCATTTTCTTCCTGAAGCCATATGGTAAAGTGAAAATGTAGGCTAACCCCCATATATGTTCCCCCATCTGCAGAAGAGGCCTGCGGCAAATACAGGAATTACACAGCAATCATTGTATCCAGTTTGATTTCTTAATGCAGGGAGGGGAGTGGAATACAGAACAGAACAAATCCACAGCTTCTCTGAAGGTCAGCTGAATCTGCCAGGTCTAATAAACAGAAGACAGTCTCTCCTCTTATTTCTGAGAAACCCTTGGCTCTGTAGATGCGTGCAGCCACAAGATTTGTTGGGTCTTCGGATCTGCATATCTTTCCACAGTAGCACTTCTACTTGGTCCCTTTCTGAATTATTAAATGCCAGAGTTAAACAAGACAGGCATAGGGGTGGCATAATGCTCAGTTATCAAGGAAAATATTCCTTCAGGTTCATGGAGTGGGTTTTGTTGTTTTCAATTGAGGGGAAGGGTAGAATTTGTCCCACCCCAGAATCAGATGGCCACGGCTTAAAATTTCAAAGTGAAAGGAATACAGGTTTGAATTGCAATGAGCATTGAAAGTAGCACAGTAATAAAAAGGTGCTATATACCATTGTTTACTCTGATGCAACTCCAGAATGGAGAGAAAGAAGAAATAAAACAGAAAAATCAGCCACACTGTACTATCTAATATTACAAATTCACTATCCCAATTGACAATTTTACTGTTAAGATAAGATTTTGATTTCCCATAACCTGCAAGGATAACAGTGTAGGCATTGCCTCATATTTCTGCAGAGTTCTAATGAAATGAGTTTCAGAATGCCTGAATTTAGATATGAGACATATGGCTTTATTAAGACTTTAAAACAAATAGTCTAAAAACATCCCTTAAAAGTACAAGCCCAAACAAATTCCAGAGCAATTCACTTTAAATACACACTTCCTTCTTTCATACTATACAACTGAGATAACAGAGTGCTCCATTTTCTCATTTAGAAGCTGAGTCTTTGCCATAAAGATGCTTTTCTGTTGGTAACCAGGATCTTCCAGAAGATGCAAGTAGTTGTCCAAGAACAACTTTGAAAACCTGTGTTTCTAGAATAATAAGTATTATTTTTGTTATTCTTCTCACTGCAACATTTACATACAAATGCAGGCTGTAGCATAACAAAACTGAAGAATTTTTGAACTGTAATAAGAAAAAAAAATCATTAAAGCAAATATTGTGTTTTATTCTTTCTCTGTTCCTACCAAGAGGAGTTTAATATGCTAAATACCTAAAGAAAGAAAGATCCCTTTGCTTTTGGACCCCTCCCTATCACCAAGAAGAGAATATTATGTCTTTATTTTGAAGGGATGCTATAAGCTAAATCTGTGAAATATTTGTGGGAGGTTACAGCAGAGAGCCAGAACAGTCAACAAACAGAAAAAGTCTGCAGATAAGGACCACAGAAAAAAAGCTTGACCTACAGCTTTAGCTGAAAGTTAACACTCGAAGGTTGATCCTTTCCACATGGTTATCATTTGTCCTATTTGAAAAATGAAGCACTCCTATACTTCATCTCTCATTGAGGGTGAAACAGAAATCATTCCTATACACAGCCAGAGTCCCAACCAGACCCTTCCATCAGTGATTATTACAGTTTTCTTACTGCTGATGAAACAGGGTAAGTAATTTCTCTGATTCCATCAAACCTGAGTGGAATATAGATGCTTTTAAAAACCTTTGGATTTCCTCATTCGGTAGTAAAAAAATAACACTGATTCATATAATGCGTTACATCACAACTTCATGCTATTCCACTAAGCAGTAATCCTGGAAAGTGAAAGTCTCAGCTGGACTGGATATTATACCACCCACTCAAAAAAGGTGCAGCAATGTCTCCCCAGCTTTCCAGCCTTTCCCTCCACCCACAAAAAGAAGCTGCGCACCTTTCAATGTGTTAGAACAACTTCCCACACCAGAAGAGCTCCCTCTTTAGCAGCACCCCTCTGTCTCAAGGGTCATTTCTGCTCCAGAGGCAGGAGACAGCCTGATCACAGAGATGACCTTTCCCTTTAGCTCAGCAGCACAACACTTCCTGTGCACCCCAAAACTTGGCTGCTCTTACCAGGTCTACTAACCCAACTAGTGAGGCATAATCTCTGCCCACAAATCTTGTCTTTCCTCCCCATGGCATTAAACACTTTTTGCAAAAAACTGTTTAGTTTTTCCAAAACTTATTTTTGCTTGTTTTGTTAAATTAATTAAACTGGTAATTTTTTCCAAAACATGGCATAACCCTATACTAGCCACGGTGGGGAAAATTAACTTGACTCCAGCCAAAACCAGCACATGAATACACAACAAAAAAAAAAAAAATCCCAGAATGCCATAATTTACTTTTTCTGGAAAGATAAACCACATTTAGAGTTTTCTGAAGCTATTTTTCCAATTTCAACATGTTAATCACATTTAAAGTTACCATCCCAGTCTTCTGTTTCAGCAGATATAAGCTCTCTCCTTTTTCCAAACATGGCAGAGAGTTTTCCTAGCAGGCTATGAAAAGTCTTATTTTGAAGAAATGTTGGCTATATGGGTCAGGAAATCAATTCTTTAGGCAAGTTCCAAAGTACAGCAGAACTGAGATGCTTTGAAAGCCTGTCTGCCAGTCGACTTTGTCCCACTATGAAAACAAAAGCAATTCTTTAGAAAGCACATTCTTAAAGATGTTAATCCTTTAAAAAGAAACAATTCCTAAATTATCTGCACCATAAAAGCAAGCAGAGCCTAAAGGAGTCCTTCTGAATGGTTTACAGAGTTATTTGAATAGGTTGCTTCTAAAATGCACACAATATACAAATAACTATCACAGAGCTATAACCTGTGAAAAAACATCTTATATTCTGTTTTCTTGAGCATGTAAGTGAGCAACGCTGACATTGCATTCAGGAAACGCAGACAAGAATGACATAATCAACTAAGAAAGAGTGTTTGGCAAACAAAGATTAATTTTTGTACCTAAACTGTAAGCTTATTTGCTATTAAAAAGCCCACCAAATCCACAAATTAATTCATTACGAGTATTAAGGAGGAAAGTGATGGGATCTCCTGACCTACTAACTGTATATAACCCCTGAATGCAGAGTGTTCAACACAGAACTCATGTTCCACATTCAGTCACACACCCAGAACTTTCATCATGGTACGGTAAGTAACTTCTAAATCACCTGGAGCAGTCCCTGATTACTACATCAGCCACATTAACTTCAACATATCCACACATCCATTTACAAAGAGTTGCTCTGTATCTCAAAGATAAACAAGATCATTTTAGCTGTTTATAATATACTCTGCAACACCAGACTCAGAAAATCCAGTATTTCATTAAAATATGAAAATACGATCATTCAGCGCTGAAAAAGCAGAGGTAAGAAGATATTACAGATGAAGATGACTATTTTCAGCTTTAAGCTTATATCTCAAATTCAGGATACGCTCTGCAGCATTACTGAAGTGACATCAAAAATAAATGCACGATTAAAGCTACTCTTGTTGTGGTGCAATTCTTCCTGATGTAAAAGGTCTGAAAGACCAGAGTAACACACAGTGAAAGACATTCTCACAGATAAAATTGCAGGAGCAGGAGCCACCCAAAGTAGTTGCCTTGCCCAGAACTGCTCAAAGGAAGACAGCACATGTAGCTGGAAAGACAAATCTGTGAAAGTGAGACCTCACTTCCATGGCTAGATAGGTTTCCAGTTTTTGGAGGGTTTTGGGGTTTTTTTTGTTGCCTTTTGTCTAAGTAGCTTTGTGTCTCATGAAAAAAAAAAAAAAAAGAAAAGAAAAAAATAGGAAAAAAAAAAAAGAAAAAAAGAAAAATTATGCAACACTCTGAGGTGACCTGTGAGGTTCTGAGAAAGAGTGACTTATCTCACGTATTTAATACCCAAAGAGACAAGGGAGATGGATGGTCTGATTTAATTCCAAGACCAAAAAACCTCCTGATGTTTATTTGGCTTAGACCTTTGGAAGGGCCATGGAGAGCTCCTCTTCCCTCCCTGTTCTGGTGGACAGGGATGTTACTACACCAGAAATACGATCCTGACTGCTTTTTATTAAGAACACATGAGAACACAACAAACCTATGTCTTTAACTGTAGGGATCAGAAAGTAATGCATGAATCAAAGTATCCCAAATCTTCACACCACAACTTTAAAATGTGACCAAGACGAGAGACACCCAGCGATACCCTTTCACAGTATATGCGCAGATGGCATATACGTGACTCCCAGTCTCTCAATGTGGCCTTAAGGATAAAACATTTACTAACATTTTAAAAGAATCTCCTTCTGCAATATTAACCAACTTTTTTTGGTTAGTTTTGCTTTTTGTTTTAAACAGGCTTATGCAAACTCTAACCAACAACGAAGACAGGAAACTAGTTCCAAGTCTTACTACTTGGCTCAAGCTGCAATAGGAGTCCAGCTAGGTGAAAAAGTCCACTGCCACATATTCCTACTCCACAACACACAAGCTGTGTTCCTTAATGCCTCCACACTGTTTGAGGGGAAAAGCAAGTGTGTATTAGACTGACTCCAACCACCATCCTTCTGAGGATGTGACTGGAATGAGGAACCCTCTAGCTTCAAAACACCAGCTCCCATGATGCTGATGTTCCTGAAATTCTCCCATAAAAGCAAGATTTGCATATACTGAATTTCTTCCAGAATACTAAGCTAGTCACATCCAGACAGCATCTAGCAGAAAAATCATTCATCTTGGCAAACTACTGATAGCTGCAGTATTCTAATTTGACTAAAAAAAAAAAACCCAGAATAAGTCAAAATTTCCATTGTGGTTCACTTGTATGACAAAAGGCAGAGCAGTATTGGAGTGTAACCCAAATTAATCAGTCTGAACTTTTGCTTATGTGTAGTATTACTTTTTCCTGCAGGGGAAAAAAGAAAGGAAAGAGAAAGTCTTAAGGTTCCTTAATTTACTCTGGAGCCAAACTCTGAAGTAGGTGCATAAAACCTTCCCAAAGAGACCATTAACTTCATTGATATCAATATACTTGTTTCCACCCAACAAACTGCAAGTTTAGATGGCAAGAGGAGAATGTTTTTTAATTTCTTTCTGAAGGTCTGCAATGGCTGACCTAGTTTCTATTTATTACAGCTTTGTGTTTGTGTGATGCCATTTACATCAGTGCTAGCTGGTTGGAGTGCAGCACTCAAACTGCATCTTGTGCCAAACCTAAGAACAGCATTATATTCTCCCACAGCGAATACACACACACAAAAACAAATCTCTTATGCATTTTAGGATTAAGTATAGAGTAGTACATCAGAGAGAGATAACTATCTGGAAGTAGAAGGGTTTTCCCTGAAAAGGCCTCTGTACACAGCCCTTTTCTTTTGTAGCAGGAACAGCTTTCATTTCCTCCACAGTCACCCTGGAACTCTGATGAATCAACAGTGATGGTGGGAGAGGTGGGAAAAACCTCTCCAACCAACCAGACTGAACTGACATTCAAACACACACTTTGTATACAAAGCCATATTCTTAACTGAGTAGTCAAAAAGAGAAATTAACTATTGCATCTGAACCTTTGAGCACAGTCAGAGTTGATAACTTCTAACAAGGGTATGTTCACTTGTATGTCTGCCTAGGAGGCACTCTGGTATCAGGCTGCATGGTGTTTAAAAGGTATAGTACAAAAAGCATTAGGAAAGTCAGCATTTTTTTTCTAAATAAAGAATGGGACCATGTTGCACTTTTAAGGACTATATGCAAGAAGTCATTTACAAGCTCCCCAGTCATGGTTCCACTTTGAACTCTTTACATCTTTAAGGAGTTTGCTAGTATTTTTACAAAGAAGAACACTTTTATCAAACAGCCTTCCTCTGTCTCAAAGCAGTTACTTAGAGAGTTAACACAAGAGATTTAGGTGTACTTGCATTGTTTTTTAGTCCATTTTCTTATGCAGCAGAGGTATTTTCCATACAAAACTCACGAGTCTGAAACAATACCCAATTATCATCATCTACTGAGTCCTGTATTTCAAAACATTTTAGAAGTGGGTTTGGATTGCTACTCAGCCAGCAGTCTCCAACCAGCCCAAGTAGTCAGGAGTTGCAAAACCACTGACAGAAAAAATAAGCTACAGAGTGCAATGCTGCCATCTGCTGAAAGTTGCCTGTCTTAATGGTCTAATTGAGTTGCAGGCTTTTGAGCACTCAGAGCAGTTACTTTAAAAAGTTTAATCTGAGAAATTTGAGTATGAGTAACCAATATTTTTGGATTTGCGCCTACAGACACAAGGTGAACTGTATTCAAGTACAGAATCTGTATTTCCCTCGAATGGGATAGCCACCCAACTCTTGGTAATAATCGCTCTTTCCATTTGTTCCCTGCAGAGCTACACCACAGCCTTGCAGAAGGCTCTCCATCCACAGCAGGCCCCAAAAGTAATGTTTATGCCTAGTCACAAATCTGGAACAGGACATCCAAGCTTGCAGCTTCCCCTGGCTATGCACAAGGCAAAGTTGCACATCAGGGTGGACACCTTTCCCTCCAGCAGATTGAGCTGGTGTTTCAGGACTGCACTCAGAGGTGGCTGACTTTTTAGGAAACTCCAAGTCCACATTTCTCCTTGCTTTTTTATTTCTCCATATGTAGTCATGGAATTAAAAAACTGTCCTTTCCAAGTGACGGATACGACCTTGCTCTAACTGCACAAATTCATCTCATTTGCCAAGAGACAAGATTTTTCAGCTGTGGGCCACACCAAGGTTTTTCACATTGCAAAAGTCACTAAAGAGGGGGGAAAAAAACCCTCTGAAGAACTGGTGTGAAAGTATCACAATGTCATTTTCACTGTGACCTATATACCTAGTAACTAAATTTAGGTAGGCATTCAGAGCTCTCCCATGGCTCAGGTTGTCATGCATAACCACTACCCATGAAGCAGTCTGACACCCATGCCCTGTGCTCTGCTGTTTGATTAGCACATCTCAGATAAATGAGACAAAGTGTTGCACCAGGATAAACTCTTCAAAGTGCATGCCAGATATTTTTGTTTCCATTTCGCCAGTATAAATCTGAAATAACTCTGCTTAGCTGAGTAGACATGGACCTCAATTTCTCTCAGTGTGAGCCACTGCACTGCGTTCAGTCACCCGTGGATTTACCAGACACAGATGCTGAACAGTACAAGCCTGATTTGCCCATGCCTTGCAGTGAAGCAAGAACAGAATTAGAACATATCGCTACCCAGTGACAATAGTAGTTGATAATCACTTTGAACAGATTGTAAGCAATCTAATCGTGAACACTGTAGAAAAGAAATAGGTCTCTTCTGTGTAGAGGAGGACAAACAAACTCATGAAATGATGAATGCTACACAGCCACTCTCTTAGTTACTATCTCTCATTTCTTCAAAACATCCAATGGAAAAATTCAAGCCTCAATCATACCATCTAATTTGGTGCAGCTCCACAGTAATTATAATGGATTCATACTGCATCACTTATATTGATAAAAGGAAATTACCAGGAGATTCCAAAAGCATTTTACTGGACTTAATTCCAAGCATAAACTTGTAAGTGCTCCATTGATGTCTGTCAGTTTGATTATGGTATAAATCACACACCAAAGAATACTTTCAACCACATATTTCAAGACAGTTTTAGTTCTAGCAGTAGCACTAAGAAGAGGCACAAAAGCCCTTGCTCAGAGATTTAAACATTCATCCTTAGCTTCATTTTCCTACAAGATGAAGAAAGTGAAATTTTAGGAAAAAAATGTCAGTCAAAAAGATGAGATGTAGTAAGTTGGCATTTTACACTTTAGTGGATAACTTGTGAATGTTTACATTGTTCACCACAGACACAAGATGAGAAGATCTTATCAGTAAAACAAGACAGAAAAACAGCATGCGTGGGAAACAGTCACAGGGACACTGAGCTACAGCAAAGGCTCATTTAGTCAGAGCAGCTCATAAATACCCACTCAGTAAAGAATGAGCAAGAAGCATTTTTGCCACATCAACACTCATGTTTACAATTCCATACCGAGGAATAGTAAAGTCAGTAGATTTGATTACACAAGAGGCAGAAACAGTGCTTTATTTTTTGTGCACAGTGAAATGGGAAACACGAGCTCAAAGCCGCAGCCACCAATACTACAGGACAAAGGTTTGTAGGTCTGAAGTCACCTCAAGGTTTCCTGCAAACCACCACCACACTTAGACTGATGCATGGTAACTTGAACTGACCACCAGCTAGGACTTCACAGACCATTGGTGTGGTCCATGAACACCAAGAAAATATCTGCAGAATCAAATGATCACATGGGATCCAAGCACAGGATGAACAGCAAACAATGAATGGGAACATGAAAAGGCAGGGCCAAGTTCTCCTATGATTTCATTGGATGCAGTTCCATTAACAGTGGTATTTTATTTTTTTAAACCTCCCACAGAAGCCAAGTCAGATGGCCAAATGCTGCTACTACTAATGCTGCTAATACCCCTGCAGGATTATTTATTGAGTGAGACAGCTAAGACCAGCACTTTCATAGTTAGTAATCACTACCAGTTTTTTCCCCACTTTGTCTGTATCAGTTACAGTTTTCTTTCAGGGTATGACTTGGTAGTCTCCAATGCCTATTGTTCACATCTTCTCTGAGATTATTACTTAGCCAAGGCAAGCACAATTGAATTTAGCTGTGTTGTTCTTATTTCAACTGTATCCAAGCCACAATTGTTCTTGGAAACTTCTGGTCTAAGTTACTTTCTGAACTGACCCTTAAACCCCAATTTCTGATATTGTCCAGTGGTCATTTAATGGAGTAAATTACAGGAATTTTCACCCCATTATCCCACGGATGAGCTCCCTGAGAAAACAAACAACTGAATTAGTAGAAATATTCCATATAAAAATTAAATACAGTCCAACGTGTGTTTCAAACCAGCATTCACTGGAGACATCAAGGAACTGCAGTTTTCCAATTATAACACTACACAAGGAAGTGATCCTGAAGCAACAGCTCACCATGGGTCACATCTCATGAGTGCTGCTGGCTGTTTTCTTTAGCTCCTGGCTCTACAGGTCACACACCAGTAATACCCCATCCCAGTTCTGAAAAGCCTGGGATACAACAAGCCAAGGCAATCTACGCTCTAAGAACAATTTAAAGATGTCCAAGCAAAGAACTTACTGTGCTAATGGTTCATTCTATTTGCCCTCATTTGCATCTCAGTTGTGGAAGGAACCTGGCACTCCTCGTTCCAAATGAAGCAAATGGAAGCCAAATCACTCTGCCACAGTGCCAGCCAAACACATCTGTTAAGACTACTTTGGCTATTCTTGGGGTTTTTTTACCAGAACGTTAAAATGTTACCAAATGGCACATAGGAATACTGCTTTGGTGGCACTCTATGTTTAGAATAGGAACTAAGCACTACTTTATATCATCAGCCAAAGCTCTTTAAATAATAAATGAAATGCAAAGGGAAAACTCAGAAAAAAACAGTTTAGCAAAAAGTTATCCTCTTCCAGTGCATGATGCCTCTACCAATGAAAAAAAAAAAAAAAAAAAAAAAAAAAAAAAAAAAAAGCTGTTAAAAGTCAAGTCACAGACATTTATCAAATGAAGGACCGAAGGAGCATTGTGCCCATTACATCCCCCCACCAAGCAGCTACGGAACAGAAAGTCCTCTCCAAAACGACGGCTGCCAAATGCAGCAGCCTCACACGATTCACTGGTCAGTGTACACAAATACATACAAAAGAGATCATTCTGCCCCTCTCATTTCAGGTGGCATCCAGGAAGATCATTTCCACAGTTTTAACAGTGACCATGCCAAACTGCTGGTGTTCTTCCCAGCAATTGTATTTTGCGGTTGTATTTCCATTTCCTTTACCATGTATGCATAAGCAGGGCTCTTTTTGGTCTGAATTATTTACCCCATAATTTGTGCTTCTGTTTTCAACTAGTATTTACTGCTGAATCATGCCAAAAATCACACATACTGAATATTGCAGTGGGTCATACTTTAAAGCCCCATAAATTTCCTGGTTTCCTTGCAGCCAGACCTAAGCTTCCCATTACTTTGGGCCAAACTTTATCCTCTTATGGAACATGAAACAAATTCACAGAACTCGGTGAAAATGCACCCACTCTGCTATCCATTAATATTACATTTTGAAAACAGTCACTTCAGTCTTGATTCATTGACAGGTTAGCTTCTACTTTTGGAAGCATTCAGAGGACACAGGTTATTCCTCCAAGAACACTTCAAATCCATTACATTTGTAATAAGAGGTCTGTTTGCTAGATATCCTTTACAACACCCAGATGCTTAGAATCAGGCAGACAAATACCAACACCAGGCAGGCATCCCTAAACAGCTCTAAAAACTTGTCCAAGTGTTACAAGAGTTCTGTCAAAGGGCTACAGTTATTAGGAACCCACAGACAATTACCCTATTTTTCTATTAAAGATATTTGCCCTCAAACACACAAAGATACACAATAGCACTCCTAGTACTCAAAACGAAGCAAAAGTCTCCAATTAAAAAAAAAAAAAAGAAAAAAAAAAGAATGAGGCAGCTCACTGACATAAACTTGCACTGTTAACAGTTTTTCAATATTAAATGGCTTTTAAATGTGCTGGCACAAGTATGATGTACCCTCCCTTAAAGACAGATGTATATCCTTCTTTACACAGCATATAAATGGTGCCTAAAGTTAAGATGTAGAGTTAATCAATTCTCATCCCCATTTCAGTGAGTAGCATAAATGGAAAATAAATGCAAACAGTGAAGTCAACTGACTCTGAGACCTCACAACTGATTTTGAATGCTTGTGTTTATTGACTGACAGCTGCTCTTCACAAAACTGGTAAACAATCTAAGTCACACCACGCAGCCACATGACTTCCAGCACAATTGCCTCTTAAAAATTTTCCACCATATTTTCAAAAGACAGGTTTTAAAATTACTGCTTTATCTTCTTCCACAATTTTCCTATGTATATTTTATTATATTTATAGTTAAATTTCCAGAAGTATTTCTTCACACTGCCATAAATCTGCTACTCCATGCATAGAGATCTCTGAACTAAAGCAGCCTGTACAGGCTCAAATGCCTACTTCAAGGGAGCATCCCTTTCCCCAAAATTTGTAATTACAGACTCTCTGACTACCCCCTTCCATTTCAGCCACTTCCCCAGCTTGTTCCTCCTCTGGGCTTGGTTTAGTTTGTTTTGCTGTATTTTGAGACTTCTCCAAGGTTTCAAATATTTAGGCTACACCAAAAGTATTTGAAGAAACCAAGAGCCTTTTTCCACCTTAAAAGCAGAGCCTAACACAGCAAACTCAGCATAAGCAAGAAAATTAAATGGGCACAAAATCCATGACTGATTGTCCATTTCCTTCCTTTTCCAAACCAGAAAGCTGAGCTCTCTAACCCTTCCAACACCAGTTTCAAACCCTAGAGAGACCAAGGGGTCTCTTATTTTGCCACACTAAAGTAACCACTCAAAACACACAGAGAAGAAAAACCTGCCTCTTGAGTTCTCTGTTTGCTCAAGCAAAACGGAAGGCTAATTTGCTTTCTACAGCAACTCCATCTTAGCTTGGCCTGACTAGCTAACACTTACTCATTTGTTTTTCACTGCCCTAGGCAGCACACTCATGTAGTTTTAGCTACACAGGAGAATATTTTAAAAATTCTTTTTAAGAACTTCTTTACCTATGTTCTTCCATCTGATACCCCCCTGTTTTCTCCTTCTTTGTGTCCATACCCTTTCTCTTTTCTTCTTCCCTACTTGTAGCATCTCTTCACCAGCTTCAGAGAGCAATGCTTTAAGTCTTTCTCTTTGTGAGCTTGCTTTTCTACTCCTCTTACAAGTTGTTCTCACTTCTCCACCTTCAATCAGCCTTAATCAGCCCCACTTGTCCCCCTAATCGCTCAGCCTTTCTCTTCCCCAAAGAGGCTTCCACGTGGATTTTTTTTTTCCTCTTCTCACCACCCTTACCTTATCTTTCCTTCACAAAAGCAGAGTATTTCTATTTGGTTTAAGAATTCTTCCACACAGTTTGCAAGCACTTACACTTCATTCCTCTCCTCCCAGCTTCTGTTTCCAAGCCCAACACCTCCACAGTGGGAAGCATCCACCTGGACTTCAGGCAGCCCTGCATTAAAACCTCTAACACCAGCTATTCGACAAAAAAAATGTTTAAGAGAATCTAAGTCAGGCCGGCTACACTAGAACTTTGACAAAGGACTGAATTCACAGAGACTTAAAAAAACATTACACACCCCATTCACCTCTGTTACTCCAAATACAACCGATGATTTCGGTTTAATTTCAGACTTTAATTTCAGAAAACTCCTCAAGATGTTACATACAAAGGACAAAGGTGGTGGTGGAACCCAAAACAAAACCAAAATGTACCTATACCTCCCGAGGACTTTGTTTTCCAAGCAACCTTTGAAATTTTGGCCTATTGTTCTCTACAGCGCACAACAGAGCATTCACCAAGTGGTTTCTATTTTTAGGACGCCGCGGAATGTTTTGCTTTCATCTTTTTCGCTCTGTGGGACCACAGTGCCATCTATCGGGAAACGCTATAAAGAGCAGACATTGGCTGCTTATTATTTGCAAAGACTTTCAAGTATTTATTACTTTGATTTCACAACAAATAGGTAGACCGAGTCCTTACCATAGGCTTTTAAAGGTATTTGTTAGGATAGGCAAACATCAATATTATGGAAAATTCCAGAGTTTTATATTTAAACTAACTTAAGCAAACACTTCAGAACCTCTCAATTACAACTGTACTAACATGCCAGAGACAAGAGTTGCCAGTCTTAGAAAAAAACGTCAGGATGGTCTACCCTGCATAAGCCTTTCTTTCTTAATCCTACATCTGCCACTGCAGTGGGGCTCCCTGTTTGAGCAAGATCATACAGAGATAAACACAAACCCTGCTCCCTAACCTGATCATTATTAATCCTCCAAGATCAGGCCATAGATACATCTTTGAAAACTCTCCTTCCATCCACAAGCAGCACACATCAAGCTTTCCTACATCTATAAGCAGGCCCTCTTTCTTTCTACAGTCAGTGGGAACTCAGAGCAGCCAGAATAAGCCCGTAGAGCACACGCAAGTCCATACTCAACATTAAACAAAGAGCAAGACAAATTTTAAGAGGGACCTTTTTAAAAAGGATTCCAGAAGAATTCCAGAGGAGTTTGGGAGACCCAGGCCCGCAGGCATGCCATCCACACCAGGCAATTAAACAGAGAAACAGGCAGAGGATAAAAAAAGGCAGGCCCCTAGATAAGCCAGGCAGCATGGAGGACTCACCATGGGGAAGTCTTTCTTCCTGAACACACCTCCAGGAGCATCCAGGGCCCATGACAGCCCCTTGTTAAGTGACAGCAGGCTAAGACCAGGACTTCCCCAGCTACTACCTCAAGGGCAGTGATAAACACTGGGCAGTGGCTCAAGAAAGGAGCACGAGCTCTGGCACCTGGCTTGCAAAAGGAAAACGAGGCATAGGTGAACCGTGTTACCGTTTGGGGAAAAGGTGGAAGAGAGAAAGCAGGATTTCCTCTCCCTTGATCACCATGCAGCTGGCACTTTGCATCCCCCACACACAGGTGTTTTCCAAATACATCATGTGGCTACACTGAAGATTAAGAAAATAGGCTAGTGCTAACATGCAGACATTGGGAACTCTCTCATAATGGTGAGAAGGTGTCTTTATGCCCACATGTACTGATATACGGAACTACATAAACATTTTTATGCATAAGTTGCTGCCAAGTAGCATTAGAGCATTAACCAACAAATCAGGACCAAAATGCCTAATAAAAAACAACTTAGCATAATAAAAACATACTTTCTTCTCATAAGCCTGTGAGACCCCTAATTTTGGGGAAAAAGTTGCAAATACAACCATTTCACCTCCTGAGAGCTGCTGCCGCCAATGCTGGAGCCCAGCTCAGCACCACACAAGACACCCTGGAGAAACCCTGCGCAGGTCCAACTCTCCTCCCCTCCCAGGCGCACACACCTCACTTCTTCTCCTCCCTACAGCAGCTCCTGGGGAAGGGAATGAGGCAGAATCACTGCGTTCACCCCTTACTGCATGGCACCCTTACTGCCCAGATCTGCACGGCCTCCCTGGCGACAGCCCCACTGCAGCCCTGCCATGGGCCAGCCAGGAAGAGACCCCCATAGCCAGCAGCATCAGGGCTCACCACACCTCACAGCCCTGCCTCCCTTGTGCTTCACCAGCCGCTCACTTTGTGTCGTAAACAGCCATCGGATAAACAACACGCTCATTTTCCTGGGATTTCCAGTAAATCCACATAAATTGTCCTGATTTAGCATGGTTTTCAGTGTGAAATGCCTATCTTGGAACATGCTGCCCTTCAGGTGTCAAGGCCCATCAACAAGAACAGAAATGCAAAGTGTTGCCTCATGTAGGGACTGCTTCTTTTTACTTTTTTTCCAGAGTCAAGAATCAGTAAAAGCCAAGGTAAAGACTATGGGGATGAAGGAGACCTTGTGCAGAAGGTCACAGCACCATATGTTCCCACTGCATGTCCTGGCTGCTCCCTGGCACCGTGGAGGCATGTCGCAAAACAGCTGCGCAGGCAACGAACGAAACACCTGCTTCCCGCACCCTGAACATGGTAAAAACTTTGTAATCACTCGCCCAGCAGGACAGAGCAAGACCCTAAATGTCAAATTAGCTGATCCTCCTTGGCAGGAGGGTGCAGGAGCTGCTGCCTGTTCCTGGAGACCCACCTTGGAAGAGGGAAAGGAAGTAGCGCTGTCCCCGCTCAGTTTCTCAAGAGGTCTCTGTCCAAGGAATGGAGTCACTCTCCCTTTCTAATGATTTGTGGTGTGGGTTCTTTTTCCCCAGTTATACAAAACCAGTGTTTTCATTTTTCAGTATTCCCAGTACTTGTGCAAATTCTCCTCTGTAGAGTCTCTACTCCTCAGCACTGGGACATGGATACCCTGGCACAGAGAAGATGAAAACTCACGGCAAGAAAAAGATAAATTTTATTCATCCTTTGATACATTACAGATGCCTCTTCTTCACTTACGCTTCCTTACTTGCTTCAGGGATTACCAAACCATCACTGAAAGCAGTGAAGTTAATGCGAAATTCAGAGGGGACAAACTAACCAAAAGACAGAAGAAGGGATAATTAAAGGCCTTGAAGTGGCACTTCAGGGAGTTAATGCCTGCAGGATAATATGGGCAATGGAGACACCTCTGGCTGCACGATCTTGAAGGCCTCTTTGAACTTTTTGGTATAAACTGCATCGTGAAAGCAGCAGACTTAGATGTTAACAAAGAGGAGAGTTCACAAGATCTGGGCCTAAACATCCAGCGTCTTGCAACTTTCTCCATTAGGGAGCTGCCCTTTTCACATGGCCCTGCTGCCTTTCTTAAGGGGTGAAATCAGAAAATACTTGAAAAATTTCCCTTCCTGCTACAGTGCGTGCATTTGTTAAGCATTATGCAGCCAACGAGCAGTTTCAAAAACTGTCACCACCAAAGGAGGCAAAATGGAGAGATGCTATCACCGTTGAGTCGCAGCAATCCCACCAGTCGAGCACATACTTGCACTCCTTATGAAACAACACGGCACAAAATAATCTTTATTTCCTGCAAGCTCTCACTCACAAGCAGCTCTGAGGAGGAACACGTTTGCTACTGTGCAGCGACACGATGCCCTGATTCCTGTCCCCCTCGGGGGGACAAGTCTCTGCGGGCACACAAGCGGCACTGAGGCACCGGCGCTCCCGGTGCGCCCCGCAGCAGCCGCTTTCCCGGGCCTCTCCAGCGGGCCCCCGCTACCGCCAAGGCTGCATCATTTTCGCCGCACTTTTGTTCTCCTCCTTCCGGAGCGCCGCCAAGTCCCAAAAAAAACCCGTTCTCCCTCCCAAAAAGCTGTGTGCTCCAGGTGAGGCTCGAACTCACAACCTCGGCATTGCTCGGCTTTGTACTGCTGTATAAGTACCGCGCGCTAACCGATTGCGCCACTGGAGCCCTGACACCAACTCGTCCCGAACGGTTTATCAAGGACTCGCCCGGCCCCGGCGGGGGAAGGGCGATGGACTGTCACCCGCGCCCCGCGCTGAGCGGCGGTCCGGGGCCGCCCCGGTGCCCTGGCCGGGCCGCGCTACCCCGTTAGCAGCGAGGGGAAGGCATGAGAGAGACTGCACCGCACGGGGAGGGCGGCGCCCGCGAGCAAAGGAGGGAGGCGAGCGGCGGCAGGGCCCGGACAAAGCCCTCCCGCCTCCCCGCTGGGAGGCAGGCGGCCGTGCGGGTGGCGGGAGAGCCCGGCCCCCTCCGCCGCCGGGCGGGCGGGGCTGAGGGCGGGGCGGGGCGGCGGCGGCCGGTGACGGGCGGCGGCGGTACGGCGTGACCGGCCTCCGGCAGTCCGAGCCGCCGCTGGCGGCTGCGTCGAGTTCCGCAGTTCCGTTCTCCGGGACGAGACAGTCGCAGTCCGGCCCCGGTCGTCGGGACCGAGTCTCCTGACGGCCTTCGATAAATGGCATTGGGCGCTGGGTCAGCGGAGCTCAGCCTCACGCTGGCGGGCAGCCGTGGGGTGATGGTGCACCCTCGGTCATGCTCAGGACCAGGCCACAGCGAAAAATAACCAGTTACTGCCAGGGAACTAATGTTGATAGCTGTAGCATCGCTGCTGTGTACGACACGAGGGATGCCTGGCATTCTCGAAGCAAGTGTTTGTTCAACACTTCGTGTGCATTATTAGAGTATACATAAAACATGGATTTATTCTGCAGTCAGATCTATCCCACCTTATGTGGCAAAAAGGTGATAAACATAATCGTCACCAGCAGATATTTAAACCCAAGTGTGACTCCACTACCTCTCTTCCCCCATGAACCCCATGGTAAATGAGCTGACTCTTTTTGAACGGAGAAGAGGTGCTTCTCAGCTCCCAATAAAGTTTTCCTCCTGTTGATATTGTTACAGTGGGCATTACCTAAAATGTATTTCAGTGGTATACACCATTGACAGGTGAAGCAGCATGCAATTTCTCTATGTGATCCTTGATGAAGGTGTCTGGCATGGAGAAGTGACAGTTCACTTCTTGAGAGAAATTTTCCATCATCACGTAGGTAGGGCCTATGGCATACCAGATAACGGCAGCAGTCTTCATTACCCTTAAAATCATTATGGTAACAGTCTAAGATTGCTGTTGGGGAAAAAAAAGTACTATGGAGAGTGTAGTTTAAAAAGTATATGACCCAGTGTCAATATTTAGCTTATTATTTTTTTTTGTTAACATATCTTTCTTGCTGGACAAAATCGTGTAAATTTAAGTCTCGAATTGGTCTGGTGATTGAGGAAAGTAGAAAAATAAAGGAAGTGTTGTTTAAATGCAGTTTTTTTTCCAGTAACCTTTTTTACCTGTACCCTCAATGCAAAAAATTATTTATTTTCATGAGCAGTTTTGTGCTTCAGTACTCTTGCACTTCTTTGGCAACAAAAGGTTACACATTGAGTCCTTACCTTTGCATAAAAGGAAGGATCAGGGCCAGAAGAGAGAACAGAAACCACAAGTGCTGGAACAGGCTTTGATGGCTGTGAAGAGCCATTGTGAAACAGACTAGCAAGTAAAATCCAGGCCCCCGTCAGTTCCTGAGGTGTATGAAATGAACTTATTTCCTTGGGTGTCACAGACTGCAACACTGTTTTTTCTTTGCCTCTCCAATACGCTTTACAGAAATAGAGTATCATAGCCTTTCATGCATTGCAGTTTATCTGCATTTCTTAGCCTCACTATTATGTGCATGGAGTGGCAATTAACTTCATTTTTCAAAACCTACTGGTTTTCAGAATGTTGCAGAAAATGTTACCCTGTGATAATAGCCTCAGCCTTGTATTAATGATGAGCCTTCTAAGTGAACTTTGTTTCCTCCTTGAGTAGGTTTAACTGTCAGGTTTTCATACCTCATACCAGCCACGAAATGGATTTATGAACCTGCAACTGAGAATTTATTTTTTTTTTTTCTGCAGGTAATAGTACCTTGTATTCTGCCTGGTGGAGAAAAGTAGAGACGAGGGATTAGAGCAGTGGTTGTGGACAAGAGCCGTGCAGTTAAAACTGGTACTTTAATACCATGATGAACAAGGATTGGCTCAGTCAATTCCAAGATCTGTGTTTTTCCCCGCTGTGACTCTGGAGATTCTCTTGGATTTCATGCCCAATAAATGGAGTCCTGCTCTGCAATACCAGTAATTAATGATGAGGCAGAGCTTTACAAAACCACAGTCATTAACTAGAGTGTCTGCCCTTTTCCAGTCCTGCCAATCTGGGTCATAATCTCCTAAGTGAAAGTGCATTTTAAATAGAAGCTGTCTTTCCTTCAGAGCTAAGTACAGAACAACCAGCAGCCTACAGAACAAAAAGTACCAGAAATGTACCTGCCTGTAAGTTCAAAAGCAGGCCTTATGGATTTGCTGTGTGGTGGTGTCTCACCACAGCTGTTCTGTTGGTAGAAATTCCATGTGCTAAATAAATGATGTGGTGGTGGTGTTCTGTAATTGAATAAAATAACTACTACTATGGACTTATTTCAGAGGAAATTACTGCTAGTCCCATTGTGATTGTATTAATACAGCGGAACTGTAATCCACATGTGGATTTTTTTGTCTCAAAATTAATGGATTTTTTTCCTGTTTTATAAATTCCATAATGAGTTTAAACTAAACTGAAGAGAAGTGTAAAGATGGAGGCAAAACAGTCACTCTTACAAATAATTGATAAAAGCAGATTATTAGTTCAAACACACGGCATTGCTTTCTTCTGGTGGAAAATTACAACAGTATGAGTTAAAGAACTCCCAGTTTTGTACTGCTCATCATGCTGAATTTCGGGCCTGTAGCTGCACTGCTCATATGTGCAATCCATGAAGGATGTACCACTCACTTTTAACCAGATCATTTTATCACCTTATACCCATACACACCCACTAAGCACTGTTAGATAAAAGTGTAAGACTGAGACATGTCAAGGGCAAAGGGCTAAGGTCAAATGTCTTGGGATTTTTTTTGTTTACCCACTCATTTCATGTGTTTGGAATCTGAAAAAATGCTTATAGATTTCTATATTAAAAAAATTAGGAGTGGCAGGGAACAGAATGAGCAGTCCTATAGCAACTGTGTAGATTTTGAACAGAAACTTGTGAGGGAATAAAGACTAATAAAGATCTGGGAAGTCTGGTTCTTCTCAGTTTCTTGTTTGCCTGACAATTTGATGGCAATATGCTGCACTTTCCCAAAGGGCATCAGGGTCAGCTCTCCACAAGCCCTGCTATAACATTGGTAGAGCGGATCAAATTAAGATGAGCATTTACGGACAGCTGCTCTTAGTCTTACAAATGTAGGAGACATCTGTATTTTGGCTACTTGGCTAAACAAGATCCCAATATTTTCAAACAAATACACATATCATAAACATTCAGCCTTAGAATGTTGAAGAGGGGTTTCTGTATTAGACTTGAAAGGACTGAATGCCCCAGCCTTGCCCATTTTTTTTGACTGTGTAACAAGGCAATTTTTTTAGAGAGGTGATGTACACACTTCAGCTAATGCAGTAAAGAGAATTAAGAAACCCCTTGTGGGCAAAACCCAGTCTCCAATAAAAATATATATATTTTAAAAGCACTAGTCAATTATTAGCCAAGCTGCTGGAGCATTAGTACTCTCTATGAAGTAACCTTTGGCTGATGGACCTGTCCCCTTTGACACTGAAGCCTGAAGACACCTCTCTTACCAACCAATCCCATGGGCACTGGGGTTGGAATCACAGGCAGTCTGCTCACGAAAAAAGCACTCTGCAAATTCTAGTATCTCAAGCAAAAGTTTCTTAGGTGGTAGACCATGGAGCTTCTTGTGAATGTAAGAAAATGGATAGAAGAAAACAAAACTGCCTTTTTGCCTCCTGTTTGCAACAAGCTTATGTAAGTAAATGAAGGTTTTAATTTTTTAACTGTTACTACTTATACAAATATTCCTAGCTGTAAGAGGAAAATGCAACAATGCATATGTGGTAAAGGTAAATAAGGAACCACAGTTCCACTCAGGCTGCAGCCAGAGTGCTGTTCCAAAGAACAGAAAGGGAGTGAAATCTGATTTGCAGTAACTCAGCAGAAGTTGCAAAGATCAATTTGAATACAAGAATCTTGCCTCAACTCAAAGGCACTTGTAGGCAGGGAGACTGAGTTAAGAGACTTTGTGTCAGGGTCTTTGGCAACAAACTTCTAGAAATCTGAGGAGATGGCATCACATCCAAAACCAAATTACAATCTGAAATGGCTAAAGCTGCTGAGAATCATTCCAACATCCACAGCCAAAGCTACTGGGGCAGTCAAAATCAGAAGGATATATCACTGAAAAACACGGAGAAAGGAAGTGCCACAGTACCAGAGGATCAGATTTCCAGGGCATTTCCAGATCTGTCAAGGCAGGAGGGTAGGGAGCCTGAAGGGGCAGTTTACAGTATTCTGAATGATACAGCTGATATAAGGAAAAAAACGTGTGGGCATTATGCAGTTGTATTTACACCATGCATATTATCTGTGTCAAAGCCTGTGAACAAATTCCAATGTAAATTATCCAATGTGTGTCAAAATATTAATGAGGATTTCTTTTGTCAGTGAAGCTGAGAAGAAAATATTTTATGTAAAACTCTGTATGCAGAAAGCTTTCATTATTAGAAAGTATTCTCTCTAAGAAGTGATATAGACCTAGGTTCTATAAAGAAATGGAAAAGCATTTTCTTAGCTTTAATTAAAAAAACCCTTTCTTTGCAATTTTAATCATTAAAAAAATCAAAAAAATATGCTTCTTGCCCTCCCCTTAAGTGCTATCTCTCATGAAAAGCTGAATGGGCAGTAATGAATCAGTGATATTAGTTTCCATTCACAGGTGCAAGGGTTACTTTTCAAAGCAATGGTTACAAGACAAAGAAAAGGTAAAGAGTACATCCTTACTGCCACGTCCGTGTTGAAACTAGAGCTGTATGTAGAACTGAAAAATCTGATTCAAAAACTTGAATCATTACAAGTGTTCCCATTTCTTTCATTTTCAAAATGGATTTAGGAAGCATTTTATGAAGCATTTCTGAAGCTTACCAATTATAATGAGAAAATTTTAGTACTTTACATATATGGAATGTTCATGAGTTTCTTTCCTTATCAGTACGATGAACCTTTTTTGTTTTTACTGTGCTTTTCTATACTGCTTACTAGTAGTTCTGTGTAAACCTTGAGTAAATCTGGAATTTGACATCTGTCATAGATCTTTGCCTGTAAATATTTTAATGAGTTACAGTGAAACAAGAAACATTTTTTGTGATAAAAATTGCATTGTTTAAAACAAAATCCATTTTTCCAACACTGCTTTCGTCTATGCAGAAGGAGAGCAAAACCATCCACTGCATGGATTCTGAGTCTAGCACCACCTGCACCTGGTGCTACCTAAATGTCTTCAGGATTTTCCAAAAGGTTTTAGGGGATTTTTCCAAGAAGCAACCAATAAATTTTCAACACTTTTTTGAAGGCTTGATACTTTGTGTGCTGAGTAGAGATGTGTAAGGCAATCTTCTCACTGTGTCCTACTGCCTCATTGGAAGGCAACCACCTCAAAATTTAAGCAACTTAAAATCTTTTTTTCAAGGGAGAATTATCAGTTAAAACTAGGTCTCTCAGCAAATCAGTGGGGCTTCTGAAGTTATTACAGCTTTTATGACATTGTGTTCCATACATTTGAGAGGATCACAATTTTTCAAAACCTATTTGGGATTGCAGTACAAAACCTCAATTCCTGAATTACTAAATATTCAGAGTTTTACCAAAGTCAAGAGAATGATACATCTAATTAAATTGCAGCTCTGACATTGTATTTTAATGACACTATCTTGCAAGTTTATATGCTGTTTAACCTCAACAATGAGGAATTGGTGCAAAATCAAACTCCTTGACACAGCTGATTTTTACAGGTACTTCTAAAGCTCTTCTGAGTTCAGAATGTGATGCTTACCAAAGGGACAACTGAGTGTGGTCGTGGACCATCTGATTCTTTGTAGTCTTATAATGTTTTTAAAGGGTTACTTGCGGGTATCATTTTCTCTGTGTGCATAAGAAGAGAAATGTAAAAGTATAGAAAATTTAATAGTCCATTAGTTAGCTCCTCGTTCTAACAATAGTACAGTCAAGTGATTTTCTCATCCCTGAAACCTTTACAATATCTTAACTGCATTTTGGCAGTCTTAACTGAAACTGCTTTTCTTTGTTATGGTATTTCTCCTTAACTTAAAGCCACTATATTAACTAGAAAACTTTAGCAAGATGGACAAACTTACGTATTGGAGTTCCTGCTCATATTTCATAGCTGGAATCTTTTGATGGTGTCAGTATATATTTGTTAATGATTGAATGATTAACCCATAGCCTGTTTATTATATAAAGCCCGGGTAAATCTAAGGGATAACAGAATTAATCATAGATTGCCATATTAAGAAGTCAAGCAGTAATTGTTTTAAAGCAGTGAAGTTTAAATAAAAAAATTAAAAATAAATTAAAGTTTATTTAGTGAACTAATATCAATATTGAATGCTTATTAAAAAATTTAACCCATCTTAACAGTAGACTGAAAGGTACCCACAGACTGCCTTTCTCTTATTTTATTCTTCAGGGTTGATTTTCATTTATTTCATTAATTATTATCTGTATTGCTGCTCTTTGGGTCATTTTGCCCTACTTTAGTAGAGGTGTTCATTAATGCAGAAGCATTGCAGTGTGCTGTTGAAAATGAATATTAAATCTGTGTGGTACAAACAGTTTGGATTTCAGTTCCTTATTTTATGATACAGGTATGAAGGTCATTATCATTTGAATACTCCTTCACAGAAAAATTGATAAAGCTAGCAGATTGAACATGTATGTGCAACCACTCAGAACAGCCTCTCTCAATTAAAGCTTTCAAGATGCTGACACAAACACACGTTGTTGTTGTTGTTCCATGTTTCAGGGGATCATGGCCCTGCTGGTTCCATGTTACTGCCCAGAACCTCCTCATTGCAAACCACAGATTAACATACCTCAGTTCACTTGTCAAGCAGCAGAAGAACAAATTTTGATTCACAGCTAACAGGCCTGATTTTGAGGGTTTTTTAAGCAAAGGAAAACCTGCTACCTTACTTTTTATTAGTGTGAATGACTGATAGGTAACTGGGGTGATAGCCATTCCTTGTGATAGCTGAGAGGAATCTTCATTGGGTCTGTTAAGAAGGGCAGAGTTAAGAAATGGCCTGGAATCTCTTTTTCTGAAATAGCCACAGCCACAATGAAACCACTATAATGTTGTTCCAGCCTAGCAAAACCAATATAAGCAGAAGAGAAATTAGCTGGCAATTCCTACCGTCAGTATCTCTGGTAATCTTACCAATGTGGGGGGGAAAAGTATGTTTTTACCTTTATTAACTTCTAAGAGTTTTACCTTTACATAATTAGCTCAGGTTGAAAAGCCTTTTTTCTAGTTTCTGTCTCTTCAGTAGCATTTTTATCTTTTCAGTTCAAAGCTCTTTTCACAGCTGGCAGCTATTGGTGACCCATTTTCATAGCTGGAGGCATTGAATCACCAGGAGGGAGGTAGTTGGTCTCAGGTCACCCAACAGGACAGTGCCAGAGCAAACACATGCATCCAAGGTCTTAGGAGTTCTTACTGGCTGCTGCTTTTCACTCAACATTGTTTCATTGACTCACTGTCCTAAAAGAATTTTTAAAAATAAATGAAATAAAGAACATCATGAATAGAGGTAGTTTCAAAATGTCACTTTCTTTTCTAGGCACCGCTATCAATTAAATGTGATGTTTGTTGGAGGGCCAAATGAAAGGAAGGATTATCATATTGAAGAAGGAGAAGAGGTAACCTATAGGTTGTTTATATTATTCTGATTTAATTTATCTTTAAGGTTAGATGCAGCTGCTTTTGAAGTTACAGATTAGCAATGCCAGGCTCAGTGATGTTGTATTTATTAGATCTATTCATAGGCTTTAACAGAATCATTCACCAGAACTACACACCATCTGTGTATTTTGTTTTAAACAAGCACATGAGATTAGATCTGTTCTGCTGTAATTCATTTCCAACAGGAAACTAGAGAAAGTGTTCTGACACATCAAACTGTCTCATTTCAACATTTTGGAACAGAACTTTAGGAAGGTAAAGGTATTTTTAAAGCAATATTTTGTTGCAGAAGAGTGATCTGTATTCCAAAAGTGACACTGAAAAATCAAAAATATTTTAATTCACTAGAAAACACATTTTTGTGGACTTTGTGAAAAATCATCAGCTTTTCATCTTTCATTTGAATTTGGAAAGTTAAAGAAAAGATTCTTTAAATATTTTTCAAATCATTCTCCTGTGCTCAAAGCCATTCCACTGATGGCTCAAAGCCGTTCCAGTTCTAACTTTTGAGTGGCCGTGGTGCCAAATGCAGCATAGAGGAAGAAAGAGTAGAAACCTAACAAAATTGTAACAACTTACACCTTCTTTGTTTACTTCCTTTTTTCTTGGAATTGCTTGCTTGCTCTGGGGACATCACCACTGGCTCTGAAAGAATCCTAAGGGAAAGTGGTTACTAGAGGCCTGGAAGTAAGGGTGTCAGGATGGAGACAATTTGCCTTGCTTCCCAGCAGAATAATTTAATTTCATGTCATTCCAATGACATTTGCCAATCTAATTTTAAGTACCTTTGGAAACTCAAGCCTAAGCATCTACATAGCTTAAGGAAGAAGTGGGTCAAGTGTCAATAAATCCTTCCAAAGAGAAAGAAAAATTCATTTACTAATCATTGAATCATTTCTCCCCAGACCCACCCCAGCTTTTCACAAGAACCTTCACTGATTTCCTGTTCTAACTGTGCCATGCAGGTGTGTGTGGTCCTTACAGACATGCAGCTCTGGAAGAGCAGATGCTGAGTTATCCCTGGGTGGCTCCCACCCGTGTTGGATTGTCACCACCATCTCCAGGCCCACATGGGGCTGTGGGCACAGGCACATCCAGCACGTGCCAGGTTACCAACACACTCCACTGTCTCCCTTCTCATGGGCTGTGCAGGGAGAACTCTGGAAGCAACCAGGACCAGGCCATCCTTTCTTTCCTTAAAAGAAAAGTTAGGCTGATTTAATTTTTTTTTTTTTTTCCCTCATGTTGCAAGATGTTCCTGTATTCGTGAGTAACTTGACCTATCCTTTTATAAACTCCTTAAATGACTTCTCAACAATATAAAAAGTTAGCCATACCTATAAAGGCATATTTTTTAATTCACTGTTGCATACTGATGTTATTGCTAGCTCAAGTGGAAACAAGGTTTTTTAGGTATCAGTACACGCTCATTTACATAGTAAGCTTCCCACAATTACTTAGAAACCAAAAATGGAAACATAACAACCCTATCACATTGGAAAGTTGGCAACATACACATCAGAAGCATTATCAGTTACGTACCAGTTTAACATATGGGCCAATTTCATTCTGTTTTATAAAAGTACATTCTAGTTATTGATTGCATTTTACCATAGCTTTTTATCGGACACATTTGCACCTTCCTGTGATCTAACTTTGAGCTGTGTTTCTCATTAGAGAAGAATTTTGGGGTGGAGAGTATCCTAGGAAAAGGGCATATTCCTAAATTAGAATTGGGATTAAAAAAACCACCATTCAAAGCCATGTTCAGCTCATTATTTTGTCAGAAAAAAAAAAAAAAAAAGAGTAATTTATAGTTCTGGGTGATAATTTGAAGACAGACTATATAGACGTACTGTCAGCAGGCCAAATCACGAATGTGAAAACCCACAAATCTTTCAGGCAAATTTAGCTGATGCTGTTCTACTGTGAGTATTCCAATAGCAGAGGAAGGTTGGTTTGGAGAGGAAGTTAAATTTAGGACTGTTCATATCTGTCCACTTGCTATCTTGTGCCTGTTATCACACAGTTTATGGAGTGTCCTGTGGCACATCTTGCACTTGAAATCCTGCAGTTCGTGGCAGCAAAGGTTTGGCACGCAGAGATAAGGGCTGAGCAGCATGCTCATGCTCCTGAGCAGCTCTCTGCTGATGCCATTAAGGTGCAGGTGTATCAGGAAGATTAGTTCTGACTGGCTAATTAGGGGGGAAAAAAAAAAAAACCAACAGAGGCTTGATTTGAACTCCCTTCAAAGCCCTTTATAATTGTCTCCTGAACAGCCATTTGGGCTAAAATGACAGTTATAGTCTAGCACAATTTCTTTCCTCCTCTCAACAAGCAGGCATTTCCTCAACAACTTATATTTTGTTCCTTCTTAACTTTCTCTGTAGTACTTCATTGCCTTCTTAAATTGCTGTGCACTACTTCTTTGACACCTTTCTGCACAGAAAGAGTCTCAGACCTGAGACACTATTTTCCTTTGGACAGGTTTTTTAAAGAGAAAAATCAAACTGCACCTTACAAGAGATAAACCATTCACAGTCTCTGGCTGGAATCTACCAGGAGGTCATATTCATTTTTATTTGTACAATTCCCTTTACTCCCTTCTCCATCAGATTAGAGACAGAGTCAGGACACATTTACTCAGATGTTCTCTGCCTTTAAATCAGACTCATTCAAAATGAAACACTTGCTTTGGGAAATGCATCTTCTGTTGGAAGGTGGCAAAAAAGATGTGCTCCATGCTGTGAGAATGGACCTATATAGCTAATAGTGACAGAGCTTTCTAGGCATTGTTTGTGCTACATAAAGAGTTCTGAGGGTTTCAAATGAATGTTATTTTGATGTGCCTCATTTGTCAAGAGAGTTTTGGGTTCCATGGACTAGTGACTACAATTCTTGTGTAGTCAACTTGATAAGGCCACTGAAAGTTTCTGTGGCAGCCATGACATGATCACAGAATTGCAGAATCACTGAGGCTGGAAAACGCTTCCAAGATCATTGAGTCCAACCTTTGACTGAACACCACCTTTCATCTAGACCATGGCACTGAGTATCATGTCCAGTTGTTTCTGAACACCTCCAGGAATGATGACTCCACCACCTCCCTGGGCAGCCATTTCAATGCCTGGCAACCCTTTCCATGAAGAAATTCTTCCTGCTGTCCAACCCAAGCCTCCCCTGACACAGCTGGAGGCTATGTCCTCTTGTGCTCAACCCCTCAGAGCTACGGGGTAGCAGGTACCAGGGAAGAGTCCTCAACATATCTTTGTCTTGGATTTTTCATCATACCATAGCATTTGTGACAAGAAGAGTTTCAATGTTAACATAGCCTACAGGTTTCATGGTGTATTCACTGCATTTTCACTTACTTGTAAAGCCTGAGAGTAGCAAAAAAGCCCCTTCTTCCAAAGAAATAAGTGAAAACTCCAGGCACCATACATTTGGAGAAAGTTAATGACAGAGAAACCCCACAATCATAGCAAAGCCTAGCTATAGTAAAAGAATTTCAGAATTTATTTACTGCATTGTGTGGGCTGCTTTGGGAGAAAGTGAGATATGCTAACAGCTATATCTAGGATCGCAAAAGTAGTTAAGCTGCTATCTCTTTACCCACCTCAGTCCACCACTTACACACAATGAATCTGAACTGACTGGTTTAGCTGACTTTGATTTCTTAATAATTTACATTCTGGTGTTGAGTCTATATAAAACAGTTCAGTTCCATGCAGAGAAATTCAAATCAGCCTTTCATGCAACACATTTGCATTGGCAAAAACCCCACTCAGTTTTAGAAGTCCCACTTTTCATTGTGTTGTATTTTACCCTAGTTTTCTGCTCTCGGCATCTAGCTTGTTTCCTATGGATAAAGCGACCTAATTATTGGCACAGCCCCACCGACCAATGCCCTCATACTGCACTCCTAAAGAGAACTCTCAGAGCAGGAGTTCCCCCTCCTTTGATCATCTTGGTGAATCTCTTCAGCTTCATCCAGCACATTCACAGGGTCTGACTGAGATATAACTTCATGCTTTGAAACACGATACGGGCTTGAGGTCACATCTGCCACAACTCATCTGAGTTTTCTGACCTGAGTTTTGATTTCTCTTTCTCTCCCTCTCACTCACCAGTAAGACTTGGCTCCAGTTTCTAACAGATTATCTGCTTAAAATGAAGCCTGACCCCCTTCTAGTGTATGCTGCTCTCCAGTCAGCATGCTTTTGAGAAACTCTCCCCTGTAAGATTAATTTGCCCTTTGCATTTTATAAGGATAGTGGATGTCTGAAAATAAGGGGAAAGTAGGGCTAGATGAGTATTCCAATAAGTTGTTTTGTGGTGCTTATATCCCAAATAAATCTGAGAACCTGAATCACAATGAAGCAAGAGAAACATTTTTTGCTTCTTTACATCTAAAACCTCTCACATTCATCTGGTAAAGACTCTTGGAATATTTTTATAAGAAACAAAGCTTCTATTAAAATGTGATAAGAACGATGATCCTTTTGCATCAGAAGGAGATTGTGTCTTCAGAAATAATTTTGCTGCATAAGATTGTTGGGATGAGTTTTGGCTAATATTCAGGTTTCACAGATGACATGTAAATGAGCAGAGGGAAATAAAAAAACAAACCACACCAAAAGCCCTCAACATAATTTTCTCTATCTTCCTTATCTGTTTGTCTTGTAGGCTTCTGATGGCTGAAAAGCCCTTGTGATGAGAAAGGGAGAAAATTGTTTTTCTGTACTCAAATAGATCAGTCACCAGTGAAGTCTGGAGAACAGGCAGGCTCTACTCCCACATCAGAATTTGATTTGCTCTGCAAATTAATTTAGTACTTAGCCATATGACAAGCAATACAAGCCAGGATATACCGAGCCAGAGCCTAATCCCAGAAGTGGCTGAGCAATCCCAAATTCCACTTTTAGATGCAGTCAGAACTCAAAGTATCTTGCTAACTGCAGGTCTCTTTAGAGGTCTGTAAATAAGCTGTCAGCTCTTAGAGCCCTCATGGAGCTCTGGGTTCGCTGTGTCTAGGCCGAGTTTGATATCAAAGGTGGATCCAAATTAAATTAAATACACTGCTGTACATAAAATAAAATAGACTTGTGGGGGTTTTTTAGTTATTCAATGCAGACCAATTACAAATCTTGTATTTTTCCACTACTAGGTGCTTCTTTGTTTACTCTGCTAGGATACACATACCCGGATGAAGGAGCAGTTCTCACCACAGTAATCTAGTGAGGAAGTTAGTGCTCTTTTTAAGGTAGTATCCACACCTTCTACTACCCTGTTGAAATTTCTGTCAAGACGAGCAGCTTCAGCAATGCTTCCACTGATGGCAACAGTGAATTCCTACCTCTGTGCATCTCCTGCTCTTGCCTCCAGAAATGCCAGTTCAATTTATTCTATGAGTATTCCTAATTGAATGAAATATCCCTGTACAACTTGAGAGTGAATCAGCACTGGCCACGCTGCCTCCCCCTGCAGGTGTAATGTTATCAGGTTTGAAGCCTGATCCAAAAGGGTGAAACAAACTAAGGGAGGAGGATGTACTTCTCCTACAGCAAAGAAAATTTAAGGAAAATTAAATTCATTTTAAAAAACCCTCTCAGTCTTAAGGTGTTTTCATTTGAGTTTCGTAGGTATATCTGCAGTTTTTATGATCATATTGGGCAGTGTTATGAAATAATGTTATGCTTGGGGCCAAGAAGCACTTCTAGGTGGCTCATAACTTCTACAGGTAAGATGAGCATTAATAAAGTAGGTGTTTTTAGTATAACCATAATGAGAAGATATGACACAGTAAGCAGAAAACTAAACAAAATGCTGAAGTCTGGAAAATGAGAAGAAGAAAGGAAGAAGATACAATAATAAATAAATAAACACATTTAGTAACAAAGGATAAAAAGAATGGTGAAGAACCTTTGTTTCTTCCTTGAGACACTTAGAAAGACAAAATTCATGGCCAATTGTCTGTCATTATGCTGTAGCAATATGCAAATCTAGGCTTTTCTACAAGAATATATATATATATTCCAGTAACAAGAGTCCTTGTCATTAATAAGATGTTAATAGAGAGAAATATTGCTCATTTCCTCAGTTTTTAGTACTGCTGGGGAAAATGGATGCTAGATTATGCCAGTAAGAACAGTACAACTGGGAAAGCTTATATTTTCAAGTAGTATGAACACTATTGGCTTAAAATCCTATCTATATCGGCATATATATTTGTATATATACATGCATATACACCCTAATTTTTTAGGTTCTATATAAAGGTACTATTTAAATTCAGTCAGAAAAACACTTTCATTGACAATGTGTAGCCCATGTCATTCCTCCTCTCCCACTGCAAAACAATTATTTTAATTCATAACTTACTGTTTTTAATCTTTCCTTATGACTGTGTTGCTTCACCTCTGACCTAACATCCACTCTCAAGCTTTCCACTTGCAGAAAGGTTGCTCAGCTGCATGATTCATGTCAGAAGCAGGATAAACTCTGCCTCTGTTGTCCTTTCCCTCATCTACACCTCCTGTTCAATAATAGCTGCCCCAGAAGCTGCAGGGGAAAGAAAACCCACAGCTGGTGTGACTATCCATGTAGATCATAGTCTTAGATGAATCTTCTATGAAAGGGAGGAGAGGTCATTTCTCCCCTCAGATCACTCTCTGTCGTGCAGGGAGCAGTTGGCCCTGCCCAGTGGAAGGAGGGCTACTATAGAGTTGGGTGCTGCCCTTCAGATATACCAAAGAAAGCCAGAGCAAGAGAACACAGGGAAGGAAATGGATTGCAATGAAGATTAGTAGCCTGGCACCGTGGCCTTCTGGACAAGAGTTATAACTTATCTGTAGTGACGTCCCTGGCACAAGGTGAACTTTTCACTTTCACTTGTGTAAAAGGTCTCAGCATGAGCTTTTTTCCAGTGTATCTTCAGTTCTCCCTATTGTTTTGTTCCCTTGGCAGCATATTTATTCTTTCTCATGTTTACAGAGGTGTTTCTTCAATTCTAGGGGGCATGTATTAATATTTCAAAACTCTTTCATAAATAATACTGATTAAAGATTAATTAAGCTTTACTAATGTTGGAAAGAGTTCAGTTCAGAGGGTTTGCATGTTTCACTGGTTTCTTCTTTCCCCTATTTATTTTTCATTTTGATGAAATTGTAGTGACTTTTTATAAATAAGGAATTTTTAACTTATAGTTCTTACTTTGAATCATGTTTCAGACTACTTTAACTGCACTAGCAGTCTGATTTCTAGATGTGGTAATGAGAACATGGAAAGCATGGCAGAAGTGACTTTTGGAAACATTATTGCTCTGCACTACATAAAATTTAGGGGAAATGTGCCCATTATTTCAGGTCAGAGATAAAGCTCTGCTTACAGATTGTAACATAGTTCTGTCATGAAACATGAGGACCTGAGCACCTCAGAGCCCCCACAAAGCAGAGCTGGTTTTAGTCTGAAAACAGCCATGGAAAGGTCACCAGAGACAGAGTTTTGGGTTCAGTAGTTCTGTCCTTATACACACTTAGAATGTGTATACACCCTTTTACATACACAGTGGGAAGAGCAGCAGCTGTTGCTGGATGTGAGGGTATCCACAAAAGCAAAGCAGAACAGCTTCCAAATGGGCAATTCTTCCCAAATGAGAAAGCCCCATTAAAAATTTGAAAAAGTACACCAGAAAAACTGTGAGTGCATGTTTGGAGCTTTTTTGGAAAAATGACATTTAGTTTGATTGATTAAAGACCCTGCTACATCTGAAATAAAGCTTTCTATACTATGTAATTAATGTATGCCTGAACTGTAATGTTGAGCCCTCCAAAAAGTAATTCCAAGGGTAAAACCAGGACAGTGGAATTCTACTAGGTCCAGAGGATAGCTCTATATGCAGTTACAGACCTTGTGGATATATCATTAATTCTTAGTAATAATAGAAATAAATAATACATATTCTGTAACTTTTTTTTAAAATCATTTATTATTATAATCAGATTTTAGAAGCCTGTTATTGTTATAAGAAAATCTGCAAATACTTGCAACTGCAAATTGAATGTATTTATACTTGTATTCTTTGTATAGAGAATATGAAGTACAGAATGTTTTGGAGTAACTGCCTCAATGCTATTTTTTTTCTTCAGCTTTTTTACCAGGTTCAAGGAGATATGTGTTTGAAGATAATTGAAAATGGGAAACAAAAAGACATTGCCATCCGAGAAGGAGAGGTAAAAAAACAGAAATGCTTTTCTGTTATAGTTGTACATAAGTATGTTAAGTGAATGTTTTATGTGTTATTTAGAAACCAATTTATCCCTGCGGTGCAAGAGATGGCATTAGGATTTACTTTAAAAAAAAAAGCTTGAATGGAGTATAGAAAATTTCAAGTAAATAATAGGAAACTACAAAAAACTCTATTCAACATTTGACTGTTTCAACAACAGATAAAACTCCCTTGAATATCTGGGATAACTGTTCAGATAGTCAAGAACATACTGAGAGAAGTTCTTACTCCCCTGTATTGGGATCTGCCATGTGAATTCAGTTGGATCAATCTTTTATTTACACCTTGCCAGGTACACATTGTTTACCCACCCACGCACACCATTATACAAACTGCCTAAACTGAAGAATTTAAATGATTCATGTATTTTCAGCCTTCTTTAGTCCTCACAGCTAGCCTTTCCAACCATCACAGTAGGACAGCTTTAAAAGAGCTGTTTATGAATAAAATGTATCCAATTTTTCCTTATAGTAGTACACTTGGTAAAGCATAGATTGCAGTGCTTTTACTGAGAGCACGAATAGATACCGGCTGTTACTACGAGTTAGATGTGCTACAACTGCCATTCATGGTTATTGACACAAGCTTGGACTGCACTCAGGTCTTTGAAAGGATTATTAGATCTGGTGGAGAAAGCCTTTAAAATGGAAGACGTGTTAAACCCAATAGCTTAATGTGACTGAAAGCCACTTTTTTTCACTTAATGTGACCACTTTTTCAATGACAAAACAGAACCACGTTTTCCAGCTATGAGGTTCTGGTATTACACTTCACACTGAAGGAGCACACCCAGCTGAGATCTCGGCATGTAAGACAAGTACTGATGAAAAGGTGCACACAATACTTGGTGGAAAGACTGACACTGGTACTGCTGAGGCACCGTCATTAGCTTTGTTTCGTAGACAGAGAAACTGTAATGACTGCCCAGCCTTAGCAAAAACATTTGTACTAGTGAATACAGGCTGGTACAGGTTTATATATTACACTGATACAGGCTTACCAACTTGCTGCACAGGTAGCTGCCAGGAAAGGGTTTATTCTCAAGCTTCAGAAATAGACTTCTCTTAACCACATGTTGCTTATTCACTTTGTCACTTGCATGAGTAAATAGCCCCTCAGGTTTGTTAATTATTTCTGGAGAGAATAGCACTTATCATGCAATCAAAGGTGCTCACTGTGTTAGGAGGATACATGTGGCTGATTAGACATTTTATTGAGCAGACAAAAAACCTGCTTTTTTATTTCCATTTCAATTACTCAGAAATTGCAGTCAGTTTATAAATTTCAGACGAGTAATTGGTTAGATTTTCATTTCAATTGTGTCTAGCAATAATGATCAAACCAGGAGGAGAGAACTTGACTGCCATCAAGGCAGTGCTGATTGCAGTCACTGTGTGATCATTCACAGAGAAAGCAAGAAACAGTGTTTGCAGGGCTGTGGGTACCACAGTGGGTGCAGCTGCAAAAGAACAACATGGGATCAAAAAAAAGTAGGGGAGAAGTGGGACAAGGAGCAGAAGATGTTGCAGGTCGAGGGGCAGAAAAAGGACAACGCAAAAAAACAAGGACTTCCTGACACTGCTGCTTTCTGATTTCTTTTAACAGATGTTCCTGCTACCTGCCAGGATACCTCATTCTCCTCAGAGATACGAAAACACTGTGGGTCTTGTGGTTGAGAGGGAAAGATTAAAAACAGAAATTGATGGGCTAAGGTGAAGTATAAACTATTGACTAATCTGTTAGAATTCATAATATAAACTAATTTCTCGTGTCAATACAATGCTGTGTTTTAATTTCCTGATAATTTATCAGATTCATCCTGGCAGTTTTGTACTAATTCTATCCACGCATCTATTTATCTATACACACATAAACAGAGATGTCATTTAGGATTTGCTTTAGGTAAACAAGGACCATTATGAAATTTCTTAAATATATGTTATGGTTATAGCAATCTACTTATGTACTACCTACTGCTATTGCCTTAAGTTTTAAAAAAGATCTCAGAGCTCTCTAACAACCCAAATAAAAAAGATTTTTTTAATCAGTTCTGGCAAGCAGAATATTAATTCCTTTGTAAGCACTGAAAGCAAAAAAGATGAAGAGCAGCTTTCTTGTCAATTGTGTGAGAAGCTGGAAGCAAAATCAATTTCCTCACCACTAGTCCCTCTACACTGTACACACCTCTGCCTAGGTTCTATTGCCTTTTGAGAAAAACATCTTCATGTAAGTGAGTGGTTTGCTTTGTATTCTAGAGGGAGCTGAACTAAACTTTGTCTTGCGTCCATAAAGAATTCGCAAGTCTAAGAGGGAAAGTCACAACAGTACAACATTAGCCAATCTAGAAAAGCTGTCTTAGTATTAACCAGAGATGAGAGACCAAGCAGAATTTATAGCTTTTCACATAATCCATACGGATTTAAAACCGCAGTGATAAAAGTGCTGTTCCTGTCTGTTCACATATAGTTTTGATTGTTGCATGGGTAGTGTCACAGCAGGAAGATTGCAAGTATGCAGAGCTAGAAAGACATGATTTTTAATTCAAAGATAAAAGCTACAGAAAGAAACTAAGAAAGGGGCTATTCAAGAAAAGAAATGCAGATCAATAAATTCCAAGCTAAAAACAACTCCATTTCATTTAAAGTATTTTTTACCTATGCACTTCTCTTTTTTCCTTTCATTGCAGATCTGTAGATTGTGTGGACTTAAATTATTTTAAAAATACTTTGAGCTAGAAAAAAGTGGTCAGTGATTTAGATAAAAATGTTTATTATTAATGTAAAAAAAGAACTAGTAAAGTAAAGTAAACTTTACTTAAAGTAAAACAACCTACCATGTGAAATCTGTCAGTGGTATGAGAGAGAGAAATGCTGAATGCTTTTTTAGGGATCCAGATTGATCTAGAGATTTGCACTCCAATATAGGCACGTGGAGAAACTAAACTAAAAGCTACCTTATGGCTTGCAGATGGAAATTAACACATCCTCAATTCAAAATATCTAATCAGATGCCTGAAAATAAATCAGAGGTTTTTAATGCCCTTGTTTTCACACTGATGTGGTGAATAAAGACACTTGAAGTTTTGGGAGTGAACAATCTTGTCGTGCATTTGAACCTACATACCCTCTGTGTGCTCCTGGGAGAGAGGGGAATTTACAACCAGAACCTCTAATGTTCTCATACTTTTTTCAATACCAGCCACCTGCAGCCAGGACTGCACAAGAGGAAATCATAATGCACTTTGAAGTATGCTGACTCAAGGTCTAAAACAAGGTGTTACTGTTCCATTATTTATCATGTCTACAAAGCTTAGTCATAAATCAGAGCCCCCAGCGTGCTGATTACTGCACAAGTGAAGAATAAGTAGCCTGCCCCAGTGTTCCAGCCTAAGTAATGATTTACATGTCTTGTGCTGTGAGAAAAATGATTTAGCTAATCTTTATTCTATGGCAAATAAGTACAAAACCAAATAAGTTTGGTGTTAGTCATATTGTTGGATGCTTTGTAATAAACAAGATATTTTTAGCATCTCCCATCTCTGTAGATTGTCTGTGTTCAGAATTTGTGCTGCCAGCACAGCTTTTTTTCCATATTGGAAGTATAGATATCAATACTGTCTTCAGTGTATTTTTGCAAAACTTGAGAAGCTGGGAGCTCTTAGAAAATTTCTGGACAATATGTGTATAGATACATAAGACAGACATGAACATACAGATATGCACAGGATAATTACATAAGTTTTGGGATTTTTTTTCAGACACACATTCCAGTAACTTTAACCTAAAAAACACACAGGACCTTTTTAAAAACACTGACAATGTAAGTGGCAGGACTGGAGCATCATCCCTTGCCAGTCCATGCAATCTTTTAAAAATCTGAGTGTAGATTCTGTATCTACCATTCCATAGATTGATTCCTTACAGCAACCTTGACTTGTTGACCTCACCAAATTTTATTTGTTAAGACAAAAAATTAGCACAAGTGAAGCACTAAATTCCTCTCCTGAGGGGTGACTCAAACACTTCCCAAATCTGTGTAGCTGAAAACCATCTGTTTTTCACAAACAAGTCCATAAGCCACCTTGTTTTCTTATCAGTCCATGCATGGGCATTAAGCAAGCTGACTCTATCAAATATGGGCATTTATGTCTTAGCTGCATGGTAGCAGTTACTGGAAATGGTGTTTGGGTCCAGGGTTTTTTGCAGTAACTACATCCAAGGTGAAAGTTATTTGTCCCAGGAGATTATGGCAGCAATCATTTGCAGGATGACATTGGGAAAGGTTGCTGAAGGAATTTGTTGACCTATTTGTGATTGATGAACAGAACTACAAGGCACTCCACAGAAGTTTGAGCACCCCACCTACCAAGTCACCCAACCAGGAGAACAGAAAGCTTTCCCAAATAACCATTCCTTAGAACTAAGTACACCAGACTTGACAATAAGTTGCTCTTACACATCAGGTAGCTATTTTCTTCAAAAGACTGACTCAGCTAGGTGATAAAAGGATTGACTAATGTGTTGACTTTATCAGATACTATGTTGGAGAATCAACTGATGTCCTCTTTGAAAAATGGTTTCACTGTGAAGATCTCGGCACTCAACTTATACCAATAATTCAAGAGTAAGCTTTTTTCTTTGTAAATTTTTTTTTAAAAAATTGAAATTATATTGTAGATCTTTGTCAGTCTGTGGCTTATGTCATCAATTTGCTATTTGTGCTGCATTTTACATAGACTTTTTAAAAGTTAATTGCTGCTCTATAAATTTTCAATCATGTCTTGTATGTCCCAAATTCATCAAATCAGGTTAAAAAAAAGAGAAATCAAATATTTCACATGTCCATCTGGAACACACTTTTTTGAACCAGTAAACTTAGTAGTACACTGCTTCTCAGTGCAAAAAGAATTGAGTGAAAAATTAACAGTGATTAATGCTAAGTTATCAAGGTAAAGCACTAAACTGCTTTAAGGTTTCTTTCACTCTCGTTTTAATCTAAATACTTTTAATTGAATTTTTTATGCATGATCAGGGCTGTGGCAAATTTGGTAGAAAGCTACTTTCTAGGAAACGTGAATGTCATTAACTAATCAGTTTGTTAAATGGTTACTAAAGGTGAACAAGGGAAGTGTTTACTGGCATTAATCTTGTAGGACTTTCAGACAAATCCTCTGTCAATAAAATAGGGATAGTCTTGCATACCGGTGATAGTAGCTGAGGATTTGGACATCCATTATTAGCACAAAACTTACTGGCCAGTATTACTGCCTAGTCATTGATAACCTACAGAACATGACTTTTTTACTTCTGTTTAAATGTTCATTATTCCAGGTTTTTCAATTCAAGGCAATATAAAACTGGAAAACCAAACCCAGGTAATGCAAATTAATTTCAGAATTAGAATAATTGCTGATTGAAGAGCAATGATTCTCACCACATAAAATAAGTATCTGTTTTTCTTTCTGATTGTTTAAATTAAACTTACTATGGGAAGTAATTCCTTTCATTACCCCAACCACAAGGAAATTCCATATATATGATTACGAACAGCATCTTGTTTGGTCATGTGATGCCATCATAACCATCTATCAGGTAACTATACTCATGTGAAATGCCAGTTTCTCTATCCTTCCATGCCTTTCAAGTCTTACGCTAACAAAATTTCACTTCTGACAGCCCATAATGAGATTTTTGCAAGTAGAATTAGTACTCTTTATACCTACTTGTACTCCTTTACCTAAAACTATACACTGTGATCTACTCTTGAGAGACCTAGAGAAAGCCAGATGATTTTAGTTCCCGTAGGGTCTGATCTGTTTAACATTTTATTTCTGTGCTGTCTTGCCACATTTTTTGTTTTGTCTCAGTTGTGGGTAATGACTGCAAATTCCAAACTGGAACTGATACTCCAGTTGTAGCTCCATTTCAATCTGTTGGAAGGAGACACAGAACAGAGCAACTGACTTCTAGAAAGCAAAGTTACTAGTTTTAGTTTTAGGAATCAGAGCTCTCAAACAGAAAGATTGCTTTCTGCATGGCAACAAAAGCCTCAGTTGCAAGGATATTGCAACAGCACCTTCAATGGGAAATTTGTTTTGCTGAAATCTTAAAATCCTGCTGGCCCACAGCTTTATAAGAGCACCCAGCATGTGCGTGACCCATTGCTATTGATCGACATAAACTATGCCCAAAATACCACCCTTATGTCTTAATTATGCACAAAAGACCACACTATGCAACTATTTCTACATCTGCACAACAGGCTCTGTAGACTATTTAGAAGTGTTTTAGTTAGGTGCAACCTGGGCAGTTCTGCTGGAGGAACTACCTGGAAAATCTCCATGACATTACCAAGTTCTTAGCTGACACATGGAAAATCATCATAGGAACAGCAGAAGCTGCTTGTGTAATCTCCAGGAGAGCCTGAGATTCCTTCCTGGAGAGTTCCTACACCAGTTAACCAAACACTAAGCAGTTCAGTCAATCCCACTGCTCAGCTAGGTTTCTTCTTTCAAATCTCTCTGCTGTCTCATCTGTGCTGGCAACTGAGGGGCATCCTGCACCAACCAAGAAATGTATGTATGGCTCAGGTGCACTGCACCCAGCTATGCTACTCTTGACCAACTTGCATGTCACCCTCCAGTCACACTCAAAACTTGAATTCCATAGTTCTTGTCACAAGAGAAATTTTTAGTTTCCCCTCTCTAAAAGGTTTTTGGAACCAGCTGTCCTTAATCTCCACATCAATTCCTAAATATCTTAACATGATTGTCATTAATTACTCTAAGAGAGACAAAAATTCCAGTGAAATATTATTTCCTCATCTATCCCACTTCTTAGATTGATAGTCACCATAAAAAAGTCACTGTCTGCCATCTCAGATGGCAATCAATAACAGAACAAAGCTTTTACTCAAATCCAAAAGTTGAGTTAAGCTGTTTTTTGCATGAACAAAGTTCTTAAAAATAGTTAACTAAAACATTGCCACCAACATGAAATTAAGAGAAAAATCTCCTGTATGGGATAGCAACCTTAAAGCCCTTGCAATTAGAAAATGGTAAAGCACTCAGAAACCCTGCCTGAAAACTTTGCTGCTGAGCCAGCCTTAGGCGTTGGTTCTTTGATTGGGGAATGTGATTCTCAGGGAAAGGCTGCATGTTTCTTATAAATAAAAAGGGGTTGTCCCCAAAATCTTACTTTTATTTCTATGCACTATCAAAATTTGTTTTACTCAGATTAGCATGTCACCTATATTTGGGTGTCCATCGTTTGGTTTGTTTGAGGATTTTTTTTTTCATGGAATGTTTGAGGGCTAGGTAGCACACATACTGCCTCACTGTGTGTTCATACAGTGTTTAGCAGAGGAAATATAATTTCAGATGAAGCCTCTAGATGCTGCTGTTATAAAAAAAATACCACATCACACATAGTATCCTTGTTCAATACAGTGATTTTAAATAAGCATCCTTCACCAGGCTAAGAGTTTAAATGTCAGTAACAAATTAATAATATCAGGGTAGAAACAAAATAACATTAAAAAAATTATATTGCTGATATTTTTGCAGAAGATTAGAGCTAAAGAACAAAGCTGACAATCAATCAGAAGCTACAATATATCCTGACACCTTTTTTTAAACAAGTAATTCTGGGAAACTTATTGATAAATCCAGTACAGAAGCTCTTTTCTTGTAATTTACCTGACAGATTTTCAGCCTGGGGGACAGCTCCCTTTTTCCAATTTTCAGGTTTTGTGGACAATAGCTAACCCAACATCTTAGCGATGTCTTATGCATGAGGAAAATACCCCACATTTTTAGTTACAAAAGTTTTAGTTTATTGTTTAGCTCCTGTAACTGTCAGTGAGACTGACAGTGTTTTAAAAAAAATCACACAGTTTGACTAAGATAAAATAAGCTGGTAATATGTTCACTCTGAAGGCATACCCAGCTGATATAAAAATAAAGCTTTGGATTTATTCTCTCTGCAGCTCTGTTTTCTTTTTTCTTTTTTTCTTCTAAGAAGTGGAGTTCAGCAACCAGCATGACATTTGTAACATATAACAAGCTACCACCAATTGCCATGATGTTTCACTCAATACATAACTCAACATCATTTGAGCTGGCTTATGCAGAGGATGGAGTTTCAGTGGGTTTCTTAGTTTCTTTTCTGAAAATCCAGAATCACCTCAATTTAAAAGTGCCTGCTGAAGCACTCTCAGGTTCCTCTCTACATAAGCCTGAACTAGTGCCTCACCTTCCTAGAGAGAAATGGAATAAAATTGAGGAAAAAACATCTTCAAATAAATCCTTGATTGCAGCTCACTCATAGAGGAAAGCTGTAAATGGAATCAATCAAGCTCCAATGGCTTTTGAAAAAACACCACATTAAAAAAAAAAAAAATCAGCTCCTAAGTCCAGAACTTTTCTTGATTTATTTATGGTTTCTGTCTTAGCCAATAGCAGGGAAAGTCCCTCTGAAAGCAAAGGGAATAAAAATATATTGAAAGCAATCAGAATTTATGAATACACAGCAGAAGAGGGACTCAAATACCATCAGGAAAAATATAATCAGAAATACATATTGCATGCAATCCTTACTTAAGGCATCCTCCCTGAAACTGTTGACTGAATTACTAGATTCTTTTGTTTCCACATGCAGAAATAAAGTCTGAGAATACTGTCCCCTGTTTTTATCAAAAACAGTGAATATATTTAGGATATAGGCTGTTCAGGGAACTCTCAAGATGGGTTGATTTGGGTTACTTTTCATATTTTTTGACATGAGGAATCATAGTTATCAAAACAAGTCTTGCTACTTTCAGTTGAATCAGCCTGAGAGCAAGATTATCCCAATGTATCTATTTTATCCCACTTTTCTAATCATGAGGACAAGAGACAGTTCAGACAGAGAAACCTTGGTTCTAATAAACAGTGATGGTTAAATATTCTTTGCAGAAGTAACCAGAGTCTCAAAAGCTTTTCCTGCCATGGCTGAAGTAATCTAGATTTCTTTTAGGAGTAATTTGATGGGGAAAACACTGCAAGAATCTTTTACCTAAGTTAAATGAAAATTAACCTCATGAACATTAATGGTATAGGTAGAATGTCAGGGGTTTTTCTCCAAACTAATTTACTTCTCATTATCAATGAAATTTTATTTCCCAAACAAGCTTTATTGTGAGTGAATGTACAGATATTTAATAGGAAAAACAGTGCTGTAGTGACTTCCTAGCAAAACTTTCATTGATTTTTGGTGTATCTAGGGTGATTTACAGTCCAGATTAAGAATCTCATTAATGTAGTTAGAATACAGCGCAGTTTTATGTTTGTGATTCAGAGCAAACAAAACCTAAGGAATTGAATGAGCATGAAAAATTAGGTATTTTTTTCAGGCAGTGAAGCAGGGCTTACCATAGAGACAAGGCTTGCTCTGCAAATGTTTTGTGGTCTCAGCAGTGCTGTTAAACAAGTTAAAAGGGTAAGCTCAGCACTATAAAAATCGGCTTCTGTATGGTCATCTTCTGTAGCTAATCTAGTGACATTCTATAGACAATATTTGCTGCTCAGTCTTGTATCACTGATGTAGAAAAACAAGCAGATCTTTATTCGTCTTTTTCTTTTTTCTTCTTTTCAGTTAACTGGCTAGTGGGCAATGTTAATTCAATTAAAACTACTTCAGAAAACTGAAAACATGAAGGAAGAAATTCTGTCTGCATTTGCACTAGGACAAATATAGGGCCATGCTTTTGAACTTAAAATAACTGTATAAATATTTGTGAATTTCTGTTTTAAGTTCATTGAAATAATTCTAAAAACGCTGTATCTGTGGGATTTTTTTAAATAAGAATGCTGATTTTGAACATGTTTTATTTGCTATGTATCTGTTTAGAAAACTGACTATTTGATTCTCTTTACTGTCATCTTGAAGGACTTCCAACACAGAGAAATGGATCATTCCTTCTCTTCTGTAATATGGTACTTCTTTCTGCTCTGAGCACTTGTATATAAAAAAAAAGTATATGAGCATTTAGATATTAAGGACTATCCAGTTAAGGACTAACCAATACAGAGACTTAATAATTTTAAACTGTCTAGACCCATCAAAATTGTGCAATTCCCCACAATACCATTTCTGTAACTTTTATCAACAACGTGAATCTTCTCCTTTTCTGTATCATCCTCACTGCTCTCCTCTGGCAAAAATAACCATATAAACACACTGTTCATCTTTAGCCTGTCATATGTAGATTCTTTAAGTAACTTCCAAGTCTTGTTTATATCTCTCCTGAAGCTACACCTAAACTGCAAAAGACATGTAGATGGAAGGGGATAGAGCCAAATAACATAACCCTTCAATTCTTATAAGCATGTTACCTCTCACTGGTTTCATCTATTTCCCCTCCTCTCATATTGAAATGCTTTCTACTTTACACCAGTCACTAATGAGTACAGAGCTCATAATGAAAATGAACTACTCAGACAGACCAACCCAAGCCAGCAATATTTAATGCAGAAATAAAGTAGGATTACAACATCTGGAGTAGAACTGCCATAATTTTCCATATGAAAACTTCTACCGAGGTTTTTTTAATTCCAAACTACAGTGTATCATCCATGACCCAGGACTTCAGGTACATTCTCTGGAGCCAAAAGGTTCATTAGGCTCTCAGAGCTTCTAAAGACAACACGAAAAAAAAACCTAAGAAAGTCTTCAGGAAATCCACTTCTCTCACAATATTCTCAAGTGAGCCTCCTCACAGAGGGGCAGAACATAAAGTGGAGGCTCTGGGAGCTCTCCTGATGCTTCACCATGTGAACCAAGCCACCACTAACCTATACATACCTATAGTGCCAAATGTACATAAGAAATCTATCAGGGAAATAGGAAGAAATGCCCTGTAGAACTGTTTTCCTTTCTGTTCAGACTTCGGGGGGGGGGGGGGGGGGGGGGGGAAGAAAAAAAAAACCTAACGTAGGAGTTATAAAGCTCAGCAGTTTCACAGCAGGTATGTCCTCTCTAATAAAGTAGCTTCTTTCTTCCTCACATTCTTAAATGCTCCCCAGAGAGCAACATCTGAAACAGAAAACTCACTAATGGAGTTTGTCTGACATTTTCACTAGTGTTTCTAAGGCTATTTAGTGGTAACAGCTCACACATGCTGTAAAAATCCTTGTCTCACCAATAGAGTGAGGTCTCAACTCTTGTTGTAATGAAATATCCTATTCTATGGAAACTGAAGTTACATGCAAAGAGGATTAATGGAATGCCCTGAGTTATAAAAGGCAGATTCAGAAACAGAATTAAGATTCTTTATTTTAGGATTGGATAAGTGGACAGTATTTCTCAATACAGTCTGTCATTTTTAATTACAATAACCTAGCTTGATCATGAAAAGCCTTTAACATGAATTATGGCCTAAATAGTGACCTTTTTTGGTTTGATTTATTCCTTTCCTCCTGCCTGATGATATCTTCTTTTGAAAAAGCTATATTTCTTTATTACAAAAATATTTTTCAAAGCTTTCCTCATCAAACTTCTTAGTTTCAATTAGGAAAAAAAAAAGATTGTTCACTTTCCAGCACAGATTTAATGACACAAAGAAAAATGTGCCTAGAAATAATTACACGGACAAGTCATACATTAGCAGTCATGCCAATCCTCAGGGCATGCTCCAAAAAAAAGAAAATACAGTTACACAGGGAAATGTATGATTGCACTAAGTGAGTGCTGTATTTACAACTAAATGCTTCTGCATCTATATTCCACAACAGGGAAATGAACCAACAAACCCTCAAAGTAATCACTCTCAATGCTTTCCATTTTTATATGGACTGGGCTAACTACTTGTTCTTTCAAACCCAGATGTCTGAAATTATGTACCTCATTTCACTGGTTTTATTTGCAGAGGTATTAAAATCCTGCTAGTCTCATTGACATTTCTCTTAACTTGGAGAATAAAACAGACTTTTTCTTAGAAATTAGGTAGGCACATATGGGAAAAACATCCTATGGAATATATTACTGCTGGCATTGGCAATTAAATGTGAAATGCTGCAAAACTCTATCATTGGAATTACTCATTACGATTTAGTATTGAAGACATGGAAATTATGATTAGAAAGCGTACAGAAATAAATTGATTTTAAAATAATTAATGAGTTCTTTGTCACTAGTCTGGACCATTTTACACTCAGTTAAAGGATGAAAAAAAATAGAGGATTTAATCACTCCACTTTGAATGATGTCTTCTGCCATTGTAGAGGGAGACACAATTTGTAGTGGACTGTGTCACACCCTTGCATGGAAATGGGGCCACAGCATGTAGGGGCAGACTGTTTCTGAGGCATCACAGCACCTCAGGATGGTGGGATAATTAGTGAGAATAGATGGGGATTTAAAGATTTGAACTTTGTTCCATCTATAATCTGCTGTCTACAAGTGAAGGGTGCACATCACTGAAAGAGATAGTTTTTCATAAAGCCAACATGCAATTAGTTGACCTTATTCTGGCATATATATCAAGTGCTTTATTGCTCTTTTCCTTTCAACAAATCTTAAAGAAAGGAGAGCTATGGGAAGAGCTTGGGGATAGTAGGACTCAAGAGAATGGGATAAGGGAAGGGGGAAGGGAAGGGGGAAGGGAAGGGGGAAGGGAAGGGGGAAGGGAAGGGGGAAGGGAAGGGGGAAGGGAAGGGGGAAGGGAAGGGGGAAGGGAAGGGGGAAGGGAAGGGGGAAGGGAAGGGGGAAGGGAAGGGGGAAGGGAAGGGGGAAGGGAAGGGGGAAGGGAAGGGGGAAGGGAAGGGGGAAGGGAAAGACTTCCATGTAACATATGAGTTAAGTAAATACAGCCACATATACTTAGAAGGTCAATGTCACTCTTCTTTACCTGTTCTCTTGATTGCATCAGAAGCACAGTACTGCCAGAAAGCTCACACTCTACTTTAGATAGCCTCTGTCGGGACTGTGTCTACCTGTACATTCAACTTGCTCTTTTCTGGCAAGCTGTTCTCTCCTTCTTTGCCCAGTTCAATATTCTCAGTCTCAGTACAGTTCAGTATTGTTTAACTGAAGTCAACTTCCTCTAAAACCTGTAATTTCCTCTTTGAAATATTTACAAACTAATTTGGTAAACATCACGTATTTTTCAGTTTAACACATCATCACATTGTGATTAAAACCTGAAAAAAGGTATAATCCCATAAAGAGCACATTGCTGTGATATAAATTTTTAATAGTAATGATCTGCAGAAATGGACTTTAGCATTAAACCTTTAAGTGGATGTCTGAAAATGTAAGAAAATATTAGATTTGATGTTCCACTTAGTGTTATATTACTTGGAAAAACCTACACAAGACTATTAGCTGACTAACTTAGAAGTGCCATTTTCTTCCATTTTGCTGGCATATTTTTACCTTTGCCATCATTAAACATGTTGTCTCCTTGTCTCACAGTATTGCTAGAACAGAAATCCAGAAATACAGGCTTGCACTTCCTCAGATACTGTTGAAAGCAAATGTACAGGCTAAACAGAAATATATGCAACAATATCTAAATATAAGCCATTAGCCTGATTAGAAATAATCAGTTCCTTTAGAAACACCAGGCTTCAACTCCGATATGTGTGGAACTGCAAGAGATTGGATCCTCTTCACTGTAGCTTGTTAGCTCAAGTTCACAAGCATTAGGACACCTACAGCTTTTAGCATCATGCAAGGGATCAGCATCAGGGTTAAATAAGGTCTCAGTCAAGTAGTCTGTTGCTAATGTCACACATCTGTCATGTACCTTATCACCATAGTGCTCTCTCATTTGTTCTGCAGTAACAGATAATCAAATCACCGTACTGGGTCACACTAAAAGCTTAATTCCATGCAGGCACAGTTTTCAAAGGCCGTTATGTTGTCACTGGGCAAGTGCCATTAACATCAAAAGTAGTATGAAGCCAAAACCCCATTACAGGCTAGGGCCTGCTGATAAGACAAGTGTCAAAATAAAGATCTTAAACTGAGGAACTTAAAGTCTAAATAAAGAAAAATCCACCTTTACTTGGGAGTAAATTAAACTGTTAGATGGTGGCTGTTTATCACAAGCAAGAAAGGACAGTGCACCCCAGTAAGTGCAGGATGTATTACACTTTACACTGGCCCCAAGTAGGCACAGGCCACTCTGTGCTGTTGTCCCAGTTGAATACGGCAACTTAAGTCAGAGATCAGCAGAGAGAGGAAAATAACAAAATTATGTTTATGGAGACTAACAGACAGCAGTTACACTGCAAACTTAACTTTTTACTGTTAGATTTGTGTTGCCTCTTGGTCAAAATGTAAACTAGTACTTTGTCTTTCTTTTTTACCCCAAATTCCTTACAACTCATGAGGAACATTCATAGTTCTCCTTGCCTAAAACACCATAGTGCCCATCCTTGAGAGTCAGATTTTTGCTCTTCATTCTCCAGCATATAATGTCTGAACTTATTTGTCAGCTTGATGCCAGAATTCTTAAACTATAGAGAAGAAATATGCCCCAAGTTGAGCAGGATACTCACAGCATCTCAGTATCTGTTGGTATCTCAGAATTTGTCTCTTATCCTACCAGCTTCCATATGCTTTTTGGTTTTTTGAAAGCAAACAAGCAAGCAAACAAAAAACCCACCACCAACACCCCACATACTATGCTCAGCTAGGACATACATTTTAGTAGAAAGCTCCACCAACAGGTAACTTTTTTATATTCCAAAACTACAAGAAACTTTTCCGAATTCAAATGATGAATTTTATTCTGAAAACAAAATAAAACAAAAACAACTCGTAAAGATTTCAGCTATTAATAGAACAAAATATTTTAACATCTTTTGGAACAGCAGTTGCACTGAATACTTTCTATAAAATTTCTGATAAATTTTCTTTTCTTTGCCTCCTTTGCTGTGTGTGAACACATATCATAATATTTTAGACCTTTGTTTTATACCAGTCCCTCGTCAAAAAAGCAATTTTCCACTGCAGCCTCATTTAAACATATCCATAATTTAAGGACAAAGTGTGTATGTGTTCCTAATTACTTCCAAGGGATGTTTGATAAGCCTGTGAAAATTAAGGGAAAAAACCCCACTCATACTGCAGTGAGAAAAATGAAGCACCAAAACTAAATCACCAAATACCTTAACACTGCATTTTAGTGCTATCAGACAGTAAAATATAGAACATTCAAGACTAAATCTTGTTAATGCTTGCAAGTTCAGAATAAAATAAATCTAATATAAATACTTTCTTTTTTACTTTGGTGCTTCTTAGTTTCTCTGGAGGAGTTTGCTTTTCAAAATTGTTTTTAATATTTGAGTTAAACAATGTAAAAGTAGGAAGGTTTTTTTAACAAAAAAAAAAAAGTCTGAAGAAAAAAGCTTTCAAACAAGAAATTATTTTGCTGCAGATTTCTTCAGATTAATTTCAGAATTTCCTGAAAGAGGCATTGCCAAGAGAAATTATTTCAAAAAATAAAATTATTTTAATATCACAAAATCACAGCATGGGTGAGGTTGGAAGGGACCAGAATGGGTTAGCAGGACAAACCTCCCAATATAATGGAGAAAAAATCTGAATAACAAAATTTTGTTTCTACAACAAAAGGGGTAGGATCCCACCCAGATTACTGGGATCCCATGAACAGCAACAGCATCCTCAGTACACTGCTATCCCTTGCAGGCACTGACCCTCTCACACATTGTTCAAAGACTGTGTACAAAATGGTCTTTAACGAAAAACTGAAGTGATAAATTTGAAACACTGCAGACCAGTGAAATTCAGCATTAGAACAGAACCAAAAGAATATTGCATAATTAATACACTAATGCTTTAAAAAGAGCTGTTCTATTACTAGCACTGAGACTAAGATTTGGCTGCAAGTTGATTACCACAATACATTTGGGAGCAAACCATCCAGGGAGTTTTTCCAGCATCTGGTTGGCATTACTGCTTGAAATTACTCCATGGCTGTTCCCCCATGGCGTCTCAGAACAAGCTACTTAGAATCACCAATGCAATTGCTCTGTCTCTGTACTTCACTGTGAGCTGGTAAATAACTAAAGCTCATTTCATATACCAGCAACATGCAGCATATGAAGCTTGAATTTTGCCAGCTATAGTGATACTGCAATTAGTCCTCCAGCTATTTTAAATCAAATCATTTAGGAAGGAAAGCTACTGAAAATTAAATCCAGCCACAGCTCCAGGAACACCACAAAAATGCATTGTATTAAATTTTAGGTTGTACTAATCTGTTTGGTTTGCTGTGGCCAACGTATTTAAAAACAGGGGACACAAAACTTAGGGGAGAAGAGACATAAAAGCCACATACTATGTGAGAGATGTAGAATAAGCTTATTCTATAGGCTCAAGTCTGCTTTTAGAGGGATGTGATATGAGCAAAGGCTCAGAGATGATACATCATGTTTTACCAGTGCAAAAGCTGGTGTGAAAGAGAATGAGGACTATACCAGGAAGAACTAGTATTGCATACTGTTTCAATCCACAGTTCTGGCAATGTCTTTGAAGTCACTCCATAAAGACATACAAATAACACATGCATCTTGCAGTCTCAAAAAGTCCTGATAATGACCATAGCCCTGCTTACTGTCACAACTGACTTTTGACTAGATACTGTCTGTAAATTGATCCCTCAATTAAAATTTTTGCAACCACCAAGGGAAGTTAGTTTCACTGATAGCCCTCTGCCTTGCTTACAGATGAACTCCTGAAAGAAACACCTTTCCCACTGAATTCCACTTCTGTTATGGAGCCATTTTCCTTCTCGAGCTGGTTAAATGATCATCGTGGTGAAATAAAACAGAAGAAATCCTTGAGTATGTTTGGAGACAACTTTGAAACAGAGGTAAGGGGGTATAATTTCTCTAAAAAGAAAGATATTTTTAAATGGTTGGATAATTGGTGCCTACCATTCAGACTGAGTGAAACCAGGTCTGGGAGCAATATATAGTCAGCAGACGAAGTTATGCACCCTGACAGAAGTACCTGTCTTTGGTCTATTGATTTGACTAGCTTAGGGCAGGGGATTTCTAGCTCATTTCTTCCTTTTACAGAATCAACTTGAACTTTATTTCTGTTCCTTTGGGATTAAAGCAGCTCCTGCATTCCCCTTGTCCCTCTCCCCATATTTCCCAAATCAGAAGCACCAGTGCGATGTAAATACTACTCAAGTGTGTTCAGCTTCTTTACGTGTTTGAGCAGCATTTGTGGTCCAAGTCTAATCTGGGTGTGTAAACACACCTTTTTTTTCTCCTCCTCCATCTACATAAAGTGGAAACAAGGAAAACTGGACAGCAACCAGAGAGCCTGGGCTGCCCTAAAACATTCCACTTCACAGTTTAGTCAAACACAGTCTAGTCTGGGTGTTAAATGAAGCTGTCAACATTTGATATCTATGCTGTATGCGTGATGTTTACAAAACATATTCTTCTCCAGAATTACTTGGAGTCACACTCCAAAGAATCCAATGCAGTTGACAGCAAAGTGACAGTGTGGGAATGTCAGGAAGAACACAGAGGGAGCAGAAAATGAGAAAGATGAAGTCCTGCCTGCAGATTTTTAATGTTAATGAAAGAAACTTTTCTACTTCAACAGGCTCTTGACAGGGCCCAGGGTTCATGAGGAGGAAGTGCCTGTTCCAAGAACAGAAGCAGGAAGCATATAGATGCAAAACTGAGAGTGGGAGGAGGCAGAAGGAATAGATAAGCAAGGATGCAGAGGAGCATAAGGAGTGGCAGGTGTGACCAGTTCCCTTTTTATCAGCAGGAATCAATATGAGAATACCAAACAGTGTGAATTTTAATGTCTGTAAAAATAATGTCATCTTCCATGAATATTCTCCTATAAAAATAGAGTGTTTTAAATGCTGTTGGAAGATGAATATGGACACTTTGGTCACTTGGATGAAGCCATTACTTTTAATTTTCTTTTAATTTTTTTTTTTTTTTAGGTTATAGCTTATGGACCAGGAACAACTGAGAAAAGTAAAAAGAATTCAGATATCTGGATATGGCAGCTGGTATGTGACAATTCACACTTTTTAACTTATGAATTTGTGTTTAAGTTCAGACTGAACAGCAGTAAAGCCTTCTAGCAACAGAAACTGGAATGATTCCCTTCCTTCTCATAGTAAATATCACCAATAGGCACCACCTTTCAGCTTTAAACTGTAATGAAAAATAACTGTAAAGTGCTGCCACAATAAAAATAGTCTCTTTTTCCTCATCATGTATGTTGATGACAGAGATACTGGCCCCCAACCTTGTTGGGAATTTTAATGCACCCTACCTAGGCTATATCCTGTAAGTATACCAGAATGCCTCCAAGCAATAAAGCAAAATCATCTCTTAGTTCTTCCTTGAAACTTTTGTTCTCATCCTGAAGTCAAACTGGAGTCAAGTAGAATAAGCTAATAAAAATGTCTGAAAACTTGTTTATACTAAATCAGAACCGTAGGTGATCCAGATGTCTTTCATTCAGCTTGCTTCTAGAATACATTTACAACCCAAAGAAAGAGAAAAGTTAATTTTTGCTTACACGAGTCAGGCTAGCTTGGGAGGCAGATATTTCTATTTGTTCCTCTTCTGTTGAAATTCACAGGGACTATAAAATACTAATTAAATACATCATAATCTTGAAAGACATTTGTTTACACTGCAGCTTACATCAGCCTGTAGAATCAAGACCTTGTGTCTGGCAAGAACCTGGCTCCCCTGCCTGACAAGATAATAACTAGTCCATTCCAATATGGAGCGGCTCAGCAATTTCAGTCAGCCCCCTGCTGACTCGTGAACTGCTCTTAAAGACCTAAAGAGCTGTGAGGAATCAGAAGAGTAGAAGAGAAGCTTTAACTACTCCAGAAGATTCTCTCTGTAATTTCTGGAGCTGTACCAATTTGTAGGCTGCTAGGTTAGATTGGTGGCAGTGTACCTCAAGAATCAGACAATGGGTTGCTGCTCTATGGTGGGAAAGAATGAAAAATGAAACATATTTGTACTGATGCTAATAGTGTTAGACAAGATCAACTGAATATTTAGCTAGACTTCATGAAACAGAGCAGGTCTGAGGTGTTCTTTCAGTAGGAGAGATTTCCGTGCATGCAGCATTTTCTTTCTGCTGGGGACAGGACATGGAAAATTAAAAGCCTTCTTTCCCTTCAGGAGGGCACATCAACTGTTGCCATGGATGGTAAAACCCTGACGCTCTCTGCTGGTGACAGCCTGCTTGTCCGTGCCCAGTCTACGTGAGTAGAGATGAACAGTAGTGGCTCAGTGCCTGATTCCCCAGCTTCCAGCAACTTAAGTCCTGTGTATTCAACCCACACCATGTTGGGCACCACTGGTGCAGAAATGCAGCATCTGTGAATGCAGGACTTGCAAAGGCCTCTGTTATTTCTTGGGGCAAAAGTGTTTTTAGGAGAAAAAGTCAGACGTTTATTCTAGTTCACCCCTTATGATAAAAGCTGGAGAAAATAAATTTTAAAAAATTATATATATATATATATATATATGTGAAATAAAAAAAAAAAGAGAGAGAGAAGCACTACCAAGAAAATGCAGCATGCAAAAGACCTTGTGTAAAGATACATGGCCTGAATCCACCCACTGGCACTCATGGAAAATGCTTGAAGCATCAGACCAGGCTTAATCAACACCAATTCAGGAAGATTTGGGGTTCAGGCTAAGAACACAGCTCTCTTCCTGGAGTAGGATGCATACAGCTGTTTTATAACCTTGACACATGTGTTACACATAAAGGAAAATAGCTTCTAGAGAGAATGGAAAGGAAGCTATAGAGCATGGCTAAAATTGATAAAGTGCCCACTCCTCCTTTTCCAAATCATCGATGTTTAATTTGTTGGTTTGAGTGTGTGGTTCCCCTCTATACACATTGCATCATCTCTTTTTCCATTGCTCCAGGTATTGCTGGAAAAGAGCAGAAGAATGTGTTGCTCTCTGCATCTCTCAGGATCCAAAACGCAAGCAGCCTTATAAATAACTCCTGTGTCAGTCAGCTTTGATGATAACCATGTTTAAACCTACCTATCTTAATTCTTTTACTCAAAATGCCTGGAAATTTGAATACTCTAACACAATGATTAAGTGGAGTCAAGTGTTGTGCCCAATTCAAACTTTTTCCCCAAGTAGTTAAAGTTTTAGCAAAATTTATAATCAGTATTTTTTTTAAGATCTAGTGTTTTGTTTGACCTTATCTGAAACGAAATGACAACATAGCCAAGTTGCAGGATACTTATCTAATAACACATGATACTATCTAGAAGAAATTAGAGGCTTTTGAAATCTAAGTCTCTCCCACAAGATGTTGAAAATGAGATGGGACAGACACTGTCCATGTAGATGGTTACACTACTTAGGTTACAGTTTTTATTTGTTTGTATCGAATTCATCATTTGTAATAAATTAGTACAATGCTAGCTACTCAGCCCAGCTTCCAGTATGGAGCTTTTATTGATAGTAGTTCAGAGATCTTCTGAGATCTTTGGCTAAAAGTTTGTTTGTTTGTTTTTAAACGCCCCATCTGCTGCACTGCTTGAGAATCTCAGTGCTTTGTGAAAGAGGAAGGTGCATTAGAAAAAGCGCAAGCCATACCTGCAACAACATAAGGCATCACGTAGACCACCACCATGCTTACTACAGTTACAAGTTATTCCCAGTTTCCCAGACTGAGCAGTGCAGTCAATCCCAGTGATCAGCAGTACCTCACACATACCATGCTGGATGCTGTGTGCACACTACACTGAACATAACACTGCAATGGGGCTAAGCAGGAGCACCTGGGTCATGGGTGTGCTCCTGTGCAGCAGAATTCTCAAGTCAAATTAGCCTTAAGAGGTATGTTAGGGAATAAGAGAGCAGAAAAATTATTTAAATCAGTTTCTATTAACTGCTGCTTCTTTTCGGACAATGAAGTTTCTTGCAGAAACAATAAATTTCCAATTATATTTTGCTGCTTTTATTCCAAGAATTCTGCAGATGAGTTTTTGTTTGGGTTTTGGTTTTATTTAATTGTTCTTCACGTTGTCAACATCAGAAAACAGGTTGCTTAGATACCTGCAGGTATTATCAATTAAAAATTTGAGAAAGCAAATGTACCATTTCCTGATCTTTTTTTGATTATAATTATGTTCAGAAAAATATTTGTTTAATCTATTGCCTACAAAGCTCATTAAACTGAGATGTCATATGTCTTTTATTGAAGTGTTCATTCTTCTCATGAGAAAGACAGATGGCTTGACTTTTATCTATAACTTATATTTAACATCAGTAGCTTTCCTAGCAAAGCATACAGCAAAACTCTGCTACATTCTTTAATAACAAGGGCGCCTAATTTGAAAAACTGAACCCAGTCCTTCAGGCTGTTACAGGTGTGAGCTGTGACACACAAAAAGGAGCTGTATCATTCCTGTGAACAAGGGAGTCATTTTTTTCTGATTACCATTGATACTGGTGTGTTTATGTGTCTGCAGAATTGACTGCTCGAGTGAACATCTATGATTGAGGGATCTAGGGTACCAAAGTGTTATATTTTTAGTCCAGCAGTTACAGGGTAATCACAGAAATATTTCCGTATTTCACACTGAATGGTAAGTGAGTAAAACACAGCAACATGTAGAACAAAATCCAGAATAACCAGCAGCTCTTCATCCACCCAGAGGCACTGAAAACCATGGAACTTTCAGGATAAAAATTAAGGCACCTCCCGTGATATAATGTTAAGGCTCCACTCAAACTATACTTGGGATGCCTTTTATAACAACTTGTTCTTGAACACCTAAATTCCGTCCAAGTCCCATACTAGATGCCACACCAGGAGGACTGAACCAGAGCTCCATCATCCTCAGTTTTGCCACAGCCCACAGTCAGAAACCAGGACTTAGTAGGTCATCAATTAATTTCTACTGAGGAGCATCTGTCTTCTAACAGCTAGGTAAGAGGTGTTAAGGCCTATAAGTATGGCAAAAAATCAGGATCAGAACAGCAGATTTATAAAAACAGTTAAATACCAAGTACCAAGAGAAAAGAATTTTGTTTTCTAGAGTCTCTTTTGAGAGTTATTTCTGTTGTTTTGGTGTCCAATTGCCTTGCCCTCCCACCCCCTTTCAATGCAACAGTAATTTGTGGCCAGCAAACAAATGAGAGCACAGAGAGAACTTGTTGTTTACTCCTTCCAGGGTGCTTAACCATTGTGGTTCAGAAACCTAGAACTTCCATTTTCCCAGGTTTTCAAATAGTTCCAGAGGGCTTCTGGGCAGGCAGTGAATCTTTTTCTGGTGCTTTACTCTTCCTCCGTATTATATCTGTTCTAAACTGCCCCAACAATGGTACATTTATAATTGGAAGCACCCATGCCACTCTGCTCACGAGGAAGTTTGCCACACGCAAGTCTGGTTCCCAGAGCCCTCTTAGCTGTTAGGCGTTCTTTCTGTGTATGTGCAGTCAGCTCAGCAGATACTTCAGCGCCAAAGATGTTGGGATCAAGGTTTGGAGACTGCAGTGCTAGTCTTACCTCAAAGAAGGATTTTAAGGTCAATGGCAAAGGCTTAGTTAGGTATGTTGTTTGCAGAGTACCCTAATGCACTGCCCTTGACATTGTGCTTGTTCATGCATGTCCATGAAACACACCTGGTAAAACCATGTCCTACAGAATCACTGAGGTTCAAAAGGACCTCCAAGATCATCAGACCCAACCTCTGATGAAACACCAGCTTGTTAAGCAGACCATGGCACTAAGTGCCACATCCAGTCATTTCTTGAAAACCCCTAGAGATGATGACCCCACCACCTCGCTGGACAGTCCATTTCAATGCTTAACAAGGCTTTCTGTGAAGAAATTCTTCCTTATGCCCAACCTGATTCTCCCCTAGAACACCTCGAGGCCATTTCCTCTCATACTGGCTGCCTGGGAGAAGAGGCCAACCCACACCTCACTACAGCATCCTTTCAGGAGCACAGTAAGGTCACCATGACACCTTCTTTTATCCAGGCTAAACATCCCCAAGCACTCCTCATGTGCCTTAGACACAACACACTTCCTATGATTTACACATATACATGACTGCCTTTCTTTACAGCTCTTTTTATACCTGGTACACCTGCACCCTGATTTGGGTGCTCATTTTCTATCTGAATCAGACAGATATAGGGACACCTGATACTTAGCAGACTTTGTACATTTTGGCAGGATTGTGCTAACCTTATTAGCACAGTATTGCACAGACAGACCATCTGCTGTTTGATGCTTCTGTAAGACTCAAAAGTAAAACCTTTACACAAATAAATATTCTAAGCAGTATTACAAGAAAACCTACGCAGATACAAAGCTGTACCTGCACCATTCTTGATAAATTATTACCTTTTAACTCATGCAGCATTGTCCAGAATCACAGGCTTGAGCTGACTTGAAAGCTTAGAAATGCACACAAAGAACTTTGAGTCCACCAACAAGCATCCACAGAGTTATTCCAAAGCAGAATCTCACCTAGCTTGGAAGTCAGCAGGAATTTTCCCTTTCACTTTGAGTGAGAAAAGGTGATACAGCCCAATCCTACCAGCTGTTGATTAAAGCAGCAAGAGTACCTTTAGAATGTTTAATCCCAATGAGATCACTGGTAAGCTTTGTAAAAAAAAAAATCTAAACCACTTCTTTTTAGCTGTAGATAAATTTTGATTTCTATTTATTAAGCATTTAATATAAAGAGTAATATAAGCATAATTATAGTACTTCACATTAAGCAAGCAACTTACAGTCAGTCTTTCATGTAAATTAGCAATATAGATCAAAATATTTGAAGTAATTAATATCTCCTATTACTACTAGGCTAGCAGGTTTGACCTCATTGGGTACTTATATTCTTATTTTGAGCTATGCTGACTTACACGAATGATGGAAATAAATTTGTATGTCTCACTGCATTCCTCCTTATTATGATCTCATATTCTAACACTTAAAAATAGTTGATTAGGAAGGTTACATGATTACCATCATCACCCATTCAAAATAAATACCATTTCTTGAAGTAACTTAAAAATTAAATAATCCACTTTAGCCTTCACCAGCCCTTTCTATAATCTTGAAAAAAGACCCACAATAAGCAAGCTCATGAAAAACATGCATGCTTAGGGTTCTGAGAGAATTACAAGAGAAAAAGAGTGTCCTACACAGATCATATAGTAAACACATCCGAGCTCAACAGAAGAGTGCAAGATGGTCCAATTAAAATCACAAAACCAAAAAAAAAACCACAGAAGAGTTAAGATAATGATCTAATGTCATCTACATTTGAGCTTGCAATGCATAAACTGACAGCTTGTAAAAGGCAATAGAGGAACCCTTCTTCCTCGGTGCTTGCTCTACTTTTAGATCTTGCTTATTTGAGGTAGCAAACCCTACCAGAGGCATAAAACTGACTAGGTGGATCAGGAAACTGGTAAAATCAGGAGTGTTGTAGTAAAGTTTTTCCTCAGGCCCACACAGTATTTACTTACACCTGTAAGTCCATCCTATCTCACTATATGAAGATAACAAATGCTTTCATTCTGTTGTTAAAAACATTAATTGCACTGATTTCAGGTCTCCAGTCACATCTAATAGAACAGATGCAGAGAAAGCAATCCTCCCACCACTACTGCATATAAGTAAAGGAAAAAAATTACTTAAGCTATTTAACAAATTCCTACATAACCAGCTTGTGTTCATAATGGAGACATTTCAGGGCTTTGGAGTACTTTTATTTAGTTTATTTTCAGTTAATAACCCAGATGCACCTGAACGAACACTTCAGACTCATGAAGGTTATCACCTCCTGGTGTGTTTCTAATTCAATAGTATTGTAGAGCTACTCCTCAGTATCAAAGGATGCAGAATAACACCTGATTGGACCCAAAGTAACATTGTTGATTTTTAAATTAACAATAAAGAAGAAAAAATTTATTACCCACCCCTCAGCTTAAAGTAATTACCTAACCTAGAGGCCTTAGCACTGTCTGGTACAAAAAGATCTTATGCTGGATCCAGTCAGTAATATTTTTCATCATTGTCCAAAAATTGTAGAAGTGAATAAAAATTGTTCCTTTTAAACGTCATGCTGGAATTTTGATAGAAGCTTGACAGCTAGGGTAATATTTACACACATGGAGTCAGACAGTTTGTATTCCAAACATAAGCCCTTAAATTGTGATATCATTAGGGAAATCATCTCCCCCTTCTCGAGGTCTGCAAATGAACAAACAATTCTTTCTAAATTGCTGTTGCTCTAGGTTAGATATATCTCCAAGACCCTTGGCCTGGTAATTCAGAAGCAGTTGTATGAGAACTGCATAGTGAAAGATTTGAACACTCCTTTGTGTTTTTAGAGTTGCTAAATAGGCACATATACATGGCCATTAGAGTGCTAAATAAAAAATTCTGTCCCTGGTTTTGGAGAGAAATTACACTGAAATGGAAGCAAAATTACTTGGGTTCTAAAAACATTTCCTTATATAATCTCCTAAGCCCCAGAGAAAGATATCACGACTATGACAAAGTAAACTAAGCATAAGCACATTTGGAGATTCAGCAAGGAATTTGGGTGCATCTTTATTATGTGAGAGAAAAATAGGACTTCTGAAGTGCTGTACAACTACAGAAAAAAATATTATTTTAACATGTTTTAATGTTTTTCCTCTTGAAGGAAAAAACCCTAGCTTGCTTTGAATGCAAAACCAAAGCACTCAGGTGATGAAGTTTGTAAAGTTTATACTTTAAAAACTGTCAACAAGGACAAACTTTTCTAGACAATAAGTTGCCCTTGTATTCAAACTATTCACTTTATATTTTGAAAATAAATTTGACAATTCAATGGCATAAAGAAACAAAACACATGCCAATTTGTAGAACTGAAGCTTGAAAGCTTCAGTATGCAATTCCCAAACACCACAGGGGGTTGATAGAGAAATGCAGCTATTGCACCTTACCCAGCTTTCTGTTAACTGGCTCTTCCTCCAAGGAGGCCCCAGGGCAGCATCTGTGTTCCATGCAGAAGGGAAACTTGGGCACCTTCAAATAGGCTTCACAATAGGTGCTGGGCTGAGCAGAGAACTGCACTGACCAATGCAACTGCCCACAGCTGAACCACAAGGAAATTCCTGGAGGTTATTTATATGCCACTCTGACACACACTGCTCTCAGGGTGCTCAAAAAGCCACCTTCACTGAGGAGCCACGGGGGTCTTTGTTCAAGAGCCAAGCAAAGTTCATCCTCTTTATGAAAATCACTGCTGGAGATCTATAACCTTGTTGACCCAAAAGCACAGTTCCACAGGCAGCAAAAGACCCAGGAACAGCTCCCACCTCTGCACGGGAGAAGGAAGTCAAGCCCAAACCTTTGCTGTCCTGCAGGAACACCCCAGTCACAGGGTCTGCTGTTAGAGACATTTCCATCTCCACTTGATACAGCTCAACTGAGCCATGCAGGAAGCACCACACTGTTGCTAGTGAGCCAGAAGATAATTCCTACTCCCCAAATGAAGTTACAGATGATATTACTCTATAAAACAGGAGTACTGACAGAAAGAACATTTCATTGCAAAGCCATTGTTCCAGTGGCAATTATTTGCCTGAACACATTGGTGACCTGATGTGTCTACAGCATCTTGGCATACATTACAAAAAGAATGTGAACACTATGTTTTGACTAGAGAAAAAAATCATCACCAAATTGTTGAAACACAAATAGATAGTTTTATTCATGACAACCTGAGAAAAATGGTAACAGCTCCTGATTGTTTCCCGATACTGGTGACTAACAAGCCACATGATTCAAATCTTGCGTACTTTATTTTTGAGTGGCAAATCAACATTCAATGGGCAGATCCACTCATCAGACAAGAGCTCATAATTCTTTCCAAGAGGAAAATGGCAAATACTGAATGAAACTAAGTAAAACCTTCACAAAAAATTATGAAAATTTGTTTAATTATTTGTCTACCACAACATACTAGTTTTTCTTCCTTTTAAACCAAGATAGAAAAATGTATTGGAGCACTAGAATGAGATTGCCATATGCCATCAGAATTTGAGTTTAAAATTATATGAACCAACTCTGGCTTCTCTTTCCAATACGGATGACAATGTTCAGCTGTCTAAAGCCATTTCTTCCATTTTTTTGATATAAAAGAGGCAATTTACACCCAATTCTTCAGTGAAAGCAATTTGTCACTACTTCCACCTTTGCCTTTTTAGATGCAGATGCCCTGAATTATGCCAGTGTGTTAACAGAATCAGGCAGCTACACTACAATAATGTAAATGTTGCCTTGCTGCCTCCTGCATTGCCCTAAATGCCATTGCATAGTTGCGTAATTTATATGCTGCATATATACACACACATTATACACAAACACACACATATATATATGTCTTTGAGTATTTTTATGTCCTAATTAGTTGTATCTTGCCCACACTGGTGAAGTTTGTGCCAGGCATACCGTGTGTGCTTGGAGGTTTGTAACACGACTAGCCCATTACTGGCAGTCAGAGAGAGCGATACTAAAGGTCAGTTTTGTTTATGTCAGACACAGGATGTTTCAGAAGCTTCTATGGAACAGCTACATCTGTGCTCTCTGTGGGTTGGATCCATTCCATACATACTGCTGGAGGACAGAAAAAGCAGATCAGACAAGAGGGAAGCACTACCCTGGGCTTCACTGGAAGCCAATCTCACTAAATGCTCCACATAACCCAGGCTTTTCACAGCATCCCAGGCTCTGGGGCTGTGCAGCTCACAGATGTTCTTCATGGTAGCACAAAGGCTGCTCTTTATTATCAGTTTTAATCTAATAGAAAGGGTTCATGGCATTTATTTCCTCTATAGCAAAATTAACTCTACTTGCAAAGCTTCCTCCTCCTCAGAGGGAAATAAGATGTAGGCTCAGAAGCCCAAATCCGCAATGATATTTAAGTGCCTGAGGAACTGTGCCAGAGTGTCTGGCAGGGGAAGCTAAACAGACTCAATTTTAAAAGGGAACATAGTGAATGGGGAGACAGACTGAAAGCTCAGGAGAATGAAGTACTCCTTTCATCTACTGTGAGGGGAGCTGTTCCACGGCAAAGCAAACTTCTTTTCACTTCTTGCTCATCTGTGTGCTTTAACCCACCCTGAGTGCCATGTCCACCCATATTTGAGATGGGCTTTTGCTGCAGCTGGCACCAAACTAGGCACAGATGCTACTTCCAGGGCATCAACATCAGTGTGATGGGAACTGGACAGAGATAAATACAGTTTGTATTGAACACATGAACAGTTGCCCACAAGTTCCTTGTCCTGCAGGACTAATAAAAATACTCTCTGTGAAAGGTACTAATATCATCTTGCTAAAAAACAAGGCAAAAAAGCAGTAGAAACAGTAGAAAGCACTTTTTAAAACCCATGTTACTAATTATATTAAACAGCCTGTGCATTTTGTCATTAAAATGTTATTTTCCATTTTTATATCTTAACATTTTACAGTGAACCCATTTTATTAATTTCCTTATATGTCTGTGCTGGGACAAATTTTATTCTCAGCAGTACTTGGTAAATACATAGCTGATGGATCTCCGATGGAGATGGATCTCCAGCATTGCAAGAGGACACTTTGGCTCTCTGTGTACACAAGAATTATGGCTAAAGAGTGACATGATGGTGGGACTCCATCAGCACCTGAAGGTTGCTTAGCAGACAGTACACTCCAATATGAGACTGCTAACCTGCAGGTCATATAATTCCACTCTAATCATGTGTCTCATTCAAGATAATAGAACAAAAATTTGGGGGCTTTAAGCACCCTTATTACAGCGGAGTTAGTCTTTACAGAAATGTTAAAACCCCAGAAATTATTAGCCATGTTCTAATATAAAGGAACAGCTTTCCAGTGGTAATGTTCGGCATCTAGATACATGGAGAAGAAAGCAGTGGAAAACAATGAGAACATAAAAAAAAAAATAAATTAAAAAGTCAGTGAACTAACTTCTTTTCAATTCCATTATTTTGAAATTCAACTAAAAATTAGCTTGTTAATCATCAAAAAGCCAAAAAACACATACCACAAAACTTATTTGTTCATATTTTCTATTATTTCACCCTGTTCTCACAAAGATCACACCTGCTCAAAGAAGACTCTACAGCAGAGAAAAGGAAAGCATTCAAATGCCAGGAATATCTCCTATATTTGTATTCCTAGAAGCCTTACATACAAAAGTCTTTGTATTAAAAATAAAAAAAATCTGAAAATCTTCAGGGGGTCTAGGAGCTGAAAAGAGATTTTTTCAATTCACTGGATTGCCTTTTCAAATAACAAAAAAACACTATTAGAATCTGACATTGATTTATCTGATTTGAAGTGAGGTTAGGAAACATATGCTAGAACAAACAAGTATCAGTTCTTGTGCCTGTGCTTTGAAGACACACAAACCCCTTTCACTCCAGTTTCTGATGTGTTTATGGAAACAAAAGACATAATTTATCTGCCATAAGGTGTTCACTGAAGAGATTCATGCTGTAAGGATTTCCATGGCAACTACTTAAAGAGACATAAGTGCTCATTTTTGAAACTGAAAGCCCAGGGATGTGATTAGCTACAGTAATAATACCACATAAACCACCTAAACAGACATCTTTTGTTCAGGGCCAAGTAACTTCTCTTTTCCTATGTGAGAACCAGCTTTCTTAAATTAAAAAACAAAACAAAACAAAACAAAACAAAAACAAACCAAACCAACCTACACACCCCCACCTCCTCAAAAAAAAAAAAAAAAAAACAACTCCAAAACAAAAAAAAAAAAAAAAAAAAAAAAAAAAAAAAAAAAAAAAAAAAAAAAACCAACAAAAACACCTTATGTTTTCTTTCAGATTTTTTACAGGAAACAATAATGCACTTACATACGCACACATAACTGAAATAATTACTTCCTTAAATTACCTAGTGAGCAATACATCAGGTAGTCCATAAAAAGTGTACATGAAGATTATACAGCATCAACCTAAAGAAACATAAAACTAGATTTTGTAGAACTTTTCCAAATCCATTGAGATTCATTTGCAAAGAAATTCCAGAAAGATTACAAGTGCTCAATGGTCATCAAAAGATATAAAAGTACTCACCAGTATAATAAAGCTGCAACAACAAATTGAAGCTTTGATGTGATACAGCAGAGAAAGAGTAGAAGCTTAATTAACAAGGATTGCTCCAAAGTGAGAGGCACCCACCTTAGCAAACAGAGACCTGGAGCAGCCAAATCCTGTTTCCCTGCCCTCCAGGTGCAGTCTTGATCTTTACAGGCACAAATCATGGAAAGGAATTAAGCACCTGCATCCAGTCCAAACCTGCAGACCCATTAGAGATCACAACCTGAAAACAGGTGCAATCCAAGGTTAATTTATTATGGGATGGGGCTGACAGGGAACAAGTCCCAAAACCACTTGGTCTCAACTAAGTCTTCTCAGCCGTGGTCTTTGTGGTGACAGCTTGATCAAGCTGAATGTGTACATCTCACAGAGAGAGTTGTAGATACTTTAATTCATCACTTAAGGTCATAACTTAAAAGCTCTCTTTTTGCAATAGACTTAAGTTGACATAGAGCATTAAAGGCAGCTTGAAAACTACAGTTTCCTTTATGTGATCATCTGGAAGAGAGGATTTTATATCAACCCAAATAAAACTCCACAGAACACCTAGTTTTTATATTCTCTTTAATTCTCATCTATTTCTGATCTCCATTAAAACTGCATAACATTAATTTATTCAGGAAAGCTTAACAGTCTCCTGTTGGAAGTTTTGCCCATTAAGTTGATATTACTGTCACTTAGTTGAAGGCCTGAACAGATGTCCTTTTTTTTTTTCTTCTTCTTCTTTTTTTTTTTTTTTTCATAAGGGCTATTATTTGAAGCTATGCTCAAAGAGGCAGTTTCTTACAATAAAAGTGCCTGAAAATGAATGTTCCCTGTGATACAGCATCTCGTCTTCTTATCTTCTGACTGGCCAAACAATGACAAAACCGTATTGTTCATTTTAAAGGACACTTATGGACTCATTCATGAAAGACATAATAGTGGTGGAGAAATGTGTCAGGGAAGAGCCGGGAGTCAGACTCTCAGCAGCTACATCAGCTGGAAGAAGCCACTTAGAACCAGGCTCCACATGAACTCCCTTTACAATTCTACTCTGCCTATTTTTAGCACTGAAAAATGCTTTTAGTCTCTTGGGCAAAAGGCAGATGGCAAGATTTAAAGGGACTTAAACTAAAGTGTCTTGGGATTACAGCAATAGGCAGCAAAACCTTTGCTAGGGGTGCCCTTCAAATGGGATGAAGAAAAGGATGAGCTGAGCTAGAGAAGAACAGAAGCAGAATTAATGCACAAATTCCTATACCCACTGATCAGCCAGTGTCCTGCAAGCAGGGACTGGACATGAAAACAACTCCACTATTTATTCTCACTGTCCCCTTCATCTATCACTGCCTCTCAACTTAGGCAGTGGAGGTGGCACATTCTCCTTCTCTTTGTTCCACCTGAGTTCAGTGAGTGCTTTTCCTGAGCAGGGGTGAAAATACTGAGTTCCTGAAAATGCTCTGTGCAGGGTTTTCTACATTCACTGCCACATGGCACATGGATAAGACAAAGCAGGGTCCTTTGTGGCTTGGATAGACAATGCTACTGCTGCAAACTCAGAGGAGTTTTTGTTTAGGATTCCCTGTTCTCTGGGAAAAAGCTAACCCTCTCTCTTCTTAGGCTGATGCTGGTGCTGGAGACCAGGAGGGAAAAGCTGCACAGAAGGCAAACCCCCCTATACTTGAGTCATCAGTAAAGCAAATGCTCTGTAATGTGAGGCTCCCATGATCAGCAAGGCACTGTAAAGACTTGGATTGTGACAATCTGTTTCCCTGAGGCTTGTAGGCTAAACAACAAGCTAGAAAAAGGGAGCTGCACAACAAGCAGGGAAAGGCATCTGACAAAAGCCTCATTAGCCCTCCATTTCCTTCACCCAAAGCATATGTTTGTTTCTCCTCCTAGCAGCACTTCTGCAGGTCTGTATGCTCAGTACTTATCCTAAGTATCCAGCATCGTGAAACAAAGGCTGCATAGTTCTCCGAGTTAAAGAGTTATTGTGTTAAAACTTGGCTTTTCCAATCACTATGATGTGAAAATTCAGGTGCCTGACAGAGAAAAAGACATCTAGAGTAGAACAGAGCTGACTGAAAGATTCCTGCCACTTAAGTGCATTTGTACCAAAATATTACCTCTTGATGTGCAAACATCAAATTAGCAATATTCTCAGGGCAAACAGTAACGTAGCAATCAAGCAACTCCTTCCAGCTATATGGCAACAACTGTGTGCTTTCCTGTCCTGCTTCATTTTCCTCAATATTTGTCACACTGCGCATTGAGTATACTTAAAACTACCCCTAAGCTGTAGACTATTAAATTCCACTTATTCTGTCCCTTTGCACTAAGATCATAACTTTGAAGTTTATCAGCATTTCTGTTTCCATTTTGTAGAGAGAATGCTTTTCTAGGACTGGCAGCAGTGACGTGGGAAGTCAGCAAGCCAAAATGATACTTCAAGGCCTGTATTCAAGCACTGATAGCTCTCCCATTTTCCACTGGAATCTGCAATTGAAATCCAGCATTACCCAAACCAGAATCAAAATAATCCTGGTATTTCTTAGCATTTAAAAAAAAAAACTACTTTTAGATAAAGCAATTTTCTTTTTGTACCCATACATCTACTTTCATCAGATCAGTTTCTGCAATATTACTGTCCTGTCACTACTTGGCACATTATTCTTCATAATCTGAGTAGGTACTTTATCAGCAGTTTCGACATTGTCTGGGGATCTTAATTCCCACTGCAAAGAGGAAACTACTCACACTTCAGAACTGTGAGCATGGCACAAGTTCATTCAGTAAATTGTCTTGGATTGCACTATGATTCAGGATGTGTCTGCTGCTGATCAGGCAAATGTTGGAAGTGACATTGAAAGCACTTTCCAGTCTCATCCCATAGCTCTGTCCTGAGGTGTTCCAGCTATTGCACTTCAAAATTTGTGAATACTTTGAGGGAAGATCATTCCTAAGGACCACTTCCTACAGGATGAATGAAATTTTGTCTCCCTCCAGCCTTTGCAATCCCCTGCCATTACCCCATTACATTCTCCATCACCCCTGACATTCTCCTCACACCGCATTCCAGACCATAAAACATGTGGTACAAGTTCCTTTAGAGCACTGTGTCCTCTCAGGAAAAACACTGTCTTTTTGGAACTTCCCATTTAGACCATCTTGTTTCCAATTCAAAACGAGCTTACAATATTATCCACAGCTCATTTCCTACTTCCCCGAACCACAGATCTATACATTTATCCTCTTTCTATGGTGTATAAATTTACCTCACTGTGCAAATATGCATAGCAGTGTCTGAATGCATATTTACAAAGAAAATATTGCTTCAGGGAACACAAGGGATGTGTTATTCCCTGTTCTCTGAGTTCAGTCAGCGAAATCTCCTCGATGGATGTCAACAGTCAGTCACAATTTTCATCTGTAAAAATAGGAGCAGGATCTGACAGCCATACAAATTACATCTGTTCCGCTGCAACCATCTGTAATTCAATCTGCAAAATATTAATCAAGTTTATCTGACATGATTTTTCCTCCATCATCAGCTCATGGTGCTTATTGCTTCTTGGTCTGTTACCATTACACACCAGATTTTTACTCTCCTTAATATTTATTCCTTTACTTTAGGAGAGATTGAGTTATATTTATTGGACAATGCTTTTAAAGACCAAACTGCATTACCTTCTCTTTAATCATTCTATACATATCATCTGTTATATATGACTCTCTCTCATATGGCTCTCATGGTCTGGCCTTTCTTTACACTGCTAACCTAGCATGATATGTTTAGGTTTCACAGTACATTTCAGTGTTATAACTCCCTATACACTCAGAGATTAGCAGATCAAGCACCATCCTGTGTTTAATGCCAATTTCTTAGTCTCATTTTATTATCCTGAGTTCTCAGGCCTTGTTCTGAAGTAATTTCATTTTTCCCAATGATGACAAGGGCATGAGTACTTCTCTGCCCTCACCTCCCTCCTTTAAGAAAATCTAAACACACACACTCCCAAATCAGGCTGAATTCCAGTGTCCCAGAAGTCAGGCTAAGAATTCAGTACCTTTTTAATCTGTAGCAAGTGCTGAACAGTAGAGGGAATTTCAGTGGGGACAATTGGACAGCAAGGAACACACTTAAGCACAAAAAAATCCACTGCATAAAAAAGATGGGCAACAACTTGCTCTGCAAACGTTCTACTGAAAAGCACTTGGAGGTCATTGTAGATCACAAGATGAAAATGGATCACCAGCACGTTAGAAAAGAAAGAACAGACTGTACAGGAATGCACAAACAAAACCCTGAAGGAATTCCTTTCAGTCCATGAGAGACTCAGGAGGCTGCAGGTAAACACTTGCTTCCAGCTGTATGTACCACATCTGAGGAAGGAGGGAGGGAGGGAGAGAGGGAGGCAATGCACAGCTCCACCTCCTCACCCCAGCCAAACCACCACCCCAGCCAGTACAGGATTTTTTATTAAAATGCAATATTTGAATACTTTTATCACCAAGATGGAAGGGATTCTGGTTCACAATCTGTGAGTCTTCATATAAAGCAAAACATCTCTCAAAGATTCCCACTGTCTTATGCTTCATTTTTTAAACTTAAAATTTCATTTTTAGGTTTTTTAAACTTGTCAGTCAGTTTTGGGAGAAAAAAGTTGATTAAACTTGGGCTAAATATCCACATGAACATTGATCTTAAATACGGTGGTCAAAATCTGAACGTTTGTGATAAATAAAGCAGTTTCTCTTTATCAAGTACTTATTATTTTTGTCATTCTTCAAAAGAGACTTCAAATTAGAAAGGTGTGACCTACTCATCCCCTGATACAGTTACCAAGGAAGTCATAATGGACAAGAAGAGAGCTGTTTCTAGCTAACATTTCCAAGCAAAAAATCAAGAATCATAAATTAAAATTACCTCAAAGTGTCCAAAGCACCACCAGTGATAATTCTGAATTCTAATAAAAATCTCTGTAAATGTTTTGTACTGCTGGTACTGTAGCTGAAGAGGACATAAATTACTGGTTTTTTCCCAGGGGGACATTTAGGCTTCTTTTTAAATGAATTCTAGAACCTTGTAAAATCTACACAAGACTCTCCACATTTGGCCACTGCTCTGCAAATATTAAGGATGTGTAGATTCTAAAATACTTTTAGGCCTGTCTATTTAACATACAGCAAGATGTAAATTGTCTAATTTCATCCTATTTGGCCCAGATTTTTGTTAATTAATCAAACTAATTTCAATAGCAGGAAGTTCTTTCAGAGCACATTTCCTAAACAAAGGACACAAGATTTTGTTTTATCTGATACAGTGGCTATAATCTGAGATGGAACCAGTTGCCTTCTGCAAAAATTTGAGTTTGACCCTTAACAGACAATATTGCTACTTTCAGATACTAAAAATCTTCATGACAAAACCGATTTAAAAATCCTATTTTGAAAAAATTAAAATTGACTTCCATTTTTATTCTTCTACTCTAAGTTTTAATCCATCCCATTTACAAAATTTACAGAGTTATCACAAGAGCTAGAGATATCTAGGAAGCAGGAAACATGCTGGAATTCATTCCTCCCTTCCTCCCTGTCTGGCTGCCAGGTATTGCATGACTGAAGAGGAGCTGGCAATCCTAACGATCAGAATTAAAATGACAAACTGAGTTTTAGGGTTCAAACCCACGATTTAGCTAAGCTGTTGCTCCTTCCCTTTCCCCATGTTTATAACAGCATTTATTCCCCCATATTGAGTAGCAAAGATGAAGAAATGGGGTAATTTTCCCCTCCTCTAATCATCTGTGTGACCCCTTGCTGAACTGCCTGCCTGCTGCTCAGTACATGAAGCCTGTGAAGCCCATTTTGACACAACATGAGCTGCTACCTTGGATTTTTTGACGGAAAGAGGAGAAGAAATTTTAAAATTGCACTGAGGAGGGATGATTACAGAAGGCACTCTTTCTAGCTGCTGCCAGCTTTGCAGGAATTGGCTTAGTAAAAGAAAGACAGGTGCCTGAAACATTTCATCACTGAGCCCTCCTGCCTTTTCCTTATCAGTAATTAGCATGAGTAGCAGAATGTGTGCACTTCCTCAATGGAAGTAATTACTGTGTAGAGCTCCAGAAGTTTTCAAACCAAAGCTTAAAAGACATTTAAATGACATACACCTTCTGCAGGATTTCTAGAGGGACTTTTTTCCCTCTCTTCTTAAAAAAAAAAGAAAAAGAAAAAGAAAAAGAAAAAGAAAAAGAAAAAGAAAAAGAAAAAGAAAAAAAATACCCATCTTTTTCTTACCACAGAGATAAAAGATAGCTTAATAGTGACTAGGTATGCTTCAAGGCTGGATCAAAATTTTCCTGTATTGTCATGATGAACTATCAGTGAAACAACAGCACTGCTGCCCTGATCTTAAAGCAATTTTTGTGCCATTGTTGAGTTAGGGTTTCCAAGCCACCTTTACTCCCATCTTTCACAAATTAGCTTTTGTTTTCAGGCAGGAAAAGACTGCAGTCTCTGGGAGGAAGAAAATAAGAAATTTATAACAAGGAAAGAAATTGAAAGCACCTCTTTATTTAGGTAAAACTCTCCCATTTCTGCCATCCACACCCTGCCCCTTCCCAAATAAATAGAATAACTCTGTGTTCTCTTGGTAGACCTGCTTCTTCAAGACACAAACACAAGAGATCACTGAGGTCATTGTGAGGCAAGTTTTCCCTTTCAGGGCACTGCTGAAGACAATGAAGTGCACCCACAACAGTCTCGACTTCGTGCTTGTCACTTATTTGTGAAAGGAGACCACATTTTCAGTGGAAACAGTTCATGATATTCAAGGATGGGCAGAAGGAAAACAAAAACACAGGCTGAAAATAATGTGTGAAGGAGGCAATTAAAAAAAGGTAAAAGTGATGAAGAAAGAGGGACAAAAAACTGCAGTGCAGATAATTATATCTACATAAAAAGAGGCTTTTCTATTGGTTCCTACAGGGTCAAAAGGCATAACATTGAAGAGAGAAATTATTACTGGTAAGTATGGGAGAATGTCATGCTGCCATAACTATGAATAGATGTTCCCTCTCCAAGAACTGGAAAAGTGCAGCTAGATGTTTAAGAGAGATGCAAGTCTCCAAGCCCCAGACAGTAGCGTGGGAGGCCCCAGTGCCATCCCAGCAGGTAAGTGACAGTGCTATTCTAGAAACCATCTTCAGCATGTACCCAAATTAACAGAACCATAGAGAACACATTTCCTCTACAGACTTCTAGGGAAGTTTTGGAGGCAGATGACAACATGATACCAAAATGAAGCCAAATATGTCTTATTTTAAGAAAGACAGACTATCTTAAAATAGTTGAAGACTAAAGAGTCTCCTTAAAGCCATAGAAAGAGTTGTGCAAGACCTTGTGACAAAGAAACATGCTAATAAATTCAGAATTCCACCTGTGATGCAGGATCACAGATTTGGTTAATGGAGAACTTTGATTTTAATTATGTGCTTTGTGTTCAGCAAGGAATGGTAAAGCAAGACAGCTTGTGACTCAGCCTTGGGGACACTGGGATGGGTTTTGTCCCTAGAATATGTGTGCCACATGCTGAAAGAGAGCCTCAGATACAAGGGAATCAATATTGTCACTGGACACCACTCACTGATTTCATCTTGCTGGTGGTCTCTATCACAATAAACAAAATAAAACCTTTTTTTTAAAAGGGCCAGAAAAAGCTAGGTGCTTCATTCCCATTGAGGTCTTTGGGGAAAGTACCAGAGTATCACTGAAAAAAGATCATATTAAAATGATTGAGAATTTTCCTGTGTTTGTAAGTTAGAGCAGTTTTTAGGGTAAGCCAATATTGAACAGTCATGGCAGGTTTGTGAGTCTGGGTCTTCTGGCTTCAGAGTACAATTAATTTATAAATGTAATTTGAGACATAAGCCAGTGGCAAAAATTACTCATCAGCCTCCTCATGGATGACAAGACAAATTATGATTTTATTTTATTCTTTGTAATTTAATTGGTTAACTGAAAACTGAGTGACTCATACTTTCTACAGAAAATTTTATCATATTGTTTGCTGCTAATATTCTTCCCTCCCATTTCTCTTCAAAGACTTTGACATGGCTGGACTTGGTGGGTCTTTTGCCTTTTATTTCAGTTCATGGAAAAAGGTACGGGGATCAGATCTCCTGTTCAATCACCCATCACATTCTATTGGTATTTTCCAGGTAACATCAACAGCGGCATGAATTCTTAGCCCTTCTGTACCTGTGTGCAATGCTAAACTGAGCACAAACTCTGCAAGGGTCTCCTTGCCTCATTCATTCTCTGGAAGGGGCTCATTTCATTAATCACACAGACAGGCGGGTTCACACTTTGTACTATTATCCTACATGACACTACTTTCTTTGGCTTTCATAGCAAGACATTCATTACTGCTAACGTTCAGAGCATAGCAGGTATGCTGGACTTGCGTAGCATCCAAGCGTCTCCTTGAAAAATAGCATGGTCCTGAAAGGATCCCTATCTGCTCTGCAAGTGCCTTCCCTGAGATCCTTCCAGACTTTTTCTTCCTGCTTTTGTCTGGAAAGAAATTAAGTTAAGGTTGTGAGTGTCTGACCACATCATTTCTGAAAATGCTTCTTCCTGAAAGCGCTGTGTGTTTGCAGCACCTATTAGCACGTGCTGCATAAATGTGTGTGTAGCCTCGACCCTCTGTCTCAATCAACTCAAGTTTTTCTGCCTCAGAAAATGACATTAAACTGAAAAGTCTGGGGACCCCAAAAGTGCAATATGCAGGTACAATTTAGGGCGTCTCAGACAGAAGCTTGATTAACTACCAGTTTTGGAAGAGTATACTTCTCTGTTCTCCCATTCTCTCCCAATAGTTTGTAGAGACCCAGTCTATGTACTGTTGGTCACAAATGGCTGGCTTAAGGTTGTTTAAAGAACTCCCAGATCGTAATGTGGTCTGGTGATGAGTGAGGAGGAGGATGCATCACCACACTCTTTCAAAAAAAAAAAAAAAAAATAAAAGAGGTGAGGGAAAGCAATTCAGTGTTAGGAAAGCCAGGTATCCATCCCTGGGAGGGATGAACTCTGTAATTCATTTGCTAACTGTCATGTTTCTGAGGACTCAGGCAGTAAATAACATGAGCATATGGAGAGATGTCTCTTGGTGGAGCCTATAGGAGTGGCACAGCCAGTATTAGCTTAGCTCAGAAGTGAGGAGCTGCAAATAATCGCAGACTACTAGCTTTTAGTTGAACTGAATGTTTTTTTAAGTCAAAGTTGATTCTTAGCCAGCCCTCTCAATCTTAAATATTAATATTTTTACCAGCACACTCCTTCCACTCCCAGAATCATAGACTACAAATTGTCTCAGTTTGGGAGGCTTATTTGTAGGAGGTGGAAGTTGCTGTTCTGGATTGCAGGCACACAGAAGCTGTTCCTTCAGCAAGAACTACTACCAAGGACCTTTATCTTGCCATACAACTTGCTGCAGGGGATTTCCTATACTGCTCTTTAAAGACATACTGCCCTTCTTGAATGGGCAAAGAGTTCCCTCTTCTAAGTGAGTAAAACCAGCTAAGAGGAAATAAGATTACTCCACAGGTAGGATTGCCAAACTTGCAAAAGACTGGCTGCAAAAACTGAGTGTTCTCAGAAAAACCCAGGGACTTTGAGAATAGGATTTTAAAAATCATCCTTCAGACTCACCTCTGATGCATGAATTTTACAGTATCCCATAAAAGATGTTCTTCTCTTCAATGAGAAGTTTATAGGAAGGGAGCATATCTTTTATTAGAGCAATACAGATAAACTCTGCGTACTCTTCAAAGTCTCAACTCAAGGTAGTGATTTCCTGGCCTCAGACTAAATATAGGGTCTTTCTCTCAGTTCCTTCCGTCCCCATTCTATGTGATGAGTCATGCACACAAACTGCCAGGTGTGCCAGGCATAGCTTCTACCAGGTGTCCATGCTGCAAGCCTGTGACCCAGAACGGTTCTATTGGGAGCCACACCGGGGGCCGTGGTGGCATTCCATTGTTCCTAATGGCACTTCAGAGCAGAGCACACCATAGCAGAACCCTGTGCAGGAGAACAGAGAGGCAAGCTTTCCTGACAGAGGAAACCCCAGCTAGCTGATCACAGGAGGGCAGCAGCCCATGACATCCCTCACAACACTGACATCACACAAGTGACAGAGAGAGGAGCATCCTCAGTGCCATCTGTTTTGACCGACTGTTCCACTCTTGTGAGCTGAATTACAAATGCAGACAGAGCCCAAGGGAACTAATTAGTTGCCTCCAGAAGAGAGCTGGGGAGTGAATTAACGTATCCACAAGTGTGTACAATCAGAGAACCAGCAACCAGGTCAGGAAGCTGAGTTGTATGACAGCAGAGATAGACCCTTCGTCATTTCTTTTTTGCAATGATATCCACCAGTCCTGTTAGGAAACGGCAACTTAAAGCTGTTAGTAACACCAAGATAGCACCGTTTCCTTAAAAGAATAGATGCTATACTACATTCTCCTTTTTTTTTTTTCTTTTTTTTTTTTCCTTACCTACCTCTCCTACCTCAATAAAAGAGGTATAAAGATTGAGTGAGATCTGTGACTGCTATGGGTGGGATATGAAGGCACAAGCAACAAGCAATAGGACATGGGGATATGACCTCAAGTTTTGCCAGGGAAGGTTTAGGTTGGATATTATGAGAAATCTCTGCTCTGCAACCATTCACTAGAACCGGCTGCCCAGGAGAGTGGTTGAGTCATCATGTGTGGGGGTACTTAAAAGCTAGGTAGATCTGGCATCTAGAGACATCCTTTAGTGGTGAAGTTGGCAGTGTTGGGTTAATTGTCGAGCTCAATCTTTTCAAGCCTATATGCGTCTACAATTCTAACTGATAAGCTGTGAAGGACGAGCAAAGCATTTAAGATGTGTGATTTCTTAGGAAAAAATTATCATAAGTCAGAAAAACAGTTTTACTAAGCTACTTCCATGAGAAGAGCGTTTAAACTCTTCTGTTGGCTAATTTTGTAAACCGGAAGCAGTTTACAAAACCCAGTAAAAATTGTAACTGAACCCAAGCATGGTGATAGCTGATGAATGAGGAACCATCAAGCAAGTTCCATGAGTCCCCATTGTGTTACAATTGGAAGTCTGGTGAGCAAGCCTGTGAAGAAGAAATTATTAATCCCATATACAAATCACATTGTTTTATTTAATCTGGAAAGATACCAGTGTATAATCGAAATACTCTGGGCCCTTGTGCATTTTTGCTTCCTGTCCATCTGATGTACAGGCCCAAGAAGAGAGGTCCAAGAACGCCTTGCCTACAAGTTTTGTCTCCCCTGGATCTTCAGATAATCAGCAATAACAACAGCAGTGCAACGCTCTCTGTCTTACACCTGCTCTTATAAGCAAAAAAAAAAAAAAAAAAAAAAAAAAAAAAAGTATTAATATTTTTAGCATACAAGAATGCTGTATTGACCCAGATTAACAACTTCTACATTTCCCCTACTGATTAAAGGGTTTGAAAACTTTATACCCATGTGGCTGCTGTTTTCAGTACTATACCAAAGTTTCGTTTACAAACACAGGAAAAGCTAATTTATAGAGAGCTAGCACCACTAATCCACTTTTTTTTTCTTATATTTTTACCATTTAGAGTCCATAAGAGCACTCCTTCTCTAGGAAAACATGTTTCTGTCTCCCCTAAGCCTCATTTTATTTGGTTTACTGTCTGATAAACATGACAGACATTTACCATGCCCTTACATTTTTAAAATACTGAGCTTTTTAGAAACAGAAGCCTGCAATCCACAAGCTGTAAAAGCTTGTTGTATACCAAGTATAAAAACCTTTGGGAGATAAATTACAATAACAAATACCCCTCAGTGTAAATACATAAACCCCTCCCACGAATAAGAGCTGTAAATTACATTGAAGTATGAACTGAATTAGTCAAATAAAATTATTACACATATGACAGGCAGAGACAGTCTTGTCATATGTTCTTAGAAAAGAGAGATAACTTCTACTCCTTCTTAGGCCAAAGAGGGGACTGGCTTCTGAATCTGATGTGTTTCCAAGGCTAAGGGATTTATTTTTTCCCTACCAGGCACAGAAAAATTTTTTTTAGATTTAGCCCTACTTCTTGATTAAATCCAATCTAACAAATACAAAATAAACCTACTGAGAGGGAACTTAACCAAGCAATTGGATGCCTGGAAGCCTCTGTTTGATAGATACATCAAGTTATTTTATAATCCTGAATCATTTCATGAAATATGAGAAGTGAAGGAGTCAGTTTGTCTCCCGAGAATGGCAGGCATTCTTGTGAACTATTTACACCAAATTTTGAGCAAAATTAGTGGGAGTTAAAGACTCCTTTCAGCTCCCAGAAAAGCTCAGCATCTTGCAGTAAACCATAAATGAGCAAGAGGATAAAATATCTTTCTTACACTGTATTTCAGTGCTTTTAGAACAGTTAAATATAGGCATATTGGCTAGATAGAATAAGAAATGCATGTCACCTCTGCCAGTGGTATGAAGACTGTCAGTTTGGCAGCTTCTAAGGGTATAATTTTGTACGTGAACTTTTATCAAGAAAGTTTCCTATTCTAGATCAACAGTGGAATCAGTACACAGAAATACATGTAGTCTCCAGCATCTCTGTACTTTCTTATCTGGGTGACTCATCTCTCAAAATAGAAGATACTTTATGCCTCTGAGATCCTTGGGCTTTCTACTCTGAATTTTCAGCTTGGATGTCATATACAATTAGTGTCAAACATATGATGGCTGTTTCTGAGACCATGAAGGTCCAGTCAACTGATCACTCACTTTTAGCAGACTTTTTTTCACTGGAATTGTTGGGCCTTTTCATCTTTCCTGAACAGATAAAGCTATTGCCAGTTTGTGTAACACATGGGTGGTCAAGACCCTCAGTGAGGTAGCAAAATTTATAGGGTGCCTGTGTAGAAATTGATGTGAAGGCATGACCATAACAACCAACAATTTCCAAATCTGGGGCCCTAATTTTCCTCTTAGCTCCTTCCACTCTGGAATTTTTTCCTGTGAGGTAGTACACCTTATACACATTAGGATATGAAAATGACAAATCATGTAGGAAAAAATGGGTTGCCAGGAAATGCATGGATTTTCTATCCATTTCCTTATTGTCATGGTTTAACCCCAGTGGGCAATTAAGCACCACTCAGTTCCTTGCTCACTTCCTCCCGGTGGAATGGGGAAGAGAATTGGAAAAGTGAGAAAATTACAGGTTGAGATAAAGACAGTTTAATAGGTAAAAGAGCTAAAGACAGTTTAATAGGTAAAGGAAAAGCCCCACGTGCAAGCAAAGCAAAAAGAGGAATTCATTAATTCACCACTTTGCAGGGCAGGCAGCTGTTCAGCCATCTCCAGGAAAACAGGGCTCCATCAGTACAGTGGGAAGACAAAATGCCATTTCTTAAACACCCCCCTTTCCTTCTTCTTCCCCCAGCTTTATATGCTGTGCATGATGTCTTGTGGTGTGGAATATCCCTTGGATCAGCTGGGGTCAGCTCTCCTGGCTGTATCCACTCCCATCTCCGTGTGCCCTCCAAGCTCCTCATTGATTTCACAAGCAGAAAAGGCCTTGGCTCTGTGAGTAATGATAACATCCCTGTGTTATCAATGCTGGTTTTGGCACAAATCCAAAGTACAGTTCCAGTAACAAAATTAACTCCATCCCAGTCAAATCCAGCAGACATATATTTAAATTATCATCAGTATCTCCACCCATTATTAAGTGTCTTCAACTCCTCAGACAAATCAGGGGGGGAAGGCTGGTTTTCAAGTGATCAAAATCTTGGGATTTTTTTCGCACACAATTACCCTGAAACTAAAATTTCATTAAAACCCCACAAGTATTGAAATGTTTATTTTTCATTTCTGTAAATTAAAGTATGATCTCATTTTTTACTCTGCCTCTTTCATACTCTTTATAAACTCATGCCCTGTGGTGCCACTGACTTTTGCAAATCAGCTTCTCAACTATCCATCAATCTTTAGACAGAGCATTAATGTTTTATTGTTCTTGTTCTGCTAGTAATGATTTTTCACTTCCTGTGCTGATTTTTGTATCAAAAGTACTTACAGCACTCTTCATCAAGATGAGCCTTTGCCAATTCTAAATACATCATATGTGTGCTCTCTGTCACTTGGTCAATTCAGAAATTTGACTTATTTGCTTTGCTGGTTTTAAATCAAGCCATATTAGGTAATAAATTAAAAAGGTCCTGTAGGAATTTCCTTAACCATTTATATTTAATGAAAAATATTTTCATTAAATATAAGTCCCCTAAAACTCTGGAGGGTTTTCTGGTTTTGTAGGTAATTTTTTTTATTACAACTGCATGAAATAGTCTTCTAAAATATCTTATAAAGCTCTGATGTGAAGTATTAAAAAAAAAAAAGAACCGGTTTCTTAGTGCATCCATATGATGTGTCACTATAAAACAGTCACTTTGGAAATTACTGAGCTGATTATGAATAGCTTAAAAGCTGTTCAGAATCAATATGGATCAACACAAGCACTTACCTGTCTTTTCATTTATTATCTATTCTACAAGAAGCAGTTCTGAAGTTCTCCCAGACCTCCCTTAACAGGTGATCAGCTTTGCCAAATATTTACCAAATAACTGGCATAGACATCACTTTCAATTCCTTGCTGTGCAGTAGAGGTGAGACTATATCCCTTCTAATACAGTAGTTTGTGTCTAATAAGATCCTCGGATAGCTTTTTACTATAGGTATTGTATATTGTTGTTTGTTTAGGAATGATAGTAAAATTAAAAGAATAATACTTACTAGATCTTTCCAACAGTAATTTATAACTATTTGATAAATACTCAGAGAGTTTATGTCTTTTTTTAATACATTACAGCAACCAAAATCCCAGCTTGTTGTGAATCTGGATGTGCTTTATAACATTTTTAATGCTTAAACATCCACTCAGTATTTGTTAACTTTTATAAACTTAACATTTAAATTTGAATGTAGTTGAAATATTGTGTATCTTGGAAGTTTTTCTGAGCTGAAAGCAAAAAATTATCTTGTCCCTTGGCAGAGATGTTGTAAAAATGCTTTTTTCTGTTCATGTCCCTGCTGTTTGAGAAATAGGCCGGTGAGATCACAGTGCTTTTCCTTCAGACCCTGTTGCCAAAAAGCTTCAGTCTACAGATGAGAGAGTTTCTTCTGGCAGTGTGTAATCCTTGAATTTTGAACAAGCTTGACATTTATAATATATAATTAGGAGTAGCAGCTATGTTGCTATGCTGCTTTTCCCATATGCTCCAAAAATCCAGGATCAGAGACTGAAAGTTCACGACACCACGATATATTCAATAACTCACCTTCACTTAAACATAATATTCCCCTCTCCTTTGTGTTAGATAGTTATCTATTTTTATTACAGGGAACACTGCCAGATGGAGCAATGGAGGAGCTGGAGTGCAAAGGTGTGTGGGAGGGGAACTGCTGCAGGGGGAAGTTATCAGCTCACAAGGTGCAGCATGAGGACACAGATTAGGCACATGACGAAAAGCTGCACTTGAAAAAGAAAAGCAAAGCAATTAAACAAACAAACAATAATAACAATTTTAAAAACTAGCCTACACTGTAGCTCTTTTTGGCTGTGCACTCTTTCTCTGAACAACGGGCCTCTTAAAGTGTTTTATTCAACAGAAATGGAGAGCAAAGCTGCAGCTTTGACCTAAAGAGGGCAAAGACCTACAGATCTATATTCTGCCTCAAGCAGCAGCTGAAACCATACCAGCATCAACCAGAAATGAGAAGCAAAGGAAATACAGGCCCCATAGCATTAAAAATCACCCTAAAGAAACATTTGAAAGAATCTGCATGAAACCGCACAACTTAACCACTTGCTTACTCTGTTGCGTATTAGAATGTATTTCTTTTATTTCAAAACTCTGCACAGATTTGCTATGAGGATGGTTATACATAATACTAATACCAAAATCTCCAGTATTGCATCCACACATGCTAAACCATATGACAGATGACAACATCCCTGGGAAAGGAGGTTCTTATGAGCAAGAATCTGGCGTTGACAGAGAGCAGGAAAGGCTGCTTCCTTTCCTACCTTCAATGCAGGCATCCTGTGACCAGCTAAAACTCCCCCAGTCTTGTCAGCTCTCGCATGTACACTGTGAAGACAATATTGGGTACCTATTAAGCAAAAGTTTTGTGGGGCAGAAATCCTGGGGGAAGGAATAGGAATGCAAATTAGCTTGTTCAAAAAGAGTCCCAATTATTCTTGAAGAAAGAATAAATTAAGTCCATGGTCAGTTCTGTTATAAAACTGCTGCTGCTGTCAAAGTGTTGCATCAAGGTCACAATTCAGATAACCTCAGCTTTCAAATATTCCCTGAATGCAAAAAACAGTGCTCAGGCTTAACCTTGATGTGCAGAAAGTGCATTTCTCATGAGCCCTTCTCTCTGCATACAACCCAGTGACTAAAAACATGATCAAAAAATTTACCAGAAAATAGAGAGTTCAGGGTATATTTCTAAAATTCAGATTATTTCACTCACTTTTACAACTACAATAGTATTTTTTATTATTATTGTTTTATAGCACAGAAGAAGCCCAACTCCTTTAGAGTGGTATTATCTGGAGTTTGGTTTGGAGGACCTAGAAGTTTTTCATATATTCAGGACTTGAAATGAAAAAGAAAAAGTAATTTAAAAGCTGAGATAGAAGGATTTTATTAACATCAGCTGTCCTTTTTCATGGAATACAAGGAAAGAAAGTAGGACTATGTCAAAAGCAAAATAATTAATCTAGTTTCCTTTAATATTCTCAAAGCACTAACAGGGTCTTCAATGATATTAAATGTTAGGGGGAAATATATGTCTTAGAGCCTGCCTGTGCATAGAAAAATTGCTTTATAAACAGCTTTGAGTATTGATGCAATCACAGCACTATTGTAGACTAATTACAAGATGAGAAGCAAATTGAATTGTACCAGTGCAATTTCATTCAAATAATGCTTCACCAGGAATAACTGAGTTGGAGGAGAAGATTAAAAAAATCAAACCCAGGAAATCCTTTTGTGCCAGGAGAAAAAGGGTGTGCAGACTAAATCTTTGGTACATGGGACATATATAGTCTCAGTAGAGTTTATTTCACCTTTTTTTTTTTTTTTTCCCTTTTCAAAAAATTAATGGAAGTAAATGCACATGAATGAAGATCTTGGTCCTAAAAGTCGCCCTCATCTTTGAGAAAGCCATCTTCAGGTCTCACTGCTCTGTGAAGATACTATTACAGGAGGATAATTATTTTCATTGAGTAGTATTATTTCATATGCTGTCAGCACCAGGACTGTTACAAGACTGTGCCTGCCTACCATCTCCCAGTATTTGGCAGCTTCAGTGCTGAAGCACATCCTTAGAGTCTGCTGATATCCCCAGGGACAAGGTAGCACAGCTAAATACATAAATAAATTATTAGGGACACTGAAACAGTGGCACTGAGCTTTCTGTGACTGATGTAGGGATAACTAAAAAGTGACTGGTGTCTGATAAGTGATGGGAATGCAGACTCGGGGACACCCTGTATTTTCTTGCAATATACGGGACCAGGAGGCTCACACAGAGATCCAGATCCTTCAGGGATCCTCAGGGAGCCTTTGTGCAGAGAAACAAAGAAATGTAGGGGTCAGTAGGGTGTAAACCCCTGTGGCCAAATGCTGGCAAAGGTCTTGAGCCCTAGGGACCATGCTGTTTTCTGAGAATTCCAGATACCTCCCAATGCCTCACTTTTGTTTCTCCCTCCCCCCAAAAAGGGCGGGGGGGGGGGGGGGGAGGGAATATGACACTTTGTCTAATGGCTATTGTGGGATGCTCTGGTAGGAAGGAGCACTTGAAAAGAAAACACCTGTCAAATCTCTTACACTCACTAGTGCACAAAGTCTCACAAGGCAGAAGAAAAAAGGTCTGAGATGTCTGCATCAGACAACGTCTAATTTATAAAGGGGAGCTGGAAAAATCGATGGAATTATGGGTGGAATGAATAGCAGAAAAGAGAAAATAGGCTACAACAAGCAATCAGTGAGCCAGCAGTTAGAAAAGCACATTACACTACTCTCAGCACAATGGTCTGAGGAGAGACTGACCACAGAGGTGCTGGAATGATCAGAAGGGGGTACAGTTCCTTCACAAACAAGGTAAGTGAGAAAGAAAACACACAATTATTTCTCTCCTGAGCACCTGTAGAAAACAAAGCAAAACAGAGCAGCAGGGAAAAAATAAAAAAGATGCAGAATTGCCTGTGAAAGCCATGATGATCTCAGACTGTGCCTAGCCTCAGAGAGCTCCTGCTGTGTGAATTGCTTGGGCTTTTATTAAAACTTCAATTAATGTAAACAGTTGTAATAATGGAACAGAAACTGAAAAATAGTTCTATACAGCCAAGGCACAGTCCAATAATCCTGTTTCCTTTCTCAAGCAAAAGCCTAATAAAAACAGCCTGCTTGGAAAGGAAGGGCTGAGGATGCAGCAAAGTGAAACAGGACGTGCAGGTGGTCAGTCTCCGCATTTGGAGCACAAAGGCTCCAATCCCACGTACAGTCTTAAACCATATAGCCAAAAAGCCACCTTTCCCTCTGAGGCAATTCGCTGTTGAAATGCAGCTGAAAACGGCTGTGTGTCCTATGCTTTCATGTTATCTTGCTGCCACAAGTATTGGGTGCATTTTGGCACCAGTTGCAGATGTCCCAAACAATAGCAAAGGCCCCAAATCTTCTGGCAGGTCCTAAACAGAAGAGACAGGCAATGCCTCTCTATGTTCACTCACATTCCTGAGTTTCTCTCCTTCTCTAGAGATATTCAGCTGAGAATGATCTTCCTGTAATACCCTCTTTCTTTGTGGTCTCCTGCAAATAAAGCTCTGAAACAGGACGTCAGAGGAGGCATAAATGTCACAGAGGGAACTATGTCACAGGCTAAAGACCTTGAGATGAAAAACCCTCCAATCCCTAAAGCTCCCAGAAAAACATAATCTCCTCTCTGCCATCTTCACAAAATACATGCAAACAAATAATTTGAGACCACATCTAACTCTACTCATGGGCACAGGAGGAGAAAACCCAGCTAAGCAACTAGACATATAACACATCTGCCATATTGTGTTGTCCAGCAGTAGAAGGTGATCAAAAGAAAAATCTGTGACAATTTCAAGCAATCCATAACATGTTTGGGGGTTTTTGTTAAGTTTTTTTTTCTCCAAAAATAAAATATTAGCTGTTGGTTGCAAAGCCTAATTATCAAAAAAAAAAAAAAAAAAAAAAAAAAAAAAAAAAAAACCTAAAAAAAACTTTATCTTTCCAATTCATCATCTAAATGAATTAATTCAAGGCGAGGAATTAATTAAAATGCAAAATTAAAACAGAGACAATATTTTTTGTCTTCACAGCCCCCAACGTGATTTGACATTAAATTCACATGGGCTCATGCTGGCATGATCAAAGAAAAAAAAAAAGAATTAAAAGCGTGTATCAAATCATAAAGCTCACTCAACTGGGAACAGCACTGCTCAATTTATGTGTTGCCCCAAATAAAATATTCAATAGAAAACATGATCAGAAATCAGCCATGCCATAAAAGTGCAAGACATAAGTATTATTTTTACATCTCACTATGGCTTCTGCCCCAATTCATTAGATTTTCTAATTATTTAAAAAAAAAAAAACAAACCAAAAAAAAAACCTAAAAAATCTCAACAATAACAAATCAAAAGACCAGTTTCTGTATCTTTCATATCCAAATAAATTAAATTGGATCTTAAACTCATTTTGTTGATTTAGAGGCCAAGAAGCTCAGGAAGCTGTCTCCCCCGTACATCCACTGGCAATCCTGCAGGGAATTTTTGGAGAAAATCAGGATGAATTCTATAGTGCTTGGTACTGGCAGCCTTTCCAAAGCCCGGGAAGGCGGGGCAGCTTCCTTAGGGCCTGCAGGAGGCAGCCTTGCTGCAGACCAAGAGTGGTGCTTCTTGCTTCAGAGGGCTCTCAGCGTAGGAAGGAAAAGACCTCTTTCTTCCCCCACATCCAGGCACATACTGAGATGAAAGAAATAAAGCCTGAGAAAGAGCCCAAACTCACTGGATTATCATGTGCTTTCTATGATATTTATATTTTTATATTTAATCCCTGTGTCCAGGTGTTAAAACCTAAACCTTAAGAGAAGCCAAACACAACCAAACACATTTCAATCAAGAAGACAATTTGACATTCAAGAACATTCACTGGGATTTATGTGTACAAAATTAATCTTATTGATGGTGGCATGTGGTCCATTCTGTAACTTCCTTTGTTAATTAGGGTCGTTCTTTTACAAAATTAGCTGGGTTTTACATGGCTTAATACTTGCTCTTCCCAACACTCCAGGGTAATATATTTCTTCACCACTCCTTCCAAGTCAGCAATATTGGAAGAAGAAAAAAGAATATTAAGAATAACTTAGGGCAACAATGCTACTAAATATTCTGAGTGCTATCCCATAGATGTATTTCAATATTCCATAAACACATGTATGCATGCTTCTGCAATTAAGGATGTAATTTTGTGTCTAAGCTTTTCCCAAGATTAACTTTGGTGGTTGAGCAGTAAATAAAAATATCAGCTGAACCTAATTCTGAAGTTTCTGTTGCATTTTTACATCCAGGATCTTGGCTTGCCAATCACACGTTTCCATTGGACTGTAAACGTGCTTAATCTAGCCTGATGTTACCCAAAGAGAGCTGTGAGTAAACTGGAAAAGGGTTTTTTAACATGTTTAAGAAATCTTGTGTAAGCTGTAACTTTCCTGCATGCATGGAATTTATAAAGTGCTATGGTAATTATTGCTGTACCTAAAATATAATGAGACAAAAACAGCTCAAAGAAAGTCAGAACTGCTGCAGGTGAAACCATCCTCTTAAACTTGATAAACCTTTACAGGATGATGCAAAGCTGGATGATTAGCAAACAACTTCTGCAACAGTTCTGAAATGTGCTGTGAAAGGCAAATGCTACTGTATATTTTGGACATGGATTATGCTAAGAAACCATTCAGTCTAATACTTTTGTTGCTGTTATGTCAAATATACTACTGTTAGTTCAAACTTACTGCAATTTCCCTTTGCTGAATCTCAAAAAAGTCTCAAGAATTAAATCTGTACAGAAACACTGAGCTCCAACTAGCTTGAGGGCACAGCATGGGCCCTGCACACAGCATTGAACAACAAAGATCACAGAGTACTCCCCATGGTGAAGAAGCCCAGGAACCTCTGACCCTTGCCTTTCACAGATGTTTAGCTACAAAAATAACAAGTTTGGAGGTTCCAAACCTAGAGAACCATAGAAAAGTTTTGTAAAGGTGAAATCCTAATTTTCTTACTCCGTTCTTCAAAACAGAGGTCTTAATTCACACTATATGGCAAAAATCAAAATGTCAATTTTTTTTCTATTTCAAAGCCATTTGTTTCTATTCAATAATATCTCCTGGTTTTCCAACAACTGGGATATATAATCATAAAAACCAGATGAATCACATCGCAGATGAAATTAAGGGAAATACTGTAATAAATACTTTGAAAATGAAGAATGTTTTTTCTTATTTTGTCTGCAGCTGCAGAAAAAAAAGGGGATATTCCAGAAGACAACATACTTGAAATTAATGTGCAAGAAGTCATTATTTTACAAGGGACAGACATGCCCGTAAATCTCATTTCTCCTAGATAGCTTCAGCTTCTAGACATTGCTAGACTTCCTCTAGAACTCAAGTTCATGCCCCTGTCCATAGTTACATTAAACTACTTGGAGATAAGAACATATCCATGCAAACACTGTCTGCTGCCAGGAGAAACAAAGAATAAAGTGAGCACTTTAGAAAGGTTCCCGGGGAAGCAAATATTTAAATGGGGAAACAGAATAGGTTTAATCAGCGAAAATTGAAAAATAAGTTGCAACACTGAATATTTTGCCTCAGGGAACAGCCTGGTACACCTGGAGAAGGAGTGTAAGGAGTCTCGCTCTCTTACTTGACTTCTTAGCCACATCTTAGCCACTTCTTCCTCCCTCTGATGCAGCTGTTGGTGCCACTTGTAGAAAGAACTGAACAGAAACCTGTGGGTGTTTGTGTATTCCAAAGCAAGCCAGATGCCTAAATGCTTTGCCAAATGGCTCTCCAAGGACTACCCTGTACTTATTGACAAAAAACACTGAGCTAGAGATGTAGTACTTCAAATAAAGAGAACCACTTGTTGGTGTTGGGCCAGTTCTCAGTGGATGAGACTGAATGAAAAGAAGAACAAGAATTATTGTTTAATTGCACCTGTGGTTTTGTTGGAGACCTAAAAACAGTACAGCCGGGTTTCATTTTCTATGGCAATGCTTTATTGAACTAATTAATCATTATTCACTTGTCTTAACAGTTTGAAGAGGTCTGTCATACTTACTGTGACTCATAATTTGCATATAAACATATCACATCTTGAAACTTCACTGCACTTCCTCTACAGCTCACTTCACAGACTCCTGGCTAGCAAACAGCTGAATTTACCAATTGATTGTCACCAACAGCAAGGACAGTGATGATGAACCCAGGAAAAACTCCAGAATGGCAGCAAAAATTGAATAAACAAGTGGATGTTTATGGAGTTTTGATAATTCTTGATCTTGTGCTTGGCAGTGGGATTGCTTTGTGCACCTCTTGTGCTTTTATAAGAACAGCTAAAGATCAAGTACCATACACCTATTCACCAGAATTCTGGTTGCTGATTTCTTACTGAAGATGAATCTGTCATTTCATGTGCAGTACAACCGGGAAAGAGAACTTTGGATTTCCAAAGAACTTCTCTGCACTTGTAATCTGTTCCCATTGAATCTGAACAGAACCAGGAGTGTTGTATTTCCTGCTGTCCTCACATTAGATTGATTATTTATAGTTCATCTGCACCAGCAGTTGAATAAAATATCAGTACTCAGAACCTCTGTGTCATTGCCATGAGAAATGATTTTTCATTTTCATTATGATAAGTCTTGTCAAAATTACGTACCTAACCAGTAAGATGCTTTATGGCATAAAACTTAGGTTTTGTTTTCTTTTCTGCTCTTCAGATATTTTCTTCAGTATTTTCTGCATCACCTTCAAACTGAAGCAGCTGGTTGAAAGGAACAGAATTCAAAGAGATATAAAGTGCTAATAGGCATTGTTCTTTGTTCATTGGTAGACACACTGCCTGCTTGTTTCCTCTTATTCTTTTCCTTCTGACTGGCACCGGGAAAAGCATTGCAAAAACTTGGTATTGCAGTCACTCCTCCTATGCTTCAATTGCCTTTATGTACCTAAATGATGTGCCTGAACAATAGGCATTACTTTTAAAGGGTTCATATGCAGATACAAAAAAAAAAAAAAAAAAAAAAAAAAAAAAAAAAAAAAAAAGAGAGAAAATAAAGCTACACCTATTTAGAGAGACCCCTGTAAAAGATGAAAATGTGGGTTCAGCAAGAAATGCAGAACAAAGACTGCAATCTCTCAAATTATTAATGTTATGGCAGTAGGACCACTTCAGAATTGTGTTTGCATCCCTTTGTTATTCCTTATTTTCACTTACTAAATTGAAAAGGTGCTTTGGGGTTTTGGATACAATATGGCATGATGGATACATGTGTCACTTGTGTACAACAAGGCATCATATCCCAGCTGTTTCAGAAAGAAAGGCGGATGAGGGAATCCTGGGTTTGCATTTATAGTCCTTTCACAGCAGATAAAAATTTGGGCAAGTCAGGTGCTGTCAGAATGTTGAATTGGCTCCACTTAATTTGATATGTACTCAGCTTTTTTTCATTTTCTGTGATATTAAGGTTTCAGATGAAATCTGAGTTGCCCAAACTTGGAGTCTGGTCAGCCCAAACAGCCCTGTAGCCACTGGAGAGAGCCAGCAGCACGTCCAGAGGGTGGCAAATACCGCAGAGAAGTGGACTTGTCTCATTAGACACACTCTCCACCTACTGATTGCAGAGGAGATCTAGCATGACTCAATTCCTGACACAGAGACCTCAGCTAAATTGCTGATGGTAGGTAGGGTGAATAAGAGTGTACATGTCATTACCTCTGAAGTCTCAATCTCAGTGGGAAGCAGTTTTCATTTAACAAGAGTGGAAAAATCTTTTCAGAAGGGTGAAGCACTGGACAAAAAATAAAAAACTGGCCAGTACACCACTGTAAGTACAGGAAGTCTATCCAATTGTCCCAAACACTATTCAATCTTTCTTTGACAAATCCAGGTACAGAAAATTAAATCTGTCTCTGAGGAAGCCAATAGAAGTGTTGCAATTATCATCAATTAATTCAGAATTTCATTTAGGAAACCAAAGTATGAGATGAAAACCAGGGTATAATAATTGGATTTTGAGAAGCACTTTCAATAAAGAGGCAGTGTTGGACATGGCTTTAACAACCTGGTCTAGTGGAAGGTGCCTCTACTCATGGCAGGGGGATTGGAACTGGATGGTCTTTGGGATCCCTTCCAACCAAACCATTCTATGGTTTTATGCTTGACAAACAAAATGAAAGGGTGGTTGATGCAGAGAACATGTGTTAAAAGAGGCATTGAGGTATGAAGAAGAGGACAGAATGATAAAGTGAGAGCACATGTGAAAAGATAAGCACTGGCCAAAAAAAGAGGAGTAGTGGTTTGAATTCAAGGGATCATTCCATCCTGACACTCAAATACTAAGATCAGAAAATGCCTTCTTATTTTGCCTTGCTAACCAGAAAAGAAAAAAAAAAAAAAATCAGGTTTCCACAACTTGATTATCACAAGCTAGAATCAAGTCAAACTTCTTAATCCAAATATGCTGCACTCCATATCCAGTGTAGAATGAACAATGCACAAACCACTTGTTGAATACCAGATTGTGAGAAGTCAGGTCTGAGTCCAATGCTTCCATTATTACCTAATCTCTAGAAAACAGCTAAATAGCAAGACCAGTTTCTCTAAGGAAGCATATATCACATCGTAAGTTCTCATCTTCGAATCATGCAGAAAATAATGTGGGAGTACTTTTTTATTGGTATCACTAGCAGATTCACCTCGAGTTCACAGAATTTTCCTAGAGCACCATTTCAGTTCCATTAGCATTGATTAACCTGGTATTAACTTGGTATTTACCTGGCATTAAATGAGAATTCTCACATGCTTCATTTAAAGATCTAAATTTTTCATATGTCTGAACTCTTCTTGCCTCCTTAAACATTAGAAATCTATTGCCATCTCTTGTTTTAGTGACAGTCAACATTGCAAATTCAACGGAGCAATGTCAAATTATATCAGTTAAAGATCTGGCCAAGGTTAAGAGTAATTTAAAATTTCTAAGCTGTCATAGAGCAGGCAATAATTGTGCAGCTGAAAGTACTAACACAAAACACACCAGCAATAGAAGAAAAATAATTTACTTCACTTGCTTATTTGGGATATAAATAAGTGCACTTAATGGCTGGGAATGGTAAGAAAAGCTTCAAATTTCAAGGTGTTCTTCTTCAAACAATCATGGAAAAATAATTTAACTCTGCTTTTTTTTTGTTTGTTGTTTGGGTTTTTTTTTTTTTTAATAAGGATTTCTGCCTTAAGGGGCTGTTGTAAAATTAGTACCTTGATAGGCTTCTAGAAAGTAGTAGCAGATCACCAGTAATTGTTATCAGAGAGCCTTATTGTGGATATATTCAGAACTATCATACAGCTTCAATTTTAATTTAAGAATTCCTGAAGGAATGGTTATGCCATATTGCTACAAAAGGCTAATCTGGTCTTCTTTCAATTGAATAAAATCTGTGTTAGGCTGGTATCCTGACATTAGAGTCAGGCTCAATGCTTTAAAGGGAGAAGCTTTTTAAAAATCATGAATAAAGCACATTAGGGTTTTTATGGTGAATTTCATTCCTTGCACATGTTCAGAGGCAAACCTGAGTTCCTTAAGCCTTTTATTTTTGTGTGGAATGAGCCCCTTCCTTTCTGTATAAAGCAGTAGCACTGTAATATGAAATTTCCTCTCGTGGTATTTTTTGCTAGCCAGACACTGAACAGAGAGAATCGTGCACTGTTTTCATTTGCTGTTATTTTCTATGCTACACAATGCATGAAATCAACCAAAGTACAACTGATGACATGGAATCCTCTGATATTTCAAGTGTTTTAAAATGTTAAGGGAGACCAGTATTCGCAGCAAAGGCAAACGTCCATAGAGAAACAGTCTCAGCATCTGAGAAGACAGATTTAGAGCCAAATAGCTCTTGCCAGCTCCTGAACCTGACTGTGTGTAAGCCAGTGGCATCTGGACTCCTTGTCATCCTGAGATTCAGGTGTATATTTGTGTTGCAGGCAAAGGGAACACCAGGCAATGCAACACTGATAAGTTCAAATTATTGAGGGAACTAAGCAAGGGATGAACTTTGGTAGAAAATGCTCTTCACTCATGCACACACAAACCAAGACTCACCCCGGTAACCACCTAAGCAGGTTGGCTCAGTCTTGCCTGGAGGCAGCACAACACCCAGGGTCAGGCTCTGTTCGGTGGCTCAGAACTGACAGTTTCACTCTGTGTCCTCCTCCTCATCCATTCCTCATCCAGTGGTAGATGTCTGCATAGCAATGCTTCCCTTGATCTCACCTTAATGCCTTAAGTTTTAGCTTTCATATTTTCCAGATTCTGTACTACATTAGTATATAACTCTCAACTTCATATAAAGTGTTAGCAAGTTTTCTTCACAGTTTATTTAGACAAAAGGACACCATTGCAGCTTCAGGCCCAAAAAGAGGGGTTTATAGCCACTATTTGGCACAGGTTGTCAGTCAGTACCCAGCAACATCCCTGCCCATCTTTCCAGCAGGTTCAAATACAAATGCACTTGTATAGCATGTTGATCCATGACCTGTGCCAAGGCCCAATACACTCTGTTCCAGTTTTCACTTTCTTGTCAGCTATTACTCACTATACTCAACTGTGGAACAAAGCATAATTATGAAAGCACAGTGACAACCAGGTCTGCCCCTTTTTTCCTCTTGATATTCCCTTTAACAGTCCCTCTTTTGCACAGCAGAGTCGTTTGTGGAGCAAGCCAGAAAATCTGAACAAAGTTGTTCCTGCAACGTGCTCCAGACATAACTCAGTTTATCTTGTCCGGACACATCTTAAACATACAGACTCAGGATGCCTGCGCAAAAAAATCAAAAAAGCAGATGATCCACCTGTTCCTAAAGCAAGTTCCTGTGTAAACCCCATCAGAGAATGTCCCAAGAAATTTTCTAATTTGTCCCTGCTTCGAGTGGGGATTTGACCAGATGCCCTCTAGAGGTCCTTTCCCTTTCATAAGGTCCTTTCCAAACTGTTTTGCTATGATCCTCTGACATGATCTCCCTTCTACACAAGCTGTTTGCTGTTGACTTTGCTGCTTTTATTTTTTCAATAATGAAACCCTGAAGCAGGCCTGAGGCAATTTGTATGTATCAAGAAGACAGACAAATCCACAGCTGGAAAAGTCATCAGGAGAGTTTTCAACATCTCTTCTAAGTACAGGGTATAAACAAGCTTTTGGAAAATATGTTTTCAGGGCACCTATTCATTGTAATAATTGAAGGTGTCACTGATAATGAATTACTGTTCTTGCTACTGGCCTAACAACCCTTTTTATCTTCGGGGTTGCATTCAGCAACTGCAACATGTTGATTCAATGCTGCAACATACTGAAAATAAAAGCTATGTTGATGTAATGCAAAAACAATCTATTCATCATCCGGACACCCAACAAATAACTTTTCCTCTTTAATCCGGAAATTATGGCTGCTCCATGTGTTGCTAAATCATGCTATTGCTATTCTACAGACAGTCCTTATTGTTTGGCTTTAGGTTTTGGAGTTTTTTCTTTTCCACTGGAACATATTTCCAGATTTGTCTTTCCATGTGCTATTGTAACATGTCCTTTACAGGGGAACATGAGCCACATGAGCTACTTACAGCATATAGCTCACACATTTGTTCTTATCTACCCTTCTCATGAACTGTGCCAGACAGTAAAAAAAATTATTCTCCCCAAGGACTAGCCAGGATAAAACCAGCACAATCTAAGGAGACCATCAAGTCAGAGCTGGAAACCTGCTGGGATAAGAAACCAGTACTTAATGATTTCAACAGACTGCTTTTCATCTGACTGCTGGCCCTCCTCATTAATATCAGTGAGATGTTATATTGATTGAAGCACTTAATTTTCCCGTCATGCAAATGATCTGTGTGCAGATTCTCTATTAACTACTAACTTGCTGCTTTTTTGAGATATGAAAAAAATTATTTCTAGGAACATAAATCAGAACAGAGATTCTCTGCTAAATACTTGTCATATCATTTCAGTAAGCATTCACCATTTATGCTTATTGCAGCTGTGCGTCTTCCATAGTATCTAATTCATACACCTTACTCAGCATAGCCCAAACATTTTCCATGGGCCACTCAGCTTGGTGAGCTAAATCACAGCACCTTTCCAGCTCTTATTACCAGGTTTCCTTCACCTATGGAAGAAAGGATCAAGGAAAATGTCCAGCATGCTCATCTGAACATGAAGTTCATGGTCACAACTCCAATTCAGAGTCAGATCCTTTTTACCAGCATTAAATGCAATCTCCAAGTCCACTGGAACTGGGACGACCATAGGCTAGTTACCATTAGCAAAGTAAATTCTTGCCAAGAGTTGCCAATGCAACAGTGTGAGAAGATTAACATCACCAAAGATATTCCCTTGGCTTCTAATTAGAAATGTGATTTAATGTTTTGCTACCCTTTTTTGTTTCTTTTTTATAACATCCATTCATTTGACCTTTTTGTTCATAAGAACATGAACAAAAATTAAAAGAAATTAATTCTGAGTCTATGGTTTAGATACATAAGGAGATACAATTTTTTTGTTTGTTTGTTTCAAGCGTAAGGCATTTTTAAACTTCATTTGTCAAGTAAAAACCAGTAATGTACATTCATAATATAACCTGTCACACAGCTTCATTTTTAGTAATGAATGCTAACTATCTGACTAAAGAAACTGGTAGAAAAGAAAGGACTTTTGCCAGAAAAACTGTATAATTTTTTTTAAAAGATGAAAAATTACTTCAGAACAAAATATTTCATTTCAGAAACATTGCCAAATGGGAGACCAAGAGGAAGTATCCTTCTAATACTTCTTATTGCTAATCTCCCTCACAGATTTATTATCTTTTAGGTTGCACATTGTGTCACTGTTGCAAGATAATCTTTTGCATCATCGAGGAGCCAGGTATATCATGGAATTCTCTGGTCAGAGCACATCAAGAGCAATTCAATGGAGCTTGAAATCTCAGTCTTATAATCTAAGAAAAGACAACCATGATTCCCATTATGCACCATAGCAGAACTTTTAAATTAAATGTCTTATTATCAGCCAAATACTGGCCTATTCAACCATTTATATTTTTGAAGGAAAATAATAAATCCAAGTGAGATACTTGTGACAACAACTTTTGTCAAAGCCCAATATATTTTCTACAAAATAGCAATATTGACTATAAAAAAACCCCACACTCGGACTATTTGGAGAAAATTAAAGCAAATACAAATAGCTACATTGGTCAGGGAAATTATTTACATATTTAACTTTGCCTTTGAGGTCCTCATCTATTTCTCTTGTCAAGGCTTGACTTCATGGCAGCATATTGTCCCAACAGCACAGTGGCAGAGAAAAGCTGGGCTAAAGCTCCCACTAACAGTGTGCAGGCAGAGTGAATGGTACAAACAGTGACCTTTAAGGTAAGTATTGCTTAGAAACCTTTGTAATATAGAACTAAGATAAAGCAGGGAACTTTATTAAATGGAAGTTACCTTCTTTAGAAAGATCTTTTAGTCTCACTCTTCTGCATGCAAATTCATTGATTTATTTGAGATTAACTGCATACATCTGGTTTGCAAGAACCTCTGTCAGACAACCTATAAGTTGAAAAAACCAAAATAGCAGTCTGAATTGCAGTTTTGCATTCAAAGCAAGTTGTGTCTCTGATTGCCATCTGGCATAATTATTACCATTTCTTCTGAATTTTCATTGCATTTGAAATGTGATTGAACAACATTGTTCTTACCAGTTATAAAATGATTCTTATAATGGGTTTACCAAATTATTGATTCAAGGCTTTTTCATAAAGAAACAACATGTTCCCTAAATAATGCATTTTGCAGAGGATTAGGGAGAAAAAGTAACTAGAAAGAAATGGTTTTTCTTGCTTCTTTTACGTGACTTCCCCACCTCATTTCTCTTAACTGTTTTGTCCATAGTTGATCCAAAACTATGAAATTCCTATCCAGGAAGAATATATCTACATAGTGTCAATTCTCGTATCTTGAGTACTACAATGAGTGAATTTTTTGATGTCCAAGTTCCCAGAGTCCTGCGATTATATTAAAAATTTAACAAACTTTTTGAGGTAAAGGGAGAGAGTGGAGAGGCTTGAGAATAAGCCTCGCACATTACCTCATGTTTCAGAGAGCTGAATGGTTTTTTGAAAAAGAATTAATGATTTTTACTGACCCTGAAGGGCTTTTTAGAAGTGTGAGCCCATTCTGACAGTTTCTTTATTACAGGAGTTTGATTAGCTGTTCTTCACACAAGAGCAGTCAGTTATAATAGGGTGCAGAGTGGGTCTCTAATGCAGTTCAGAGCCCAGCCCTCATGTCCTGGAAAGGCACTTTTTCCATTCCAGAAAAACGAATGAAATTCTCTGCATTACAGAACATTGTGCTGAAACAACAGCCTCTCCTTATCTGCTTTGTAATGGACTTTGGAGGGTGATTCGTCGTGGGCCAGGATGCAGGGCAGGAATAAAGTGCTGCCCGCTTCCATTAGCAGCCCACGGGGTCTGTGAGAACTACCACGGGCAGGAACAGCCAGGACAAAACTCTTTGAGTGATGGAAAGTGCATCAGCTTTTTAAAAGCTTCAGGGAGCAGGAGGCCAGGAAGGGCTACTCGAGTTATTGAAAACCCCACCGTAAATCATGCCGACCTGCAGTACATCCAGAAATCATCCCTCACCAGCTCAGAGAGCTTGCTGCAGTGCTGGTTCCCCTGCTTCTCCCCGGGCAGAGATAGAACCAGCAGCTGCAGGACCCACAGCAGCCATCCTGAGTGACATACCTGAGGCACCCTCCTGTACATCAGCCCCCCTGGAGGGTGCTCAGGGCTCCCTGCTCTCACAGCTACTCCCAGCTGGAAGCCAGGGCCTGACAGAGTGCTGAGAATCCACGTTTCCTCTTGCCTTCCCTTTCCATTTTGGTGACCTGCATACCCAACATGTTTCAGTGGACATGGCAGCCTGGGCCCAGGTTATCAGCTCTGAGTGCTTCCAGACTCCTCAGCACATGAAGAGTTCAGCAAGGCCCAGCTCTTACCAAACCCTGTATTTCTTCCAGCAATGGATGCTTTCCGTTTTCCCATGATCAATACCTTTAGATTGCACACATGAAGCTATGGTTGGTTATTTCAGGATAAAAGAACCAATTTGCATAAATGTCTGCAGATCATAAAAACATTGAATTATTAGAGTAGAAGGGTCCTTAAAGATCATCTAATTCCATCCCCACCTTCCCTGGGCAAGACACCTTTCACTAGACTAGGCCAGGCTCTACCCAGCCTGGCCTTGAAAAATTCCAGGGCAGCACGTACTTCTGCAAATCAACAGCAGTTCACCAATAAAGCAGCTGTAACTGTATCTCTTAATAAAGTAAAGTTCGAGTGGAAGGGGGCTTTATTCTACTTTTATATATATGACTTTGAATAATTTAAAATTAAAGAGATATTACAGGAAAATTCAGGTTGAAAAACATCTCAGACAAAAATATACCTGCTCAGACATTTGAACTTTTATTTGCAACTGCAGTGAATATTAAAAAAAAAGTTTTATTTTTTCTAGTCTGTGTCTCTAAAATTTTCATTTGCTTGAAATAAGGTAGGAGACATATGTAGAAGCTTACAAAAAGTAATGCACCATGCTGGGAGAGTAGCCTGTGTGTGCAAGCCCGGACTTTGCTAGGACAAGCCATTCCTTGCCTGGCAAATCAACTCTGTTGAACAAAAATTGTATTTAAATAAGGCTCCTGTAATTTAGCAAAGAGATAATGCTATGTTATCCAATCACAAATGGTCTCCCCCACATTGTCAACAAACATGGCAAACACAAGACATTAATTTTCAAAGGGGGAAATAGTCCAACTGTGGCAGAACCACTCCCACGCCTTCACTGTCACTACATGAAAAAATTCATTTGGACAGATACAAACACGTGGTGTGGGGACAGAAGATCTCCAGCATAGAAGAGAGAAGGTCTTTGCCTCAGTTACTCAGTTACTGAGTAGTTACTCAGGATCTACCTTACTGGTTGAAGACTCTTACCAGTGGTTAAAATGGGAACATTTATTGGTACTTACATTAATGTTAAATATTATCAGCTTAGCTTCAAATATCTTACTTTAAAGTAATTAATGAATATTGGTTTTCAGGGATTTAAACTGTTTCTTAAAAATGCTTAACAATTTTACTGTAGCAAATAATAGTGGAAAGAAGGAGTTTGTTACCCTAATACAAAGATAGTCACATAATTGTTACTTAATAAAAATTCTGCAAGAAAATCTGTGGATTGTTGTTCTTATATGCATTTAATACTACCACAAGTCTTTAAAGAAGGTTTTAAAAAGTAATTTTTGAAAAAAATTTGCCTCAACGACCTTATAGTCTTAATTTATCAACTTAATTATATTCCTTTTTTATCTAAAGATGGGGATTAGATACAAGTATAAGAATCTAAGCATATGAAATTAGATGCCTCCATCCACTTTGAGATGTGTGGCACTTTCATGGGCTAAGGTTATGATGCAATAAGATCACTAAATTAATAATTTAGAAATGTAGATAATGTGGTGGAATTATTTAATTTAATATTTTTTCTCATTTGTTTTTTTGTCTGCTTTTATGTTTTGAGGCAAATTAGCAATAAAAGATTATGAGATTCTGCATATTGTGACAAGTATATTTCTAAGGAACTTCCTGAGATCAAGTTTGTAATCCCCTGAGAAAAAAAATTATGCTATAAAAATAAGTTACACTTTTATCTTTATTTTTAATCTTAGTGTTCAGTGCAAGTTACTCACATTGAAAACATTTTTTAGTTTGAATTTTAAAATAATATTTTTTGCCATTTTCCAAAGTTTCAGACAACTCCTTTCTTTCCTCCCTGTGACTGGGTTTGGTTTTGGAAGCTGATTCTTTCATATTTGTGAGACAGAAGTCTTCTGAATAATTTAAAATAAATAATTGGGATTGGTTGCACGTAACAGGGAAAATTGCTAAATACCTCTAGGAGAGTTTAGCCTAGTCCCTACTCTTTCCTTCCAACTTTTCCTTGCAGGGTGAAGGAAGTGGGGAAGGAAATGCCAAGCAGCTTGACATCTATGTGTTGCACCCTTGAAGTTACACTGTCCTTATATATCTGAAACAAGGATAGTTTCTCACTGAAGGCAATTTCCAGAGTGCCTACTAATTAATTAATTTCTGTACTACCTCAGGTGCTGACAAGGAAAGAGCTTTTTAAATTTTTATTTTTTGATTTGGATTATACATAGCTTATTGACATCTTTGTTTCTTTCTTCTTGGACTTTTGTTATAGTATTTTCTAAAAAACTAAATAAACTGCAAATTCAATTTTAACATAGTAATGCCCATCACTTGCAGCAAATTCAGTGGCAGTGACAAATGTAGCACACAGTCCTGAGCGTAATTATCCAACTTTGTATATTTACTCTAATGGCTTTTTTTTTGCTACTGAGATGACATTGAAAAATGTCCCTTTAAACATTACATTTAATGAAACATATAATAAATTTATTACTGTTCTATAATTTTATTTCATTTTTATCCTCTAGTTCTAAACAACAGTAAAGTAGGAAAACAGTGGGGGGAAAAAATGCTGTCCAATAGCTTTTACTACACAATTTTTTGATTAGTTTGGGGTGCATGTGACCTGAAAGTTAATTCCTGGAAAATACTGAAAGAAGTTCATCGAAGTTTTGCACTTTAATTCACTGTATCCAATCGTACTTAAACATCAATCAGGCTTCCTATACCTGCATGGAACAGTCTGTAAAACACCCAACCTAACTACTACATTTAGAAACCCATTTGAAAGCAAGTGGAAAGCAGATGCTGTTCTCCCTTACATGACACCAGTGCAATAGCACAGGAATTCAGAATATTCTGATGCAAAGGCTCAGTCAAAATTCATGCAGAACCCTGGAGGGGCTGCCAAAGGCAGCTTCAGCTGTAAGGCACAGAGGCTGTGCCAGAGGCAGCTCTGGGGGCGCACAGATGTGTCGCAGAAGATGGGTGATGGGATGGGCTGCTCACACTGCCCTGCATGGGCAGCATGAAATTTCCTGGCTGGGCTTCCCTCTGACAGCTGAGGTAGGAGAGCTGCTCTCTAGAGCATGTACCAGCCTCAGCCAGAGTGCAGCTCCTCTCTCTCCTGCTCCTGTGAAAGGCCAAAGCAGCAAAAGCAGCCCAGCCACGAGGAACCCATTGTTCTGACCTAACAGCAGCACGGGTTAGACACACAAAATTTATCACTGCTCCAAACATACCAGCCTTGAAATATAAGATGATGTCTGTAAAAAATGAGAAATGTATCTAAATTTCCCACACACTCAAGACTAAATTCTGATATTCTGTGACCCAGTCTTTGGTGATATCACATCAAGGTTTCTCTCCACAGCAAGTCTCCATCCTGTTCTTCCTAAAAGAGCAGGGGAAACATCATGCTCTACTCTCAGATTTTCTCTTGGTAAAATCCCTAATAATTTTTCTTATTACTCACAGAGGTAATTTCAGGTGGTTGCTTTCCATTTGCTCAGAAATGTCATAAGCACTTGTCCCATGCTCCACCTGTCCTATCAATTCTCATTTACCGTATCAACAACCCTTAAATTCGGGTCTCTTTAAGGGGCTTTTTCAGAGGTAAAATACACCAGGGAGCTTGCACGGACACCAGTGCAGGTTACAGGAGAGCAAAGTACTCTGGCACATCCCACAGCAAGGAAGCAAATGGCCAACATTTAGAACTTTATCTCATTGTGATGTGAGTTTGGTGGTTTTTTTTTTTTTTTTTTCATACTGCCCTGCAACCTAGGCAGAGTGTGCTGCAGAAATCAGAATCCAAAAGGGAATTCCATTACTGCATTAGAGCTAATCCTGCAATTGCAGCAAATCCAAGACCTGGAAAAAGATTTTTCATTCTTCTTAATCACAGCTAATGACTGAGCAGCTATGAACTGTCTAAAAGCTAATAAGGTTCTTAAAGGGTAAAGGAGAATAAACAGCAGAACTGGGACTCTTTAGCCTAGACAAGAGAATGCTCAGGGCAGATCTTACCAATGCATATATAAATACCTGAAGAGAGGATTAAAGAAGATGAAGAGGGGGTGCAAGGAAGATGAAGACAGGCTCATTTCAGTGGTGCCCAGTTAAAGACAGGAGGCCATGGGCACAAACAAGCACAGGAGGCTCCTGTGAACCTTAGGAAGCACTTCTGTAGCGTGAGGATGACCAAACAGGAGCACAGGATTTCCAGAGGGATTACAGTGTCCCTCCTGGGAGATACTGAAAAGCCATCTGGACAAGAGCAAATGGCTGTGGGTGGCCTTGCTTTAGGAGAGGACTGGTCAAGATGGCCTCCAGAAGTCCCTCCCAACCACAACCTTTCTGTGCTACTGTGATAAATGCTAGTAAAAAATGCCAGTATAAAGCTCTAATACAAATCATAGCTATTCTACAGATTGGGATACTAAAACTATTTGGCAGTTCAACTTCTGTTTGTTTGTCCTAATTGGGATTTCTGTCTTGTTCAGATACTCAAGCAGTCTGGGCAGATAAAACACAGTATCTTCAATACGGTAGAGATATTGCCCTCTCTTTCCTAATACAGAAAATTCTGATGAATTGTCACCTCTAAGGAAAGAAGCAGCTCATCTAAGCTGTCCCTTGGAATTACGCCAGAACACTCCATCTACTCTCTGGTTAGAACAACAGCCAATCTGTGCTAACTCTGGACCTGGAAGTACTTCCCAGCTCTAAGAGTTCATTAATCCTGTGCCATATCCAAGCATCAAAAAGAGCTAAACAAGAATCAACTGCAATAGGCATTCATACTAATCATCGGGCTGTCAGAAAGAAATATAAATTAAGACATATAAGCACACTTAGACCTAAAGAAAAGCCCTCACAAGCAGCTGGCAACCATTTCCTTTGAGTACAGACATAATGCCCAAAATTGTATTTTTGTGAAAGGTGTAACCAATCAATTACCTTTTATTCCTCACTTTATCCAGGAAGGTCACCAGTCTTTCAGAGATGAAAATATTGTTCATATTTGAACCTCATCAAATAAGTTTGAAACCTAGCACGACCCTGCTGAGAATGAGGTTCTACTCTGCCCATCGCAAATGATTCACAAACTATCATGAGAGATGGGCTTTCATTTCCAGCTATTTCCTGGTGCTTGAGTGTGTTTCTGCCACACAGTTTATGTTGTGATGACATTCTTAACAGTGTGCCTGTGCATTCTTCAAGATGACTGGCATTGCAAGTGCCAGATTTCTTTCTGCTCGCCCAAGAAGATCATTTCAAGAAGCATGATTATCACAATAGTAAGTAAACTTATTTAATTTTGGATTAAAATGGATTGCTAAAAAGAATTACTTCCAAGGAGCTAGAGGTTCAGTCCCTTTTCTAAAAATAGAGCTCTCCTCCCATCTAAAACAGAGCTTCCTTATTTCCTCTTCCATGAGCATGACACTTTAAAGTGTCAACCCATGACACTTTCCATCACATTGCACATCGTGATGTAAATACTGCCAAGGGCCACATGCCTTCTTCAGAAGTTTAGAGTTTACTCTTGGCAAGTGAGACTTCCTTGTTATGCTTTTGAGGAGTTTTTCCTAAAAACAAAACAGTAAAAGGGATACAGAGAGATCCTAATGTTCCCTTCTTGGCTATGCACATCTCAACAACTCATGATGAAAAATTTGGGGAAGATATTTTACCCCTATTCATCAAAAATCTCTCTTAACCTGTATCAGAATGTTCCTCAGTGGCTGTAGGAGCACCCACAACCCAGAAGGGAGCAGAGATCGCTACCTACAGCTACAGAAATTATTTTAAGTTACACTTGCCATTTCTATCGGTGACTGCTGAGAGCGTTTCTGGAGTAAGCACTTGTGAAGGGAAGATAAAGCCCTTTCCAGTTGACACCACCCCCTCTGAAAGCTCTGAACAGAAGACAGCAGTTCAAGACACTCTAAATTCTGGACAGGGTGAAAGACGAGGTAGGCTTCTTCAGAGGAGCTGTCTATTCATAAGGAAAACTTCATGAACTGCTCTAAGGTAAAAGCACAAACAGAACTTTCACACTTAGTAGCACACTTTAGAATGGCAGCAGCATATTCAAAATTACTGAGATTCGGCTTCTGAAATACAAATTAAAAGAAAATACAAATCAAAATATGGTTCAAATGATAGGAAAAAGCACTTGAATGATTTTAAAAAAGCTCTGGATTTTTAAAAAGCTTTAGGAGAAACAAGAGGTCACAAAAAGTAAACACCTGGCTTAATTTTTTTTCCTACAGACCTGAAAAACTAAAGAGCTTGAATTGAATACATTACAATTATTTGTTTTTATGGAAATATGAGCAAACATGTTCCAGATTTTTAGCTACCTCTGTCAAAAGGAACCTAAGACACAAAGTTCAACAGGCTCATGTCTGCTATGGTCTGAAAATGCTGGATGAAAGAAATCAAAATTCAGAAAGGTGTCACTCACAGGCAATAATTCTGAAGGCAGAACATTCTATAATGGAGATTCCATGGGTTTTTTTTCATCATCTAAAAATGTACTTTTTAAAAAATTCAGTCAGCTACTGCAAGGTAAATTGCTAGAATAGGAGTGCAATAAAATACAGCTCTAATAAAGCAAATAACCCCAGAGGAAAAGTTAAACCCAGGAGAAAAACTATAACTAAAAATACAGATCACAACCCAGATGGGATAGTCAGTTAATGAATCCTTGATCTGATCATCAGCTGATGAATAGGAAACAACATTGAAATCAGAAAAGATGTATTGATTTACAGCTGCTGAGAGTCAGCTGTGGCTCTGACAGGGTAGACAAGTCTGATGGTGTAAAATGGATTCAGTGACAAGTGGTGACAAATCTACAGACACAGGAGTTGTTTTAAGCAGAAAAACCCAGATTGATTGTACCTAGTCCATGACAAAGGACCTAGGGCTTGGATCGTTTAAAACTGGGCCAGGGCATTATCTACTGGCAGTCATGGTAGAAACATGGTAGCCATGTAGTCCTGTCCTTTTCTTAACTAGTGTTTTGTTTATATAAGTATTCTTTTAAGGAGAAGTAGTCTTAGTAAAATATCATGATTATGGACACATTACTGTGGATTCTAGAGAAGCTCCATTCCCAGGTAATATCCCAGAGTGAGTCACAACATCAGAGAATATATTGAGTTGGAAGGGCTCCATCAGGATCATCAAATCCAGCTCCTGGCCCTGTAGAGCACCATCCCCAAGAGTCACACCAGGTGAGTCTTTTTTATCTACTTGTCATTGACAAGTGCCTTATGGATAGGAGGAAAACATGTTCCTGTTCCCCTGTGTAGTCTCTGAGAGTTTTGCCTTGATCAAGGGTTACAAGCTATGTAGGCTGGAGACAGTTTGGGGGAGACTTTTATACATGAATTAAATGACCCTTTGAACTCCAGATACAAGCAGACCAAAGCAGATGACTGTGTGGGAGTGTTCTTGCACATCTTTCTCTGCCAGGTGATTATCTCCAGCAACTCTCTTCTGTTCACATCCAGAGCAGAAATCACCCTAAATGCCTGTGGCATGCTGTTTTAAGGATTCCATCAAATTAATAGATAAAAGATCACATGAGGAAAATGTGACCTGGCATAAGGACAATTTCTAGTTCCCCTGCTGCCAACTGAAGTAATGCAAAGTTCAAGCAAAACAGTCACTGCATCACAGTGGCTTCTGCTGCAGGAACAATTCAGCTGTTGATGCAGCAGATACTGAATCATTGCTTTTAGTCCAAAGTATTTAGAAGAATGGGTACTACAGTCAAATTACTTTCATATGCTGGGTTTTGAATTGTGGTGGTTCAGCAGAAGTATTCAGACATTAAATAAGCTCTCTGAAACAAACTACTTAGGCCATCCCAGGCTACAGTTGTGCCTGCTAAAGGAGAAGGATCTTAAAGCGTGCACTGAAGATCTCTAGATAAGGCTGCACTAGTCTGAAATGTCCTGATAAGTTTGCTGTCCGGGAAGTTACCACAAGGCACAATTCCACTGAGTTACAGAATAGCTGATGGCAAAGCCTCTAAACAGAAAGATGAGCAATACATATGTTTAAAGATGTTTGGTTGTCTATTTCTATTTTCTGTTATCTCACTGATATGTAAGGTCATTACCCACAGGAATAACACACACAGACCAAAAAAATGTATAGGTCACATTTGTGTCCAAACACAAAGAGAGATAAGATTAACAAAATCTAATCCGATTGCTCCTGAAAGCAGAGTATGCAATAGATCTCTATGAAAAATACAGCAGTTAGAATTTTCCATAAAGGATGCTCTTCAACATAACCACAACCAAAAATTAGTCTGCTTCTCATTTGGTCCTACTTTCCCTGCTCAGAGTCACTTTATAAACCCTGTCTGTTAAACTAAGCAATTCTCCTAAAACTGGCTGTTTCATTTTTATAAGATCAACAAGATTTTAAGTATTCCTGGGAGCTGCTTTCAGGAGTTAGTTGTGGAGTGAGGAAATGAGAACATACATGTATGTGGCCTTCAGACTCAGACAAAAAAGTATTCACTTATGGTCAAAAATAAACAGTTGAAGATTTAAGATCCCTGGATTTGCAAAGAAAATAATAAATAAAACAAAACACCACCCTAAAATGCAGATAATCCACTTGTACAGTCAGACATTCCATCTTCTCTCACAAGATGTCAACAGATAATGAACATCTGGTAAGATGGGAATTCAGTGAGCTCATCCTGCTCATTACCTTCACAAGTGGTGTTCCACTGGCACATAGACAGATGACTGGGTCAGGGAAGACGACCAGCAGTTACTTTTTCCACAGAATGAAATGACAGGAAAACAGCAACATTTTGAGAGAATTATACTGTACCTCTCAGGATACCTCTTCAAAACCATCTCAAGTTGTTCTGGTAGGAACCCGGCATGCTGGTGTTCAGACTTCACTGGTGTCAGACCAGCAGCTCTCCTCTTCATTTGTGTCTTAAAATGTGAACATTGATTCTTCAACATCGAGACTGTAACAAGCACTCCAGCACAGCCCCTTTCAGATTGTGAGCTCTGTGGTGTTAACTCTACGTGGCCTCAGACTGCAATTCATGCTGGCTCCTCAGATGCCCCTTTCTCACCCCATGTGATATGTCTGCCCAAGCTGCTTCACCCATCCATTAGATACCATTTTTTAAAGAAACTCCTGGAGAGAATGGGGCTCAAAGCATATTTGTAGTAATCTTATCAGCCTTCAAGCATTACAAAACTACTGTTGAAGAAGAAAGGACTTAAGCCAAATCAAAGTGCTTTTAAAACCATGTTGTTGAAGAAAAAGAAGAATAGGCATCTCTCCTTGCAAATACTCCATTTAACAATCCTATCCAAAATTAAAATTTTGATGAAAAGGCAGAATGGCAAACCTCTTGAACCATGTTTAAATGATAAAGCCAAATCCCCTGTGAGATACTGAAATCCTGTATGAACAGTAAAACACTAATGGGAAGCCATTCTTTTCCATGCTAAAAGCTTTGATAGCTGGCTCTGCAAGGAGCATTTAAACACCCAAACTAAACTTTCCAGAAATTACACAAAGAAATGGAGAACCACTGGAGCAGAGATTTCTAAGAGACAGCACCACCAAATTCTCTGTGCTGTGTGTTTCAGGTGAGCAAGCCGATTCCAGTTGTGCTAGAATCGCATGCACAATTCTTAGCTTGGTGGTATTTGCTGTGCTGCATACCAGAAAGCAACAACTCCACCTGAACTTTGATAAGATTGGGAATGGGAATCATGCCTTAGGGATAGAGGGGACTACAAGTCTTTTGTTGTGGGGCAGGAGGGAAGAGGAAGGTTGAAGACTTATAATTTCACAGATGTTATAAATCACTTTACTGCTGCTCTCTTCAACACAGTTCCACCCAAGGGAAAATAAGCAGTTCCTGTCCCTTTTCAACAGCCTGACAAAGTACACGTTTGTGTGTGCTTTTGTAATCAATTTAAAAATTCAGATCAGCCACAACATCTGGTTTGCGGCAAGATTTCTGTTTCCAAAAGAAAAACTGAATTAGTCTATTATGAATCATTCAACAATATTGATATTACAATCTGAGAAGAAATAAATGTCATAAAACTACCAGACAGTAAATATAACACTATTAACAATAGGGGATCTAACTTCAAAAAAATTTTATCATTATTTTCATGAATGTTTGGCATTCTCAATTTTCTGCCATATCACTTGAACACACACTGAGGCACTCCTTTCTTTCTAGTTCATTTTCCATTTGGCATTTCGCTCCTGGAGTGCAAAAAAATGGCTAGAAAGGGAAAACTCCCTCTGTCTAAAGAGGCTGCCTAACACTGCAGAGTCTTAGCATAATTCAGAGAAAAATTGTTCTGGGTGGAGAAGGTAATCCCACCAGAAGATCCCCCTAAAACTAGCTTTTACTAATGTGTTCCTTTGATCGTAGGGCTCACAACTGTCTCACACACGCAAGGTGATGAGCAGTTTTCAACCCTGGTGTGCAGTGGGGTGACTCACCATAATGCAGCTGTTATCACTTATTATATGAACAATGTATTCTGACAATTCATTTGATGTGTGGCTTTGGTGAAAATTTGCAGTTTGTGCTGCACTAGAGACCATATGTCTGGGTAGCAAGTCACCAAATGATAGGTCAAGTTCAAAAGCTTCATCCAGATACAGCTATTAAGCTTTAAAAATTGCTGCTATTGATCTCAATTATTTCAGTTTAGAGCCAGGTCTCATAGAAAGATTATAGGAGCAAGGAGCTCTTAAGTTGGCCAGAGCACAGTTGGCCAGGGATGCCCATTCCCAGAGACTTGTTTGAACTGAGAAAGAGAAATGCCCCAAATGAGTTTTTTTCCTTGTCTTAGTCTTATAAGCGAACTTGATTCTCTGGGTATAGTTCTACCAGCTTTGGCTTTCATTTCTGGACTTAAAACAATACTAGTTTGTATGCATTAGCAGCTTTTTTTTTTTTTTTCCACAAAATAACGACAGCAAAAAAAATCAGTAGATGATCAAGCTGAAAGTTTTAAAAAATCTTGGTAATGTCCTCTCCTTTGCCTCCCACTTCCCAAAAGAATCTCTCACTTGATGCACAAATCAAAAGCTTTTTTAAGAAAAAATCTAGTGGTAGGTTTTGATCTCTTCTGATTTTAAAACTACTCAGAATCCTAAGCACTCATGGGAGGCAGAGATTTTCCCCTCATCACAGGAACTCCTGCAGCAAGGGGCAGAGCTGTGACTGGTGGTGGAGTAATGACTAATGCCTGAGTAACGCTCCTCCAGCAGCAGCTCTTAATCTTGTTATATGGGGGAATATGAGGTGATTAGAAAAAGGGCAGGAGTCACTGTCAGAGGGACTTCCCAGTACAGGTGCAAACCAAATGTATTGCAAGGAGCAGTATGAACTTCCTCAGCAATGGCAGTGACAGCTGGGCTGCTCCCAAAACACGCCATGGGCACAGGCTGCACGAAGCAATGCTAGCAGGAAAAATTAAAGCACGCTGAACTTTTCATAAATGCACTCACTCTGATCAAGGCACACAGGAGAGGCTCATCTCTGACTGTATTCAGAGTCTGGGAAATCTAGAGAGTATCTGCCAAGATCTATTTAGCTGAAAGCCAGGGGTTTGGTGGAGCAGACAGTATCAGCTTTCAGCAATGTGCAGTACTCTGCATTTATATTTATGTGACTATATAAATATGTGTTTGTATTTAGAAAAAAAAACAGTTGTTGTCTGGGGTGGGGTTTTTTGTTGCTTTTGTTCTGTGGTTTTTTTTGTTTGTTAGTTTTTTGGTTTTTTGGGGGGGTTGGGTTTTTTGGGGTTGTGTTTTTTGTTTTTGTTTTTGTTACCTGCTTGCCAATAAATAAATTTATTTTTATGCATTTCATTTCTTGCATTAATTTAAAGGGCAAGCAAGTGATTAAGTGAAGCACAAATTAAAGGGGGAGTGGGCTCCCAAGAATGTCACTTGAAGCTTGGTTTACTGAAAATTAGCAGGATGTAAGGTCTGATGTGCTTTTTTTTCCTTTTGACACTGAAATATGCCAGCACTTCTACTCTTAAGTGCCATAATGATCTGGCCTTAAATTTGCTTTTTAAATTATTTTTATCATGCACACTAGATGGTGCTCAAGTTAAAAAATGAATGGCAACTTCGATAAACTTTTTATGAGATTAGCAAAATAGATTAACATACTTATATCCAGAAATCAGGGGAAACTGGCTACTCACCTGAGCCTCTTCCAGACTGATGATTATTTTACTAAAACTGTCTTTTTGCTGATTTTGTTCACAATCACTCTTGATTTTTAGTTGCATATTTATGAAATTTTTCCTGTCATTTATAGCATCCTGCATTAGGGAGAGTGGAATGAATTACCTGACTATGCATACACAGCTCCGAACACCAAGGAAATACATTTCACCAGCCATCAGAAATTCAGTATCTGTGTTCATGACAATGTTGAGTTTGTGGCAACATTTGAAAACAGAATTCTTTCTTTCTCAGTGATCATATTGGATTAACCTATTAGTTTATGGAAAAGTTATCATATTTCTTGACATTTCAAGCAAACTGTACCAAGTGTACTAAGTCACTGACCTTTATCCTAACTACAGCTTGAGTTTTGAGAAATCAAGCTCTTTTCAAGTAGTACAGAGAGAAAGGACTCAGCAATTCAGAGTCTGACACTGTTCCATAGGTGTCCAGTCCTGATAGACCCTCCTGAACTGGCAGTGATGGAACATAAGTGGTTACAGCCATAGGTGAGGACACAAAACTGGTGAGGAGCAGACACGGACAGCAATGCTGAACTTGTCACAGGCATGCAGACAACAAATTAGTCAAAAATATAAAAATGCTTTAATCTGGCTGATAATGTTGGATTGATAATTTGGAGATATTTTCTATTTTTTCAATACCTTAATAGCTCTTCATGGAATGTTATTTATTTCTGCAGGGTTGGTAGTTCCTTGGGCAAACCCAGAGGCTGATTTGGGCTGCAGACAGATGGCCACTTGCAGATCTGGCTGTGCAGCTGCAGGTGCTTCTGACCTATTTGTCTTCCGTAGCCATCAGAGGTTCTTCCCTGTTCCCCTCTCTCTTTGTTAGTGGATTTACTTGAATCCTCCTTCTCTCATTTCAGAACCACAGAGTTAAGCCTAATTTCCAATCTAACTTTGAAGCAAACAGCAGTCCATCTGTTCACTCTGCTGAGGGAGGGCAGAAACTTTCAGCAGTGAATTAGCAGCAAGCAGCTGTTTCAGGGTGATGGCTTCAGCCAGCATGGCAGTTTGCAAAATGGACACCAACCCTAGCAACTCCAACTGGGCTAAAAGCCGTAGCCCAGAGCAGATAACAGATCTCTAAAAAGATCCTCCACTTTTGGAAAAATCATGACAAATTATTCCAGAATTGCAAATCAGTGGTCTAGGAGAAAAGGACATAGAAAGCAAAATGAATTGAATTTTACAGTGCTTCACAAATCCCCCTAAATATTTGATCACAAAACCCAAAAGTGATCTTGATTCCTTTTATCCAACACCTGCTGCTCTGTCACAGATCAACATTAAAAAACAAATGACTCCAATCTGCTGGAAATAACAAAAGGTAAGAGAGTGTCAAGTGCTGTTTGCACAAAGAGGACTGTGCAATAAAGAAGTTCATAAAATCATGAGCAAAGTTCACCTTTATCCTCTACAAATAACATTTCAACTTCCCTGTGTGTATATAATGAAAAAAAGCAATGTTTCATCACATACAACCACCCTGTATTTACAGTGTATTATCCCATCTTTTTGTGCCATGAAACGAAAAGCATTTAACAAGTTGTGAACAAAATCACCATGGATTTAAATGTGGGGAGACCATTAGGAACTAGAAACCCTCACCCAGCCCTTTATTCAGAGAAAAAAAATACATCTTTTTCTTCCTCACATCAGATAACAACACACATCCTCTGTAGAAACCAGTGACATCCACTGCTGCATCTGTCTAAAACAGACTCCATATTCACTAGCAGCTCCTGAATAGTCTTTTTTTTTCACCCCAGTCATTGCCATGAGGCTATAAATCTGAAAAGCATTTTTAAATAATTACAGAAGGATATTAGCCCTAACCTAAAAAGCTTACAGCTTAGCCTACAATCCTTCTTCAGGATTCCTTATTGCTGTCAAGGGGATTTGCATAGATGCAGCAGTTTGACCAGAAGGCCATTTCTAGAAGTGCCACATGACTTCATAGAGATTAATTCTACAGTTCCCATGGTGAGCGTGGGGTTCCACCAGAACATCCCAAGGCAGAATAAACTCATCTGCTCAGGAAACCATTTCTCTGACTATGCAACTCCACAGTTTGAGATGCTATCACCGCATCTGAAGACGCAGAGAACTGAATGGATGAGGAGGAGGGTTTTTTCCTATAATCACTCTGATTCTCTTTCAGGCACAACAGAGAATTAATTGCAAAGTAAAGCCCCTTCTCTCACTGAGGACTTCAGCAATGAGAAAACAGAGGGTTGGAGTAGTTGAAGACAGTGCTTTGCTGGGTTGTTAGGCTGAATGTCTTTGACTTTGGTTATGTGCACCAGTGAGTTTAGGCACTGGATTTTGAACAGTACATGTAGGTTGGCCCAGATGGGCAGAAGGCTGAAATCAAATCAGCAAAATGAAAAGAGCTAGTGAATCAGATTTTCTCAAATTAACTGCTATTTAAAAATAATAAGCAACTGCAATTGATTCTCCTTAGTGCATCAAGGGAAGATGGATAAAATCCAGAGCTAGGCAGACACTTCATTTATATTCTTCTATTGAAATCTTGCACATTTAATCTATGTGAGCAGTAAACAGAAGAAAGCTACTCAGCATTTAAGCAGTCGGTCTAATTACAGGCTGGCAAGGAATGTGCAATAGGTACAGTCAAGCCAAACCCTAGAGCAGAACTCCTCTAAAAAATAGCCAGACATGTTGAGATTGCAAGTCTGAAGCAAGCTTTCATTTTTGGAAGGGGAAAATACAAAACCACTAGATCCAAATAGCCAAGAAACTAAGCAGGTTTAAAATATTTATCTGGATTTAAGTTCTGACTATTTGGCCAATGCACTGTCTAGGCTTATTTAGCTATAAACCCATGTTGGTTGCTTGCTGCCCTCACCCTGATAGGTACAAATATTTTATTTTGAAGACTATGTTATTTCAAACAAGGTCTGATGATTGTTTATCAGTAAATGAAAGACCAACAGAAAGGAAGGTGGAAAGGAAAGCATAATGAAAAAAAAACAACCCAGCCTTAAATTGAAAAATGAAGGGGTGAGGGAGCAAAAATTTCTAGATGTTTATAGCATCTTGGTTATAATCTTCCTTCACATCACTCTGAAAAGTGAGCTAAAATCCACAGAGATTTGGGTTCAACAAAGCAAAGAAAACATAATATGGCAGGCTTAGGGTGTCGGAGCATTGATGAAGCAACTGAGAAAGGGACTGGATCCAAATATACCACTAGGATCCAAATATACCATTAAATAAGAGGGCTGGCAGTGTATTCCATTAATGCAGCAGTGGAATGGGAGCATCTCCAGAGGGTTCAGCCACTCTGAACCATTCACTACACTCCAAAGAGCAGCAGTGCCGTGGAGCTTTCTTTAGCCACAGAGCAAGACACTGTCCTCCTATGTGTGCCAGCAGCACCAGCCTGACACGCTGCCCCCACACTTAGAACTCCAGAGAAAGAAGTATCAGAGTGGTGTGTAGTGCCCAGGACAGTCTGTGTGCAAAGGGACAGCCAGCAGTGAGCCTACCTTTCCTTCTCCCAGGCACTCAGCAGCAGCTGAGCCAAACTCACACACACTGGGAAGGGGAGCATCCTCAAGCTTTCTTTTCTTCTGAACACATACAAGAAACAGGAAAGCAAGCAGAAACCATAAAAATGGAGAAAATACCTAACCATGCCTTAACTGTGCATGTACAAATGGCAGGATGGAGCCTGGTCTGCTTGGAAAAGCCAATCAATCCTGGACTTACTGTCACTAATGCAGAAAATAAACAACGGGGCAGGATTATCCAATAGCTGGGATTGAGTCAGGCTCCTCCAAGCAGACTGTGCAACATAACTATCTTACTATAGATTAAATGCATATCCTGAGGATCAAAGACATTCAGTGTAACTTTTCTTAGATTCACTGTGTGATAAAAAGATTAAAATTGCAACGGAAATCAAGACTGAAGGAAGGAAAACAAATAGAGTCATCCATCAATATTATAGTCTTTAAATTTTCATTGCATCTGCCCCAGTAACTTATCTTACGGAAAAGTTAAAGTATGAGAAGTTCATTTTGCCAGTGCGATTACGGGGCAGAGCAGACAGCTGAGTGGAGGAATGATGGATGAATACAGGAAAAGCAAGTGCAGTGTCCACAGACGAGCAACAGAAAGGACATTTTGAAAGGATGATCCTGATCCCTCAGTCATGAACAGTCATACCCATGTAACAGAAGAAAATGTAACAAAATAATGTAACAAAAGAAAATAATGTTCAGTGTCCTATTCTGCTATATGCTGCCAGTTTAATGTTGTATACTCTTTACTGACTTGTTAGCTTCCTACAAATGCCTGTGAATTTTTTTTTTCCATTATTATACAAAATGGTTTTTTACATGCTTAAGTAAAATAAACTAGGGAAAGAACCATTTCTTTTTTTTTTTTTTTTTAAATCCAAAGGTGATATGAACTGCCTTCTCCACATTAATAAAACTATTGATTCAGATTACTGAGGAGCAAAACTCCAAAGTAATTATATAGCTAGCCAGCAAGGGAAAAAAATCCCTACAAATAAATCAGAGTTGCCATGTTCCTCCAGACTCACTGGGACTAAATTTTGGTGAGGAAATTTTGCAGTCATGAACTGACAACTTGGTAGGAAGAGACTCAGCATCAAAATCTGGCTCTAAATCCTTTCTTCCCATTTTATTGCCCAAAGTAGTACAGATCAAGATTTATTTCCTGAAGGTGATCCTCTTCCTTCAAAAACTCCATTAAACCATTTTAAAACAAATGTCCTTAGAATATCAGTGCCGACTTTAATGCTTAAGAAACATCCCAGGTATATAAAATGGACTTTGATTTGAGTGTCTATCTTAAATATTATTAGTCAAAGACAGTTCTTTGGCCTGGCATCCAGGTTTCATCATCATTTAAATGAATAATAACGAGTTTTAATTTCCATAAAGATCCCTCTGCTTATCTTATAAGAAGTACACTTTAAAATGTACACAAAGAATGTATATTTGAAGAACCTTTGGTCTTGCCACAGTGGCAACGAGTGGCTGTAATATAACAGGGCCCTAAAGCTCACATATTACATTAATTTGGTGACACTCATGCATCAACTACTCACCTGTTTTATAGAGCAGCCAGAATGCATTTGACTTCATGGAAAAGTGTCACGATGTCAGACCAGCCTCACAGAAAAGCTTTCTGTATTTACAGTGGTTTATGAAAGTCCTGCATACACCAATGACCAAAACAAAATTCAGCTCTTAGCAAAATGCTCTCTCCAATAATTTCTACTTTCAAATAGACAGCAGAGCCATGGATTTTTTGTTATGGTTTGCTGTTGGTTTTTTGGGTTTGGTTGGTTGGTTTTTATTGCAGGGGTTTTTTATATATATATATATATATATATATAATTTATTTTTTTCTGACTGCTAGTGCAAAGGAAAGAAAAAATGTTTTATGTCCTTTCATTGCTGAAGCTTTATATGTGTGATCAATTCCTTTACAGTGAACCAAAGAACCGAGAGACTAAAGTTACCCCTTCAGTACCTATTTCAACTAGACATGGGAAAGGCTTTATAGTCATCCTTTGAAAGCAATGAGTAGTTTGGACTTCCTCCTTTTTTACTGAGATTCCTTGTAAGCCTGTCCAAGCCTGGCTCAAGAGATTCCCAGTTCATCAGTTCTGCCAGCAAAGGACTGCTTCCAGAGATTAGCCGCTCCATGATACCAATGCTTTACACCCAGAAGGACAAGTAAATACAGCTCATCTTGCCAATTAAATCCAAATGCCACAGAAGAACTTGAGTTCTTCTACTTGGATCAACACATGTGTCTTTGTGGGAGGAGGCAGGGGGAAGGGGGGAAGATAACCTGTTCTAAAACAAACATTTGAAATAATATTTAGCCTGTAGACCAAGCATCCTGCATTCCCCAAGACAGACTGGGGAATTAGGAGATGGAAACAGTTGCCTTAAACAAACCTGTGAAGCAGCAGTCCTTACTTCTGTTCAGAAGACCTTTATATGATTCTCCTCTGAAAAAAAAATCCAGTTAATTTGCAGATATTACCTTAGATGTCATTAAAGAAGCGGATTCAGATAATGCTCCATATTTACATAGAAACCACCAGTTCCAGGTGCTACCAAATGAAGATACAAAGTTTTTGACACTAATACCAATCTGAGAAGTTTAAATGGCCCAGTTCACAGGAGACAGCAACGCACTGTAGCCTCTAGTATTGCTTCTGTGGACTGTGAATCCTCTTGCCTAGATTTCAGTTCAATCCTAAGCAGTCTTCTGGTGTTCCAGTGTGAGGACCAATACCTCATGTCTCATTTTTCCCAACTTCTGAGTCTTCTCTCCTCATCCCCTTGTATTGTACTTGTACTTTAAACTCTCATGGAGCTCACCAATCTTCAGTCTTTTGACTATTCATTATCCTATTGTAAAACAGGATGACAGTACCTATGTAGAAATTTAGCTTCCTGCAAAAAGGGCCAAGAGTCACAGAGTTTGTACACAAAGACACTTTAATGCAAATCAAATAGTAATGTTTCATTCTAAGGTGCTCTACATTCTCAAACACCCAACATTGAGCTTCCCAGTTTCACCATTGCATTGAGAAACTCATTTTCAGTCTAAACAACAGAAATTTTAAGAGATAACTCATTAATTTTTCCTTTTTTAAAATTTAATCAATACTGTATTTCAATACCAACTGCAAAATCTTTATGAGCAGCAGGAGCACATTCTGTAAATTTGTTGATCACTATATAGTACAACCTCAAAACTCTTATCCAAAACCCATGTATTCCAAAATTAGGTTTCCTCCCTCAACATGCAACATTTGAATAAAAAAGTCCTGACTTACTCCAAAAAAATCCACTATGCAGTTATATAAACTGAGATCTTTTGACAACCTCTCTGGCTTATGAAGACACAGGTTTATATAAAGAAGCTTCAAAAGAAAATGAAGAATGAACATTATTTTGCTGAAATTTCCAAAGGATTCTAACAATTCCATGACCATAGCAGTACATATACATAAAGACACTGTGTCCAGTAATATAGTATTTCTGAAGGACTATAATTGTTCTCTGCAAAAGGCTGTGGCATGTTATGCTGTGACTATATCAGAAACTACTGTGCAGCCATTCCATTTTATTTAAGCCTTCATAATTAAGAAAGTATCTCTGTTGAAATTATATTTATTAAAAAAAATAAATCTTACTTTAGATCACTAAAAAAGTGCACATTCTGTAAGTGCAGGCTCCATTTCACCATTTCTACTCCCTGTTTGTTCTACATTTCAGTTCCAATTCCCAGTTTTTCATAATATGCTGCAAGGTTCAGACTGCAGAAACGAAGGCTATATTTGCCTTTAATCAAAACCCTGGTTTTAAAGATGTTTTCATATGACCAACACATTTCAGGCAATCTCAAATATTTCAAAACCTTCTTTTTCCATCCTACAGAATCAAAACTTCCATCACTAAGTCGGGGCCTTTAAAAAATAATCTGAAAACAGTATACAGAATATTTCAAGAGAGCAGAGCAGCTATATAGTTGAAAATGGCAACACAGACATTTTAAACATTAAGACAATCTTCCTACTTTCTATATGAGGCCACTTGACACAAAGAGATTGTGCATTTTGCATGGTTTTCTAGCCCCACATTTGTAAGTGGAGAGGCAAATTTTCAGAAGGATTTCTTATTTAGCTAACAGAAAAATAAATCATATTGAAAAAGCAGCGCTGTTGCTGCCCAGATTCTCTCACTCATATCATGGTAAGTATCAAATTTCTTGTCCTTGCTTACAAGGTTCATGTTTATACTCAGTGTCATTGTTGATGGCTGATATAAGTTGGCTGGTTTTAAAATAAGCAACTTGGGAAGATTGATAAAAAAGTACAGAGCTCTGATTTGTTGTGAATATACTGTTTCAGTTTACACAGGAATGTGTCATCTTTGCTCACAGCCAGTGAAAAATATTTTAACTCAACAGAAAGCATGGAATTGCATGATGCTGGGATGAGGAGTTCACAATCTCTACAAAGATTTAAATTGTTATGCCCAAACCCAGCAGGAGGCACACAACTTCAGCAAATCTTCCATCCACACTTTCAGTCAAAATTCACAGGTAAATCCTGCATCTATCTCTGAAGAACATCTTGAGGGACAGGTAAGGTGAAGAGAGAGCAGGTAAAAACTAAGGTGCAATGCCTGGTGTGCAGTCTCTCTGTGCACTGTGTGCAGCGTAGGAGAGAGAAGCTCAGTGCAGCTGCATGTGGAACAGCTGAAGGACAGAGCAGGAGTTATTCTAGAATCTGTCTCCTCCATGCCTCACCCACCCCAAGGCTGGGCTGTTGCAACCTGGGGAATGGCTCTGCTGGGCAGAGGTGGAACATTATTTTCCGTGGATCCAGAGGAAGCACCTCAGCTTGAAGCTGCAAAGGATTCTTCCTTACCTTGGCTATTTGATGCAAAAAAGAATGGTATCAGGCAGCTGGCTGCTGACAGGGAGCTCTGCTACCAGTCTCTCTCTCCCCAGAGGGAAAGAAGAAAAAATGACTTCACATCGGACTATTACAGATACTGATACTTTTGTCAAAAGCAGAAACACACAGAGATTTTACAAAATACTGTCTAGACACTAGAGCACACTGACTAAAAGAAATCATTTGACTACAAGCTTAATAAGGCAAGGGTAAAAAAGTCTACCACCTTACAGCTAACAACACTTTGAAAATGAGTCTGCTGTGTGTGATTTCACTGATGTCTGAGGGAGACAAAGCTCGTTATGTTCATGTTTTTCATACTTTCAGTCAAACAGATTACTGAATAATCATGTTTTCTTTATTCTAATGGGTGAGGAAGCTATTATACAGAAGGTGGTTCCATATGTTGCAGTTCTTATTAATAAAGGCAATTCTTACTAATAAAAGAAGGTTGTCTCCACTCAGCTATCTGATAAAGAGTCCTCCTGTTTAGAGGAAAAGCAGATCCTATGCCTAGAAGAGACTCCTAGGGCGGCACATTTCAGTGGCTACTGGAAAGTACTGCAGGCAGATGAATCCCAGCTCTTCTCCAACTGAGTCTGAATCAATGACATTCACTAAAATGTTCAGGGCACTAGGAGCAAGCACTTCATGTCATCAGCCTCTCTTCATATCCACTCTCTTCTTGCTGGTGAAGGACTGTGGACAAGAACTGGATCCATTGTTACGGAAAATCATCAGCAAATCCCTTCAAGAGGTCAGGGTGCTTTCTTCTTTCAAGAAGCATCTGGGTCACTGTCTTAGGAGCTCAAAATTCTACATGGACAGTAGCTCAAAATTCTACAGTGAGTATGGCTAGTTTTAGGCTGAGATCACAGATGCTTTTTCAGACTGAAACAGTAAAATCCATGCGGAGAAAATCACTTTTGGGGGATCACCCAGAAGTATGAGATGTCACATCCTTGTCTTTCTAGCCACAAAGCTGGGTGCATGTTCACAACTGGATAGAAACCTCACATCTGTACTATACTGTTAGAGCTACCTAGTAAAGAGAGAGGAGGGGAAAAAAAAAAAAGTCTGGAAGCTCATCTCAGTTTGCTATTACATGTTCAGTGTCTGACCACATCTTTAAAAGCCATATGGAATCCAAACCTATTGAAGGACAACTTGCCTCAGATGATTAATACATGCCAACTAGGTTCACACAGCAGTGTTACACACTGGTTTTCTCTGGATTTCAAAGTAGGGCAGAGATTGTTCACCTCTAAGTACCTGAGTAGAAAAAAAGACCTGCCTCTGTTGCCATTTCCACCTTCAGGGAGACTGACAGTTTCCTACAAATGGTTTCAAAAGGCACATCATCTCTCCATGGTAAGTATCCATCTGTAGCCTTACATTTATGAATTCAAAGCATTCTGCAAGACCTCTTTTTATCCAGACATATAAAAATGGAGAAATTATTTTGTGGAGAGACATTACTAATAGGAAACCATCTATTTCTTTATGTTTTCGGGAATGGTGTTCTGCTGGTTTTCACTATTCAGAATAGGCTTCAAGAAATGCAAAAAATACCCAAAGAAATAGGAAGATGCTTTCAAATATAGAGACAATGGGACCAGTTCCTACACATGCAACTAGTCCAGCTGGATGTTCACTGTCACACATAATATTTTCCAGGATTTCAACCAAATCTAATATGACCAACATTTTCAAAATTGGTCACCAATTATGGGCATTTCCCAATTCAGTCTAAGTTTCAGAACTGCTGAACAATACTTTGTCCTTGTGGACATTCAGTTTAGAAAATCAAATCCAAGGTGACTCAAGCAAATACTGAAAAATACAAACACTCCAGGTTTGCAGTTCTGTTTGAAAATGCAACCCTTCAAAGCTAAATCCAGCTTTAAAGATACTGCAATAGTTTCGAAAGCTTCATATTTTTGTTGAGCCACTAGAAGGCATAAACAAATGTGATGGGTGGACTCTGCATCCATTCAGTGGGACCAGTGCAAACAGCCCCTCCCTGACCAGCCAACACTGATGTCTGGGAATGAAGGGAATCCAGGATAGGCCTGTACAGTGAACCAGAAGAAGCCCTTGCAGAGATGAAGGAAAACAAGGGCTGCTGTTGGATCCTGCCCAGAACACAGAACCCAGCCACAATATGTCCACACAATGTTTCTGTCTCAGAGATGTGGGAAGTCCTGTTATGTCTGCATTCACAATTAAACATGACTTTGACATTATTATGGTGCTGATGCTGTTATATCTTCAGTGTATGATGGGTCCTGGCTCTGTTCGGGCCTGCCTATTGTTCATGAGAGACTTTGTCTTTGCAATGATTGGAGAACAAGGCGTTCTGGAAGCTCTTTTCAGCTGGGATCTGGTGAACTTCTTACGGATTTTTCTGTAAGGAGGGAAGGAGGAAAGGAGGGAAGGAAGAGAGAGATAACAGAAGAGATAAATCTCAGTCTGTAATGGAAGACTGCACAAGAGCCAATAACAAACATAACAAATACTCTTACCAGAGCAGGAAGGCTAGTTCATGGAAAAGAGACTTGCAGTCAACAAGAGTCAGCCCTGTCCACCAACTGATGATTCAGAGTTGTCTGATAATGATTCATCGAAAAGCGAATTGGTGTTAGATAATACTTGAATAATAGTATTTATCTACATGAAATCTTGGGCCAGAATGCCCAGGTAGTGAATCCTCACATGCAGTATCGATACTGGAATGAAGGACCACAGAAGACAGGACCATGTTGACACCCAATGAATGTGCTACCTCTGTAAAAGTGGGAGCAATTGTTGTTATTTACACTGTACCACTCCTGCAAATAACACATGACCCAGAGCTCTGGGCACTTTTACTAGTGCCATTCAGGCGCAGCAAATTCACTTTCATTTTTGACTCTCAGCTGATAAATGAAACATTAACTCCAGGTGGCCATGCTGTTTGCATTGAAATCCTAAATATCCAAGGATAGTTAATTTTGAAGGATAAATCCTTGCTATGTTTCAACTGCTCTGTCTCTTTACTATTATAAATCAATAACCACAATGCTGAGGGTATCCAGGGTATGGTATCAGAAAACACAGAAAAGACAGACCTGAACATTAGGTGCTGCTGGAAAATTACCTGTTTTCTGAATTTACTCAAGAATCCCAGCCTTCATTTAGGTAGTTTTACAAATTACAGGGATTTTGAGCTGATGGAAATGAATTAAAGCAAACTGGGGCTTCTGGTACTTAATAAGACCAGGGTTTCTAGTTCAGACTTTTTGACTTGTAAAATGTGACCTACGAACTACAGGGTGATGAGGTGCCTACCTGCATCAAGGCTCTGAGATGGTAACTCAAGGAGTGTTTTTCCCTTTCATCTAAGTGGGCTGTTACCTCTGAAACTGAAAAATGGTGGCACGTGACATTGAAAATACATGATCAGCTGTAAATAAATTCTATTGAATTCTAAAATCACAATTAGCATGTTAAATTTCAAACACTGTTTTATTACCAGTTAGTTACAGGTTAAGTGTTCCCCAGGGTTGTAAGCTTCCACGTTAACTAACCGGGCCACAGAAGAGAACATAAAGGGAAAAAAACCCAAACATGCAAAAAGCAGAAGAATATTCTTTGCTATTAGAGGTTAAAGGGAGCCTGAAAAATACATTTTGGTTAATATATTTTAAAGGTTCAGAGAGCTATTCCCCTTTGAAAGAAGGATGTCTTCATGGCCTGGAATACTAAATTAGGATTTAGCACCATTCAGCAATAAGCACAACAGAAGAAAAGGAATCACCAGAAAGTTAGGCTTCAGCTTTTCACACAATCCCACTGAGAATAAAAACTTACTGTTTGAGTATTCACTTTATATGGTCATCTTAAATAAGGCCAAAAAGATATTAAATTGATTGCAAAGATACCTTCCAGAACAGCAAGACCATAGAAATGTAATCTCAGACTGGCAGAAATGTGTCTATCTAAAATAATGAGACAGCAGGTTTTGTAAATTCATGTGAATAGAAATAGCTATTACCCACACTGATTACTAATGGGGATCGTCTCAGCAAAACCTTACAGAACTGGATCGTTTTTGATATATTTGTTTTGCAAAACTTTATATTTATTTACAGAAGGAATGTGGTCATTAATCATGTGAGAAGCCCAAGGTTCAAATAATATCAGATAATCGTTTACCCTTCTGAATTTTTAATAAGGTAACTTTACAAACTGCCAAGAGGTTCCTGCTTATGAAAGTAATTTGCAGCTGACACTACATGTAAGGACAATAAAGGATTTGAGATTACAATGAGTAATTGTTTTGCATGGACAGTAAAGTAAAAGATATAGTTATTCCCATTAGACACAGGTTCAAAACCAGCACAAAGAAAGGCAGAACAAAAAGGTTGTTACATTATTATATCAAACAAGCCACAAACTGAGACGAATCCTCACTAAGTATAAATGAAACTAGCTCTACATACTCTGTCAAAAAACCCCTAATCTTACATATGAGATATGCCTCTGAAAAGGCAATCCAGTACTTGTGTTTAAACAGGATTGTGAAAATGCTTCCAGAAATTAGCTTTCTCGGATAGAGCCATTCAGAAATAAAACTGGAAGAATGGAAATTTCCACTGACTACATTACATGTTATATTTAAACAATCATTTCTCCAAAAGCCAAAATTGTTCTTTTTACTGCAAAAATTATAGGTGGAAGGACTGGATTCTCTATACTGAAGAATTTAGCATCTAAATACAGACTAGCTTTTTGAGAGGCATTCATCAGGTTTTATATTTCTCCAGAGTCTTTTTAACACTCAAACACGCAGGTTGCAATAATAGCTGACAAAAGACAGGATATTCGAAGATAAAGTTGTTGTCACCCTTTCACTCATAGCACTTTACCACCCCCAAAGATACACCGAACTAAGGGCAGAGTCAATTTTAATGCTCAATTTCCTGTCCCTCTTTCAGTTAATACCAGCCATATGTTTTAATTACATAAAGCTTTTATCTGGCAATGGCAATAAATGGCTTTAATATCTGTATCGTTGGTAACATCCTTTACAGTTGTTAGGACAGATTAATTGCCATTTTCTCTGTTTTTTTTTTTCCTTTGACTTTTGTACTAGTTCTTAAAGCATGATGCATTACATACTTGAAATGCAAATTCAAAAGTATTTTAAAGCCTTTGCTTTGTATTTCTAGCCTTCTTGAGACCAAAGGTATGAGAATGAACTAAATATTTAACAGGGCATCAGTATATAAAGCCCACTGTGCTCATTTTTAAGTCAAATGTGATGCACTGGTGTAATGTAGGACTAATACATATTCTCTATGTCTGCATGACGCTTCAGTTAGTAACTGCAGATGAAGGTGCAGGACCCTTGGCACCTAGCCAGGGAAATATGGAAATGGACATAAGTTTTACTAAAGGCATAGATGAAGACCAAATGTCTCTGTTCAAGTTTCATACACAGACTGGAACCTCATAGGCAGAAATAACAGGCTGTACAGGGCACTTGTGCTGTGCTTAACTTTAATCGGGCAAGTCATTATAATTAACCAACCCTTTTCTTGGGATCCAAGTATGTTCCATGTAACTCACCATCTGCTGAAGTGAAGCACAATCCTATATAATCTATTAGGCCCAGATTTCTCAGGAATAGGATAACTGGGAGCAAAATTTCACATATGCAAAAGCTGACTCAAAGTTCCCTTCTCTAATTCAGCCACATGCTAAAACAGCATTAATTTTTAAACTTGAACAGAATAAAGAGAGGCCTCCAACTTGTGTTAGTCAAGAATGTGTTTTCAAGCCTTTTCTAGTAGACTGGAAGGCATTGCCTGCTTTAAGTTTGTTGATATAGAGTGCTACTCTGCTATATATAAACAGTTGTGCATCCGTCTTGCCTCCTCTGCATTGGACTCAGAGTAGTGATGACTACATTGACTTTGGTCTTATCAGCTGTACCAACAGTACTTAAGAAGTTATATTAAATAAATAAAGTTATGGAACAACTTTCTACAGTGAAAGAAATTAACTGCATGCAAGAGCCCACTGATATTTCAGCAGATAACAAACCTGGTTTTGAAAGAAACATTTTCCTAAGAAGAGGAATTATTGCCCTCAACACACATGGACTTGTGAGATGTCCATAACTCTTCTTAAATACCAAGGTCCAGAATGCTTTTGGTGCTCTGCTTCCACTAAAAATATGCTAATGACCTAATACAAACCTGGGTACAAAGTTTGAAGCTCAAGGACACAGTTTTGTTTTCCTCACTCTCCCTAAATTAGTTTGATATTTTTGGCTGAGTCTTTCTGCGACTGATGCTATTTGAGCAACCACCTCATATGTAAGAACTGGTGCTGTGGAAATGTATTGTTATCCAATTTCTGGTAGCACAAGGAACACCCCCAAGTCAGCAGAAGGCATAAGAAAACTGATTTCCTACACAATCATAATTGAAATTCCATATAATCTCTCCTTTGGAGAGAAGCATTCTGTCATGACTTTCCAAGTGTAAACAGCAACATAAATGTTCTTGATGCATAAATACTGCCAACACTGGCAGAATTTTGTGTTCTGGCACAAACTGTGTGTGAAACTTGCAATCAGTTTTACCATAGAGCCATTCAGAAAGAAAACAAGGCTAAAAAAATAAGAAAAAAAGGTATTCTAGAGAAATGTTTGTGAAGTTGCTGCTGCTCTAGGGCAATAGAAATTTCGTGCAATGTAAATTTTCAGTGCAAATTCAAGGCCACTTAGAAAAAACCCAACTATTTAAAAGAATAACCATAATTCCTTGGTGGTTGTTAGATGCAATAATCACTTATTTCTCTGAGGGCTTCTTTTATCCAGAGGTACATTCTAACTATTCAGTGGATTAAATTACAGCAGGGGGTTCTATCTTAGAAAGCTGATTGGCTTTTTATTAATTTCAACAGGCTTTTAAACATAGTGAAAGGCCAAAATGTGTGCAGTGCTGCTTGCTGAAAGAGAATTTAACTGGGATGAAGCTGTAGGCACAGAACCTTAGAAACCTGATATGTTACTGACTGAAGGACTCACAGCACTTCCTACATTTCTACCTGTGTGCAAATGAGAAGCATATTATTTAACTCTTTGGCTTGCTGCTTTAGACTTTTTTTTGCCCTCAACACTTTCAGGATAAAGCTTTCCCATATTGCATTAAAATTTTAATCTAACCTCAACATGACAGAAACTACTTAAAAATAGTTTTGGAAGGCAGAAGTGGGTTGACACTGATACACCTTTTAAAAACATGGGCCTTAGGAAACGTTAATTTATAAAAACAAAATGGAAGACTTTAATAAGCATAGAACTATTGGAAAGCTGTTGCCATGAGCCACATAGCTGCATTATAAAACCCATACAGATGGCAGATAGAGTGATATAACCTTTATGAGATTAAAGAGGTGCTGCTGTAGACACGCCAATATTATTTAAATGTTTTAAGAGCTTATCTTATTTTTCTCCTCCTAGCAAGGATATGTTTATCTTCCAATATTTTATCAATATTTATGGAGCTAGACTTTTCTCTATGAACAATAACTTTTAGACACACCAGTTAAACATGCAGGTTGCAATCTCACACAAAATACATTGTCAGATCTTCCTAAGCAGCTTAAGATAACGTATTTTTTTCAAGTACTTCATCACCTTGAGAGCTTCTCAGATGTTTTGTGTTTTAATGCTACATCTTATAGCTACTATGTATATATAGAAGGCCATTAATAATGTGGTTGAAGCATTTTCTTTATTGGGAGGAAAAATACAGGTCAAGGGTTTAAAGCACAGACTTCTATGACTGTGTCATGCCTGACCTATTGTATGGCTCAAGCCACCTCTGTCTCTTTGTACCTGCTGCTGATTTAAATCAAAATCACTTTGGAGCAGAAACCATTTCTAGAGTGCCTAGAACAACAAGTTGGTCTACTACTGAAATTTCTATCCACTTTAACTGCAAACAACTGTCATGACTTTTGGAATAATAACCTAATTCAATAGATTTTTCCATATTTTCATTTCCCCTGGAAATATTTCATTAATATTTTAAAGTGGTTTAGGAGAGAAGGAATTACAGAAACATAAAGTCCTACTCTCAGCACCACTATTCATTTTTCAGTTGAACACTGGAACTGAAAAAAAACTTTTTAATCCCTAAGAGACATTAAAAAGAGATGCTCTCATACCTATGCTGGTCAACACATGATGAATAAATCTAGATCCCAACAATCAGCGATGGGATTATTCTCACAGTTCATCTGTGAGCTTGGTATTTCCCACCAAGAGGCTGAAGTGACCTACTGCTGAGATGACAAAGCTCACACATCAGTTTGGGTGCAAGGCTGACTTCTCACAGCAGCACAGAGGCCCTACCAGAGGTAGGAAGACTTCAAAACTCCCTTGATCTAGTTGGTAGGAATGAAGGACAGCATAGACTGATCATGGACTTGACCTGTGTTTTGGGCAGAGCTTTGTGAGCTCAGCAGGGACAGCACCTCACACACAGCAATGATGATGGCAGAGCCATGCACAGAGCTGTGTTCCTCACACAGTCGTTCCCTCAAGGAAGGGAGAAAAGCCTGTCTTTGAATTCATGGCATTTCACCAGTACCCAGCTTTGTAGAGTGGAATAGAACTGCTAAGTCATAGCAAAGGAGGCTTGATGGAATGGGTAAAAAAGTAAATTATTCATACTCCTTGAAACAAAGCAATGCCTCAGGCTTCAACAGACTTGTAACCTGAGCTACAGGACAGCTGTTCTGCACTTTATCTGAAATTCATTAGCCTTCCCTTAGTTACCTTACCCTGCAGAGGCTGCAAGGCAGGAAGTCTGCTTTATCCAATAAAGGGTTGCTTAACCTCTCCTCCCTGGGAAGGAACACACATGATCACTGCAGATGTGTCAGTTCACCAGCACTCTGGGAATCCAGGGAACCAGAAAGCTTTCCACAGCTCACATGCACAAACACCAGCAAATTTCAAAGCTGTTTCATTCTTCCTAACTGTATCAGCAGGGTGAGGATGAATTCCTACTCTACCAAGAGGAATTTTCAAAACCATCTAATTATTCTGCAGCAGGATGCCCATTCTATATAATGATTAAACATCACCTGCTATGAGATGAAAAAATTACCCACATGGCAGCATTTAATTTTTCCTGAGACAAGCAAGAAACTGAAGAGAAGGTGCATGAGAGTGAGCTGGCTAACACTGGAACACAATGTTGCTTTCAACTACTCCCCAAACACCTTGGAAATTAATTCACAATTCCAGCATTATCCCAGACTCTATGACAAAAAGGTACAGAACATACAACTTCTGTTTCTGGCCCCAGCAACATTAAATACTGCCTTGAAAACTTTCAAAAATATTGTGTCAACTAAATATGCTTATTTAAGTCCAAGATAACAAAAAGCTCCTTATTATATTTTTTATAGAAAAATAAAAAAAAAGATACTATACTTCTACTATACTATTAGTATTTTTCTGTCTTTCTTTTCTTACCTTGCTTGATTATTTCAGGGTATGCTTCATGTGAAGTTTTTGGCCTGATCACTGTGCTTTACAATATTACAGCTTATAATGCTACCTGAGGCTCAAAAATACTGAGAATGTGCTTCCTTTTTATCAATTATGCATATACTTTTCCTGGAATAACATATGTACCAATAGGTTATATTTGGAGGAGGTTCTTGGCATCCTGGGTACTCGCTATTAAGCAAGGGATGAAAAATAAAAATTATTCAGTCTTACCAGAAACAGTTGGAGAGCAAAAGTTCTCTCACAAGCCCATCCCCTGGGGCTCTACTTCACACCATCAATCCCTTGCATAATCAGCATTTCTCTACATGCAGAAGCTTCAGGGCAGAACATGGATTAAAAATCTATAGTGTGGCATTGACAGAGAAAGCTTTTCCACAGAATGATTTGATGCTAATTTCTAAGGTCACTTTCATGTCAAAGGTTGAAGATTTTTTTAACTTTTAAAAAATATTTATTTGACCAAAGGTCTATTGAAGTTCATTTTCTGCCACTCATCCTGCTCTCCATATTTATGGCCAGCACTTTTCACATCAGTGTCTCATAGTTCTTTTTGGACTGGCTAATTAAGAACTGCACAGCATCCTAAAGAGTATATGTACACCAATATTACTCAAGCTTACAGACAAAATGGTGGAGCTAAAGAAAGGCTGAAATAAATTACTTGTCTGGTGTCTCACACCAAGCAAGGGGCAACCTTGGAATTTTAAAGTCTGGATCTGTGTTTTCTCCACAAGAAAAACACTTGAATAGTATTTTGTCAAGTAAACGTTTTAGCCTCTACCCATAGCACAAGTTACAAAAACAGCCAGTCAAGCCTCCTTAGATGTTTGACAAGAACTGTTAGTTATCTCTGTGATTGACTTTCACAGTCACAGTCAATATGTTCTCCATGGTATTTTATATTTAAAATGCCTATGTAGATACTTATGCAAGCTTTTTCACAAAAAGAGACCAACTAGCACTTGTTTTTCCACAGCCTTACCTACATTTATGCCAGAGGGTCATGAGTTTAAAAAAACCCCAAATCATCAAGGAAAGTACTAAGAACAAATGATTAAATATATACACTGAAACATGGACTAATTCAGAAATAAATCCTCTATCTGTAATTTGAAATTAAGGCTCTGGTAGAGGACAACTTAGGAATTAAATTTAGTGGGCAGTTCTGTGTGAATTTTAAGACTGTGAGGATCACTGACACCATATCTTTGAACATATTCACCACGGTACAATTTTATAATATTTTTTGCTATTTAACTTTAGCAACAGTGTGTTCATCACAGGAATTACATAGTTTTCCTGCCTACATGCACATTATTGCTATGTATTTCCCTGCCTTCAGATGAAATAATTCTTAACTCCGTGTCCAGTTTCTACAAGTTACTCTTGCTCACAGAGCACAGAAATTATAAAAAGTGAAAAATATCTCTGAACAGTGATATTGCACAGTATTTGAGGATTACAATCATCAATATCTAAGATGTAATGTGAGAAACTACCATGGTTTATGCATAGGAATAGTAAGAGTCGACTAATTTTAGCCCTAAGCTGATGTTACTCGAGCCTCGCTAGAGGTAACAATTGTATAATTAATGTTGTCTCTATCTTTTCTTTGATACTTAAATATGTTGGCCTGACAAGTTTGCATTTTTATTTTGCTTTGTATGTTTCCCAAGGCTTTGACAGAGAAATTGGCTTCCCATACAAAGATGCTTATTTATAGAAAAAAAAATTCCTCTTGTTCAAAACCAAATTGGTTTTAACTCCCACAATAGAAGATGGCCAAATATTACAAGATGGCACATTCCCACCGGGTATGTGGATTTAGGAAGAAGCTAAGCAGCAAGCTAACAAAAAGATAAGCCCTAAAACATTCTGTTAAAACATTTGATAAAGAGGATTGGGCTCAGCAACATCAAATCCTCTGTGCAAACACAAAAGACAGCTTCTGAAAAAAAACCCTTTTGAACTGGGAAACCATGCTGCAGGAAACTAAAAATTTGTCAAGAACCATCCAAAAACAGGTTAAAAGAACTGCATGGCATCCCAATCTAACATCAGACTTATAATGTGTATTGGGGGCTACGTGATGTACTCTAGCCGAGGCACTGAGCTCAGAGATGGATTTAAGGGCTTTGTTGAATTGGGTCTGGAAGGTCCAGCAGAGAAAACAAGGTTTTTGGAAAAGTCAAGTGCTTATATAGGAGCTTCTCCACCAACATCTATGTTTAAGACAATCCTTAATGCATTTATTATCCCTGTATTTCGTATAAGTTGTTGAGGTTTTCTTTCCCTCCCAAATTTCCCAAAACAATAAAATTTTACAAAAAGGCTTATTTTAGAACTTGTATTTCCCTTTCCAAATATATGATTTTCTGGCTATTTCTGCACCTACTGTCCGAATGTGAGAGAACATTTGTCAACGGCAGTGGAGAAGATTGCAAGTGGCTGAGTGACCCTTCTAAACGTGCCTTTGTTTTTTAGCTGAGTCATGCGAATTAACCACATTCAAGCTCTGACCTAAGATGCAATTACAAAGCACACTTTGGTATCTAAGGCCCCCTGGAGAGGCAGAATATTTGAATATCTGCTGACAACAGGGCAGGATCGTTTCACAAGAGCCAAAGGTGTGACTTTTCAGGCAGCAGTAACTAGGTCATTTACAGCCATCTGTTCCTCAGCCTCCCTGCGGTCATCACCAAAGCTGTATGCCAACTAATTTTCATCTGCTAATCAGTGGAGGCAGCTCTGAAACTAACAAATCATCCTGTTTCAGTCAACAGCTTCTGGACTCCTGTGGGTGGCATTTCTATGAGACTATTGCCAATAAAGGTAGAGAGTTTTCTCTGAAAGAAGATCCCATCTAAGGCTTCTGACTTGCTTAATGTGGAGCAGCACTCTGGAAGAATGAGAAGGCTTCATCTGATTCTTCAGGCAAAGAACAGGAGTTACCTGTTCTTTTTCTTTGCCTCCAAGTCTTCAAGCAAGCACTTAGGAACCTTCTTCATTTTGTATTTGAGCAGTTAGGTATATAAACACTTGGAGATAGAGACTTAAAAGACCTGCTTGACATATCATGGGAGGTCTGTGAGGAAGCAGGGAACTGAATCATGGTTTTCCAAGTCCTAGGCAAGCGCTCCAAACACTGCAACATCTTTCCACTACCATGTGGCTTTAAACTGGGCAAGTAGCTTACTGCAGTGCCACTGAAACTGTAAGATTAATCCATAGCACCAAACCAGCATCACTGTATTTCATTTGCTCTGAAGACTGATAAAGCAAACCCCATAATAGCATGTGTTTTTACAAACCTCCCAGCTCTATCCAATGGAACAACTTACACTGAGCTCTGAGGGGTTTTTTGAACATGTTTTCCTTGTATATAACTATGATTCCTTTAGTAAAAAAAAAAAAAAAAAATTCACGACCTTCAAATGAGCTGTTTTACTTCCATGGAATGAACCTGCTTTTAAAAACAAACATTTGCATTATCACAATAGTGTTACTTTGATTTAGTAGGTACCATAAAGGGTCCACCAGGAAAAATTCATGTAGATAAATATTGAAAGAAAATGTCTTTAGACCCACAAAAGCTGCTCAATGAGAAATGAATGATAAGAGATAATGATCTAGTTTCTATACTGCTGCTTGTGATTCTGTATCACAGTACCACCTCAGCTGGGGCTCAGAAAAGTATGATTTATAAGAAATGAACAGTGCACAGCATTTATGAATAGACCACACGAAATAAGGTCAAAATAACATCTCACAGGAACTATTATGCTCTCTCATGAGCATATAACGGCTTTGAATGGAAATTAACCAAGCAGGATGGCTCCTAAACTGTAGCAAGGACAGTTGTTCCCTGAAGGCCTCACACACAGTATCGTCACGGCGACTGGAGAGAATTGTCAGTTCACCTGGACTCAGATGTGGCCAATCAATAAGATATTTGCAATCCTATCAGTGGGGATTAAACAGATTTCTGAGGGATATATTTTGTAATTCCTGCTTCTCAAGATGTATGACAACTACATAATACAACAGAAGTAAAGGAGCCAAAAAATTACATCCTTAGAGTTTGATACAGTTTTTTGTTAAAGAGCTGGTGCATCACATTCCCAGGCTTGCAGCTGATGCTCCAAGAGTGCAGCCAGGCATCTTCTTGCAGCTGGTTACTGGGCTGGGGTCTAAAGGTCATGGTGTCATGCAGGTAAGAAATGAAAATACACTATGCCCAGGACCCAAGTGTGGTGTAGTTCAAAACCAGGATCCCAATTCAAATCAAAGTGCCTCATCTTTATGAAAAGCAGAGGCCAAAAACACATTTTTTGTTTTGACGCACAAATTTTTTTGCACAGTTGGGGCCAACTGGAAAAAAGAGAGTAAACACACCCATGGACATTTGTGTGATAGGAGTTACACGTCTGATGAGGAAGAAGGAGCAGAGCAGTTAGCACTGGAACTCTGGCTCAGATGTAGACCTGCAGCTCTGCACTGTGTAGAGCGAAAACTCCTCCAGTTTTCCCTTTTCTCCCAGCAACGAGCTGCAACTCAAGCACTGTGCATGACTTTGCCTAAGCCTAGAGTAAAACACACGTGGGACAGAGAGGGGGCAGGGGCAGGTCACCCACAACTCTTAACCTGGACTTTGGCCCTCACAGGTTTTCAGTTTGTGTTTCAAGGTAGAGGTTGGGGTTTCCACAGATAAAGCTGCACTGCAGAGAGGGCCAGCAGCACCTGCAGGAGCACGAAGGGCCATGAGCACTAGCAGGGCTCTCCCCCACTTCTGCAAGAGAAGCAGACCACTGACAGCACAGCAAGACTCGACATTCTGCAGAAGCTGGTTGTCAGCCTCACATTCTCTTCTTTCTCGACATGCAACTTTGGATTTTAAGCTTTTCTGTGTGTGCTATGAGACATGCATAAATAAAAATGAGTGGTACCAGGTAATTATCACAGCAATTGTGATATCCTTACGTAGCACCTCAACAAATCAAGGGAAGAATTTTCCTTTTCGAGACAGAACATAAAGTGAGGGATAAGAAAATTGCCTACATAAAGCTGCCACAGGGATGCCTCTCAAATCATTTTATCAGCAAAAAAAGGAAGCCATGTCTGCTGGTAACAAGCTAAAGATCATGTTCTAATTTTAGCAGTTGCAGTTAACTCATTCCCAATGGAGTTGCACTTACCGTGAGAAGGTTTCTAACTGCTTCAGCACTGAAAGGAAACAAGCATTGAGTCATTCAACTGCAGATCTATATGCAAATATGCTTTTCGGCCCATGAAGGGAAAGCACATAGAATCCGCTGCTAAAACACAGTCAGCCAAACATTTCCACACATTTCTTATAATGCAAACGCTGAAAAAAAAATAATTCATTTACCAACCAGTGTTTTAGCTGTCCCTACACAAGTCCGAGCATTGGCATGCACATGCACTCTGTGAGGGACAGAGCGTGTGTATAGAAAATAGAAGCACACTGCATACCTAGAATTGGTAAGAAATGTTTTAATCAACAGATATATTCCCCTTGATGTCAAATGCTTCAGTAGTAATATTGCTACTTTTACTCAAAGATTATGTTTATATCTTATATAACTCGAGATATATTAAACCGATATATTACATTTTACTGAGGTTCTGAAGACCATAATATGAACCGTACAATTCTTTCAATTATTAACTCCCAGAATAGCAATGCTGTATAAAGAATTTTGTTCCTCGCAATATAGTAATTCTCTCTGTTGACCTCTAATTGGGCATACAATAGAATCTCCATCACCTAAAAAACTTCCTTATAGCAAAGCTGATTTAGGACAAAGAAATGAATAAAATGCTTTTATAGTTAGGAGGCTTCTGGTTTATCCTAAAGCATGCACGTAGTGCTAGGAGAATCCTAGCAAGTAATATCTAAGGATATTAAAAAAAAAATAAGGACACTCATTTGGTGAGCAGTGATAAAAGTGAGGCTCTTTAAAGAGTGATTTTTTAAACAAACTATGTAAACAGATTTGCACTTTAGAATAAATTCTTGAGCAAGTTATTTCACAGTAGGGAACGAGAATTTTTTTTTCATTCAAAAAGGATACAAATAAAGAAAAACATAAAAATATTAAATCCAGTAAAGCCCAACATAAAATTATGATGTAATGTCAAAAGGTGACTGCCATGTGGTTTTCTGCCTAGATTAACGTCTGCTGTGAGCCTGTGACTGAACAGAGGCAGGAAAATCCCATGGGAGCTGGTCTCACACAGGCATCAGGGAGGGTTTGGAATGGGGAGTGCAGCTTGTCATCAGAGATGAAACAGCTGAACTGAGGACCTCTGTGTTCACTGGCAAAATTCACTGAGCATGCTGACAGTATTCAGAAGGACATCCACAGGTACACATGACAAAACTGATGAGGGGGATCCCTTCAAGGCACTAATATGCAGACAGGTGGGAAAACTCTCTTCCCCAAAGTGGCCGTGGGCTGTAATGACTGGGGCTCAGCACCGTGTTAATGTGCAGCCCAGCTCTGAGGAGGCAATCAGGCTGGGAAAGAGGGAAACACCAACGGGAGCTCTGCTGCCTTTCTTCCTCAGATGTGCAGATACTGATAAACAACCGGGGAGGAAATGGCTTTCAAATAGCTACAACTTCAAATAAAAACAAAGCTGAACTGTATGAGGATTTGCATACAACTGATATAAAATACATTTCTGCACTACTCAGAAGGGCAGATTAGCACCTATAAATATGTTCAGCTTCAGATGTAAACTCCAGTCCTTGTGTTTCCATGATGCACAAGCTCACACTAATTTTTAAGAAAACCTGCAGACATTGTTGAACTGTATGTAGCCTGAGTGTAGATAGAAGGGTACTGCCCTAAAATTCTTGGGTAACTCCAAGGGTTAGCTTAGATGATATATAATTCCCATAGTTATTTTCACAGCTCTTAATATTTCATATCCACTGCTACAAATATATTAAATATGTGAGCAATTATATACAGAAGAGTTAAGTTTACAGAAATAATACTGTTGATTAAATTCAAAGAGGAAAGTATTATTATTAAAAATTAATATTACTAAAATTTCTTCTAAAATGGAGTAATAAATACATTTATTCACCTATATATTGACGAATAATAACATTGAGAATTCTCATGTGCATCTTTGGTTTGATTAGCATGAAATAGACTGGTACCTCTTTAGTCTAGGAGCAATGTTACTTACTCTTTTTTTTTTTTCTGAAAATATCAACATTCTATTATAGTGTGGGCTTTTTAAGCTAAATTTCTCTGAAAATTTACCCTCTAAACTCCCTACTTGGTGTTTTATAAAAATGTCCATCTTAAACATTAATTCACTCGACAAAAAAAATTATTTTAGAACAGAGAAATGAAAGTTGTTGTGGACGGCTGTAAACAAAACATGATACTGAAAATTATATCCCTTTTGGCAGGCTTCAATTACAGTAAAAAATATTTTTCCTTTTGCTATAATTAGCATCTGTCTCTCTCATATGTATTTTTAATGAACAAATTCACATGATAAAACAGATTGGATCCTGATGGAGCACCAAAAAAGTTCCCTAAAGAATGAGTTGTGACTTTAGATAGGGTGATTATCTCTGAGCTGAGTGTTCAGAACATGTTCAGAACCTAATGGCTGCTCCCTGGCAGATCATTCTTATTTGTTGCATGGGTTTTTTCGGGGTTTTTCTTTCATTCTGTGTCAGGATTGGGTAAATTGTGTGCTGCTCTTTCAGACATCTCCTCCTTAGACATCTTTTCCCCTTGCAATTATATTGCATTCAACTTTTTCCTGGCAGTGCTGAGCTGTGTGAGCTCCTATCACAGGACAGGCCGGCTGTCAGGGAGTGCTGTCTGCCTCCACCTACCCTCAAAAGCAGAGCATTGATTTAATTGTTGTCTTGGACATTAGGGCATTCCTAGCACCAGAACCAGGCAGTGCTTTCCACTTGGAGCTCTGAAGGCTGGAGACTTTCAGAGCCCAGAGGAGAATGAGCTACCCTATCTCTAAATAATCTCAGAGTAAAGGTGAAAGGAAACAATTAGAAAGAAGACAGCACAAGTGAGGGAAGTAGTCAGTCGGGATGGTATGAGGACAGGAAAACAAACACACACACACACACACAAAGAAAAAAATAATAATAAAAAAAAGAAAAAAAAAAAAAAGAAAAAAAAAAAAGGAAAATCCCTGTGAAAGACAAGGAACAGATCTCATGTGAAACAGTTTCAAAGGATAAAAAGCATCATTCCCTGCTGTGCTGCTCCAGCACCTGCCAGAGAGATGCAACAGCACACGTTCAGGCACCTCATTGTTTGAGGAGTGTCAGTGAGGTCTAACTTCCCTGTGTTCCCCATACCAGGAGGTTTCAAATGTTACTTTAAACTGTCCATTATTTGGAAAAGAGCAGCAGACACAGACCCCTGAGGACTTAGACCCTTGTTTGTGCCCTACCCTGGCTGCAGAGCCAGAAACAACTCTGCTTTCTCCCTGGCCTGGGTATGGGGTCTGCAGCCCTGGGAGTGGGGAGGGGAATTTCCTAGGATGAGAACAAGCAGAGCTATCACAGATGAGTGATTTGCAAAGCCAGGACTCATCCCACAACACTTCAACCACCTCGAATTTAAACATCTAGTCCAGCTCAGTTGTCTGGGCTGCCTCTGAGATCACTGCAGAGATCACTGCCGAAAACTCTTCTCATCCTTTGACAGGCACTTCTCTATAACATTGGGAAAAAAAAAAATTGAAAATTCTAAAACCTCAAAAGGTAATCAGTCTCACATCTAGGATCCAATTGCTAGGGATTAGTCTGATATTACTAAGGTCTTTGTCTCAAACAACTCTCAAAATGCCATGAATCTGGGCTGGAATCAGAAGCCTAAGTAAGAGCTCATCAGCCTTTCACCACTCTCTCTGAATTATTGCAATCCTCATAAAAAAACCCAAAAAGTGCCATAACCAATTATCATGTGCCAGCATGTTAACTTTCCTAGCTGAATCTGCCATTAATGGGATTAAACATGTACATTTTCCTTGGTTATGTCTATATTTGCATATGTTCTTTCTCTTCCCTCTTTTTATTATTTCCATTTTTCTTCAACTACCAGCTTTTCTAGGCTTGTGAAATAATCACAGAAGTGAGGAACAGTCTGATGTTACTTGCTGTAATTAAGCAAGATATTAAAGGTTTTTAAATAACAGGCCAAATAAGCACAGCTTATGAAAACAGACTGTAACTTCTTGTCTTAGTCTGAATCAAATCAAGGAAGGGCCAGACAAGGGAAGAAAAGAACGGAACACAGGAACCTCCAGAAAACTAGTGACTCTTCATCAAGCTCTTCTGGGAAAAGCAAAAGCTCATTAAATTTTACCAATTAATCTGTAAATGAAAGGCTGAAGGAGATTATCATCTCAGTTGCTTTTAAAGGAAATCAACTTCTAGCCTGGAAAAGATGCTATCAGCTGTATATTTCTCCACTGTACACTATTTTTCAAGTTCTGAAAATTTTAGAGGATAAGCTACACTGTAGACGCATTTATATTTTGCTGGATGATCAGAGGGGCCCTAAACCTCATTGTATACAAACTAAAATAAGTGACATTTAAAAGTTCAAATCTTTGCCACAGAGAAGTAGCACTAAGTCTATTAATGAAATGCTGACAATATCAATAGATAGAAGATGCAAAGTTGGGCATGTGCCAAACATGGCTCCTTGCTGTAATGCAACCTCAGGTAATAAATGACAAAAACTGTTATTGAAATAATGGATCAGTAACACGAACGCAGTGAAGCCTCATTCCCTGCTAAGATTTCTTTTTTTCTTACCTGGTCTCTTCTGTAGCTATAAAGAAACCATCATCTGAAGCATCAAGCCAATTTTGCCTCTGTCTCTTGATCACTGGAATGGTGCTTGTCTTAATGGCACTTGCACTGGCTTGCAAGGCCTTACCATTAGTCATATGGATGTGGGGAGCAGCATGCTGAAATCATAATAAAAGGAAAAGTTGTTTGTCTGGGAATAAGCATAATTCCATTAATGAATTCTGCTGTAAAGGACAGCCTGCACACGTCTCAAAACCCAGCTCATCTGCCTCAATCAGTACCTGGGGGTAAGAGAACAACCAACCTGTGCCCATTGACATGTTTTATGCATAGAGTTTAAAGCTCTTTAAAAACCTAATTAACTATTGCTAATGCCATTTTATATAAAAAGATATTGAGGCATGAGTCAATGCTATGAACTGAGCAATTCAGAAACAGAAACCCATTGATTTTAGGAGAGAATATTTTCTGAGCAAAAAAGCTAACATCCCAAGCAATGAGACACAAGACCTATTTTTTTCAGCCAAGTATGGGATTTACCTAATTTCAAAAAAATTCATACTTCTCACTTTGCAGGTCCTTACTCTGCCTGTTTTTGCTTTTAAATATTAGTCACTGAATAAGACAAGTGATTTGGTCCTGCTGCTAACCTGAATGGAAGCAGGAAAACAAAGGTTTATATCACCATGCTGGTGCCATGGTTCTTAGGTTTACTCACTGGTCTTTATCTAGTTAGAGCAATCTGTAATACCTCTGCATTCATTCCACAGCTGATAACGTCAAACTGAAAACCACGCACTAATTTTCCACTAAACCTTTACCTGGAGTAATTGTGCAATGAGAGCAAGTACTCAGATCTAACAAGAGAAGCTGCCTTCTGACACATGAGGAGAGAACAAAAATGTTTTCTGAATCATCTATAGGTAATGTTTTGGAAGAATATACTATGAAAAAAATATCCAGCTCAGAAATCTGAATCTTGTTTCCCATGTAATCGATTAGCAGCAGGACTAACAACTGGACAAAACCAGTTATGATAGAAGACATTATACAAAGATGAAAATTTGCTTACTTTATCTCACATGGATTCAACATCATATTTTCTTTGGAAGAAGTACTATTTTCTTGGTGAAATGATACCAGTATCCCACATTACTGATACCATTTTTGTAATTTTCCTAAAATGCACCCAGTGCTGCACATTTGTGGGAGTGCAGGGGACCAACATCACAGTCACTGGGTAAGGAAGGTGCTGGTAGAACCCACAAATACCAGCAGAACAGAGCACAGAACTGATCTCTTAAATCATATCATGAAAACATAAAAGCCAGAAAAGATAAGCAAGGACATCAATTTTCTGAAGAGTTGTTACACTCACATTCAAAGCATTATATTCGCGTTTTGACACAGCTTGCACCACACCCTTTACTCTCTCCAGTAGGACAAATTTTATGCATTGAGCAGAAAATTCCAGTATTCATCATGCTACTGCAAGTGACTGAGTCACCTCCTCTGTGATTCCTTAGACTTCATGTAAAAAAACCAAACAAGAAGAGGAGAAACAAGACATCATATTTGAGCGAGTTGCATATAAATCTTTCTTAGAGTTAAACTATTTTCCTTTGTCTTAAAAATAAAGATTTATGGTGAATTTAGTTGTTGCTCACAGGGTCATAGTAGCCCTTTAAATAGCTACTTAATTTTTTTCCATCTTTTTCATTTCATGTCTAGACTGCAGTTTGGCTTTCACATAGTTTTTTGTATTAGCTTTTGTGAGGACAAAGACCTAAAAGACATGCTACTAGAAGTGATTTAGCTTTATTTAGAGTAAGTTCAGAATAAAATGCATAGGTGCTCCGAAATTAGAAATTCATTAAGGTTTTCAACCGGTGATCTCTTCTTGGTGGTGTTCGAAAAAGAGAGTAAGAAGTTATCCATGGAAAACATTGCCATACATCAGATTTCCTATTAAATATTTGTATCTGGCAGTTGCCAGCACAACACACTACAGAGAAAAATTCAAGGGCTCCAATGGTATGTTTCTGTTGTGCTTCCCTACTCAATAACAGGTTTAAGTTATCTCGTATAATGGCTCAGATCTTTTCCCGGGCTCCTTTCTAATACAGCGTTCAATGTTCCCTTTAGTCAAGATAAGAAGTACAGGCAAAAAATGTTCAGAAAATATACAAGGTACAAAAAGCGTCTTTCCTGTGGTATAAACTGTGAACAGTGAAGCCTGATGGAAAGAGTACTTGTCTTTTCACAACACTTCTTCCCCTGGCAGAGCCAGATATTGCAACTAATTCTGAATTTCTGTTTTTTCTACCTTTATTAGGCCCTAACCCTCATTCCAAGAAAGAGATAACACTATAGAAAATGGCACAAGGCTTACAATATAATCTCATTTCTGTTGCATCAAATTGGTTAGAATTTTCTCTTTTATTTCCCTTCTACCTCAGCCCTTTCAAGCTATTTGAAGAAATTAATTACATTTCACATAAGGACAAGAGAAAATAAGATCATTATTCTCCAGTCTGTGCTAGGGACCACATTAATTTCAAGTTAATAAAAACAATTGAAGCTCTTGACCAGGCAGTCAGTTCATTAGTTCCTCTCAAAAATACATTCACCAATGTGTATGAAAATGAGCATTTAATGCCACCATCACACTAATATCAACACCAAGAGCAAAATTAACTTTCATACAAAGTACTTGTTAAATGCTTTTCTTTTATGATGGTGATGAATTCAAATTTTTCCCCCTGGCACACAGTTATGCCAGAAAGGTTATGAAAGCCTCAGGAACACTCCCTGAGCTACCACAGAAGTCCTTCTCATTTAAAACTCTACTTGCAAAAAGCTTCAGTAATTTCCTCACAACAGCACCATGTGCAATCAGCTGCTGCTGCTTTGATTTTGACTGTGTACATCACTAATGAGCTGTGCTCTGAGCTTGCAACAGAGCCACTGGTGTTAAGGGTCTGAATGCCAGGGGCACATTGGAGCAGCAACTGAGCATCAGGGGTTTGCATTTTGGACAAATCTTCCTCTGTGATGAGTGACTCCTTCCTCCCAAGTTCCTCATCTCAGTCTCAGTACATTCATTGAGATCTCTTGTTCCTCTGGGACAAAAAATTGTTCCATGCTCAAAAGACATGAGGAGAAAAACCTTTGAGTGCACTTGAAAGAAAAACTTCTCAAGAAAAAGGGATTTCTGACTCAGGCAAACTTACATCCTGTAAAGACACAAATATTTAAGTCATCACAGGGTTATCTCTGGGAAGAGTCTCACCTGTCAAACAGGTGGTGTCCAAGCTTCAGACTGAAAGCACCCTCAGAAACCAAAGGCAATCTTTTCCAGGTCTTCAACAAGGAGGACTTTACATAAAGACTGGTTGTTGTGCAGCTTCACCTGCCCCTTGCTGATCCATTTCCCTGCTGCTTGCAATGCTGCTCATCAAAACTTGCCTGGCAGGGGCATGAATTTCCCATCCGCATTCATTTCACAGTGGGCAACTGAGACACTTCCAATTTCCAAGGAACGCAGGTGATCCCTTAACGAAGAAGCTACAGGTCTTTATCCCTGTCAAATCCTCTGGAAGCAGCAGCACTGAATTACAACTGTAAATCAGGTCTTCCAAAAGAGGGTACACTAGGCATAAGGCTTTGTTGTGGCAGGGAAACCAAGGAAATGACTGTACAGGGTCACTATACATGTGAGATCTGCTCAAGGGGCAGCTGTGAGTCCAGTGAAGTTTGGATACTATCCCCAAACCACTTTATATTACAGTGGCAACTTAATATTGCATTTTTAGTATCAAGAGTAGGTCTCCTGTCCTCACTGGCTCCCAGAGAAGCACAAGGATACTGAGATGCATCATGGTAAGTCACGAGAGGAAACCTGTACAAATTCAGAAATGGATCCCAAATTCCAGTCAAGGTACCTGCCTATAGGTTTCTCAGTTTGTACTGCAATATAGGTGATCAAACATTTATTCATTGAGAGCCACTAAAAATTCTGAAAAGACACTCAGGTCTGAAAAGGCATTCAGCTTTGAAATAAAACACATAAGACCCACAGTAATTCAAAGTGTAAAAACTAACAGTGAACATTTGTACTATGGCTGAAGGAATGTTTAACTGGACTACCATAAATTCTTAAGTGGATTTCAATTCATGATTTCTCATGTTTTCCCCCATTGTTTCAAAAAGGAAAACATTCCCATTACCTTAAAATGACATTTTAAATTTTTTGTTGCATCTTTAAACAAGGAAAATCAATTGAAAGCAAGCAGAGCAAAAGAAGCTCTCTACAAGGAGAAAAAAAAAATCACTAGAAGAAATCAGCTATGCTCAGATGACTGGCAACAACCCATATTAATTGGTTCCATATACTTACCATTGACCTTATTGTGCAATACATCATTTAAAATAAGTTTAGAATTACCTTAAGTTTAAATTAGGTATTGATTCTCTTTTGCCACACCTGAAGTTTTCCTATTTCCAAAGGGATTAGCATTATACCTTTAATAAGCATCAAGGTTCGGGGCTGGTTTAGTTATTCATAGAAATGTGAGATGAATGCAAAAATTAATACCCAAAATCTCTGCACAGCATGAAGTCTCAAATGTTGATATAGCATGCCGGCACACAACCACTTTGGATAGAGAATTCCATTTAAAAACCCAAAGGCTATTAAAAATGAAAGATTTTCAAACAACAGATCATATACAAGAAAATAACCAACTACTTAACACAAGTATAACTTTGAAACCTCTGGATTTGCTACCAAACCTTTCACAAACACCTACAATAGTTGTAATGCTGAAAACATAAGTCAATGACTTTTCTGTGCAAGGGGAAAATCCCACCAAAAAGCCCCAAAAGAAACAACCCTCCTGAAAGATGATAGCTGACTTGTCAAAGCATCTGGGCTAAAATAATGCCATGTTTATAGTCCCTGTTTGTCATATATGGTACACACAAGCTATATAACCTCTGAATAAATCATGTCTTAGAAGGTATCACTTCGAAGTAAATAGTTATTTATGGAAATCAGTAAATTAATAATGAAGGATTAAGCTAGGCAATTATGCACAGAATAAAAGGAAATTTATTTTATAGTTAAAACAGAGCATGCTCTTGCTCTCCCACCATCACACAGATGCCTAAAATATTTTATGGCTTTTTATTTTTACAAACAAGAATCTGGAACAAAAAATAGGCAGATAGCATTGTATTTAAATGCAGAAGAAAAATTCTTGTAATGTCCTCAGAAAAACTGAACTTTGTTTTTTTAGCAGAGTACACTCTATACGTGCTGGCTTTGGACTTCAGCATATATCTGAATCTTCAGAGTCACGATAAGATTTAATGCCTCACATATTTCAACACCTATAAATACAACTTTAAAAAAGTTCAAATACTTTACCTTGGTAAGACAAAAGTTCTTTTACATCAAAGCAGCCAAGGCAGTAATAGAAATTTGCTGTGGTACCTCCCACATTCTGATGACTAAAGGTCATGAGTTAACTTTTCATGTTACAATATAACCGTAATCAGTCAAAAAAAGGGCACTTCATTTCAGAGTAACTCTTTATTGCAGTAGTGATTATACATTGGCTCTCAGCAGTATTGCTTTACTACATCTGTATTTAATGCATCAACTCATACTGTTTCTAGTGCAAGGAATACCATATTTTCTGGTTTTACTGACAATTTCTACTTACTCATTGGGGAGTAAGAAATTTTCTTTTACACATTCAGTTATAGTTTAGTTGCAGAGAAGACCAGACATTACCATAATGATTTCTCTCTTAGCAGAATACTTACTTTTATTTCTACCTTTATTTATTTAAGTGCAATGAGCAATTTCTTCATAATGACCGCAGAACATTTGCTTGAGGTCTGAGCCATCTGAGTTGTCTGGAGAGGTTCACAACACAGGAACCTCAAGAACTCAAGCTATTTAAATACCTTTTCCTTCTCTCTTTAAAAGTTAGGACATGTATTGGTGTGAGGAAAAAAAATACATAGGAAAAAACCCCACTCTTTTGGCTCAGTTTTTTAGAACTGTTCTGATAAATTAATGGAAAAGAGAGTCTGAGCAACTTCTGAGTACAATTAATAGGACAAAAAGGGGTAAAGGTAAAGCAGAGTGAAGGGTTCACCAGTTTCAACACAATTGCCCTGCTCTTTTCCCAACACCAAAGCAGCACAGAAAAAATTGAAAAGCTTTTCAATCCCTTCCAAAATTTTATAACAGAGGAATACACTTGAATAACTAAACATCTTCTTTTGAAATGCGTTTGTATGAAACAAATTCATGACCAACAAGGATTACATCACATCCAGTAGGAAACAGAAACAACACTTTTCCAGACATCTCTAATATTTTGAAAGGTTGTGATCTGTAGTCCTTACCTATTTATAATTAATTTACAATTGATTATTAATGGTCATTGATGATAAAGGTAATGAACTATATTAACCTTTTATCCCTGTAGAGCCAAGAAACCCATAGGGGAATTTATATATCCCATAAATGCCAAACACAAAGAAGAGGCAAATAAACTTGAAGGGACACCCTGAAAACTGTAGGAATGAAAACAAACAAGCTCATGTCATGATTTGCTGGGCTTATTCTAAAATTTCAACACTCGCCTCAAAAACTGGTCTTTTCCAAAAGCAGAAAGCCCTCTCCTCAAACACCCACAGGACAGGCATCAATCATTCCCTGTCAGAGAAAGGTTTTCTTTATGGAATTGTTGTTCAGCCCTTACCTAACTTTATTATGAGTTGGAAAAAGAAAGAGACCAACATTTCTTACCCTGTAAAAATGCAAGATAGACACCAAATGCATGACATTTTATTACATAAAGCTTTCTCATTTTTGAAGTTGTATCTGTCCACTTAAACATTTCCCTATCTCTGGAACCCCAATTATCAAACTCAAGGTAAAGTCAGAAACTGGCCTCTGAGGAATGTGATGCAAGAAAGTACTCAGCTATTGTTCTGAAATTTAAATGTGCTCTGCCCCATGTGATATGGATATAGAATGCAAGAAATTTTATCAACATTAATTTGACATAATCAAAAATCACTTAAACACAGAACACAGAATTGTAGTTGAATTTTTTAGCAATTCAAACTGACAGCACTGTTACCTCTTAAGCTGTTTAATCTCTCATTTTTTCCCAAGATTTCTTATGAAGTAAAGACAGATTCATTTTATGTCTACAGTGATATTGGACTTTATAAAAAAAAAGCCAATGACTTACGATACTACTATTTCTACTTCATTTTTAAAGGAAAAATCATAGCTAAAGGCATATCACTATAATCCTATAATCTCCTCTATACTTACCATGATTGTTCTTGTTGTATGGCTGGATGATTCTGGAAAATAAAAGAACCACAGCGTATTAGAATGTTTTCTTTATCCACAAAAGGCAAAAAAGTTCTGATGCTCACCCTGAAGGCTAAGATGCTGCTGCTCAGCTACAACAATGAACACATCAAAAATGGAGAGACTGGAAAGATTTCTCACGAAACGAGCATGAGACTTATCATTGGTCCTGAATATATATGGCATGCTATAATATGCAGTTAACTGCACTTGTTCTCTTTGCTTAATTATCCTCTTCTGCAAGAAAATATAAAAATGGAACTATTTCATAATTCATGTTCCAAGAAGTGAGGGGTTTTTTCATTTTGCTTTTAACATATGGCATCATGAAGGATTAGCTTTGCAGACAAAAATACAGATAGTATCAACATAATTCCATTACTGTTCCCATTTCAAAAAAAGTTTTATAAAACTAGACAACCCTTTTTCTGAGAAATTTGAGGTGGATGTTCAGCTTGAAACTGATAAATCTTATTGAGAAATGCAACATGCAGAAAAGTTAACTGTTCTCTCCTATATGATAAATCAAGAGTCAGACAACTGAGCTCATCATGGTTGTATTTATACAAATTGCAGAGCAATCACTACTACACCAAGAATTAACACAGAATTCACCCTGCTGTGTAACTCAGATTACTTTTGCTTTTTTCTTTCCCCAAGAACAGAAATCACACTCTCGTTGGCTTTAAAATATTACAGTTCACATATTAGAGACCTTGTTCTTTTTCAAAGCAGTGCAACTTCAGTAACAAAACATAAACAGTAAAGAAACTTGCAAGAAAACTCACTGCTGGTCTATAAGATGCAAGATGATACTACCAGAAGTCTCACAGGCTTGCTCAAAAACTTGGATAGGACACCTTGTTGGCTATAGAGAGCTCTTAAGGAAGGGACATTTATCAAAACTACGTGTTTTTATAAAATGTGCATAATTCCAAATGAATTGAATCAGCAGAGTCCCAGTTCTGCAAGAGAGATAAATGCTAAAAAATCACATTATTATTATTATTATTATTATTATTATTATTATTATTATTATTATTATTATTATTATTATTCTAGTCTTGGTTCCAAATTGCAACTTACAGGGTTTCCAACTAATATCCCTTACACAAAGAATTCTTGAGGGATTTCATTATTGTTAAAAATAGCATTAAAGAGATTAAAAGGACATGATAACAGCTGTATTGCTCTTAAAAAAAAAAAAAAAAAGTAATCACATTCTTAAACTGGCATTTCCCTTTCATTTTGAGCAGTCATCTTAACCAGTCTGAAGGTATAGTTCAATCACTGATAGAAAAAAGGTAAGCCATTTTAAACATCTCAAACTATTTATAAACCCCAACATTCAACAGAATTCCAGTACTGAGTTTACGTTTACATTTTTACAAGTCTTCATCCTTAACCAATTTTGAATAAGAAATATTTGTATCACTGAGGTCACATTGACAGAGGTACTATAATTTAAATACCTACCTAAAGCCAGCAACATCTTAGTTGTGAGCTCCTTTACCAGTCCTCTTTTCCTCTCTTTCTTCACACAGAAGTTATCATACATAAAAATACATTTAGGTCACCAGTCCTCCAGGCAGTTTTTAAACTGGTAGTATAAGAACTAAACATTGTGACGGTCTACTGCTTCCTGATACTTGAACATATTTGGAACTCTTATAGAGTAAGAGAAGATCACAGTAATGTGAAGAACTCTGTAATCTGTTAAAATTTTATCTTCACAATAAAGTAATTTCTGGGGGTTTTTTGTTTGTTTGTTTTTGTTGTTTGTTTGTTTTTTTGACATCCCAGTAAAATAAAATTTCAGGACCCAAATATTCCTGAGAAAACACAGAGACTGCATTAGTGGAATAAGGAATAATTGAGATGAAGATTCATTCCATTTATAAGCATAAATACCCAGAAAAAACCCCAACCACCCTATCTCCAAGAGCACAATACTTCCTGAAGAATCCTGAACTTAGGCAGAATTATCCACAAAGTTAAACACAAAGAATGGGGCTTCTTGTCTCTTGAAACACAGAAGAGATACATTACAGAGCACTTTCAGTCACTCTCAAAATAACCAAAGCTGACAAACAAAAATTGGTATTTTTTATACTGAGATACTTGCAACCTTCCCTCATACTCAGAGGTGCTGTGCTTTTGGCATAGCTCTATATGCCAAATCTATAAAAACTGTGCTTAGCCATGATTGTCCCAAAATATGCAGACATGCTCTCACTCAGTTGTCTGTGAAACTGAGAAGATTCTCCCTAAAATGAGCTGAGGAACAACTAAATTTTCCTGGAAATTGTTAAACAGTGTATTTTTGAAAAGAACTGACAGATACTGTTAATGCAGTGCCAGCAGCTGTTAACTCCAGGATATTACCATCCTGATAACCTAATAATAAAACCCAGCCAAGAAGGGAAAAATGTTGTATTTGTAAATTATCCCTGTTATATCAGGCAATAGAATCAATCTCTTTTTTTTTTTTTAATGTACTTTTCTTGCTGTAGATACTGATATATCATCTAAGTTGACAAACATCAGAGACTTGAGTATATCCATAAATACAAAGGTAGGAAAAGAACTGTTTAATAAGTAGATATAGTCAAAAGATTCTAAGATCTAGCAAAGACTACTAATTAAGAAGACATTGTTGCACTATTTAAACTCTTATATACTATAATACATAAATATTCTTTAAGACTTTGGAACTGAGGAAACACCAATTTCTTCCAGAAAATAATTACACCCTGACTTGGCAGGTTCTGAAAAACACTTATGCGTGGACACAGCAGCCAATTTTGTGGAAAACTTTTAACTAAAGCAACTAAGGAAGGAAGCCCTCGCTTAAAAAGGCAGTCACACAGCATTAGAAACCTTTACAAAGGGTCTGTGCACCAATGCAAACTCCAGTGCAGCTTAAGGCCATCAGAGATTATTTAAAAACCACAAAACCCTTGGGGTTGAATAGAATAGAAAACAAAACTGGATTTTCATTTTTAACGAGATGCCATCGGGAATTGATATAATCTGGCTCGAAATTTAGTGAAACTGGCACCAGTGGACACCTGGTTTATAAGTGAGTTCTTACTGCAAAGGATTTGGTGCAAGACAGTGATCTGTATTTGCACCACTCCAGTAGGAAGGGAGCTCCAGGATGGAGACTGATTCTCCCCTTAAGGCCAATGAAGTGCCAAGGAAGTAAATTGATCCATTTTAAGCAGAAGTGGCCAGACATCATCACCACTAACAAGGGTTTATAGTGCTGTGATGTGGGGGAATTTCAGTAAATGCAGCTTCAGCGCTGACAAGATGTTTATAAGTTTATTATTGTGGAGAAATTGATGCACCAACAGCAGAAACTGCCTAAGATGCTCCTGTGCCCTTTCTACAACATATTTATTTGAGCTCAAATAGAAATGAGTAAACTGTAGAAGACATTTCCTCACATCAGAATGTGCTTTAACAACCACATTGATCAATCAAGCATTTCTCCCTGTTTCCAGGCAGTAGGACACCATAAAATTTCCCACTGTAAAACCACTTAAGACTAAATCAGAAGAAGTGCACTGCTTAGGGATGATATCAGCCACATAATTATTTCAAGTTTACATATTATTTCCCAGCAACATGCTATTTTTTATTACACATCAGAACCCTTTTCCAGCTGTTCATGTGTTATTTGTGTATGTGATATTCTTTATTTCTGCTGATAGAAAACTGAGTTACCTGATATTTCTCTTTTTTATGTAACAGGATCATTGAGAATACTAATGGGTGAAACATGTGCTACCTCTAAAACTCCCAGAATAAATATTCTTGAAGATAATGTGATTTTGACAGGTGGAAAATAAAGGCAGACTGGCAATAGCAGAGCTGTTTAATCCTAGCAACATCTCAGTTTATGATGGTGCATAAGACTTTAAAGGTTAATTTCAGCCAGGATGGACCACTTCAGGAAAAAATCTGAGGAAGGAATACTGCTTCCTTATTTCTCCTCCATTTGGGTTATGAATGTTTTGAGTAACCAAACATAATTGTTTTTCCTTCCAGTTTGCAGCAACTGAACATGTGACATTTTTAATTCAAAAGTATAATTAAAAATAAACAAATACATATATATGTCTGATACTAAGAACGATTTTTTGAGGAAGTCCACTATTCTCCCAAGACAGAAATGTTAAACACCGGAGAAAGGATATACAGATGAAAAAAATGAAACAAAATAAAAAAAACCCACACAGAATTACCACAGACCAGACACAGGATCTTTCCAGTTGCAGCACCTAAGCACTTTGTGAAGGTGCCTTCCCTATTGCATTATGTACTAAAATTGTTAAGAACTATTGCTCTGCAATCACAGCTTACAAAAAATAATCAACCTACTTGACAGTAATCACACAGAGAAGTACTTTGAGTATGAACTCCAGATCCTAAATCCAGAACATGTAATTCAGGAGGCAATATGCTGCTAATCCTGTTATCAAACAGACAGGATTCTCTTTCTGCAACTGTAATTCTTCAAAACAATACTAGGGGAAAGTAGTAATTCTAGGAATTAAGCTCTGGCTATCTGTATTGTGGTTTCAGTGTTAACTTAATTGTTGTGTTAATTGTGTTTTTTGCTGTGTGAAGAGCTGATTCACTCTGCCAATCAGAAAAGCCAAGGCTACTGCAGCTTCATATCTACACATTACCTGTATATTAAAATTAGAAACACTGATTCAACAGCAAAAATGGGGCACTTTACCCCTCCTGGGGTCCCACATGCCTTCTCTTTCTAATCCCTGCAGGCACCAGTGTAACCAGAACCATGCCCTGGTTCTGATGATGAGTTCAGGGATTCAATACACTGGTTTTTCATAAGCATTCATTTCCTTGGCACAACAAAAGCAAAGTGATCAATGGCACACTCCAAGTAGTGCTTTAAAGCATGAATGTGACTCTAGATTTTTGTTTTTCTTGTGAATCAATTGTAGGGAAAGAAGCCTTACAAAACCAAAGATACATTTTTGAAAGAAAGGAATAAATGCAGAAGGAATTAATAATAGTCCCTTATTCAATTTCTAATGTAATTTCACCCTCAGAAATAATTCACATTTCACAAGATATGGTAAACCTGAGCATTTCAGTTGAATGGAAATTGTATTTTGACTTTGGCAGAACAAAAGTAATCACTGTCTGTATTTTAAAAAATACACAACATTCTTAGGATTAGTTCTTTCTCAGAGAAAATCCAAGGAAACCTGGGTTTGCAGAAATACTTACGCTCCTTCCAAGCACTCCTGTGGCCAATTACACTGCTCACCTTTTCTCATGAAAAATACCCTGCAGTTTAAGCAGCCATCAGACAGAGAATGAAAGACTGTCCTTGTATTTGTAATCAAAGGAGCTCAAATACTTGGAAGATAATGTAAATTCAATGTACATGTTTGTCATTGTGAGATAATAAAGAATTTTCTCAATTTTAAGAAATTCTAGGGGGAAAAGACATTTCTCTTTTTTTTTTTTTTGGACAAAAATATTTTCCTCTTACTTGGTTATTTCTCATTTTAAGTCACAATATCATTTGCATCACTCGGTTTGGAGAAATGAAGACTGAAGAGTGAAGTGGGGAATCATCAACTGACTGTTTTATAACACAGAAACTTAAATAGGGAAAAAAATACTCAACACATGCAAACATGAGATGCAGAAGCTTAGTTCTACAAATGATTGACAATGTCAGCAGTAACATCCTGGGGTAATTAAGGCCTGTGTCACTTTCCAGACACATTATTTGGGCTCTGGAAGTCATCAGTAGTTCATCATCTTCAGTATCATCATTTGTACCTCTGCAAAAATAAGTGAATTTATTGACCACAGAAATGTAAGCTTTAGAGCATTTTAGTTTCCTAATAAATATTTAAAATTATTGCTTCCAACTGCACAGTGAAAACAGAGAGAAATTGGCTACTCTTGTGCAAGCTGCAAAATTTAAATGTAAGAAGGTTGTTAGGTCAATCTCTTGAGGGTCAGAGACGTTTTTAATGACTTTGTATAGAAAGGCAGGACTGAGCTCTTAAGTATTTCCTATAATGATATGAGCATAAAAGCAATATATTTCAGGAAGTAACTAAGAGCCATAAATACATTCTCATATTCCTTTGCTTCCCTAATAAATGACAGTAACACAGCATCATTTTTTCCTGAGAGATCTATTTTCCACCTTCACATTTCCATCAATACCAGTGCACACATTTGACTGAGAAATCTGTAGCTGAATATTTTAAAGCATTTTCTGGCTATACCAAAGACCAAAGCTAGAACACACACGTCCTAAGCAAACTTCAGAGGGAAAACTGACTGTGGAGCAATATATAGCTTTTGTCTCTCACTTTCGAGAAGAGTCAGTATACACAATCCAGCATTAATCATACCTTGTGTTTCAGCATGGAAGAAATAGCAAAGTTTCACATAGCAGCTTGTTTGCCACAGCTCATTTCTTCTCTTTCAGTTGGAAATCACAGATATGTTAAGTGAGGTTTATAATAATTTTGGTAGGTTTATAGTTTATTAATGTGTAAGGAAAACGTTAGGGTTTTCTTTTTTAAAGTAACAGAGGAGCAGATGTTTTTTGATGTGCAATCCATGCTGCTCCTCTGCCACCAAAGCAGAACATCTCTGACTCTACAGAAACACAGTATTGTGATAACAACAATCAGGCACCTTTGAGAAAAAACAACTCACTCACTGCTGAAAAATTCCACCCTGGAGTGAAACCTCCATCCCTTTAATGCACTTTCTCATAGTGTTATGTGAACTTAATTATAATGAAGTATGTATTATAATTATTTTCTCTGATTCAAGAAAGTTTGTGACAGGAGACGTTTTAGTCTCCCCGCGTGTCAGTCAGGCTGCTTATGTTTATGCGTATGTCATAAATTCCCCACGGAAAAATAGGAGTGAAAACTAAGCCTTTCTACCTTGCTCATCTGCTGGTAGAACAGCCAATAGTATCAGTCATAAGCATAGAGAGAAGGATTGACCAAAACACTATTTAAGAGAGAAGGTACATATTTTTAAGGTCTTTCTCCATTTTCCAACTTCTCTTGTCACCTTCTTATCCTGCCAGGCCAGAGATGTGTGGGTTCCTAGGAAAACAGACCCCAAAATTGTTGCCTCATTCCTAGATACTTCATGTATCTGCTGCACACTTCAGTATATTCCAGAACAGAAATCTGACTATTGAAAGAATCCTCTTGCAGGCAGCAGGACATCTCAGTCTGAAATACAGCACTAAAGGTATGGCAGGGAAGAGAGAAGGAGGATCAGGGCTGTTGATTCGAGTCTCTTCAGCTGTGAAAAGCTGGTTCTTTTATTTTTGCCCACAACATGAAAATGGTCTCGAACAGGCACAGACAGATTTCTGTATCTCATTAGCGACACTGATGCCTTAGACATCCTGTGGATCTTCTGATTCTCATGCATGAAAGGTAAGGCAATGAATGCCAGATGACAGAGATTATTCCTGTGTAAAACACCTCTACCTGATGTTTCCAAATACTATAAGCAAAATTATCATTACTCACCCTGCCAAAACAATAGGCTGATGTGAAATTTGACTATTTGGACACACTGTTGCTCACAGTTAAGCAGCTTGTGGGACAAAGTAATTGCTTGGAATAATTTCAGACACTGTAATTTAAAGATCATATTCAAAATATCTAAAGCACTTTACAGTCACACCTAAATCTTCCCATCATCAACTCCAGTAACAAAATTGGATACATGTAACCTTCTGCAACATCGTGATTTTCTGAAGATGGAATTTTCCCACTTGAAAGAGGCTATCTTCATGGCAAAGAACCACTTAAATATCTTATGCTGACTTTAATTTCAGCAGCAATTGAAGTGCTGCATCTCAGAGTAGTTAAAAGCTCCAGCATGTATATTACACAAAAACATCTCAAAGTACTGTGACTTTTTCAGAACAGCAAAATGCCAGTTCACAGGGATTTTTGATTACATCTTACAAAATGCAGGATTTGTTGTTGTTTGAAAATAAAAAATACTTTTCTAAGACCATCCAACAAAAGTCTTCCTCCTGATAAGGGACACAAAGACCTACAAGATCCTCTCTGTAGCTACAATATACAGTGCTTGAGCAATTTCATTCATGTCCACGACTGACAATAACAAGATATCAGGGCACAACATCCCCATTAAGAAAAGATAAATGAGCTCCCTCATCATTCTCAACAATGATTAAGCAAAATCAGTCCAAAATGCCAAATTCCCTCATCCCTATCAATTGCACCAGACCCTTTCTGGTAGTGCATCCATAGAAAACAGAAAGGGAATCTTGTGTTGCATTGGCTAAAAGCAAAACTCAATGTAAGACTTATGTAAGAAATGGTAATCATATTCTTGCTCATTACCCTTAAAAGCATTTAACTAAATATTAATGACATTTCTCATACTCTTCCCCCACTTCCCCAAAGCGGCATAAAAAAATGTAATTTCCATAACGTACTATGGAAATATTCAAAGCAAATAATTATAAATTTGCTTAAAAAGAAATTCTGCCAAAATAAGGCATTCATCTGAGCAGTAAGATTGACTTAAATTATGCTAATCTAAATATATATTTGCACAAGCCTAAGCAACATTTATTTGAGTGCTGTGAAATACTGTATATCTTAAGTAAACATATTTATGTGGTTTTCTCACAACAAATACCTAATATCATTGGAAAAAAAAATAAACTTGAAAATGCAGACAAATCCATGTCAATAATATTGAGATTATGAAAATAGCAAATGAGATTTAATATAAGTCCCCATGCTCCTTTTTGTTTGCTCATTTCACCAAAGCATGCACTGAAAGGCAGAATGTGTCATCATCTCCATATCAGGCTTTCTGGATACTGTTAATTGATACAACACAATCAAACCTGCAGCAATCAATAGTATTTTGGGACTAAAAAAGCTTTTTGGTGTATTTATAGTAACACAAAAACTCTGGGGGCTGGCAAAAGATTTCACTGCACAAATAGTACAGTGTGGTCAGGGAAATGACACAGAAACCACCATTTCCCAAGTTGATCTGGTACTGAAGAGAAGCTGGATAAAACACAAGCAAAAAATATATTTTATATTTACAAATAACCTGAGGAGGTGGTAAATGGTAAATATTGAAGGCAATCACTTTTAAGTCAGGAGAAACGGAATCTGTGCTATTGAGTATCATTACCACCGGTGTGTTACTTTTTCATTGCATTTTATTTACATTTTTCCACATTTTAATTAAAGAGAGTGGCAAGAATAATAAGCCAAATAGCAATTTGTAATACTAAGATAGCATTTTTTGCACTAAAAAAACCAAAACAGATTTCATTTATTTAGGATATATGCTTTCCAGTACATTGTTTTCACAGAAAACAGATAAGTAGAAATATCTCCTAAAGCAATGACTTGCAGTTCTCAATACTAATTTTTTGAATTAGATGTTATTTTGTGCCGTAACAGAGCAGACTATTTGATACACACTAATTAGTGTAGCTAACGACTGGTTTTACACACTTCTTACTTTGAGGAGAACATCCACACTAAGTAGAAGAAAAAATTTACATTTCCAAGCATGCCTCCTTACAACGACATAAGGAGAGGCTTAATCATAATAATTACCTTGAACTTACTGCTACAGCCTTCTCTGCTGGAGAAATGTGCAGGTTGCAGCAAGATGGGGGTCAGTCCCTTCTCACAGATAAAAAGTGATAGGACAAGAGGAAACAGCTTCAAGGGATGCCAGGGAAGGTTTAGGTTGGATATTAGGGAAAACTACTTCACTGAAAGCATTGTCGAGCACTGGAACGTTGATGAGCACTGCTCAGGGAAGTGGTTGAGTCACCATCCCTGGAGGGATTTAACACTTGGGGCATGTAGGGTTTAGTGGTGGGCTTAGCAGTGCTGAGTTAAGGGTTGGACTTAATCTTTGGTTGGACTTGATCTCTGAGGTCTTTTCCAACTGAAAGCACTCTATGATCACCTTTGCAGCCAGGAGAAAGTAACTCATCACTCAGAGCTTACATGGAGACTCCAGTCTAATGGCCAGCATTGGTGGAAGGGAAGGCCCCTGTTCACATTCTCACGCAGCAACTACTAAACCATACAGGCAGAACTCCACCTTCAAAGGTTGCAGCGGAAATGCAGCATTTATGGCTCAGCTTACTAATGCAGCTATCACATTTTCTTCCAACTGCACATCCCATGGTGTCACCTTGGCCCCTGAAGAGCCTGTGTTGCCATGAGTGTTTGTCTGTGGTGTAACAGCTGCATGCTGAGCAGAAAAGCAAGCAATTCTCTCTTCTGTGTATTCTCAGTAACCACTTCTTGTCAAAGGATGCCATGATTCCTATCTAGGTGTTATTAAATGTACAGTAGGTGTTTTCACTGCAGTATACAGGTAGTGTTTGCAATGGTAGAAAAACACGATTATGGGGAAGATGATGGATAATGGAGCAGGTTTTTCTCCCTTTATTTGGAATACTGTTTCTATGAGCTTGTCTGAAAGGCAATTCCTCTCCTTTCGACCTTGACCTATTCTGTGAAGCATGAAAGCAGACAGACACCTCTTTTGTGAACGTCAGCTCCTGAACAGTCGATTTGAGAGCAGACAGATTCTTACCCTCAATAACCTTATTCAAATACAGGACAAATAAGCTAATGTGGCTTACAGAAGTTATATCTCACACAGAGATATCAGGAATGCATGCATGCATTTTCTTTTAGTGTAAACATATCCTGCTGGATTCTCCTCTTATTTGGACAAGGTAGAACTGCTTATGGTTAGAGTTGAAAAATCTTACCATTTGGTAAAGATAAAAAAAAAATCATCAATAATGCACAGTCATTTTTCAGGATGAAAAATGAAGATTATTTGAGAAAAGTTAGTCTTACCCACAAATTTCCATACTTTTTGTTGTTGTTTGTTGCTGTTGTTGGTTTTTGTTCTGCTTGTTTGTTTTCACACAGCTTCATTCCTGCTCTCACTTTGCACCAAGGTGTTTTGAAGTGGCTGGATACACCAGGCCTAAAGATCACCTCTGGCACTGCACAGTGTACAGAAAAAGCCTCTCCTGCACCTCTATGTATGACACACCTTTTGCTTCCTCCTCTGCAGGGACAGTGGCTTTCTAAGGTGCAATGCAAAAAGCCAAAATAAAACATGCTGCATCTCTGCCTTCACCAAATTTGTTTTATTATTTTCTTCTCCTGTTTTGGTTAATCAAGACCAGTAAGAAAATTGGCAAATGGCGTTTTTGTAAGAGAAGGCATTAATGAAGGCTTATCCAATGAATAAGCACCACCATTCATTGCACTGCTGATATAAACCATTCATGTCTTACATTTTTCTAAGTCTGTACCCTCTCATTTAATGTTACCTCAGGTTCACAGAAAGTTTTGCAATCCAGAGAGTTAAAGAATGTTTCTTTTATATTCCTTCACATACCATCAAGCCCATTATGATGGCTGTAGTTTCTTTTCCCCAAAATACTTAATGTAGAGTGATTGGAGGGTGCAAGCAGTCGTTTTGCACTTGGACTTTGAAGGCTTGGTGTAGACCTGATTACATTGGGTTTCACAGCAGGATGTATCTCTGTTTGAGACAAAAGAGAGAGAGAGAGAGAAATTATATCTACTTGATTTTAAAATAAATAAAACAATCTATTCCACATATGAAATTTACTTTTGATTTTCAGTGAAAAGAAAATTCCATCTGCACTTGTGTGTTTACAGGGCCTTGAACAACACGAGTCTTCATACCCACAGGTTTCTTACTGACCCTCCAAGTAAGAAAAATCTATCTCACTTTAGATTACCTGAGTTTAATTCCACAGTGCAGGTACGGAAGGATTTGAGGTTGAAGAGCTAACAAATACAAAACAGCCTGAAATGGGTGTGTTTATATTTTCCTACCCTTTTGAGGTTTGCATTTAAGCTACACACCCACAGATTTTAGCCAGCAAATAAAAGCATTTTACTGTAGTGAAACCACCTCAATATCTCAAGCAATTCAGTATTTTCTGTCACAATAACAAGCTTTAAGGGATCTTCCCATACACAAGTCACAAGGTGCAGGAGTCAGGGGTCAGACACTGTAGGGCTCTGCAGCTAAAACTACCCCAAAACTGCAGTGGGAACACTTCCATACAGAGCCATTACTGGGGAACTCCAAACATCCCAGAGTATCTAGTATGTTTCATGGAGCAAGATTATTCTGGAGAAGGAGGAATAAAGAGGGTAAGAGGCAGTAAAGCCCAGCTGACCAGCACATTTCAAGGCGGCAGATGCTGTGTTTGCCAGGAGCTGACACAGCTGCATGGAAATTTCTCAGTTATCTGTAGATAAAAGTGGCAAACAGGAGCCTCGGCTGAGTCTGCTGGTCCCTCACTAGGAATTTGCTGAACCAATTAATTAATTCCCATCACACATTTGGATTCAAAATGCCACCCCTGTGTCCAGCCTTGGGTGGACCCAGACTTGTGTGGGAAGCCAGCTGCCCGAGGGCAGGTCCCTGTGACACAGCTGCAGGTCATGAGGCACTCGCAGCCCAATTAACAGCAGACCTCTGATGACCCCAGGCAGCAGAAAAGGCTGAGGAGGTGAGGGCAGAGGGGCTGGGAGTCAGATCAGCAGAGTCAGCTGCCCAAGACAAGTGAGATCAGAACACAAAAATTAAGTACTTTCCCATTTGCAGCCCAGGTTTACAGCTCCTGAAAAGTGCATCTTATTTATCAAATGGAGCACAGAAACCAAGAAGATGCAAGATCTACACTGGGACCAGGCATGCAAGGAGAAGCCTCTCCAGCCTCTGCCATCCATGGCTATCAGGAGAAAGAGAAACCACTGCACAAAATCAAAACCCACTGCTACAGCATGTTTTTCCTCCTTTAGGAATGCCCAAGGTCTGATATCCAAGAGCTTGCCTGCCCTGCCTGGAGCTCTCAGTCTCGTGGCCTTGGCCAGGCTGCACTGGAAGAGTGTGGCAAGAGGAGATAATGCCAACAATTCTTACACTGGACAAGACTCTGCTTCATTGTTCACCACTGGTTTTAGTTCGGGCTTGTAATCACACTCTCCAAGCATGAACACCTGCCCATGAGAGGCTTCAAAAGGGGCCAGATAAGAAACAGTAGGGCACAGAAATACATGTGCAAGATTAGAACAGCAGAGAGGGAAGACACAGGTAACCAATCACCTCAGGGCAGATCTGTGGATTTGACGTCACCAAATTTCCCACCACTTAATTAGATGAGAGCTTTTTACTGCCATTCACTGCAGAATTCATCTGCTTTTCATACAGAAAAGATTTCATGGCATGTCCTGGTTTTTTTTTGCTGTGGGGAATAAGCATCTCATATTTTGCTTTTTTACTAAAATGGGAACAGAGGAATGCTTAATGTTATGAACATCAATGATTGCTAAGGCAAAACTCTAAACTGAAATAAAAACACTTGCACCGTTTGCTGAAGGTAATTGGAATTTGCATTCTAAAATGTTCACTTAGCAATCTTTTCTAATTTTCTGAAGGAAATGGTAGATTTCCAGGGCTAACGACACTAAAATATTAATTTATTTGCCAAAGAGCTCAAGCAGCAACCACAATAATCCCAGCAATTGCATCAACTTATGAGAACTCCATCTCCCTTCATCTGCAACCTACAGGAGAGGTAATCTTATATTTTCAGGGTGAGCAAACAGTTGAGGAAGGAAGCATTTCCCTACCACAACTTGTATTTAGTTCAGAAGTCACTAATCCTCCATTAGTTTACCACAAAGGTTGTCTTTTCTCTTTTTGCAGTGGAGGAAGGTAGCAAAACCAAGCTCTATATTTAAGTTCTGGAAAGGAACTCAGCTGAACAGCCAGGACCACTTCCCAATGGACTGAGTCCTTCCTGTGCAGACCTTTACATCTTACTTCACTCCTTCTGTACGTATAGACTTGCTTCCAATATTTTCACTCTTTAGATGAGCACTTTATTACCAGCTGCTTCATCACACCCAAGCAGAGTAATGAGGAATTTCAGGGGTTTTGCCAATTATCCCTTCATATAATTGTATCATGGAATAATAGTAATTAAAAACTTTTAATTCCTGCTGCTCTTATCCTTGTTCTATTGCCTAGCACTTCACTGAAAATCATCTAGCCACCTGCACCTTGTTCTAACTCAGCGAACTGACTGTAGCATTCAAATTATCCCATTACCCACGTAACAAATGACCAGTCAGCCACATTCTGAAATTAAAAAAAAAAAAAAAAAGAGTAAGAGATAATGTTTCAAAAACACATTAGGAACTCATTTTATAGGACCAGATTTCAGCCTCAAGCAAGTAAATAACAATATTAAAAACTTCTCCCTTTTCCACTATGTCAGTAGGGTAAAAAAATAAAAAAACCCGAAGTAAACAAAGGGAGGCTGAAGTATTCTACAGAATCACCTCGATAAACATCCTGGATTCCAGAGGGGCTTAGGCAGCTGCACCTTTCTCTCACCTCATCTCCTCAACATGAATCCCAGCTGGAGTGTTAGCCTGGTTTCCTTATAACTAGGAGGTAATATAGGACATTTAATTAGCTGGGGGTTCACCTTAGCAGCTTTGTTTAGGGTGCACAGTGATGACAGATGAGAATACAAGGAATTAGCCCCAGATCTTGAGAGAACAGGGCATAATTTTAATGCCTGTCTTACCTCACCTGTGGAACCTGCAGCCAAGATGCAGAACAGGGATAAAGGGAAGTGATGACTCAGGATGTGCAGGGCACTGAAATCCTCTTTGCCTTACCAGAAAGATTGAAAACAATAGTGCCCTGACACAGTGTTAATCGTATGCCAATAAATATCTGTGCGAATAGCAAAGCATCAATCTTAAAAAGAAAATGAATGTCTCCCATAAAGTTATGATACGATATATGACACTAATTTTTATGAGAAAAAAAATGCAAGATTTACTTACTTACTGGAACTGCAAAAATCCCAAATAAAATAAAAAGATCACAAACAAACTAAACTAAAAAATTCCACCAAGCTACATGGCAAACAAAAAGCCATTTTCTAGCCATCCCTATAAAGCTAATTCAGATAAATATACTCAACTGCACTGGGTTCACTTCATTTCCTCAGCTGTAGTGAGATACATGTAGTTCCCATACAGTCAAATACTAAGCAGTCTCTACAGACACCTGGCATATTTTGCACCGTTAATCTTCTACCAGACCTTCATGTAAGTTCACAAAATTCTGTCTGAGAGTGTTCATCCATTTACCCACATTAAACCTACAGACTTAGACCCCCAGAGGAGTCAAGACAACTCCTCAAAGGTTACATAACATGACACTAAAAACTTGTGGTGTCTTCTAAGTTTACCCACATTACCATTTCCTCTTTAAATGCACTGACAGGTCAGCTGGATGAACCATGCCCTGTCCAGCATCCCCTCTCATAGCCACAACTCCTCCAAGTCAACCAAAATAGTCCCTTCAACAAACACAACACACACAGCTGGGATGTCTGTATTATCCCTGGCTTTTTTCTTAAACTTCAGGGCAGGAGGAATCAAAATTTAGTGAGAATGGCATTAATTTCTCATTACCCACATTCTTGCAGTAAGTATTTTGAGAAAATTGATGTCCTGGCAGAACAGTTGTAAGTACATTAATTGCCAATTTCTATTCCAGTAAGGCAAGAGACTGTTTACTTTGATCTAGTACCAAAAAAAAAAAACCCTCCTGGTGACTGAAATTACGAGCAAAACATCTAGACTGAGCTCTACACCCAGTTGTAGAGTTCACTTCTGTAGAACAGGATTAATACACAGCAGATTTATTCACTGCTTCTCTGATCAATGGATTGATTTCTATATTCATTTGGATATTAACAGCCTTGGGGTTACCACAATTCTTATATGACTGTGCAAATATTTAATATTCACTGATGGTTCCTTGCAAGGAATCACTATTACTAGGATTGCTCCTTTCCCCATTAGCTTATGAGTTCATTGTTCTCCTGGTTGTGAACTCAGTACGCATTTCAAGGCACACTTTAAACTTAGGTCATCAAATAACAAGGCATGTGTCTTAGGGTGGCTGAGGTCCCCTGCTTTTAAGTAAAAAGTAGTATTGCAAATGGATACAAAGGGCACAGTAGAGCATCCCTCAGCATTCTGAGTATCTCCCCTCTGAGCAGTTTTTCTGTTTATTTAGACAGCCAGACTATTTTTCACATTCTCAGTCACATCAGGTTTCACTCTGGCACTTTAAACCAGTATCAGGAGGACTTCTGCCTCTATCCTGCAAGTTCAACCATGCAGTTTTGCAACTCATAGTGGATCACCATTCTTATTAATTTATTAACTTCAGCATTTTTTCTTGTTACTAAAAGCAGAAATCTCTCTGGGCATGCCAGATGATGAAGCTTCAGTATACACTGAATGTTCCTTTGGTTTGTTATTCTCTGGAGGCAGATACGCACCTAAATACCCAATGATACATGACAGTGGTTTTCTGGTGCTTTTTATCTTCAGAGGATTCCCAGCAAGTTCACAATGTCGATCTGCATCTGAGAATTTTAAAGAATAAAACTCAGTTTAAACATGTTACTATTATGAACAGAGAAGGACACACCAACCAGTTTCTGACTTGCATTTTTAACACAAATCTGTTTTTTTCTTTTAGCCCACCTTTTAGGTTCTCCTTTTTTCCATCAATACTTCTATTCATGAATATTTACAGGCAGGACTTGTCCTCATTCATACAAGTGATGTTATGATTTTTTTTTTTTAAGTTAATGTAAGTTTTAACACCAGTTAGATTGCAGTTTTTGCTTACAAAGTCTTTCTGTAGATAGTCAGCCAGGCAAATGGAACACAGATGAAAATATGAATACTAAAAGAAATGCAGTTTTTGCTATTAAAATTATTTACATTGAATTAATTTTTGTTTTCTACAAGCTTCTCTGTCTCTAAATGGGGTAATACAGAGTTAAGGACTTAAAGCTGGGACTACTGATTTTTGTCATACAACTCTTGACTGTAAAGTTTTCAACAAAATGGTCAGTTGCAACCAAGCACTACAGAGCTCAAAGGTCTCAAAGATCATAACTTTCTGCTTAGTACATGAAAACTAGCAGTGCAGCAACTGCCTTAAATTTCCTGCTGCTACTATGAACACACAAGCAGAGATTCTATCCACGTGTTAACACAAAGTGTTAACATAAAGAGGTTCATCCTTAGACAATGAAGTTTGTCAACTTAAGGCAAAAATTGAAAAGGCATTAGGTTTCAGTAAATAATTTCAAGACAACTGGAAATAGACCATCCCTTTTTTTCTTTTGAATTATTCAGAATGATTGGGTTATTTGTCTTCCAAGAGCACATAAAAGCCCCCATACAGAGCTTCCAGTATCCCTAGAATACAGGTATTCTCTTCTGGACAAAATTGCATTCATACAGTGATTACATAGATTGGGAGCTCTCTCAAATGGAATAACTTCCTCCTAATACCTACCTACAAGTTTTGCAGAGGGGTCACATTATAAATGGATTATAATTTCAACTCCTCCCTGTGTTTCACCAAATTCTTCGTGTTTGCTTCATTCCAGCACGAGACAGAGTAAACAGTAACAGGAAGAGGATAAGACACCATGTAGAAGAATTTACCATCCCTTTATCTATTCTAATCTAGATCTGGGCAAAAAATCATGAAGATTGTGAATGCACAGCGATGACTGGAATAAGTATTTCAGATGTTCAAGATGTTTTCAGTGCAACAGACAAAGCACGACTCACTTTAATAGATTAAGGAATCTACCTCATATTCTGGAAATACCAACGGGTTTCAAAGGTTCCAAAGCCCTAATGCTGAGTACATCAAGTACTTCATTATTTTTTCTTAATCACTGTGCTCAGTAAAACATACTGTGCTCAGGAAAACAAAAATCAAAAAATGTAAACCCGGTGCCTGGAATATTTTTAATATTGCAAAACACCTGAAATATTTTAAGTGGTGGAGCAGAATGATGTGTCTCCACTGACTCTCTCAGTAAAATAAGCAGAGGCTATACAGTATTTTATAGCTACTTTGAGAACAGCAAAGCATCGCCTTAGAAGTAATTAGCAAGAAAATTTTCCATCTACGTGTCTTCACTGTAAAAAAAGATATTGAATCATGGAGTGGTATTTATATGCTGACTGGGAATACACACTGCAAGGAGAACACAATTTTCATGCTTGAGATAAAGCATGTTCATCAAAGGTGAGTATTCCAAAGCACACGTATCTATTGAAACAGTAAAATATGTTTAACAGCAGCAAACTTTGATCCACAATAAGGTGCTCCCATAAAAAGTATAATAAAGTTTATGATCTTTATGCAGAACACAGAGAAAAACATAGAAGTCATTTTGTGCATCATTCTCAAGTATAAAACCAGAGAATAAAATTTGGGTAGGAAGTTATCAGAACTCCCAAAATTTAAAGCAAGTCCTAAAATCAAATATGTTCATACGAACAATAAAAATCTTAGTAAGATCAGTGAAATAGTGGAAGCTATGAGAAAACATACATTTATAACAAGAATGCATCTTATATTTTTAGTGTATTTTTCCAACATAGCAAAAGCAGAAAGTGTGCTGGTGTCTGTAGCAATAGATTATGAAGGTGTGAGGAAAATATACAAGAAAGATAAAGACAGAGCAGAAAAGCCAAATGCATTCCTTGTATCACTGTTCATTGCAGAAGCACTTAAGGAAGCTCACTTCCAAACTACTTTTATGTGGAAATTGTGAGAACTGTGTCACATTGAACCGTCCATAGGAAATATTTCAAAACAAACTGGTTAATCAGTAAAACCAAGTTACCAGGACCGGGTGGAATTAATCCAAACTGCTAAGCAGACACGCTGCTGGTGTTCAATGAATGCTTAAATGGTCTTGGTTCAAGAGAACAAAAACAGGGCAAATGTGAAATATGATAACATTCTTCAGTAAGTAGGTCTGCAGAGTGGCAAAGGTTGCATTATTAATAGAGGCACATGGTTAAATTTGGAAACATCAAGGGAGCCAACAAAGTCCTTGGAAGGGAAAACAAGTTTAATGTGTTCACATTACTCAGTGGTGTGTCCTTGCAGCAAGAAGGACAATGGCGTCCTGGGCCCCGCGAGTGCCCAGAGAGGGAGGGAGCTCACCTCTACCCTACATGGTCCATGGCAAACAACAGGCAGGCCCCGTGTTTACCTCTGGGATCCCCACTAGAGGAGACACAGCACACAGGAGCAGGGCCAGCTGAAGGAGACTCACCAAGCTGATGGGGTGCTCGAATACAGCACATACAGGGCCTGGGGAAGCTGGGCCTGGGCAGCCCTGAGGCGAGGACAAGGGGACACTGAGCCAGAGCCTTCCCAGAGGAACAGGACAACATGCTGTTCCTGTCTGTGGCAACAGCCCGGCTGAGAGACCGGGAGTTGTTAGATATAAGGACAAGATTATTTACTCCGAGGTTGATCAAACACTGGAGCAGGTGCCCAGAGAAGCCCTGCAGTCTCCATCCTCGGAGATACAAAAAGCTCATCTGGCCAAAAAGCCCATGAGCATGGGAACCTTATGCGAGAGGTGGGATTAGAGACCTCCAGGGTCCCTTCCTACTTAACATGACCTATAATCCAGTAACTGCCAGTCTCACAGGCCTGCCAGGATCCTCGGAGGGGACCATGATGTGTCCACATGCAGTTGATCTGGCGTCCAATCTGGCATTTGAGAGAGCTTTTACCAAACTGTGTGACCAAAGATCTCTGCAGTCCAGCTGTTACAGGGTAAAACAGACTTTTTCAGGAATTAGCACCTTATTAAAATTAATTGTCTATGTAATCCTCAAATGATCTGTGCTGTTCAACATTTAAAAGGGCTGGAAAAGAGGTGATTAGAGAGATAAAATTTCCTGATGAGAAATTTCTTAGCATAATGAAAGCTAAAACTGATGGCAAAGGATAGGCGCAGCATCAAGCAATCCATGTAAATGAATTCTGAAGGGGTAAAAAAACCATAATATATATAGATATAATAATGGCTCCTACACCACCACAAAACAGAAGAGAATTCATGGAGTCAGCATCAACAGCTTTCTAAAAATACCTAGACAATACTAAAAAGAAATCAAAATCAGAATGTTAGAAATCACAATGATAGGAAAATAGAAAAAATGGCTCTGTAAAATTATGGGAAATCTGTATCTTGAAGTGCACATAATTTGGGGCACCATAACCCTAAAGAGGATACAGCACAACTAGAAAAATTCTAGGAAATAACATTACAAACCAGAATGTGAAACACATATTTTTATGAGGCTTTAAAGCTGCCAAGCATGATGACTGATGTGGGCATTACAGAGGTGAATGAAATCAGTAATGTCAAGAAAAAGATGATAACAAATGAGGCTGTACTTTTAGATATGAAAGTATATTCTAATTATTTCCTTTTTTAAAAAATTAGATTTGTAGGTCTCTTAAGCTTAGAGACACTCTCATTAGCAAGTTGACATTCCACCATATCTCTGTCAAAATGCAGATCATCTAATGAATGTACTGTATTCCCTGATTTGTATTCTTCTTAGAAACTCTGGAAAAAAATAATATACTGTCAAATATTTTGTTGGCTATTAAAATCTGGCACAAATTGTATTCAAAGATAACAACAGAGAAAATATTTTCATCTTAGATACAGCTAAAAGCTGTATCTATAAAAGTTATCTTCCATAGCTATCAAAATCAAGGATCCAAAACATAATTTGTGAACCAATACCCATAAATGTTACTCAACTCAGATGAATGGGTAGCTTTATGTCAGTAAAATACAAACTTTATGCTTACAAAGACAAATCAGTAACATTTTGCATATTCTACTGTTTCCCCTTGCCTTTGTTTCATCAAACTAGATCACTAGCAAGTACTATGTACCACATTTGTTAATGAATCTGAGGATTTAAACATAATAAATTTTCATCATGATCAGTACACCCATTTCCAAATACCTATACATATATTATATGGATAATACATTACCATGCACCAAAAACATTTTAACAATCATGTCTACACAGACAGCATGTAGTTATCCAGATCCAAATTACTATAATTAATACATATATTTATAGTGATAAAGCTATATCCAAGCAATGGAAAAAAAAATATCCCTCAAAAGCCTCCCTGTGCTGAAGCAATAATGTTTATAGACACATGGCTCACTGCCAAGCATTTATCAACCTGCCTGTGAGCTGCAAACAGATCCAGGCTCGTCAGTGAATGCTGAGAAGAATGCTCACTTTGCTTTTCTCTAATTAAGAGACCTTCCTCAGACAGGATGATCTTGCTTAACTTTCTAAAAAAACGTGCAATATATTCCAACTAAAAAGGAGGCAGTGCATGAGATTTAGACCACGAGAATTTCCTCTTACCAAAGCAGTTCACCAATTCTAATTATTCCAGAAAAACCATCAGACAAGTTTATTGTCACCAACCACAGTGAGTCTATTAAGTTGAGGCAGAACAAAGTTTGAGCTTTCCATGATAGGCTGTGCTCCCAGCAGGAGGTGCTGTGCCTTCTCAACCTCCTGGTGGCCATCCCGAGATTGAACTGGGATGTAAATGCATCATCTGCACTACCTCCTGCTGGCATCTGAGCAGGGGTCATGCTACAGGCTTCATTAATGAGGAAAATCTAATTCTCTGCACTATCTGAAGGAATAAAGAACACAGAATAGGACCTTGCTTTCTGCCAGTGGATATAATGGGCTGACGGAGAGGATGTGGGTGGACATTCAATAAGAGAAAATGCTCTGTTGAAAACCTGATTTTCACCTAAAAGATGCTTGGGCCTTAGGTTATCATTCCCAGAGGCTTCCATGCTCTTCCAAGACAGCAGAAGTACCTGCAGATGCATTCAGGTACACAGGTGGAATGCAAACACCAATTTATTTTATGACTGAGCTGTGACACACTTGTTCAGACAGTCCTTCTCAGATCTGGGAATCAGTTTCATTTACAACCTGGCACTTCAAAATATTGCACAAGACTAAGCGGGCATAAAACCTGGCATGCAGCTGGGATAAGTGTCCTACCAATCCTTCTGTCTTCAGATTTTATGGTTGCTGAGTGTTGTTATGGTGCCTAATGCAATATAGTCGGGAAATGCAGTTACATTTTCAAGAACTGGTTTGGCACACACAGTCAGGTGAGTCTGACAAAGCATCTAAGCAGCCATTAGATTAAAGTTTCTGCAAACCAACATGGAAAACAAATCCCAAATCAGTTCTTGCGCATTGTAACCATCTCATGCCATATCACACCATGGGTGACCAGGTACTCCGGCCAGGTTATTAGTTAAGCATGACTGTAACATTTCTAAGACCAACACAGATATTCATTCGATACTGTAATTACTCAGTGGATCCAGCACAGGAAATCATTACTGCTAATTAAATACCTTGTTTAAAAATCTAAAAAATATTTGCTTTAAGATAACCTTAGAAAAGAATTCAGGGCATTCTGAGGAAAAGAGAGACTATTTAGTTATAACATTAAAATCTACAGAGTGCACGGAGAACAGGTCACCAGATGTTAGCACAGGAATAAAACTACTAAACACTTTGCTCTTTACTTTTTTGCCTTTGCTAGAGCAAGAATATGACAACGACAGTGCAGGTAAGAGCACTGTAATGATTCCACAGAAAGAGAGATTGCCAGAAACAGCACATGGATTGTGGGTATGTGCATGACTTCAATTAGTTGAGGTATAATTTGGTCTCCACCATTAGAACATTATTTTAATGCTGTGATCAAAAACCAATAACTATTGTGACCTTTTTCCCTCAACCTATGTTAGGTCTAATCAGGAAGCATCAGAATTCAGAGAGACAAAACCACAAGGTCCAAAATTTGCTTTAAGCAAAAGGAATAATGAAAGACAGACACTAGAGGGGAAAGAAGAGAATTTCTACTCTTACCGTTAATCTGATGTAGAATTCTTTCACTCAAAGAAGCAAAAAGAAAATACTCACAGCACTACCAGGCTGAAGCAAGAATGACTATTCCCTGCTGAAAAGCTCAGCTTTTTAGTCCTCTCTTTTAAGGTTGAACATGTGTTCTAGTATGATGATTAACAGTTGGATGAAACTTTTTTCTTCTCCTTAAACAAAAGTTTAATATTTTGATTTTTTTTTTTCACTTCAGTGAGTGAGAAAAAACAGGGATATAAATAAAAATATCTAAGGTTCAAGTGAACCTCTAAATTTTCCTCCATGATTCAGAAGAAACATAAATTTAAAGGTACAATACCTTTCTCTCAGAAAGTAACTTTTATTTTGGATTGAGGATTAAAAACATAATCCTAATCCAGCCTCAGACATACTTCTTCCATGAAGAACAACTCATTCACACAGTCAACATATGGTTTCCTGATATCTGAAAATTGTTCCTAACTTGCATAGATTTAGAAGAAAGAAAATGGCCAAAAGAACAACCAAAAAATTAGACAAGGACAATGAACAGAAATATTCAGCAAGTTTTGGTGTACTGCAGAAGTAGGTGAAGAGTTTGCATATGCGTAATGCCTGGTCTTAAAGTACATAAAGGGAAAATAATTACTCAAAATCAGATTTTAAGCCTCCATGGAGTAAATTTCTTATAAACAATGTAGACATCATCTGCATCCCAGATGAGTATGCTGGGAAAACATTTAGTGTTAATCTAGTGAACATGGTTATAAACCCCACATCTAATGATCTTAAAAGTTCTCTTCAATTCTAATACAATTGACAGTACAATGAGCCAGCGCAGCTCATCCTGGAATACCAAGCATCTGCTCCAAAAACTGTATCTATGGAAGACTGGAAATCATAGCCAGACAGTGTGAACAGTAAAACAATGTGCCCAGTGCAGATACAAAAGCTGTTGAAATATTCAGTGACTTTGCAGCAGAATTTACAGACATAAGCAGGTGAAGAGACTTACTGTCACTATCTACAAAAACTCATTGCCTTTTGTCATACTACTAGAAATTCATCAGGTCTTTATATTTTGGCCATAAAAGAACAAGCATAATGCAGAATTTTATTTAGAACTAAAAGTTAAAACTGGAACAGAGAAAACCAAAATGATGCAACTATGATGTCATAATAAACATGGCTATCACCACCCTCTAATTGTCACAGTGACAAAGGACTGTATTGCACACCACATTTAAATTACTATGAAACCCCAGGTCCTGATTCTTTGACCAATCCCACTGAAAAAAAGTACAACATGTACAGATCTAGAGGTTCTGCTTGGCAAACATATAAAAAAACAACAGAAAAGCCTAGTAGGAGGAATGTATGTTGTGGCACTGATTTTCCCTTCCTGCCCCCCATTTTTTGAAATGTCAATTTTTGAAATGAGGTACTAGTTATCCCCTTTTTAATTAATTTGAAACGATTCCACAGCCCAAGATCTGTTCAAGGCAACCAGACTTTATCCAATGTGTCGGTGATATGCTGGACAAACAAAAAGAAAAAAAAAATGAAAAAGCAAAAGCGTATAGACAAGAAATGTTTATTGAAAAAAGAAAATAAAATTAAAAGACAAAAAAAAATGGGTGGGAAGCACGGCACACAGAACTAAGAATCAAAAAAACATCTTACATTCTGCCTTAATGGCAGCACAGTTAATAGGGACAAAGGGGCGTCGCGCTGCCTGCCGCAGCCGGAGGGTGTTTTTGCAGACCTGCCGGGCCAGCTTTGTCCAGCAGGTGGTGTGCAGGAAGAAAGCCTGCCGCGTTTTCACCGCCGACTTGGGGCTGCCCGTGTTCCGCACCGGGGTGCCCTGCGTGGCCTGCCGGGACAGGTGGGTCCGCACGTGCGGTTCCTGCGGGAAGGGACAAAGAGAGCGTCACACACAGCACTCAAACATCCCCGAGCTGGACAAACTCATTGGAATAAGCAAATAAAATGTCTAAGCATGCGGACCCGATATTTTCTGTGCCTGAGCTCTTCTCAAAGGAAACTTTTCAACAGTTTTTCCCAAAACAACCTTGGGTAAAAAATATTCTTTTCCCATAGCAACAGATGTTGTTTGCTATTTCTGTTACTTAGCCAATGGGAGAGGTGTCAGCCCAATGGACCAATAACGTGCCTTTGTAGCGAAGCATGTTATAAATGGGCTGAATGAATTGTAAATAAAGCCGCCTGATTTCTACTGCCTTCTGACTGGAGTCAAGCATCTTTATTTTGTGTCCCATTACGACATAAGCACAAAAAAACAGGCCTATGTAAGGAGCTGTAAGCCACAGAGCAGACAACTCTATTGAGAATGGATTTACAATGCCATCCTAAATGAGATATTGTATAGTATATTTAACATTTCAGAGGTAACACACCATTTGACTGACAAATTGACATTTGTGCGCTAAAAATGCAGGAAGCATATGCTTGTTTATACAAGAAATAGTCAAAGATATGGCAAGGCCTGAGCACTGCACAATTCTACTTAACACAGAGAAAGGATTAATAAACTGAGTTTTGTAACACTGAAGTTGAATACATATGTAAAAAAACATTCCATTAAATAATCAAATCACAGCAGTCTTGTGAAAGCACCATGTTTTGTTCTAGAAAAGTTTGTCCACACAATCCTACCTCTGTAGGTTGGCTGGAAGACAGTTTATCTTCATCTGTCTGTGTGGGCATTTTCAGGCCACCATATTTCTTCCAATAAATCCAGCAAGATGCACACAACCTACATTGCATATTAGGAGGGCCCCAAGAATACCATTGGTGAGACTGCGGAGCTAAGGAGGAGAAAGCAGCACAGGTGAACTGGTGCATGTTACCTTCACTACAATAAATCCAAATGCTGTTATAGATGACTGTATATGGCTATAACATATGGCAATATCAGAGCATTGCATGGATAAACATTTAAAATATTTCACATGGAAAGTAAGACCTGGAACTGTTTGTTGCTTTATTTTTTTACAAAAGCACCACAGAAGTCAACTCCATATGGAAATACTTTTAAAATGAATTTCAACCAGGGACTTTGTATTGCTGAGATTTTCTCCCAGGGGACTACCAGAAAAAAAAACCCAAACCCACTATTTCTAATCTCACCCTGGAAGACAGGCTTATTATGCTGGATTTTATATCTGCTCTCATACAACTTCTGTTGAGGGCTGCTATTTCAAGAAGTCCAACAAAAATTATCAGAAATGCACAAAATATTAGAAAGAAATAATAGTCCTCCCCATGTTTCCCAACAACAGCGGGGAGGGGTGGGGGAAAGCCAAAACCATTCAAAGAAGAAAAACAGCTCAAAAACCCTGCAGCCTTAAAGAAACAGCAAGGATAAATTTGAATCTAGCTTTGTGAAGGTAAAGGAATAATATATCAATGCCATCACATACAACTTAAATTTTTTGAGCTTTATGAATTGTTAAAAAATAAATCATAAAGTAATTTGAATTAATACACTGAAGGCAGCTCTAACTTTAAAGTCATTTCTGCCATAAGAGTAATTGCAAATTATCCTCTGTCACATGCTAACAAAAGTACATACCTTTTCTTTTTTTTTTTTTAAGAGCACATATTAGATTCACCTAAACTCTTGAGTCATTAAAAAAATGTATTTACTTACTGTAGCAGCTTTCACAAGCCCGACCTATTACTGTGGCTTGTGCCTGGTAAGAGGCTCCCATTGCTCCGTTGACTGCAGCAGGTTTCCCATTGTTGCTGGATATTTGATTGGGATTTGGCTTATTGCTTTAAGTAAATTTTTTTAAAAGTTGAAAAAAAAAAAAAAGGTGGTTTTATTAACTGGTTAGTCAACTTGAAGACAATCAATCTAATTCTGAAATTCTGATCTGTGCTGACAACATCTATAAAGTCTTCTCTAAACAGCAAGAGTAATTTTTGTACTCTTATCATTTTCAGCATTGCCAGACACTTGCTATGTTAAGAGCTGCTCTGATACTCCAATTTACAGTTCTTTAGCATGCTCACGTGGTCTAAACTACTTGGCAAGCTCATAAAAGACCAAGTCTCAGGGTCAAAGCGTTAACAAAAGTCTGACACAGCACAGAATTTAAGAAGGTGGTTCTAGTCAATAGATAAGGCTTTACAAGTCAAGGATGGACTTTGGGTGAAGTATAACAAGAGTAGCAACAGTCCCTGTGATACTACAAGGTTGCTCATCCCAGGAAAGGGTCAAACAGCTTCCTGTCTGAAAAAGAAGTACTCTCAGTAATACAGATGTCTTATAACCATGGCAAAACTCATCCACATATCAGGTTGTTCTGTCTCAGTTCTCTTTTGAACTACTTCCTCTCTGAGAAGCTGACTAACTGTTTTTGGATATTTCAGTTTGGCTTTAAAAATATCATTATACTGTATCATTCTTGGAATTATTTTAACTTCTAATACTTCAGCGAAGTAGGACTTTACAGATCAATTAATTCAGAGAGCATTAATATAATCCTCACTAGATTAAGTGCAATATTTCCAAAGTTTCAACTTTGTGAATCTTAATAATCCTCAATACAATGCAAGGCTGGGTACATTGATTCCTAAGATAATTATTTGTCACTTTAGGTAGCACAAAATATATTCAAGAAAAGTTAAAATGACAATTGAAGAAAATTCTGCTGTATCAAATTTCTATTTCAAATGCCAACAAGTCTGCCTCCTGCCGTCTCCTTTTTCACTCTATCAGCAAGAGGTAATTTTATAGTTTCCACAAATTCTTTATCCTGTGCTCAAGGTACAGGAGAAGAGATTGAAAGACAATTAAGTCTTCCACATTATGATCTGTTGCTTAGTTACCTTTCAGAAAAGCCATGAATTGAAAGGGACTCTCTGGTATTAAGGACAGAACCTTGCATTTACAGGAAATACCTAATGATCAAGTTCAAAAAGGTACTCAGCTCTGAGAATCAATTCAACTCAGATTCCAAATGCCATAAATTAGTCTTGATGCAGAGCATTTAGCAATCCCATGACCACTGCAGCTACCAAAGACTTGAGAAGTCCTACCATCCTCCTACTGTTGACTAGGGATTTTGTCTTGAAATGCAGGCAAAAGACAGGCAGTAAGATAAAAACACAAAAATCCCACATTTTGAAACATGTTTTGTCATCCAAAACAGCTGGTCCGTACTGTGAACATATTGAACATCCTTAATTGTCCATATTGACCAAGGAAAATAAATTGAAAAAGCATAATGTAAAGGCACAGCAACTTATGGTTTTCGTAAAGCAGCCACTCATCTGAGGTTAAGGAACACTCATACTAGAGGTTTTAGCTTTTTTTTTTTTAAACAGTGTGACTTATTAGCGATGTGAGCTTTGAAACTCACATAATTTGTTCTAAGATTAAAATTATTTAACAGTCTGCTGCTTTCATTGTTACATCTGTTTAAGAGAGAAAAGCCAGTATGAAATATGGAAATGAAACTATTGTATGTAATGTATACAAGACATCAAAAATCTTTGCGAAGTACTTCCTTTGGTATTACATTCTTCTGTTATACGAACACTCACAACAATGGGAAGTTTATATATAAAGTAAACTGAACATGGCCACAGAAAGCTTAGAAAAAAGTGATTTGTAGTCCTTCCTCTTGTCATAATATAGAGGAAATTATGAATATGAAGGAGGAATTTTATCTTTTTTTTCTGCAAAAATGTGTTAACAGAAGCAGATATAGCATCCAGTTTAAATCTAGAAGAAATACAGATCAAAAACCCCTCAGAAGAAAACAAGACTGCATTAATAGCACGTGGTCAAAGATAGAAGGTCTGAGGCTGTATGCTACCTTTAATTTAGAACCAGAACATCTCTTGTCTCTAGATGAAGCACAGATTTGACCAGCCAGATAAAACTGTAATGGGAAATTATCTGATTTTATTTTATGTAACTACATTACCAACTGCTTCTATTTTGAAATATTGCATTTACACAAATATGAAGTGTTGTGTTGTGCTACAGGGATTTGGAAGAGATTACTTTAGAAAAACTGCTTTTTAAACTAATAGGCTCTTCTTGCATGTGAACAGTCCACAGGTAGCAACTGATCAGCCTTTGTAAAACTTCTTATTCCAGACACAAAGACTGCAGGTCAAAAACAAAGAGATCAGTAAAGTAAGAAGGTTTCTCTTAAGACAAGAGTTTCTAGCATTTTTTGATTCTATATCTGCATATAACAAATCCTGTGAAAGCAACCATTAAAGGGATGACTAGGAAAATACCATGCATGTAACTGCATGTTACTATTTCAGTTCTACCTGTATATTACTCAAAAAAATGACTTTATGTTATACTCACTAGGTGGGGATGTACACTTGTTTCAATTTACTTTCTGCTTCAGCTGCTTTCAGACGTTTCTAGTTGAAAAATTAGCACATTAAAATATTTTATTATATTAAGGTATAACATTTCATAAAACTGCACACAATACATTTTTAAATTATTTCTATTTTATGATTTCGCAAGACCCTTCAAAACAAGTGTAGAAATCTACATGTAGAAAATCATGAAAAACTAGTTCTCGATTTTTATTATTAGTTTGAAATCAGAATATGCTGTCCTTCTCAGTAAAACTCACGGGCCTCACATATGACAATAAAACTGTAAAAAGGACAACTACAGTTTACATAAATTACATCTATATAAACACGTACGACATTGTGGCTACCCCTCATTGCAGAATTAAGTAGAAACTAAATGAATGCAATTGTGTTCCTAATAAGTCATGTAACAAAACTTCTTGTTTGCTCTGTCCGGATTGAGGCTGAGCTTTTATAACACAGTACAAGTAATAATAAAGTCTACTGACTCTTAGAAATAACTAAACATTTCCTAGCATTAAATACCATCAAAACCCTGGCTCAGGAATATCACAGTAACAGGACAGCCATACTACTGTCAAGATAGTCTGAATTTACTAAATCATTATTTTCTTCATATTTGCAAGAAATTCAAACCATTTTGCATTTTCATAATGTTGAGAAGTTTTAGTTATTGCCATATATAATACAAGTAACTAAGACAACAGTTTTTTCAGCAGTGGCACAAGTAATAAAGAGTTCAGGTGTCTACAGGTTATCCAAAACATTTGTATGCAGAAGAAGAAGAAAAAGCATTATTTCCCTGCACTTTCTGTACTCAAGACATTACTTCTGTTCACTTAAGAGAAAAAAAGAAAAAGACAAGAGAGAAAAAGATTTGAAACCTGCTCAATTTCATTACAGAGGATAAAAAAAAAATGGAGGGGACACATTTATATCCAGCAATAATAAATCAGTTCTACCTGTCTTTATCAGGTGATTAAAGTTTGGTCGTTCATTTCACCTACAATAGCCACTTCTCCTCTCTGCTGTACTCCTATTTTTTGATATCCAACTTTTGCAAGGCTTATAATCCAGGAAAATATTTCCCACTTTGACAAAACTATCTTTAGATGACTCTGCTTCGAGAGTCCTTTGCCTGAGCCACGAGGTGAGTAGCAGGGTTATTCAGCTTTACTGGCCCAGCAGTCTGACTAAACCTCCTGGTGTAAACTGCTGTTCTTTCCCTTTTCATTAAGTTGCCTCTGCATTGTCCACTTATTACACTCTCACTTATAAAAACTGCGTCTTTAAGGAGTAATGTGTAACAAATAGACTTCTAATCAGTCCATACCACCATTAATTAATTCCTATGTAATATGAGAACTGTTTCCCATTTATCTCCAAAACAGGTTTGGTTTTCTTTTTTCCTTACAGCTTTTTGCTGTTCACAGACACCCAGTTGTTTGGAGCTACGGAAGTGAATCCCATTGACACTGCTGGTACAGTTGCAATCTTTCCCCAGTGCCGGGCTTGGCAACCCATCTCTACCTTCAGTGGGCCCACAGAAAAATGCAAACACAGTCTGCTCTGCCTGCTTGGGTCAGTTTTCACAAGAGCAAGGAGAAAGAACAGCAGCAGCACCATGCTCCAAGTCTCATAAACTGGTAGTTTTTAATCTGAGAACATTTCACAGCCCCAGCAGAGGAGCTCTCAATGGTGAATTCCCTCTGCCCAACAGCAGGACACAGGTTTTCCACAACTGTCTCTCGTTCGCTCCCATATTATACCAAACAAAATAGAATTTGTTTTCAGCCTGAAAGAAGAACATGACATTGGGGAATGTGCTATTTCTACACCCCCTTGAGTTTTGGGGTCAGTGCTGCATCTGTCACTGAGAATCACTGTATGGGAAAGCATATGGAAATAGATGATACTGCTCAACATAAATACTTTTTGATCGCCTAAGCAATATAATTTTGCTGTCAGAAATTGTTCTGTGTAGCTGGCCTAAGCCCAAGGCACAGGATTACCTCTCAGGTACTGCCGACAAGCACCCTCAGGCAGTGGGTTACCACAGATTCCTCAGAGCTTCCTAGAAAACTGACTCCATTCTACAAAAACAATGAGTAAATCTCACTGCACACCTACCATGATTAAAAGAGAAAATACAATAAGGGGCAAGAAAGGAGCAAAGTAGCCCTAAAGCACTGTCAGGATGTAAAGGCATGTGTAGGAAGCTGTATTAAGCCCTGATGGCAGTGTCAACCAGAAGTGAATATATCACGTTAATTAAATTTTAGCATACTTTTAGTACTGGCATGAGGGTTGTAGGGAATGCAATTTAACAATTGCTTTTCTCCTTTATTTACTAAAGTGAATGATATACTGCCTTCTAAAAAAAAAAATCATGCAATGCCATTTCAGTATAAGCTATATTTTTATACATTAAAACTATGGCTAATATTGGTCCATGAAAGCAACAGAACATATCATCACAGCTTGAATTCTCACTGACATATCAACTTCTAAGTACAAAGAGAGAGGAAAGGATGCTGAAAGAAAACTACCAACAGTTGCAGTATCTGAGATGAAACCTCTGTCTGTTGAAATCTAGAGACAGAACTGGTAAAAGCTGGAAGTTGAAACTGAAAATATTTAGACAAGAAACAAAGCACCATTTTGTAACAAATCCCTGGAGCAATGCAATAAATTACTGGAGCAACGTAACAAAGAGAGCTGATGCTTTACCTGGAAAAATATTTATATCTTAAAGAGTATTTCACACAGATCTTACAGACTGCATTGCAGGGGTGGTCAAACTACACTAATCCAGTTTTTCACCTGGGGTCTACTGCTTTTAATGAATTAGCATTGAAAATAATGTTTGTGGGTTTTAAGAGCTTTTATTATGAATTTCAACTTACAAATATCCCAAAAAATTACCACTTCCCTAAATTAGTACTGTTTTCAACAGTGGAAATAAATAAATGAGAGGCAAATGTAATATATTGTTGCAGTAGAGCAATTTAGCTGCCATTTAATATGTTCACTCTTTTCCTCTTACGAAGTCTCAATAAAGTATTTTCCCATTGAATTGGACTTTCAAGGAGAACGCCACAAATAAGTTCTCATTCAGTAGAATCAATCAATCAAAACCTGGCCTTCCTCAAAGACTATAAATAATGTAGTGGTCATGAGAAGTGCCCTATCACCAGGAATGATTACCCAAGGCTGAATTGGTTTTGCTAGACAAATTCAGAAGACTTTAACACATCTTCCCTCTGCTTTGACTTGAAAGGAAGATGTTCTCAAAGCAAGGTGGTAGCAGTACCTCCACTGCCATTAAATCACCACATTCATAACTTAGCAAGAATACCATTTAGTAACAATTAAGATAAAGAAACCTTTCTTATACCTGACACAACACATCCAATTCACACAAAGAAATAAAGATAATTAAAAGCAATTTTTCATATTAAATCACACCAATCTAGAACTCAAAGATTGTATTTTAAGATTCAAGTATGTGCAATGACCTTTTTCGTCCTCCCAATCCCACCAGTCCCCCTGTCCCTCAAGCATGAGATTTAGAGAAGAATGACTCTAAAATTGCCACTTTATTACTGAATACATTTTCTCCCTGAACTACATTCAATTATCATTACTTGTTCTTTTTGGAAAAAGAAAAAGCCCTACAGATATTGTTTTTACTGAACTGTATTAATTTCTACCATTCCACAAGAAACTAAACAAGGGCATGATGAAGTTCTGATCCCTTCTTAGGAAGGATTACAGAAATGTTAACCAGGATAAAAATTAACAGCAAAAAAAAGGAGTCAAAAGTGAAATGAATGATGACAAACCTAGAAAAACATGCCTTTATATGGAACGTATTATATTCCACTTGTATTACCCATAGAACTAAAATGTCCTAGTGATACTCCAAGACTCTACCATTTCTCTTACTTTCCACGTCCTAACAAGATGATGCAGAAACAATTTCAAATAAACCAGAACAACCTGAAGTAATCATCCGTCTGATACATTTAATCTGAAATAAGTCCAAAGATCCATCTAACAGCATAGCTGTAGTTACTACAGCATAAAAATTATTTTCAAAACACTGTCCATAACATCACCATTAATTATGCAGCAAATAAAAGAGCTATAAGCTTAAACATTAAATCAGAAATTAAAATGGAGTCTTTTAAAGTATTTTATGTCTAAACCAAGGAGTAAATATATAAAGAGTACAGTATATGAAAAGAATTAACACTGACATTTTGCCTAAAGCTGCTAAAAATATCCCAGTATTGGTACTCAATATAATCTTAACATGTTTTTGCTCCAGAGCAACCCAAACAGTTGAACATCCCGTCGGAAGGATGAACACATCCACTGTGTGCAGAATGGTCTCAATTTTGAAATGTTGGTAATGTCAAAGTAATGCTTAGTCCAGAAGTACCAATAAAAGGTTCATAAAACCAGCAGCCACTTTAACACAATGCAATTTTCTGCTTTCTTCAGTCCCATGGCAGAGCTTTGCAGCCTCTTTCCATCTGATCCCCTACTGAAGGAGGATCCAGGAATCCCATTGCTTTAAACCAGCATTCAATAGAAATAGGTTAAAAAGCTCTTCACAGCTATGGGATGTACAGGAGGCATCAGAGGACTTGACAATTCAGCCTTTAACAGCACAGAACCACTGGTCTATACCCCTATACCTTAAGCCTCCTATTGTATATCTTTTCAAGAACACAAACAGTTTTTTATGCTTTAACAAGACCATTTTTTTTAAAGAAGGTCTCAGACTGGTTCATTCTAAAATTGTCATTAAATTACCTGCTGCACATATCTGTCAGTGGTTTTCCACATGTAGTAATACTCAATGATGCTAGTCAGTGACTTCCAAGGGAGCTGAAAAACATTTGATACAAATTAAAGTGGTTCCAAGAAATTGCAATGTCCACATTGTGTTAAACACGTTAAAATCAAGAATAGTTGAGTCAAATACTAAAACCTGAATGTGTTAAATAACTGCATTAGAATCCATATGCAAACAAACACATACTGCAATTAATAATACACAACCTTTCCTTATAGTTAACATATATGCAGAATTACAGTATCACACATCCAAATCTAAATGTAATTTATTCTGTTTAAGCCATATAGTTAAACAAAATGATCAAAAGAGAATGCAGATTTCCATCAGGAAACACAGTAGGTAATATTTCTATTATGAAGTGTGTCAGATGGAGAACAACATTAGGACTAAAAGAAATCATCTTGACAAGACTGTGCTTGAGTCTCATGGTAATTTTACTTTTAAAAAATACAAAGGATACCATATTTAGTTCACAGATTTTTCATGTCCCATAACAACTCAGCTGCTCATACACTACCACTAGTTTTGCAAAAACTCCCACATGCTCTCAGCTATTATCAAGAAACAAAAGGATGCGAGGGACAAATGTTACCCTGAGCAACAAGAGTGATAGTGACAATAAATATTTCACAAAAATCTCTGTACAAACAAGGCACCTCTGATAATGGCAATTATTTTGGGTGCCTACGTTCATCAGTAAAATAAAAATATGTTAACCTAAGTGTAGGGGAGAAAATTAGGCAATCATTTTTAATTATCACCAAATAATCTATTTAACTCCACAAGGTCTTTCTGTAATTTAAATTAGGATGTCTCATCCAAAATTCATGTAATTTTTCTTCATAACTTGACAATGTTACTAATCTGTGTGTTATGTTTGCAAATATTATTTGCTTTCTAGAAACAAGGATGATGTTTAGGAGGTTCCAGAAAATACAGGTGTGGAAAGGGATCTTTCCAACCTTACTGACCCCACTAGGCAGCTTTCTGCAGGTCTCAAACCAAAAGAATAGTTTCCTGCACCTTTAGTTAAATTCCTAAAATACCAGAGGAACACCTTGTCAAACATCCTCTCTCTGCATGCAGGAGTTCACTACTTTTCCAAGCTGCTTGATTCAGGTTCAGAGTCAGAAGTGTACCACAGTGTGTGAATCCCTGAACATTTACATTTGATCCAAAAGTAGCAGGGTATGAGATGTATATGCTGAATATGTAGTAACACAATTCAGGTTCCTAAAATCCATTTGCTTTCTCAGGTAAATTATGCCGTGAGAAAAATCTTCTCTCAAAAAGGCCAGTGACAAGAAGACGTGCCTGCTGTGAGGTGACAGATGAAACTATTTTAGATCTCCAGGTCCACATTCTTCCTGGCATCCAGGTGAAATGCTGTTACCCCAACCACCTGCCATTGTCAATTAGTACATTTTACCATATCCATATTTATTTTCCTTCCTGAATCTTTATTAGCATGTTCATGCTACTAATAAGTAGCAATTTGCCATTCCTCTAGAAAATACTTTAATCAGTTTTAACTATGGCTGAGACACCAGTATGCTCATTCACTCAGTAGGCATCTACAATTAAAAGAAGGTAATTAAGATCTTGGACCAAATAACTGTAAACCTTTCACACTTAGATTCAAAACTTGGAAAAGTTGTTTGACAGACTGAGTATGGATAACTTGTATTCCATTTACCTATGCACTTAATGCTCTGAACTGCCAGTGAAGCTGTGAACAGCCACAGAATAATATATTGTCATTACCAAATTCTGTTCTTGAAAGAAGTAAATATGCTCACCTGTATAACATTTTGGCAGGAGAAAATTAGCAAAAGCTATCAACTCTACAAAAACAGAGAGGGGGGAATTTTAAGTTTCTTTAGTTTCTCCGGGTTAAAAATAGACCAATCAAACCAGATCAGCAAGAAAAATTTAGGATTATAAAGCATCCTAAAATGAACATGGTAATTTTAAGGCATGTTTTCACAATTTTCTAAAGCTGGAAAACAGTTGCTCCTGCTTTCTAGAAACAGTTCCTATTCTTGATTACCAAGGTCTTTCCTACCATATCTGTGATGTAATAAATTTGTGAAAATTGTTGATAATGAAAAATTAAGAATTAACAAGTACAACATCTTTGTCTTACTGTTAGGAAAATAGTTATGTTTGGAGAACATAAAATATCCATTCTTTTTCCATTCTACTACTCTGGGATGTGAAATAATTCAAGCACATCAAGGAAATTGAATTAGCCTATAAGGTTTAGCTTGATTAGGATTCATACAGAGTCTTAAAGATAGGAGAACCTCTCCTACAAGAGTCAATGAGTCAACAGTTGATGAAAATTATTATTCAAAAGCTAGATGGTAACTTGATTACAAATGAGCATCTCCTATCTATAAAAAAAGTGAATACCTTTACACCATTTAATTTATAACAGTCTTGTTTAATAATATTTAGTGTTTGTAGCTTAACACTTGAGCTGCACATTGAACATCAAACAGTGGCAATTCACAGTAACGGCTGGAAAAGTAAATGAATCTGCCCTTTACAGAACTGCCATGTAAGGGCTGCAATTGCAGCTGCTGTGCCTTGCAAATCTGGGCCGACTCAGAAGAGGCAATTCCTCTGGGATGTGATGACTCAGGCAGGTAGTACATCACCCTTCTGCTTCAGGAGACTGCTACCAACCCCTTTAAAGCTGCCATGCAACGTGACTTTCTTGCCTGTCCTGTGGCACCACTGCGTGACTGCTGAGGTTGGAGTTTAATCTCAGGCACTGCAGACTTGAATTTTATCATGAGATCCTACATGGAGGCCCGGACAAGTTCACACATACTTCATGAACTATCAGTTCATTATCTTCTTTACCCTTGCTCTTAAAACACATCTAAGAGTACTTAGATACTTATCAGTAAGTAAACTTATCAATGGCTCACCCCTGCAGAGAGGGATGATAACAAATAGAAGTAGTATCATGGAAAATCACTGGTTACGTGCTGCATATTTATACCTACCTCACTTTGCAGAAACTTTTCACATATCCATGATCTAAATCTCGAAGGGCTATTTTCGATGATTACTTAAAAAGCAAATGTGTGTTTTCAAATCCCTGCCCTTTTAGAATGTTATACAGGAAGTGAGAACACATAAATTTTACACTAGAGAAATTAAGATATCCCAAGACTACATAATGGCTAACATAATTGAAAGATTTCAAATTACACAGAATTAAATAAAGACTCTGCACTGTTCTTAGTACCACATAAATTGAGATATAAAATGGATGTTCTTCTAAGGATGTTTTTAAAATGACGCTTTTCCAAAGGTTTTTTTTAAAAAAAAACGACTAAGAATAGATAATATCCCTGTTCTAACTAAATGAAGCTATAATTAATTAGTGCCCCACATCCATTTGTGCTGCACTCTGACTCATGGTTAAGGTGCCCTCAGTAGGCTATGCAACGCTATCACCAGATCTGCGTGTATCACCTGCTTTGGGAGGAGACGGGAAAATAGCTGCATTTGGGGAAGGAAGATTTAGTGAAAGACGCAGAGAGAGTATCAGGACAAAATTTTATCAGGGTATCCAAGACAAAATTTGAACATCATAAAGAGCTTCTAGTGAAGTCATTTAAACACCTAGCACTTGAATATTACAAATGCAGAAGCAATTCTTGTGACACATTACTACACTGCATCACCTTAATTAGTAGTAGGCATAACAGAAATTATACAGAAAATAAAAATACTGCATAAATACCAGGAAAAGCCTTCTGCATGGTTGCTCAAAAATTGTGTGAGGACACAACTTGTAAAATAGCCAATAAAACATGTTATGTATAAGGCATTTTCAAAAGTCAAATATTATATATTTGGAACCATTTAACTAGAAGACATAGCTCCTGAACTATTGTACAATTACAAATTAGAACCATTTGTCTGTATAAGAAAAAATATGGAATGTAGTTTACATTAAGATTTCTGTTTGAAAATATCTATAAATACTCTTTTTCAGTAATATTTTCTTGAACTTAAAAGGCTGTTTCAGCCATGATGCAACTTTCAACCTTATGTCATGAATGCAGTGAACATTTTCTCCCTTAAGAATCTCAAAATTAAGCATGGAGATATAATATAACTGTTAAAATGTCAGTTCTTTAGAAAAACAATAGCCTTCCCTTCCCACCTTCATTCAATTACCTGTTCCATTTCAAATTTGTGAAAATGAAGGAAAGACAGCTCAGCTCATTGCCAAGCCTCCTCCCACTGTCCTGCACTCTGTCTTGGAAGGACTTCTACATTTACCATACAGTACCTTTTTTTTTCGTCCCCTCACAAAGATTATTAATAAACTTCTGTAAAGAAAATGAAAAAATCTGAGCTCTAAGAGTCAAGCAGAATGAGATTAATGTAAAAATGTTTCAATCGACTTCAGTCTTAAATAATGGAATTCCTTTGTTTCAAATCTTAACTTTTTCATGGAACCCAGCTTGAACATGGTACAACAGAGAAAATATCTTTCCTTGAAAGAAAAAGGGTCCCCATAAAATGTGGAAAAAAATTGCAGCAAATTACTTGCAATCCCAGCAATCAGTGTTAGAATCCATTTAATTTCATTACTCTGCATTAGAATCAGCAAATTAAAGGTTTACTGCCCTATAGTCTGATACATCAGCACCAAAATTACTGTAGTTAGAACATATTGGAAAACATTTCTTTTACTTTTCAGAACTGCCAAAACATCTAATATGTCAAAACAACTCCCTGTAGTACATTTCAAAATGTACTATCTGAATACAAATTTCTCTCTGCTAACCATAGTAGGAAGCCCCAGCTTTCCAAAAACACCCAGGGGAATCAGCCATGTGGCTGTTAATGAATTTCATTGGAAATTGTGGAAACACTCTGCAAAGTTCCTGGACCTTTTTCAGATGCTTGTAAGATCCTTGTAAAAATCCTTTTTGGAATGTCTCAGCATGAGACATCCTACCAGCTATTAAACCACTAAACAGATTATCTTCTGTCATCATCTTTCCAAACAATAGCACTGAACAAGAAAACATATTGACTTTCAGCCAGATAAAATGTAGAGATATGTTAATCACACGTATGAGCTACACAGATTTGTCCCCTAACTAAACCTTCCAAATCTACAGAAAGCAGCTATGCTCAACCATGGCAAAACACAGCTACAGGAAAGGGCACTGCTTTTATACTTACAAAGTCTTGTCGAATATCATTGAAGTCCTTGCCATACTTTTCCAAGGCCTCTTCAAATAGACTAGCTTCTGATGCTGACCACTCTTCCATTTCATCTCTACACAAGACAGGCCCTCCCAGAGGCACCAGAACACTGATGGCACTGCTCAGATCATAGTTGTGTTTATGCAGTGTGTCCATTGCGTGAAACTGGCAGGGACAAGGAGAGAGTAAATATGTGTTTAAATAGACAGTAGTCCGTCTCAGTTATGCAAATTCTAGATATGATTCTCTATAAACCAAGCAAGGAGCCTCAATTAATGCTAAATTTAGAATCTATCTTGATACCATAGTTTTCTGCTTCAGAATCTGAGGAAAAAAAATCGTTTATTACTTTACCTGGGAAAGGAAATACCTTGATAAAATGTTTACCACGATTGGCATGGCATAAATGGCATGGCATAAATGACATTAGTTTATTAGTTTCTGCAAATTACTAGCAAACATTTCCAGAGAATCTCTTGTTGATAGAAATTGGTTCCAAGAAACCCAATAAAGACAGTGGCATTTATTGACTGTGAGGCCATTTTCAATTAACAGAAGCTCTAAATAGTAACTAAACAGCTGCACAGACAACTATGAGCTCAATATTCTCATTGCTGGCAAAGGAAGACATTTATTGTTTTCGTTATCATCATACTGAAAGAGCAGCAAGATTTTTTGTCCCTTGCTAAACACTGTTGTCGCAGACCAGTAAATAAGGTTTCTTTGGTTGATTCCCTTTCTGTTACAAAAGGGAAAAACAGAAAACAAACAAATTAGAACAATCTTCCCACTGTAGGTAACACTGAACACTCCCATTGCTAACCAACGCTGGGGAATATGAAAAGTAAACAATTCCACCCATCGGGAAAATGAGCAGCACACAAGAAGCATTTCTGAATCAGTGTCCCAAAAGACCCCATCAGCACAATCCAACTGGCTGTGCTGAAGGAGGTATCACAGTGATAAGAGTGATAATGATTGTGACCCTGTATCAGTCTCCTTCCAATATGTCCCACCACAGTGCTGAGCTCCAAGTGTAGCGTGCAAACTCTCACAAGGCCGCAAACCCAGCTATGAGAAAACCTTGCAAGGAAGAAACAGCTCCTGCATTATGTGTCAGCGATTGCAGCTGAGCTTCAGCATACAAATATACTGCAAATAATGAATTTTTCTGATCTTTCGCCATCTTCTATTAATGACTATTGTCTTTCTTCAGTGTTTACTGTAAGTCTTTGAGTGCTATCAAGCACCAGATTCTGAAACTATTTTGTCTGCAAGAAGCAACGTCATTGTTATCCTGCAATATATCATTTTACTTATGGTTCAGTCAAATTCACCAGCCTGGAAAAAAGCCATTGTTAAAGGCAAGTATTCTAATATGACAGTATGTAACATAATGTCTAAAACCCAATGGCTTCATATTAGACAATGTACACTGAAATCACTGGTTTATTGTTTACCATTCAGGCACTGAGTAAACCAGTTTTAAAGATTGAACCCTCACAGTAGATGTAGTCCTGAGGTTTCAATCTTTGTTTAAATTGCAGCCCTCATAGAAAAGCAGTACATACAGAGCATCTTCCAAGCAGCTGCTGAATCCAGATCTATTTACTGATACCAACTTTCATAAAAATGGCAAGAGAAGTGAATAAATTGGAATCTTGCTCTTGCTTTATGATCATTTTTCATCTATAATAAACATTTGACTCCATAAAAATTTGTTGATACTACTAAAGAAAAGACTCATATTGAACTCATAAGTGATGTGTTCGCTGAGCTGTCCTGTGACAGAAGATCACTGACAAGTTCTTTGATAACAACTCTGCCTTTTACAGGTTTGTCAGCATCAAATTTCCACACTGCAGTGCAAATTGTGGTAGCAAAAGGAAAAGAAGCTTGAAGAATTTCATAGAGGCTGAGGGGAAGTACCTTGGATTATCTTTTTATCTGCTTTATCCTAAGGAGCAGGAGGCTGGGAGACCTGGCATTGCCTCTCCCAAACAGGAGCCTGAAGGACAGAGAAAGAGCCACCCTTCCTTAAGAGCTCTTGCCCAGAGCATGCTGTCCAGCACGGACAACGGGGCCCATCAGAGGAAGCGTGTTAGCCACGCAGGCAAGAGGCAACTTCAAGTCCAAATATAAGCAGTCAGAAGAAGGAACTTTCCACCACAAGCTAAGGAAGGGCTGCATGGAGCTGGAAGAAAGGGCATGAGAGGGCATCCTGCAACCAGCCACACAACACAGCTCCCAAACCAGCTGCAATTCCAGACTGAGCTGCCTCCAACAAAGCACTCAAACTGTAAACTGAGTGTGGATTCACTAATCAGATTTTAAGTCTGTTTACCTTAGGAGCCACATATATGGAAGTCTAATAAAAATCATTAAAAAGACACCACTCAAAATGCAAAGGAAAAGACTGCTCATACTTTTCATTTTGAAGAGACATCCAATATCAGATTTAGGTCCCTACAGTAAGGTCACACAAGCTCTTCTGAACAAACCCACCACAAGAAGCAAGTCATGCCATCAGCCTGCTTTGCTTTAAATGGCTCTCATGGTCAGTATATGCACTATGAAATATTTAAGAATCTGAAACAGGTCTTCCCAGTCTCTTTCTTTTCCTAGAGATCAATTTTCATTATAAAATAAAACACTGCCTTTGAGAAGGCCAGAAATGCAAGTTTTAGTTGCTTGTCCACAAGTCTTTACCACTGTAAGAGAAGCACATTCATTATTATCTATGAAGGTAAACACACATAGTTTCTTGTCTTTAGTGGGGTTTTCTAAAAGCAGGGGGTTTCCTATTTTGTCTCATTACCTTCCCCCTATGTTTTCAAAATAAAGGAGCCTGAAAGCAGCCTCTCAGTTGTTATACATCTGCAAGAAATGTATACATGAACCCTGAATTCATCTGTGTTCATAATCTAGGCTTGTTTGTTTGGGGTTTTTTTGGGTTTTTGGTTGGTTGGGGTTTTTTTGTTTTTTGGATTTTTTTTAATATCAGTCTGTTTACAGTTATCTCTGATTAAAACTAATTAGGATTAAAACTTAATTAGGAATACTGGAAAGCCACGGGTGTGGTGCACAGAAATCCCATTAATAACACCTCAGGTGCAAGGGTTATCTGCCTTTCATTAAGAAGATAGATGGTATCATTTTCTTAGTGTTATGCACCTATATCCAAAGTATAAATGAGATACACCACAAGTTCTGCAAACGTCTCTACTAACTTTAACTGCTGCTGAAAATATGCTCCCAATTAACATGGAAATGTCTGAAAAAGTAACTACTATAATGACAAATATGTCTTTTCTTAACTTAGAAGGAAGTACGTTGCCAAAAAGCAAAAAAGTAGGGTTTTAAAAAGCTGAGGGGGTAGGAAAATGAGAAGAGACAGACACAATAATTAAGCCTAGGGTGGCTCCTCTGATGCCTCATTATAAGATTTGCCTTTCATTAAGTGTAATGGAACTTAATGGATCATTTGCAATGGAGAAACATTAACATGGCACTCAAACAAAATATCCCTTTATTAGCAGCATTGCACATGTACTTTCAAATGAGAAATTGCCATAAGGATAAATCCACGCTATTAATCACTGAATACAGAAGGCAAATAAAGAAGGGATATGCAATATGTGAATTTTATTAGAAATTCTTAATCCAACAAAATCTTAATAAAATGAAAAATGTTCAAGTAGAATTTTGATGAACAAAAGAAAGTATTTAATATGAATTGAATTGTGTTTGTAAAAGTCATATTAGCAACTGTGAAACAGAAAATTCATTTTGAGTATTACTGAAAACATTACATTTTGCCCCTGCCTTTACAATATTATCACAGTCCAGACTAAATCAATTTCCTGTTCAATAGCCTTTGAGTACACTGCAAAAGGTAATAAATTGTTTTGTCATCATAATAAAAAAATTCTTTTATCTGGAATACAAGAATTGTCCCACCGAATCTGACCAATCACCTATCTAACTAGCATTGTGTCTCTTACAGTAGCACCAAGGAATATTAGCTAAAATATGCAGGTAAGTCTAATCACAGTCTGAGGTCAATTCGCATTTAATTGACCAGCATCTACAAAGCTTCAGAATGAGGACATTTAGAAGGTACACCTTTCCCTATTCTCCTCAGTACAAATTTATGGCCTATATGGCTATATAAGTTTTCTAACCTTTTTTTAACCTGCTGGTACTGCCCATTCCCACAAAATTTTGGGCAACTGAATTCTAGGGGCTCTCTATTCCCTTTATAAGGCAGTGCCTTAACTATTTTAAACTAATTTGTTAGTTTTATTGAGTTTCCTCTAATTCTAATACTCCAGTCTCTGATAAATAGCAGGTCGTCTTTAGCCTTAATTATGTGATAGTGTTTAGGTACAAAAATACCTAAAATAACAAAAAAACAGTTGATGTCTTTAGAAATCTCAATCAAACTTGATTCTCTGAAACGGTAACACTTCTGGTCTCACATAGTGTTCCAGGCTTTACTGTAGCACACCTTCTCAGCTGGTATGATTAAACCTGTAATCAATATATCTTTCCCTTTCTCTAAAGGATGCAGGTGCTTACATTAACAGTGAACAGCATACTAAGGAAACATAGTAGAAATATGCTAATTAAAATGGTTTTTTAAAAATATGCTTACAAAGTCAGATTACTTATCCTTTAGAAAATATGATGACATATACATCCAGTAAGTACAAAGTATTATCCACACAATTTTCAATCAGCTTTATTACCACATACTTTAATGACACTGCCCTGAATGAATCTTTATACAATGTGTATTATCCATTCTGCTGTGGGTGATCCACAACTAAAGCCAAGTGTTGTACAGTGTGACTACAAGGGCAGCACTTATAAGCTTACAGAAAACAAACAGGATTTTCTAACATACACACACACACACACACACACACACACACACACACACACACACACACTCCTTGCACGCAGGTATCTAAAGGACAACAGGCAAAAAGTAGGGCCTTTGGAGGACCAGACAGTGTTGAATTCATGGATACAGAAGTTGTAGGATGTTTGAGAAGCCACCTACCAGTGTGATGTCTCGGGAAGCAGCAGCTGCGCTCATGTGTAAACTGGGTTGCCTGACAGAACTGCTGCAGTCCAAGGCTCGAGCAAACGTGCCAACCGCGCTGCAACAGAGGAACAGGAGCAGCAGTAAATACACAGAAAGATGTCATCTCTTCTATGGGACTGTGTCATGCCATAAAAGTGTCCTTTTACACATGGAAGTCACATAGTGTTACTGCTAAGATTTCAGATCTTTGCTAACAAAGAACAACTTGATAAAGACAAATCACTAAACACTGCAGCAAAAACTCTGACCTTCTGCCCCCAAAAGTAATGACACATATAAGAACAGCAGCCCAGAAATAAAAGATACTCAGAGAATTCTCATGTACCAACCTCTTAATGTATGGATTTTTAAATTAATTATGACTTCAAAGGTTCTCCACAGTTTGGGATTTACAATCAGGACTATTATTTCTAAAATTACAATGATATAATAGTGCTTAAAAATTATAATTCTAATTTAAAAGGAGGTTCACCATGTCCCCAGGAGGAAATTAGAAACATTTTATTCACTTCAATAGCACGTGTCCACAACTTCCATTAGTGAGCCAAAAAAAGCACATTAGCTTAGACTAAGGTACCCCCAAAATCCTGGTGTTGTCACAGGTTTTAAGCAATAATGAAATAAATGGATCTCTCAACCTACTTAATTTAAGCATTCCATTATTGAAATTGACGTATTTTTTCCAAAATTTTACTTGCTTTTCCACTTTTGTTGATGAATTGTACATGGCACCTATTATACTTAGACTGTTCTAAACTGTAAAAATTTCTTGGAGAGCAGTAAGCATTTCATGGAAGTATATCTATGCATCATGCACAGTGAAGGAAAAGTTGCATAGAGAATTTGACTGGGCCCAGCATATCATACAGGAAATGAGCAAAGATGCTTGTTAACACGAAAGATTATTATTAATAAACAGATCAGAAGTTTCTTCAGTACTTGGAGTTGTATAATGACCTTGAGGTGCATTGTGTCACGCTGCCATCAGAAAAAACCCATTTGTTGCAGTTATGACATAAGCCCTTCTAAATTCAAAGACCCACTTAGATGGAACACAGTGCAATCCTCTGACTTAGGGACTGAAGCCTCACTCAGCAATTACACCCCATACAACTTACAACTGCAGAATTATACCAATGGTGAATGTCACTGACAGATTTATAGGATACAGCAATACAGCAATGTATCCTATAAATCTGATATTCAACAGTAAAATAATGGGCACCAAGACTTAAACTCACTGAAGTTATAAATGAACATGGAGAAACTGATAGTAAAGTGTGCTACCGCAGCTTTATCTTGAATCTCAAAAAATTTATTACTGAATGCATGTTTCAGTACTTGCTGCCACAGTCTTCTTACAAGTTAAGATTCAACAGCAGTGATTCAGACCCCTGGTATTAACTGCTTTAGATATCTAAAGGCTGTGGAATAAATAAGTAATATTCAAATGTTTTTCTACAACCTTTGCTCTCTCTTTGTGGGGATGGCAAATATGAGATGAGAATACACACACATATTCTATTTTCTTTTTTTTTTTCTTAAAGCTTGGCAGTATATAAAATAGTATTTGTCCATAAATCACTCCCAAGAATAAGGCTCTGTTATGAACACATTTCCTGATATCTGTCGACCCCTTCCAGCATGTTGGCATTGAGAAGTGTTGTAGCTAAGCAGTCTTTCCTGTGATCCTTCTGTCCCTACTGCTCAAACCAGTGAATGTGGCATGACTGCATTTCTCTTCTGCTGCTACCTGCTAGCTTCTTATCTTTCTTTTGCATAATTAAAATGATTTCCTTTGGACCACATTTCTAAACTAAAGTCTGAATATGCTATGAACACTGCAAAGAACATTCTCACAATCAGTCTCTGGCAGATCAAACTTTGGAGGCTGACTTCAGAGCCCAAGAGTATTTTGTTGCTCAGAATACAAAGTCAAAATTAAGAGCCAATATAAAGCTAGGCTTCTTCTGAATAAGTGATAGAGAGGTAAGAGCTGATGCACCAGTGGACATTGCATCCAGGGCCGTACTGAGTAGAGGAAGACTGCAACCATCAGAAGAATGCTGTGTGGCAATTTGGAGTACATGAGTGCAAAACAAATTGATAATAAATAAAACACATAAAGACAAAAGAAAATAATAAAAACAATAGAATAAAAGATTAGAATAAAAGAGCATCAGACATAATGGAAGAAATATGATAATAACAATAAGAACAAAACAAATAAATAATACATAATAAAATGCAGGCAGTGTACTATTTGGGGTGTCAGTGGGGACAGGTGGGGTGGGGATGGTACAGGACACAAACTGGAGGGTCTGGAGGTGTGAGGTGTGTATATCCGTGGCTCTCTTGAAATCAAACTAACTTACAGTTCTCCTTTCTATAGAAACTTGTGAAAAACACTGAATTTCCAAATAACTGTAGAAATTCTAGAGCATTTGGCTGTTAAATAGTAACTAGGTTCAAAACTAAATAGTGATATACAGTGTTTTGTATAATCTAGATATGCAACTCAGATCCAAATTCAATATTAATTTTAGAAATCACTAAAATAGATTATTTTTTATGTTTTTCAATTAAAAATGCAGATATGAGGCACACCTCGATGGAAAGGTCAAAAACTACCTTTGTCATTTTCCTTGCATGACTTTTTTCTAATTCCACCATTAAAGAATCTTTTTTAGAAAAGGAACAAAATAACTAACCCATGTCATTTCCAGAAGACACAGTATTGTCTTTACCTACCCAAAATAACTCAGTATTAAACCAACACAAGCTAAACAGTCACACCCTAACCACTTATTTTTCTTAACAAACTTTCAATGTTCATGTCTCAATATTGTTAAGCTCATAGAATTCAAAGAATAATTGCAAATAGTTAACTGAAATGATATTTAATTCAATTATAACAATAATAAACTGACAATCCAAAAACACTGTGCTCAGCAAGCTACTTATGAATTATTCAACATGTAATTAAAATACTAAGACTTCAAACAGAAACCAACGCTCTCCACATTTTCCAAAATAAGCTAAAGCCAGAAGTCACACAGACAGTGAATTACACAGGTAGCAGGGAGATGGACAAGACAAACAATTGGCATTATCAGCAGGGGGATCCCTCTCTGCACAGCCTGCATCAGCAAGCAGCTCTAAGAGCTTTAAGAGTTAGACCAAATGACCCAGCGTTACCTTAATTAGGTTTTCCTTGGTTTAATTATCTTAAAAAGCAGAACCAAGAAGGTTCTCTCAAGGATTTATAACAGATTGCAGCTGACAAGCATAAAAACAAAACAAATGGATACAGTTCAGTGCCAGGATCCAAGATTATTGATTAAATCCACAAATGCAGCAAAACTCAAAAAGGCCTAGGTCCAAAAAATGTGAGAGATCGCTGCAGTTGCTATGCCTGTGTACCCTACATTTAGGCAAAATTTCAGATTAGATTTTGAACACAGAAAATACATTGCTTCAAATTTCTTATAGCTCAAGTCTAAGACATTAAAGGAAATAACAGTTCAAATTTTTGTGTAAGATTAATATTAATGGTAGCCAAAGAAATAAAGAAGCAGCAAACCCAAGAGACTGTCCCAACAAGTTTCCAAAGATTTGGTGGCTTGTCAGTAATTAGTTCTGAAAAGGGCTGTTATTTACCAAAGAAAATCTGGAACCACTGCAATTGTACTTCAGGATAAAAATAGCCTCAGCTTGTCCCAGTAGCAACAGCAGTCCAGCAGCAAATCAGATCCAGAAAGTTCTGGATGCAGGCAAGTAACTCTCAATTTTCTTCTACCTTGTTTCTTGAAAGTCCAGCTGAGACATACATCCTTCTCAATCTGAGGATGTTTATTTTAAAACTGTTCACTTCTTCTTTACACTGCTTTTTTCAGTGATACCACACAAGTAGTGGGTATACTCTGGACAAAGCTGTTGGAAGTGAACCACATGCATACCTGAATCTGCAAATTCCGAATTCTCCACAGATACTTGCAAACTGATGAGTGAGACCTATGCCTCACCTCTGAGAAAATATTTTGAGGAAAACAGTAAAGCAATTTTTGGTGGTTTTCTTCATATTAGAAAAGGAAACCTTTTGTTTTCTTTCTCTTTATTCCAATGTTCCTCTTTACACTGAATTGGAAACAGTCCTAAAAGTTGACCTCTTAGACTGCTCTGAACTTAAAACCCAGCAAATTAATACCTGATTGCACTTGAAGAAAATATCGTGATACTTAAAATATTGGAAAGAAGAAACAAAAATCTTCAGTGAAGACGTACTAGCAACAAAACACTAATTTAAAACTGAAAATACAAGATTTTTACTACTCAGTTTTGCAAAATCTGACCTGCAGAATATATTCAAAGTAAAATCATACTGTTACAAAAGATTTTTTTTTTTGCATTTCTAATCAACTTCCAGTACAGTGCTATGCTTCATTATTATCACTTCAAGAATTTACAGCACAAAAGGAGATGAGATGATAAACATGAAAAGTCACCTGCCACTGTTCTTTTGCTGAAAGACTCTCAAAGTTAGAGTGGCATGATATACAAATGTATGCTATAAGCAACCTTCACTTTCATTGCTATATGAATAGAAATGAAACATATGTGAAATCTTTCTTATTCAACAGAAATAGAATCCAATAGATAAAAGTAGTTTAATTCACAGGATGTTATTTAAGGCATCATGTGTATGCCATCCTGCAATTTCGCAGTCACAGAGAAGGAGATGTAGAGCCCCCTAAAAGCAGGTCCATGAAAACTCTGCTACAGAAATTTATTCTTTATACTGCAGTAGATCACAGTTCACTTAAAAAAGTAATTCAACTTCAAGTCTGAATTAGTTTTTTTAAACTTAATTTGGGTCAAGAAGTACAGTAATACAAAATGCACAAAGGAATAAAGATATACTAGCCAGGTATGACAGACAGGCAGAAACAGAATTTTTGATATGCCTGGTAAACTTGATGTGAACATATTTTTCCTTTTTACTGCCAAAGCATCTGCCTGCTGTAATTCACCTTGCTAGCAAACATCCAGTTTTGTGAGCACAGCATTGGCATCAAGAGTTTTCACCATTTTTGCTGCATAATTTTATGTTGCAATTCTGCCATTAAATTTAATTATCTCTTTAATGAACTTCAATTTCTTTTACTTCTCAGCACCTCCAGAGAATCCAGAAGCATTGTAATACTGAAGACTGCAAACCGATGTCTTTTATGTATTTATTTTCATTTATGAGCTTTGGGAATCTGGTCTACTGCCACAGACTACAATTAATTATTTCACAAGAACAGAGCATTACTTTTTGATCACACCTAAAGGTTTTTATTCATGGATCTCAGTTAATGAGTGCATTATTTTCTTTTGTATAATGAAAGACACCTTGCCAGATGAAGCTGCATTGTGTTCCCTGCCCCACTATAAGATAAATTAATGTAACAATCACAGAACATCTCCAAATACACCAACATACTGTGAGCACTTATAACATAGTAACCAACAGAAAATTAATAATCACTGTCCTAGAGCAAATGGAAAAGTGGGAACGACACAGGAAGGATCAAGCTCTAATTTAACATGACTAACAAGTAATTTTCCATTCTTCTATGATTTTACATCAAAAAAAAAAAAAGCAGGCATTCAAATGAAGAGAAATATGTCAGATAGAGGTAATGCCATTTTAATGTCATAGAAATCAAAGTACAAAATTTTAAGGTAAAGATGTAATGCTTCAAGGCTATTTTAATTAGATTTCAAAACTCTGGTTTAGTTGGAAATAAGCTGGGACCACAGATGTCTGTAAAATAGCTTCATTTAGAAATATATTCCTTCCAGAAGACTGTGTTGGTAATGTAGTTAGATGAAGCAGAATAAAAGAACTACATTCCTAATGGTTTCACTGAATCATAAAGCACATAAATGGAGCTAGAATGTACCAAAAATGTATCATGCAATGAATTGTAGACCAAATTAGCAGATAGAATGAAAAATTTAAAAAAATTCTTAAAAGGGTCATTTCTTCAGTTCTCAGCATCTGTCCAGACCAGAGCCCACACTTCCTATTGCATTTGAGACTGGGCACGTTAATTTTTGACTCTGAAAACCCCCCAAAAAAGACAGGGCTATTATGTTATACAGACAATAGGAATGCTTTTATTTCCTAACACTGTGCCACTTGGGACATAATTAGAAAAGAATGTAAGATCTGGCAATGAAATGAAGTACTCCTTCTATATTAGAAACTATAAGAGACTGATGACTGGAGGAAACAGGGTGTATCTAAATCAGTTCAAATTAGGAATGCTCCCCCCAGCATTTTTATCTACTGCATTTTAACCAACAAGAAGTATCTCACAGTATACTGACTGAGTTTCTGTTGGAAGTAGTTCCACACACTCATAGATATTTAGTTCACAGGACCTGATTAGAGTTATGACTAAAAATAAATCTGCTCAAAATGTGCAGCGTGGACAGTAGACCCTCAGCACCAAACGTTTCAATTCTACAAATCCATTTCTACTATACTGAACTATTTGCTAATGTGGACAGACCTCAATGGCTGTTGCAGCTACTCAAATTCCTGTCCTTTGAAGCTGGTAGGCACAGAAGAAACGTGGCCAATGTACAGGACAGAAGGAAAACTGGCTGATGCAGTTGTATCCGATTTGAATGTAGTAGAAAATGCTGTTGGACTTTTCATTGTTACAGCACAAACGTTACCCAAAAGACAATTCAAACCCAGAATACATTAGTCTGAGGCCTCAAGCTTCTCCTAACAGATGTTTTTGCTAGCTCAAGCAAGAGTCCTAACCCAAATTATGCTTCAGTAGCAGCAATAAGGTACTTTCAAGATTTATGTATCAGGCAAAACTGCTTGGGGAGGCCAAGTTTATGGATCCTTCCACTTCTTTCCAAATTTCTTTTTTTTTTTTTTTTTTTTTTGGCACTGTTACCTCTAATTTCTGAACAGGATAGGAATATTCTACCTTTCTACCCAGGAAATTGTTGAATAGTAGGGCTTAGTGAGAGGCCCAGGCTGACCAGGAAAACCTAAGAAAAAGGCCTCTTGTTCCTGAAACAGTAAAAAAAACTTGTAAGACTGGGAAAGCTACGTGTCCAAGGTAAAAATATAAATATACTTGTAAATGGGCAACACAAATAAAAAGAGTATTTAAACATCTTCTTAAGAAACAACAAAGATGCCTGTGTGATTGAAAAAGCTAAAGCATTTAAGGACAAAAGCAACTCTTCTTTCAACCTGAACAGACTGCAGAAAAAAAGAGAATACTCAATTCCTTCAACACAGCATCTGAAAAGGATTATTTGAAAATGCTTTTAAAATGTCAAACACAATAGCATACACATACTTAATAAAAATCACACATCTGGGAAGGTATTTAAGAAAAACATTCTTCTTGTCATATTTTCAAATTTGCAGAATTAAACATAACCAGAGAAAAGACCATTTCAACTGGAAATCCAGCAGGCACAGCCATTGCCTAGTGAACCACAGCTAGGCTGCAGCAGAGCTGTCTGTAGGCACTGCTCTCCACATCATAATACCAGCTCTCCACTGTTACTCAAGCAGCTTTTAACGGTCCTGTATAATGGGCCAGTATAAATCCTGTAACCACACAACACACTGAATTGAATGCTGCCACCAAATCATCACAGAATTATTTTTCCAGAAATTCATAAAAATCTGTCTCAGAAGCCACTTAGTGCATTCTGTGAAACCAAGTACATAGGAGCCTGGAAGCCAATTTTGTCAGTTGAAAAGCACCTTCCAAAGATAAATGGAGTTCTGTGCAAGAACATCCACAAAGCTGCACCTGAGCAATACCTGATTACAGATGGCCATCTGAAGTACCACAATACCTTGGATAGTTACAATTAATCAGCCATGATCCACTATAACAGAAACCATCTTTAAAGAAATGAATCAACTTTTTTTAAAAAATGCAGTCTTGGTCAGGGCACAGCATTGCAAAGGATGTCTTAAATAACAGGAGGAGAGAAGTATATTCTTCTGTATGTATTTAACTATTCTCTATTACTTCCCAGCAGGCTACTTGCTGCTACACTCCTCTGGGAACATCTTTGGCTCCACAGAATACTACTTCAGCTCCCCAGAGTGGCTGAGAAATAGTGAGTAGAGGAATTTTAAAGCAATGAATGAACTCTTCCAAAATTCAGAGTCTCTTCATGCAGATGTCTCTTTAGGGCACACCATTATAATCTGGTCGTTCATCTCCAGGTATTTTACTGCTGGTGAAAAAGTAGTTCGGATTCCTGGTTTCTGTGGAACATCTACCAAACCCTGTGACTTTCTGAATACCTGTTAACACCTAAACCCCTCAGTCTTGTTTGAAAATTCAACAAGAGCATATTTAAAAAAAACAAAACAAAACAAAACAAAACAAAACGTTTTAGTACTTTATAGAAAGGATGCAGTATTCCAAGTGGGAGAGTAAGGGGAAAAAAAAAACCAAATGGATCAGCACCTGAACTGTAAATGAGTAAATTAGCATCCCATATCACCATACACAAAACCTGGAAAATATAGAGCAACTTTTTTTCTTTTTTCTTTCCTGAAATGTTTTTTTCAAAAGGGAGAAAGAAAAAAAAAGAAACAAAAACTAGAAACCATGTAAAAGGATTATTTGCCTAAGAAGATATGAGATTACACTCTGCAAGGTTACCAAAAATACAGGAGATGGATTTATTCAGGATAAAATCCATACGCGAACTCCGTTATCATTAAAACAATGCCTTTGTAAGTATGAAAGGCAAAACCTGCTGTATCCTATGAATGTAGAATCGTCTTTCAGTAAGAAACCTACAAATTTTTGAAGGATTTTTTTTAAGTAGAGAAATAATTTCTAAAGGCATTTATTAATTCAAAGCACTTTCATGTCTTCATGAATCTGCATAATCATGGTAATTTATAAAATTGAACTGACTTGATTTTTTTCACTAATGAAATACGTGACTTCAAAACTTTATTTCAATATTCATCCAAAACAATTGCACTGTATATTATTCAGCTTACATGCATACATGGCAACTTCTTCACCCATTTAATTTCTTTATTTCTACTCTTAACTTCTATTTTATGCCGTGAAATTCCAAGTACTGTAAAACACAAGACTGAATTATTATTAGCACTGAAATCATTTACTCTGAGGGGAAAGCAAATGAACATCTACATTCAAAGTATCAAATTCTACTATAACCTGAAATACAGGGAGTGTAGCAATATTCCAAAACTCACTTTCTTTTTCTCTTGCCTGTATTGGTAGCTTCAATAAATATACAAAGGATCATGGTCTGATTTTCTCTTTTAGCTAACTGTGAGAAAGAGAAGGGCTCACAAAATAGCAAAGAGGATGAGTAACATGATATAGGGGAATAAATAGTCAGTAGAAAAAGGAGAAGGATTTTTTTTAAGAGGATTTTAATCTTACCGTGCTACAACTAAAAACTGGTCAATCTGACGATCAGTAAGGGGGCTATCTGGATCCCATACTTTTACTTCCAGCTTTGCCTGTTCTCTGTCATCTAATTCTCCTGTCAAAAGGTAGATGGGACAAAACACTTATTACTCACAATGTATTTCTCTGTGCAGTTCTTGCACTATGTTTTAAAGAGACATTGTACATTTTTAAATATATACACATACATACATACAAACAGAGTACTTAACAATCATCAGCAGTTATCCAGTTAAATTCCATAATGCAGTATCACCAAAATAAATACCTTCCTTTAACATCAGCATTTCAATTTAAGGAGACATTCTTAGAAGGTGTAATATCAATGAACCTTAATAAAATGTTATTTTAAAGTTGAAACCATAACCTAAGTAACCAGTGGCTTCTTTAAATTGCTTGTCTAGTATATCAAAGTTACTGTTTCACTTAAGCCATACTAAAATTAATTTTACACTTAACCAGCTTTAGCAATTAAATTCTATCCAATTTGTATTCTATGCCTCAAAAAATAAATCATTATTCAAAACTGCTGCCTACTGTATTTAAGCATCTTTTACCTTTTCAGCCACCACATTATCACATTAAAACCATAGTATTAAAATTGCTGTATACATTGACTAGTTCTTTCCTCTTATAAATATATAAGGCTGTACCACAAGAAAGTTACAACAGACTACATCATCATTTTCCAACTTCATTTATGTGAAAAGAATAATTTGTGTACATGTACATGTCTGAAACAACAGGGCTGGTTTCCAAAATTTATTTTGCCCTATATTCATTATTACAAGAGTATGCCATTTGTTCTGCATGGAAGAACAGAAGGGTGAATTTGGTATAAGGATTCACATTCATAAGAAAGACTTGCTCTTGTCTTGCCTACTTCACCAATAACTTCTCCTGTAAAATAAGAAACATTTCAGAGGCTGATGGAGGAAGCACCACATAATGCTACCAGCACGAGGAGATTTACCTGTGGGATGTAGCCAACATATTTGTGGTCACTAGAGATGACAACAGTAAAGTCGGAATCATTGTCTTTCCCTGCTGTTTTAGAAGAGGAGTGTTCTCTTCCCTCAGCGGATGTGTGAAAACCACTAATGTTTAGCTGGTTGCCAGTACTTGTCTGTGACTTTTACAAGCTACTACAAGAATGAGAACCTGTTGTCAGATACAGCCACTCGACTCCCTTTGAAAATCTAGGCTGTGTAGGTACCTCTCTAATCACACAGAAGATCACTTTAGTCTGTGCAATTTCTTATAACTTAATGAAAACAGCCAGTCTAAACATGCAGAGTATCATCAAGACACGAAATAACTGTACACTTAAGAGTCTGGAAGCAGACTGCAAACCAAACACTGGCTCTTCTAAAATCACGTCATATATGGTAAGTTCTCAAGCACATTGATTCTGGAAAGAAATTAAAATATGGTATATATTTATCCCTAGCAAACTTACAAGTCAGAACTGCACCATGCTGTCTGGCTAGTGTTTCAGGAAAAAAAATTCACAGTCGCATTCTCAGAAAAACATAGTAAATGACTTTCTTCCAATACACAGGCAATAAAGCATTGGCTGCCTAATGGGAATTCAGCTTCTGTTCAAGCTAATTCACATCCAGTACTGAAGACAAACTGTTAATTTCTGGCATCTTGGAAAGGATTTTAGGTCTGTAAACTTATTCTATCGATTGCACACCTGTCAATACATTCATTTCTTCCATCTGTGACAGACACATTGTGGGTGATGTTCTACATTTTATAAATATTCTTTGAGTACTTCATTTCAATCTGTTAATATATAGTTTTTAAATACCTTTAATGTTAGTTAACCATTTCAGGACATCACAGTCTGGAGATCAAGCATTACTCAGGCAGATTGTACTCCTCACAAAGAGAAAACACCATATAAACCCAGCACCGGTATTCAATCAAAACATGTCACTCTTCTGAATCCAGTTTGCAAAAAGAATTTAAAAATTGCAATACTACAATTCTTACTTCAATTAGAGGTAATTAAACAATTGTTACTATCAAGTGTTTTAAAACTCTTGATAAAGGTGAATCTGAAATATTGCCAAGAAGTATTTTGTAATGGCAGTAGACATAAATATGGTACAAGCAATGGAATATGTCTAAACACATATAATAATTGCAATATTAAATATCACTGCAACAATGGTAGACAGAGGTAATAGGGGGAAATACGGAGTCTACCAAGCTGCACTTTAAAAAGCTGCTTAAGTCCTGATTTTCCGCTTACATGGCAGGATATAAACATTTAAAGAGGGAAAGTTACCTGAACAGACCAAACCATGAAGGCAGTCAAGCAGTGCTGTAGAAACCTTAGAAAAGTTCATTTCAGGAGTAAGTATTTTGTTACCTTTCTTTGCCTGTGCTGAAAGCATCAGTATAGGAGGAGCACCTAAGACAAACAGGTCTTTCAAAATAACGATTGCCAACCCTCTGTGTTTCACTTGAGCTGTCAGTCCTTAGCTGATCATGCCTGTAACCACATCCTATAGGATTTTTAACCTAGCAAACTACTTTAAAATGCAATTTCTCTGTTAGCACATCAACATTTATCTTCTACATTGTTGAATTTGACACTGAATTATAAGATATTCAAACTGAACAGATGATAAAGTTGTCATTGTATTAATTCCGTATATTGCAAAACCCAGCTCACAAAGGAACGGGGGAGTTTTAATTTCACCACTTTCAGTGCATCTGAGAAGTTCAGTTTTAAAAGTGTCACCTTCCCTTACCACCAGCAGCATACCAATTAAAGCTTCTGAGAAGTGCTAGGCAACTTTCTGGAATAACTAATATAACATACCAGTATATCCAACTTATTCTAATCACCGCTTATAATTTTATTATAGCCAGTCCAATCCTGATGACTAATTTTACTGGAATTACTAGATTAGTCAGATGGTCAGAAATACATCTGGTTTGCTCTCCATCAATCATTCAATTCCTTATTTCTCACGGCTGTCTTCTAATAAAAGTAAGATTTTTCTTTAAGAAAAGTTTAAAAGTTTGGTGTTTCAGTTGGTCACTTTGCATAAATGAAAGCATGATGTGCCCCTCTAAATAAAAATAGAAGCAAAAATATACAGAGCAAAAGTAAACCAAATGTATTTAAGACGAGGTACAAGAAATTAAAGATCTACTTAGTCTTTAAGCTTTCACTTCCTGCAGATAAATACCCCAAAGATAACTAGTCCATCAGATTCAGCGTGATTTCATGTTCTTCTTGAGTCCAACTAAAAGGAAATAACTTTCAATACAAACTATAAACAGCTTTTTAGAGTGAAATTATTTGAATTTAATAAATACACTACAATACTGCAATATAATATATACTAATAAGAAAGTAAAATATAGATCTATAAGTTGGGTTTTATTTAAAAAATGGTTGTCAATGAAACAATAAAAATTCAACTTTTCATGACAAACAGTTGATGAGGTATCTGATTTTAAAGGCACTTCTGATGTATAAAGTTGTATTTTGCATGATTTGCACTATTTTTCAAAAAACCTTTTTATTCTCCTTGTCAAAAAGTAATTCAATTGACAATCCAAACACGCAAACTAAACACCTGCAGTGCTCAGCTTTCTGAATGAATCCAGCTTTCAGGATATGCAAAACAGAGGTGTCAGCTGCCGGATCCTTAATTCCATGGGACAGAAAATCTGTAGCTGTGGGGTCACAGTGAGGCAATAGATCTATCCATGGACAGAACTGGACACCAGACCAAGAGTTTCAACCAAAGAGTTTCTCCAAGTAAGCAAATTCATTTATTCATGCAACCTCCTGAAATCAGCCAGTTTTGATGTGTGTGTCAATTCCTCAGGCTCACCAGACATCTAAGCAGAAAAATGTGAAGGCATTTGTAAAGTCACATGTTCTTAATGTTTAGCATATAGATGAGAAGTCAATTCATTGTCTTCATCTCTCTGTTTTAGTTTTGTACTTGTGGAACAGGAATATCTCTTAGCTAGCATTGCAAGGATGTGGAAGAGAGGTACCAGTTGGTTCCTATCCTCCCCTAGATGAGTCCAGCACGCAATACAATGAAATTTCTTTCACTGAAATATGGATTTAGCAGATAAATCATTTAGCAGGTTGTTTCCAGAACTCTTTGGGAGTATACTACCTGCAGGTAATCTTAAATGTCTTTTTGAACATAGTTTCCTGTGCTGTTTGTGTGCCATCACTGTAAAAAGAGGCAACTAATCAGTGAAAATGAAGTTTCAATTCATGAACCACATTCTCATGCTGCTATTTAGACAGTCTGCAAACATTTTCTGTAACTTTCAGGGGAGAAAAATAGAATCACATTGAATTTTCTTGTACTGTATATGAACAAAGTTCCAGACATTAAGCCTGTCTGTCTAATGTAAAATCTGAGCTTTCTCCTTGGATGAAAAGCACATTAGTTCCTCACTAAAACAGCCAGCATATTCATCCTGCATAAAATTCTTATTACTCATTTTTTTTAAATCATTTGCAATTCTCACTAGTACAGATTTAAAAAAAAAAAAAAAAAAAAAGCAGAAGTTCAAAATTTACACTTAACTCTTCAAAATATATAATGGGGTTATGCACAAATAACTTCTCTGATCAAAACAACATGAGAAAGCTTAGATGAAAACTGTAGGCAAAAGAAAAATCATTTGTTTACCTTTCAATTTCAAAACTATCTCCGTTCTGCTTTAGCTTGCCTGACAGAGGTATACTCAGATTTCAGTAATTCAGATAAGGAGTTATATGCTTACACAAATCTCATGGTAAAAATTTATGAATGTAAGACCTGTATAAGGACTAGAAATGAAAACCAGGCTACATACATAACTATAAATGAAAGATATGGGATAAAGGTCTGTTACGTGTCTACAAGCTTTTAAACTGCTATTGGGCATTTTTAAAGCCAACAAAACATGCATAGTCCAATCACCACTTATCCTCTAGAGCTCGAGTTTATAAAAAAACATTTCATTATTCTGCACTTGAAAAATCCCTTTCGAAGTAGAGCTGTCTCCTATGACCTTAAAGTTCTCTCAGTGTTCAGCTTTAAAGTACTTATAATTTAATCACTCATGATCAAAAGACAAGCACTCACAAAACACTCAGAGCTTTAATTCATCATGTTCTAAATTCCTAGAAATTAACCAAAAGAATTACACTCGAGCTCAGAATAAACTGAACTGCAACCACACATTAATGACCAACTTTTACAAAATGCTGCATCAAGGACGGCTGGCTTATGGAAATACCCAGTGATGGAAGGAAGGAACAAATGAGGCTGCCTCTTTCTCAAAACCCTGAAGAACTGTTCTCAGTTTTGCTGAAATTCCTGAAATAATAACACGTGAGGTAATAGAGTTTTCAGGAAAGCATGGTGAAGATGATTCTGAGTGTAAGTAAAATAACAGTGAAGTACTACATATGAATATTATTAGTATTTAAAATACTTGCTTTTGAAAAAGGAGTACTACAATGCAGAGACATTGTAGTCTCAAAAAAACAAGGAAAAAAAACAAATAAAATAACAACCAACCAAACAAACAAAATAAAACCCAAAAACAAAACAAACCCACACGAAAACCAAACTCTGACCAAATTAAAATGAAATCTGTGGTCCTGCAGTTTTGGGTTGTATTGGTTTTTTTAAAAAGCCCTAATGTTAAAAATATGTACATTCCCTGTTACTTAAGCATTCTAAAGAGAAATAAGACTTTTTGTGCAAATAAATGTAAACAAAAAAATTTAGAGAACTTTTTGTTTAGGCTGAAATGTAAAAAACCACATTTCATCTGCATCTGCTATTTGTTTTTCATCTTCTACAGAACAAATTTAGAAGAAAAATCAGACTTGCAGTAAAAAAGCAAAGAAACAAAAATCTCAACTTACAATGAGTCCTTTTAGGTGAAGTAACTGAAGTAGAAAATACCAGCAAAGTCAATTAAACACCAAGACTTTGCTGCTTGAAAAGTGATTGGGGTGCTCACAGGGATAATAAGCACATAATAAATAACTGTACTCTTCCATAAGACTGACTACCTGACAACTCAATTCCTATTTGAACAATCTCAACCAAGGCTCTACAGCTATTATTAGCAACAAAATCTTTCTGACAGCAATCATGCACAACCTGCCACACCAACAATGCAGCACAGACCAGACCGCTCGTGCTGCACTGCAACCTGAGGGCCACTTTAGGCATTTCCTTCAAGCTGTGGAAAAATAGGAGGCGCATAACAAACACAACACTAATAACAGGAGCCCAAGTCTCCTCAAGGAGCTAAAGACAGCAGGGTATCATGGCTCTTTTTTTACAAAGACCAAAAATTTGACTGACCTCAAGCATAAATCAAACTTGAGAAAGGCAGACATGCTTTTACAATTCAGGGCAACCAAGGAACAAGAAACTAAACAATAACAGAAAAAACCTGCTCCAAATATCCCCAAGCAGGACAACCCACATAACTCACCTCAACTGTTGAACAGCTTTTATAAAATCTAATTGATAAACAGCACAATTTCCAACTCTTGATCTTATCCTTGTCTGTTAACATAGAAGTAGGGAATGTTCTGAGAACTGAAGCTCAGAAATTTCCATGACCACATTTGGTCTGTTTGATCAAAATTATACAAGCACCTAATACCTCAACAAATTGGACCAGAAGGCAACAAGTATTTTTAAACAATATCACTGAACACACTTCATAAAACACTATGTTTTATAATGCAAAGCTTCAAATACCTAAATGAGCCCTCTGTATAACATTCAACCGCAGCCCTAAACTACAGATTTTCCTTGCAAATGGATGATTAGGCAGAAGCAAAGTCTTCTCTGAAAACAGGCATCAAGAGGCCATTTACATGTGTTTTGTTTAATTTCTAGTAAAACAGACAAAATTCTATAAATATGCTTTTAATTGCCCAGCATGAAAATCGATAACTCAGCTCCCTAGAAGCAAGACTGGCAAAAATGATGTAAAGGATATTATAATCCTATTAAAATTTGACATGAACAACATTGTAAAGTCTATTTTACTGTTTGTGATAATCAAGCATTTGATCATTAATTATGCAAAATTTACTGTATGAGCTTAATAACAACAAAAGTCTTCAAATCTGACAAGGGACTATCATGTTTAAATTAGCTAACCCTCAAGAAACAGCTCCTTCTTTTAGAAGGTATTATAGAAAAAATTTCATGTTAAATCAAAGTCAAAAATGCAACCAACAGAAAACCCATTTGAGAATAAAATATATTTGAGCATATATAACCAGGAATTTTATTATTTGTTAAGATTCATCTTGTCTAAATATCTGATCTATTTTAGATATACATTTTCAGATGAGATGAATCAAGCCTCAGCAATATCTTTCTATTCTGACCATAAAGGTGAGTCTTACTGGGTTAGCACCATCACACCTGTTATGTCTGATGTTCTACTGCAGCTTCCACAGATAGGAACTCCTAAATCTGCTTGTTATATCTTTTGTTCCATTCATTCCTTCTGAAAAATGCATTGAAATAGAAAGCCATCATCTTATAGTTGAACCAAGATTCTAACCAACATTTTGAAGTTTTCATTTATTTTGCTGCTGATTTACCAGATTTTCTGTCAAATATAAAAATTCAATGCATTTCACATTGAGCTTGGTGAGATCGATTTCTGCAAGGTTCCTAGGCACCTAGAAGCAAACCTGAGTAAGGCATAACAATCCCCTTTTTTACTTGCCCCTAAAGGTATTTTTTATTTCAGACTGTGAGCTTTGCTTTCTGCTCTCTGGATCCCATAAGGTCATCTTGACTTGACAAGAAACCTGGTTTTAGACACTGTGAACTCCCAAACTGCTGTATGTGGAACAAGGGAGGTATGCAAGCGAGTAGATGCACTAGTTCCTCAACACTGTCCAAAAATAACTTTATGGTTGACAGCTTTTTCCACGAAAACCTTTCCCTCACACACTGCTGACTGAAAAGCCTAAAGGTGCTGCTGTTGTCACCTTCTGTGGGTGCACAAGAAAAGCAACTCTTCCTTTGATCATACCTAAGCAACTGGGTTTTACTCCAATTCCACTTATTTATTCTTGTAATGGCACTTTGTTTCACTTACAAATGAAACACTAACATGGCCCCAAAATTATCAGGCCTCATGACTTTTTAAAGGCAGTTATATACAAAAGGTTAGACAGATAATATTGGTGAAACACTGAACTCAGGAAAAAAAGGCAATATTTTCTGAATTTTATTTTCTAAGAACTACTTACTGTATTAATGTGTCCAGTTCATATCCAGCAACTGTCAAAAAAGTGATCACTTAGCACAAATTACAGACCATATTTTCTGGAAATCAATAGGACACAAAGACACAATATTTGTTTATCCTGTCAGATATTTCTCACAGATATGCATTATCTGTCTTCAGAATATCTGGCTGTCCAATTTTTAACTGAAATATTTGAATACAGATCCTTCTAAAAATATAAAGAAGACTGATTATTATCATCTCACAATAGAATTATATCATTGCAACTACATCAATACTAACAGAAATAATCCAGCACACAGACTTTTGACAAGAGAATCAGATGTTCAACACACTCTTACAATGGAGTTGCAGTAAAAAGCACAAAAACGGTGAAGACTTTAGAAAGCACACTTGAAGGCATTAATTTATTATTTTTCAAAACAAAAAAAAAATAGAAACTTTGAATAGTTTCTGTGTACGTTATCCAAAATTTGTAGTTTAAATTTGTCCAACTGCTTCCCTTCTTTCTATTAAGCACTCAATTAATTGAACTGCATTAATTCTAAAATGCCTTGGCTTCAAAAACGAAATCAGTTGCACAGCAAGTGCTATTTCTAGGCACTCACTGGGCATTTATTTTCAGGTGTGCAAGAGGGACTCCAGCTTTTAATTTACAATTTTATTAACTAGAAGAAAAAAAGCTCTGAACAGAACATCTTTCCTCCAGGCTGCTTCTTCCTCCATTTCAGAGACTCTAATTCCTCTTCTGTATGTCTTAGCAGGGGGTACTCTTCTTCCTCGCCCCTCCACACTCTTTGTATTGCTTTAAATGGCCAGAGCTGCTCCATAAAGAATTCCCTAGGGGCTCCTTTTAAAACCAGATGCAAGAGATAAGCAGCACCGGGCTGGGAACAGGACTGCAGCTGGGAGGGGACCATTAGCATGTGACCCTAAGCATCCCTCCAGGCTATTAAAACAGGAACTTGCAAACAGTCTGGCATTGCAGGTTGGCTGCAACTCGATTAGGACTAACAGCCAGTTCTCCTTTTAAAGATAAACCTTTAAACCGAATCATTCCACATCATACTTGTCAATGTCTTGCTGCTTGTCTCCTTCCACACACCTCTGCACGGAAACTGAAAACTCATTCCCCAAATAAACTCTAACCCTTCCATCCCACATCCCTCTCTGACATGCCTCCATTCTGCCCAGCGCAGTCTGGCTCTACCCGACCTGAGCTGCACTCAAAGTCCTCAGAGCAGGCAGGATGAGCAGAGATCATCATTTTCGGATGAGCCGAAAGGAGCTGCTGCGCACAGGCAATTAACTCAGCAAACATTGCTTCCCTGCAGACACTTCCCTGCTCGGATAACCTGCGCACACCGCTGGCTGGGCACTGCTGCCGCTGGGATGCTGCCCAGGGTGTCACAGGAACCCGCTGTTGCCTAACATCCCTTCACTGTCTGCCTCACAGAGCTGCTCCTCTCAGCCCCTTCATTCCTGAATACATTTCATCTATTTCTGAAAGATATGAGCAAAGGTACTTTCGTACGCTTTAATGATCCCTCCAGCTAGAAAAAAATTGGGGACATCGCACATCACACAGGCAGAAAACTGTCCTTGTCGTTGAAGCACATTAGTAGATGTGGGGTTACTTTTTTTCTTGTCACTTTTCTTTTATCCTCCTATTTGCAACAACACAGAGAGCATTAAAATTACTAAAGTCTTCTCAGACCACCAATAGAGTCAAAAGGTCTGTAAACTACAAAAGAGTCCAATATTGACAATCTGATCAATTTAAAAAGGAAGAAAATAAGAGAAATTCAAATTAATTGTTGGAAAAGAAATCAAATTAATTTTCCACTGGATGGAAGTGGAGAGGTTCATATGCATCATGATAAAAGTTAAACCTTAAAATGATGCATCTATAGGAGAAGTTAGAGAAAAATTATACACTATGAACAGTAACAAGCTACTTGAGTTTGGACAAGAATCCTCTCCAGATTTCTACAGGATCTCAGGAATACAACAGCTACTAATCAAGATACATGAGCTCAAACCAAATTGTGTTATACCTAGGGTGTGAAGGAGGGAATGTGGGCAACCATGCATAGTCAAGGCTCACAGCTATGCCAGCCAAATTAATCAAAACTGCAGCCAAGACACAGTGGTCAACAGGCTTTTCATAAAGAAAAAACCTGAAGTGCTGAAAAAGGATCACAGAGGTTCATAAGGAAGCTCAAGGTGACAGCCTACTGGATTTCTAATAGGCTTTAAACAAATTTTAAGAAAACTAAGAAACCTCAAGTGACAAGATCTCCCGCAGGGATAAACAGCTGATGGTTTGATTCAGCATGGTCCTTCCTACACTGCTCGGCTGCTTTTTGGAAAATGCTGATTTCAACACTTTAACATCTTACATTGCCTAGCACCACACTGTTCTACCAGATCCTGGTACACAAAAACAAATGCAACTTCAGAAATTTTATCTTTAAAAGTTACTTTAAAAAAAAAAAAACATAGGAAATTGTTATTCCAAATTGTAATGATTTTCTTGAAAATACCATTGTTTGGTTGGGATATTTTTTGCCAGAGAATTACTGCAAAAAGTTTCACTAGACTTACATACCATGCCCAGGATGCAGTCATGATAATTTTTTTTTTATTAGATTTGTTTAGAAAATATCGTTTGCTTCAGAAGTTTTAATAGAGCTTTGATGGACAGAAGAACAATTATTGATCTTTTTTTACTTAGTTGCAGCCTTTCCACTTGATTCACAACACCATGAGTGAATGAAGGCAAGCATAACTTAAGAAATTACTCATCTGGCCAATGAGATTACTGTAAACAATTGGCTTCCCTATTTGCAACATGACTTCAATTGTATTTGTTTAGCCAAGCTGTCGTGCATTTTACTTTGTGCAAATGCATTTAAATTGTGTGACAGCTGCAGTTAGGCCTATGGTGGCATGCATGAGGCAGAAAGAGCAGCGTAGGCATGTGACAGGAAAAACAATGCATTAGATGAACTCCTACAGAGCAAAAAAATGCCAGTTTCTCCCATTCTTAAGCATTACCCTACTACATAAACTATACCCCTAAGGCCATGCTAGCACTTTTTTCTCTCTCATTCTCTGCTTTTTTAGCCAACCATGTAAAACAACCTGTTACTGCATCAGTTGTTCCAGTGCATGAGACACACTGGTTGAAACACCAGAATTGAAAAACATTTGGATTTTAAAGCTGTGAGACAAGTAAGAATCAATGTTATATAAAAAGTCTACCAAGAATCTAAATTAGTTTGCCTGGGTGCAATCTCCCTGTACACAAAACATGACTGAATAAAATCTGTTAGTTAAAGGTGACAATTTGATCATACACAGAACAATTTATAAAAATATGCCTTGTAACTAAGTTACAGTAATAATAATTACTTGCCTAAACCAATACTGTATAGGGTTTTGTTCTTGTTTGCTTAGGGCTTTTAGCTTTGTTTATTGAAGTTGCTAGTCACAGATTTTACAAGCTGCTGATCAAATACTGTAGGTGAGTGCACCACACAGCAGCTTCTGGCCATCACATGCAGAGAACTAGATACATTGCCCCTGTACTGTGGAGTAGTAGGGATGCTCCACAGAAACGAGATACTCCTTGCCCAAATTCATGCACTTGATTCTCACAGATAAACCTTTTTATTCTTGCTTTGCAGAGAGGAGAAGAATGTTACCCCATGCTGGAAACAGGTGTGAAAACAAGCTGCTACATCCACAGAATAAGCCACTGAAAAATGTGTTGTTAAAACAAAGAAAGGACATTCTTCAGTATCCTGCTAGCCAGAATTTGAGTCAATTCTGTAGAACAGTCTCCCTTCTTCCAGCATATTTAAAGCAAATAAAACGACTAAAAATCTTCAAACTAGTGTGTAGACAGGCTGTAACACTTGGCTCTGGGGAGACAAAAGACTTCACACAACCATGAGATCATTCAAACCTGACAACTTTTACTCCCAAGTTTTACTCCCAAGAATGGTGACAACAAAAGTCAGAAGAGACTGTGGAAAGAAATCTGCTCTGGTCTTTCTCCAAAGTTACACTCTTTCACTAAATGTGTGATCTAAGCGATTTAGCTACACCATTACAAACAAATGTGGCATGGATTTACAAGGCTTACACATTTTCAACCAAATTAAAACTTTGTTTACATTTGTTTACTGCAATTGTGTAGAAGATTTATGATTCAATGTATCCTAAAGTGGAAAACCAGAAAACAGTTGAGTCTGGAAGACTTTATCATGCATCTTGATTTTAATGAACCTTTTAGTCTTTTGAAAGTAGATGTTCTTTTCATTTCAAAAATTAAAGAGTAATATAAATTTATCCAGTACACCCCTGGGGCAGGGAGAAGCAGGAATGCTGCACTGTCTGAAGTTTGACCTAATCACCTGGGTTTGCAGTATGTTTTAATCAAGGATGCAAAAATGGCAACATCAATGCAAGGAAAAAAGAATCTATTCCTACCAAAAATACACATAGTTGTCCAATAAACACACAAAAAAATCCAAAACAAAAAACCACCATAGTCCATTCAGATAGAATGTAAGTTATCACAGTATGGAGAAAGTGCAAGCAATTTGAAGTTTTAATCTACAAGAATTCATCAGTGTATTTACAACAATTTAATTTCATATTTGTAGAATATCTTTTTACTTTTCAGCCATGTTGTGACTGGCCTTCTGAAAGCTAATTTTAACTGGCTTTAGTCATTTGAATTGGATTTATATGCCAGTACCTTTGAAAATAAAACAACTGACGGTGTGTGAATATTTGTCTATTTTGTTTGTGGGATTTTCTGTAAATATAAAATATGCCTATCAACCACCTTTAAAAAGGTATTCTTCCTTTAGATTACAGAACAAGTTTCATGTGTAAATAAATTCAGGAATGTTTTTTATTTTATTTTTATTTTATATCATCTAATAATACTATTATTAGATGATATAAAATCTGACTTTTCCAAACTGACGAGATTTTGCCTAAATTCTCCGTTTTAATTTCAGGTGATGGCTCTACACTTTTAAAGAGTTACACATTAGAGCATAATACTCTGGAGATACAGATCACTATAATATTACACTTTTAATCACTTTTAACATTACACTTTACAGACCACTTTTAGCATTACAGGCTGAAAAATGTACATAAAGACAAAAAATCTTCACAGAATCCCACAGTTTCCAAATATAACTTTTCTAATCTATTAATTTTAAACATTGTTTGTATTTGTTTTCATGAAATAAAAGCCTTGACAGTGAATGGATCAACTTCCGGGCTGTCAGCTTACATAAAGACACAACAGCTGAATCACCTTTTGTTTTTCCTTGGAGGTCAGAGGGCTAAGGAAACATTTAGAAAAAAGTCAGTCCAAACTACCATAATTTAGACATTTCTATGCTCCCAAAACCAAACTCTTTTTTCCACCAGACACTTGAAAGAATTGCAGATTTATCCAACTGAACTACTCAAGTGCTCCAAGTACCAACAGCACCTTGGTTTGTGGGCAGCTTCGTGCTTACCAGTTCGGATGGATTATTATTTCCTCCTAAAGGCAGCAAGAAGACTGCACCACTTATTGCATTTTGGGGGTTAGTGGGGTGTGAGAAAAAGAAGGCAGTAACACACAGTGAAATCCTATCTTCATGATGTATGAGAGATTATCTACTCATTTTAACTAAACCAAGGATTTAACTCAAAATGTTAAGCTCCAGAAGAACTTGGTAAATTTAGTTTATATTCATATGGATTTTAACTTTAGAAAAATAATCAAATAAGTAAAATTTGAACAGGAAAAAAATCCCTTTATATGTAATATTCACTATTTCATAATTAGCCTCTGTCTTTAGTAACTTAAGTAAGAAGAATTCAGCAGGAAAAGACTTCCTGCCTGGCAGACAGCCCTAGTTTATCCTAAAAACCCTACAGTTCAGCCAGGAACTTGGGAATCACATCAGTACTTCCCAGTTGCCCCTCACACATTGAGACAGCCATTTGCACATTAGCCCTCTGGCACATTTTCCTCCTGAGCATATGAACATCTACAGGACTATTTTTTCCCTATGGCAGGTACATTTTACAGCAAGAAGAGCTGTGAATATAACCTGTTCATAAACCTATTCTGAAATAAGTCTGTACGCTTTATAAACAAACCTGAAGTGACTTCCTACAATGTATTTCTAGTCATTAAAATAAAAGTTAGAATAATAATGCAGGTGATGTATTAAATAGCATTCATTGTAAAAAAAATCTGCCACTTGCCAGAAATCAAATTATTTTTGTTTTATACATTTATGAAATAAGCGCTGTAGAAATTAGAAATAATGGGGGGTTTTGTGCAACAGAAAGAGTATAGCAGCCAAAAAAAAAAAAGTAGATCATGATGAATAGAAAACACAACATTTAAGGTTATAAATATATATGTTTGAGGCACTCAGAACTCCTTTTACTTACTGCCAACGATCTTCTCACATAATCCCTTCTTTTTAAAGAATAAATACCATGACTTTTGAAAATAGTATCTACAGCTAGATACTCCCAAAGAAACTTTTTCCCTTTTTAAAAAAAATTTAATTAGCAAATACACTTGTAAACATAACAAGACACAGTTACTCATGCTTCTTAAATGTGATACAAACATTAAATAAATATTTTACTTGAAATTTTGTTTAAAAGAATAGTTCTATGTAGCAAAGGACTAAGGCATAGGTAGTTGTGCTAGGTTATAAATAAATAAAATAAAACAAAATAAAATTTAAAAAGTATCAGTGATTATAAAGCTGTGCCAAGGCTGGCAATAGTGGTTTCAAGCCTGCTACAAAACAGACAAGATGCTTTAAAGAAAGAATACTTTGAAATAAGAAGACACAAAGACCTGAATTCTCTATGCATTGTTTCTTTTAAAAGGGAAGGAAGAAATACCTTTTTCACTTGTTTTACTACAGTGTTTTTATTTTACAAATGGGTTGCTTCTTATCTTCTCTCAATACCACCTATATTAAATAACTAACCACACCATATAATTAAATAAACAAATACCAAATGCCTATGCACAGACTGGAAATGGACATATTTTCAGCAGCTATTGAATTATTCTTTCCTTTTCCATAATATCAACTGGTGTTCATAAATTTTAGGTAGGTAGACCAAAAATTTGTGATTTAGGTAAGACCTACCAGCTCACTTTATCTTGCCTCTATGTATTAGCTTAGTTCAGAAAGTTAGCATGAGCAATAATGCAATAAGAGGACTTAATTTTTTCACTAATCAAAAATCAAGTATTTACCTTCCACAAGCATGTCTGGCACATCTGCTTGATATCTAGGCCCCACTCTGATTTCTCCCTTGTCTGCCAAAAGTGTTTTCAGTGATGGATCATACACCAATGAATAAAAAAAAGTATCCTAAAAAAAAAAAAAAAAAAAAAAAAAAAAAAAGACAACAGCGTAGTATTTTGCAACAATACTTGCAATAGCATAGTATTTTTTAAAATTAGGTTTGCAAACTTGTAACACCTTCCCTTTAGAAATTTGCATGCTTTACAGAACACAGATTTGGTAAATCTTTATTTTACATAATACAGATATTTCATGAGTGCTTTTAAAAGGCTAATCAAGACCTCTCATTGTTAGGACTTCCTTCATAACAGAGCAATAATGAAAAGATTTGTACACAGAAATATATCCATGGATTTGAAGAGAATTAATGTCATCTGCTTTCTGAATTTAACATGTTTGCACTCATAAGTATCTCTACCATACTGACTTGCCATTTTAAATTAATCTCAAAAAAATATATAAAACACTGTCTGTGTAAACCCTTTTCAGGCACTAAAACAGTATTGGCAAATGTGGTATAGTCACATAAGTATAGGCCAAGTCCTGCTTTCAAAAATATTTTTACTGATTATCAGTGGTTTGGTATAGAAATTTAAAAATAAAGACATGCTAATTTCGGTTAGAAAACACTGCCTTCCTGATGTTATATTAAGACATTCCAAAGAAAAACATGTTTATTTTTATGGTATTTTACATCTTTCAAATTCTTGGGGAATTTGCTTCTTCTCTGGTAAAGCTAAGCATTCTAAGTATCTTCCAAAGGAAGGTGAGGAGATACTTTAATACAATAGAAGAAAATAAAGGAAAAAAATAAGGAGGAAAAAAAAGCACTATGTGAATTCTCCCTTCAGTATTCGGAAAACACCTCTATATTTTCATCCATAAGATGCCATATTGATTACTTCAAATTAATTATTTTCAAAATACAAACATTCATAATAAACCTATCATTTAAGTGTGTCAATTAAATTTTTATCCAATAATATTGTTTAAATCAGTGTTTTGAACAACACAATTTTTCAAACTTATCATCCAAGATATAATTTTCAAAGTACTGTTTGGCCATTTGTTAAAAATACAGAAAAAAAAAAAGCTTATCGCAATATTTACTTGGATAAAAATCACAATTACCTCTTTCTCCAGGTACGACAGCACAGATTCTGTCTCATTCAGAAGTGCAACGCTGCATTTTCCCCTACACAAACATACGCAAGAATAGTTACTTTGTAAAAAGTTCAAATTTCACGTAAAAAGTTACTGACAAGAAAACAATCTAGATATGCTTAAAACTTCTACACTAAAAGTATAAAAACATTAAATATATAAACAATAATACCAACATTAACATAAAAGCAACAAAACAAATGGCTGTATTGATCTGAGCATTCAAATAAATTGGAATTTCACCACACTGGGAAATAGTTTCAGTAATGGAGAAGCAAAAAAAAGAGAAGAGGTACAATGGCAAACAATAAATATTCACACAATCAATTAAACGGCCTGGATTAAAGAAACATCACCTCCAAATGACTTATCTCCAATAAGTTCAGTGCATAATTTGAAAACAACCCAAACTAGAAAGAATATAAGACTTTACTTTCCAGGCTGTAAAAACAAAGCACTTTTCTCTTTTGAATGGAAGTATTTTTAATAATGAATCATGGAATTCTATTAGTTTCCTCTATGCCCACATTAAAATGCTAATGACCACATTTCTGTGCAGGCTCTCGTTGCTCAGTAGTGGTACAGACCTGCCCATGTGGAACATACGCAGTCAATGCAACAGGACTTTGACCCCACCACCCTCATCCCCCCTTCTCATCCCCATCTCCCCCAACACTGCCTTGCCTCGCCTCAAAGTCCTCTGTCTCCAGCTTCTCTGCAAATAACCTGCAGAATTATTTTTAACAAATAGCATTTTAAAGAAACACTCAGGGATGTGGATGAAAAATGTTGTGTGCTGAATCACCTTGCTAGCAACTCGCATTTTTATGTTATAATTTACAGCTACCATATATATATATATATATATATATGTATGTATGTATGTATGTATATATATGTATATGTATGTACGTATGTATGTGTGTATATATATATATATATATATATGAAGATGTATTTATTACCCTTTACAGACAGCACGTTTTATTTCATGCACCAGAGTTTTACTCAGTTTAGTTGGTATTTGCCAGGAGATTCCTGTGGCCTTATTCATCCAGGCACAGGAACTATGCCCAGAATACCCATCTCACCTCATGGAACAGACCAGAATACAAATGGAGAAAGGGTAATTGTTTGCTGAGACCTTGATTTTTAGATAACACCAAAATCTTTGTAAAAACCCGTCATTCTGCCAGGGAGTGCTGACTCTAAGCTCAACCAGAGGCATTAGAAGCCAATTGCTAATGGCTGATCATTAAGTGAACATAGCCAGCTAATGTCTTATTCATTGCCACTGCACATCCTGGGAAAGGGGAGTAAGCCACACATTACTGTCCTGAATTTCCCTTCATTGTCATACCTGTGGGAGAACCACACCATCAAAGATAAACAGTGGGAAGAGGGGGGAAGAAAAGTCTGACCACAACAGCAGAGGAAAATCCTCCTGCAGGAGATAAGTAGGAAACCTTCTAGATACCCCATCATGTTTTTCTTTGAGGATTCTCTTGAAACTTTTGGCCTTGATAATTCCGGAGCATACACTTCTAAAAATTAATTGCGTTGTCGCGCAAAGTCAGTTTTCCAACTTTATTTTAATATTTTATTGGGTTTTTTTAATGTAAAAGGCTAACCAGGAGTTTACCTTTCCAGTCTGTTTCCATTCCATACAGCTCAAGTATGCTCTGTCTCTCCACTACAGCCCTTATTTAACTCCAATTACCACAGTGGCATCCATTGCTCCATTGCCATCATGGCTACAAAAGTATTTTATTAACCAACCTCATCTTTTATTGTTGATCCGTTAAAAATTTCATTTTATTTCATTAAGATACAAGACTAGTCCCCTGCAGCATGTCTTCTAAGTGAGTGAATTTCAATTTGATGGCTTTGTACAGCACTTTAACCACCCAATGGCTGGAGTCACACAGAGGTAACATTTTGTATGCATATATGACCTCTCATATGCATGGACTTGTGTCTCAATGAAGACAATACTAGACCTACAGTAGACATTAAAATAAAAATTAAAAAACAACAACAAAAATATTTAATTTAGAAACAGGTAAATTACCGAAGTCTTTCTACTTTTGATTCTCTATATTACAGTTAACCTGTTTCTGTAATCTAGAAACCTGCAATACTTCATGTAAGTGATTTAGAATCTTTACCAAATTCATAAAAGCCTACTGTTAATATAACTCCTCCTCTCTTTCTTTCTTTCCCATCAGAGGAAAAGCTTCTCTGTCTAGTTACAAATGCTCTGCTGGGTTGAACCAAGCATCTAGTTCATGTGTCCAGCACCCCTCAATCATGGATGCTAAGGAAATAACTTAAGTGAATATCGATTTGCAGCAATATGCCCCTTAATATTCTCCAACTACCACTGCACTTTTCACCTGTTCTTCATTACTAATAATCAAATGCCCTGGAGAAAAAGTTAATTTCATTTAAGCCACATTACAAAGTGCCTTGGGAGTTAGTTCTTTAAGGGATGTATCTGAAAACCCATAGCTTCTCTGGATTTAAAAATAATATTTGCCTCCTTACAGTGTTCTGGAGCTTTATTCCTTAACATTTTTAAATCCTTTCAGATAAATGGGACAGACAGAGCTATATTAAATAAATAATCAATATAACAGCATAAAATCTGACTGTTCCAAACTAGACAGAGAAAAGAAAGGGGGAGCTAGCTACCTACAAAAACAAATGCAAGAGTGTATGCTGCATTTAGCAGATTATAAAATCAGTTACACACCAAAATAAAATTATACTCTCTTCTTTCAGAAATCCAACTGTCTTTATATTTTGGGTATTATTTAGATCAGTGGCATACAGTGCCACAGGTTCATTGTTCTATTGGAGTCTCCTGCCTGCAATGTGTCACTAAACTGAACTCAGGTAAAAATTACAAAGAATTGCCAAGTTAAAAAAAAAAAAAAAAAAGTTGTCTGCTATTTTTCCACCTATGAAACCTTCTTCCTCTTATGTAACTCTGATTCTCTGATTTAAGCTGTATTCCTCCAACAAGCAGTATCCTTGACTTAATTGGTACCATCAGGGTGAATTATTAGTTAACAGCATCAGAAGGCCTCGATGTTAAAATGGCATGTCTGATTTTGAGCTTTTTCTCAAATTAATTTTTTTTTACTTCCTATAGAATTAGGCAAAATATATCTCGTAGGAATGTTGAGGAAAAGTTTAAGCAACCTCACCAATGCACAAATAACAGCAAAAAAAAAAAAGTACGTTAGCTTTTATGTGTTCATTACAACTTATTTTTGATAAGATTGAGTTGTACCTTCAGAATCCTTTATGCTCTTAGATGTACTTCATATTTAAACTGGTCACAAGTAAAGAGTTGTTACATGGAGCTGACAACAATGCCAACAAAACTTATTATATAATTAAATCAGCCAGCGACAAAAAGTAATTTAGAGGTCTTGCAGTAAAAGGAGACAATAAAACTCGCCTTCAAATATATGCTCATGGTATTGCCAGCTTCTATCATATAAACCACCTAGGATTCAATTTCTTCTTCTGCTCTAGTAACCAGAGCCACGACTCATAACTTTTTTCTTTAAAGCATTAATCATGTGAAAGCTCTTTTCGAATGCTACACCCTCCTTCACTCTTATTTGTTAGAAGCTTTTGTCTGCTTGTAATTTTTTTTTGTATGTTCCAGGAAACTTCACCAGTGAGTAGACAATTCCTGATCATTTACACTCATCAGCTAAGGAAAGCCTGACAAGCTATTTTTCCACACCTACAGCCTACCTCCATACCTCAGGGAAGCCCTTCTGTTACAATACAGAAATAAGACTCACTCTCCAGAAAAAAAAAAAAGAAAATTAAGGCACTTTACTTTTAAAGTTATTTTGTAGGAAAGGATTTCTTCAACAGCCCTAGCAAAAATCCAGACCATACAGTCCCAAAACCAAAATTCAAACCATCCACAGCCAAAACCTCAAAGCACAGAGACACTAATGAGGATTAAAAGGAAATGGTAAGAAATACTAGTTATGGTAGAGAGACATCTCATTGCTGGGAACATAAAGCTTTGTTCCCTCTTCCCCCCACCCTTGTTTTATGGGACTATTTTTCCTGGGATGGGTGGGAGGCTGTTTACTGTGGAACAAAGAAAAGGAGAATTAAATTCTAAAACATAAATGACAGCTTTGTGAGACACTCATAGGTCAGACTGTCTTGGACAATCCAATATGGAGCTCATGAAAATCAACAATATATGTGAGATGTCAGTTACCATGCCAGTCCTGAAGGAGAGATTTCACAGACAGTAAGCTGAGGTAAGACCTAAGAGATCTTGAAAACTAAAGATAAAAATGTGCCATGTTTCAGTGAGACCTCACAGAGGAATGAAAAACATGTGGGAACTTAACTTCAGACAAGAATGTGACAACGATCAATATTTAGATGAGAGAAGGACAAGACTGCCCTTACTAATGTGTTACAATGAAGGCAAAAGGTGATGATAACCAGCTCAAGAATTTAAGTAGCATGAAAAAAGATTGTACACCAAGGCTATTATACCAGGCAATGTTATGAAAAGATTTCAATATAATCTGGTTAAACAACCCAGAGCAAAACACCAAATTGCCCAGAAGATAGACTGAATTGTCCTCTTGTTTGCATTGTCTAGGTAATTGCTCTTTAATGAGCTTTTTCTTAAAGTAATCAAAAATATAGATTAAAATCTTTACCAAAATTTTAAAAAGCTGATGCAAACACTTATATTTTAAAACTATCAAAATAATCAAAATCGACAGCAACTGCCTCATTTTTTACAATGCCCCTTCATTTCAGCCCTAAGTTTTAAACCAGTGGAAGCCTCTACAATTCCTGTTCTGCTGTTCTTGCAGACTATTTCTTCATGCTTTTACCAGAAAAGACAGCCCATGGGATACAATTTTTTTAAAAAATAAGGATGTCTTGGAAGAGGAGGAATTAATATATATATATATATATATATATATATATATACATATATATATATATAAAAGAGATAGAATCTGCAAGAAACAAAATACCTGCTGCCTGTTAACCAGTATGAATGATAGGAGTGGAAAAGGCAACTTCATGGGTTCAGTACCACTCCAACAAAATCTCCTGTTGGAAAGTACATGTAACCTGGGTGACAATGATGCAGTGGAAGAACTCTGAGAACTCATTGCTCTGAGTTCCCACCAAGCCAAGAAACTTTATATGCATTGCTAATTCAGATACAAGCTGAAGAAAGAAAAAAAAAGGCAGGCATGACCCCAGAGACTTGGAAATAACAATTATTAATTGCTGTCCTGAAAACAACAGAATTATGTTGGATAATTTTGTACAGATATATACCGATTGTGTCTTGATGAGCTGCATCAAGAAATGTTAGTGTCTCAATAGACATTTGGAACACAGAAGCATGAGTCACTAGCTAGACAGTCTGAGAATAAAATAACAGGAAAGAATATTAGGAAATATTATGCTTGTGAGAAAAATCTGATTTCATTTTAACATATGCTGTTACTTCAATGACAATCAGAGATTAAACTTAAATGAAGGTGCATAATGAAGACGGGTAGAAAGGAGCAGGTGCAGGAGTAGAACTCCAGAGTAATCTTTCACACATCCAGCATAAAGGGAGAAAAGCAGGAGAAATGTACAGATATTGAGTAAAGGAGGAGAGAGCTACCTGAAATAACAACACTCTTTTTCCTGAACTGTCTTAAATGAGAAAGTGTTTTGAAGATTTCCAGTCAAACATCCACTCTGAGCCAGGATTTGATCCCTTACAAGCAGCCTACAGTGCAATGATCATCAGCAAACCACGGAGTAGGAACTGTGGAGTCCAAAGGGCTTCTACTAATTGTATAGAATTGAATTTGCAGTCACAGCAAGCCAATACTAAGAGTACTTGTGTATTTTACCTTGAAGGACAGAAGGGGCACAGAATGATGCTGATAGACACACACCAATGTTTTTATAGCAAATTTCAAGTTCTTAAGACTGCAAAGATATTAACTGGGGAACAAGATATTGCATAACACTTAAAACCAAAAATTAAAAACATCATCATAGTGATTTAAACCTGCAATAGATCCCTAACTACAATTTGACTTTTAAAATATTCAATCAATATCTAGAACTGACAAAAATAAAATCTGCATTGTATTGATTCATAATTAATTGGCTCAGGTTTGACTCTGCTCATTTACAGAGCCATCTGTAGGAAAAAAAAATGAGGAAAAAAACCCAAACAACAAACAAAAAATATTTGATAGGTGACTACTGCTGGAATCTGTGCCTCTGACAAAAAAATACCAAATCTTCTAAACAGTACAAGATTGTCTATCTGTGGCCAAAATATTAATCAATAAACTTGACATTATCTGATTAACACACGCTTGATCAAATAAAAACAGAATTCACAGCAAACTGATTTATGCACATCTAAATGAACTAGTAAGTGCCTGGCATCCAAACACATGCATAGATCATATGGATGGCCCAAGACTTCAATACTGCATGTGGCTTTTAGTCAAAAAAAATCAGAGTTTTCATTTTAATTAGAACTGCAGTGCTAATTTTGAGCACTCCAAATTGGTAAGATTTACAGACAATCTCCTAAAGCAATCATGCCCAACTGACATGGACTTAAAAGTCATTAAAGGTAAATATTTTCTCAATGTGGCCACAGTAAAACTATACACTTTGATATCTCAAAACAAGCATAACTGTAGATGTACTTTCTGTAAATTGCATTGTTGCAAACTCAAGTTGATATTGATATTTTTTCTCTAGGGATTAATTCATGCTAAAAAGTAAAAGAATTGTTGCCTTTTAGCACAGCAGCAGTGATGCACATGAACAGAACCACAGGAGGCTAGTTAGGAATTATTTTCCATTCAAGCATGAAACCATTTAGGTTGGAGAATACCTTTAAGATCATAAAGTCCATCACAAGCTGCCCAGCTCAGAAGCAAGGCACGTCACTCACTCCATGCAACCAAAAGTAAAAGTTTTGCACCTTATGAAAGGTTCCTACTTTGTAATTATATCACTACAGGGAAATATTTAATGATTTTCAGATATTTTAATGACAGTTTCCCACTGATAAATACACTTTTTCTTACGCTGTTACTAGTACTGGCTATTTTGTATGTGGCTATTGACCACATACAAAACAAGGATTCTGTCCTGAACAGAATCTTCAGTTTAATTAAAGTAAGAATAATTACAATTCTATTGGAAAAAAAAAAATAAAATAAAAAAAAAAATAGTCAGACATGCTTCAAAAGTCTCTTTGCTCCAAATAAACTCAGTCTAGAAGGGAAGAATACCTTGCTTAACAATCCTAATGATTAAGTAAGCACATGCCTATGAAAAACAAATTCACTCCTTATCCAGTCTGATTTATGCCAGAAAATATAAGGTTCATAGTAAGCTTTAAAAAAGCTAAAATTTGTATATACATTCACACACCCTGTATGCAGAATCTTTTAGTTTGCCAGGAATGCCCAAACTAGCAATCTGTAGGTAATACCACTAAATTCTAAAGTGCCCTGTCTTGAAAAGTAACACTATAAAATGACCTGCTATATACATCTTGAGTTTCAGACTATTTATTGTGTTCTGAGTAAAGGAATCACACATTTCTTCAGTGGGGAATTCCTTCCTTTCTAAAGAAAAAGTATTTCTCTGTACCTTAGTTTTATTGCACAACTTTCTTCCTTGCTGTTCTTTCTTCTTCATGATCTGTCCTGGGTTTCAGTGTAGGATGTGCATAAAGTATTTATTCTATCACCATCTTCATGAGCTGTTGAAACCAGGTAGGGCAGTGCTCTTCCCAGGCCCCCTCCCTCTGGGTTATCTTCTGTTAATGGCCCATCAATGCCTTGCCCATGACTCACAGGTAACACCCCCTCTGTGAGCTATCTCTGTTTAATGGGCCATCAAGGACCCACTGCATGACTCATAGGAAGATATCAGCCCATTGTGAGATGCTCCACCCAGGGGGAGGAGCCCAGAATTCCCACCTGGATATAATCTGGGATTTGGGACGGTACAGGCAGCCCTTACCCACTGGATTCCCAGAGGACAAGAGCTACCCAGACCTTTCTATGGGATCACTGCTTCAGGAAGACCACCTCATCTGGACTGCTTCCACCACCCTGCTCAGGTTGTATTCTGACTCTGTCACGGGTTTTTTTATTATTGCATTTATTTTATTTTACTTTTTTTTTTTCCTCTTCCTATTAAATTGTATTTCTGACTTGGAGTCTCTCACTGCTTTTGCTTTCAAACCACTACACGATCTCATCTAGACTCAATAATATTGATGCTTTAAACAACTGTGTCATTTGTAACACATCTAAAGAGCAGCACATGGTCAGACTTTGTAAACATGACATGTCCTTATAAATGGCACCTTCTTAAGCTACTTTTTCTGCTATGTCTACAAAGTGGAAACAATCAAAGTTTCTTTAGTCTACCCAAGAGCAAGGATACCATTTAACAACCAAAAACACAGCCACCAAAATAACAAAAAACCACCATCACCAAACAAACAATTAAAATGAATAAAACACCAAACTGAAAAAAAAAAAAAAAATAATGCTGTGATCCAAATTTCATTAATGGTCAGAATAATGTCAAAAGAGGGAAACCAAGATTCGTACAGACTGGTAATTTAGAAGTTTAAGAACATTTTTGTATGTTTACGTGTAAAAATATGCAGAGGATACAAATTTCTTAGTAAAAATTGAAGAACTCTGCTCATGATCTAACTATTTGGATGCTCCTTAATGTCACATATGTACAGGCATTCTGCAAAAATACTCACATTCTCTCCAAACATATTAATCAGCTTCTAATAAAACTATCTTATGCAATCACAATTTTAAAAGGCTTATGAAGCCCCTTCTGTGTTGGAACAGAAGTAATAAACAAAGCCAAGACCATCTTAAGATGGTTTTGAGGGTTCTTTTCTTGGTTTTGCCTTTTGTCAGTTTAAAAAACAAAGGGTATGTGTAAGAATATTTCAGAATCAATGCTCAGAAAATTGTTTTCTTTTTCATAGGTGCATATAAAACTTGAATTTGCTGTTTATGCAAAGCAACAAATAGAATCCTCCATAAAATATAACAAACACTTAGTTTATCCAATTGCAGATTGAATAAATACTCCCCATTAAAGATTAGGGTGTAAATATACTACAGTTATTTGAAAAACCCCCATCATTACAAATATCTGCATAATGCACAGATATCTGACACATGTAAAATGAAATGCAAGAAAAAGAATATTATTTTCTTTTTTTTTTCTTTTCCTGAAGGGGGTGGAGGTTTTTATTGTAGTATAAAGCAGCCCCAAAGATTCATACCTGCTTTTAATATGAAATCTGAGAATGCCCGGCTTATGTATGCTTTTCGAACACTTAAAATATAATCATCATCATTATCTTACATAAAAACCTCATGACCCTAAGACTGGAACACCAAATAAGCAAACAAGAAATAAGCAAAGATATTGAAATGGTAAGATGAACCTTGATGAATAGATAATAAATAAATAAATTATTCTACACAATTTGTAAGACATATTTAACTTTAGAGCAATTACAACTGAACTTATACACTAATGCATCTTTTACAACAATCTAAACATGTTTAATACTTATTAACTCTTGAGAGCTTAAGAATGAAAAATAAATTTAAAGCCCAAAAAGGCTGTATTTAGTAATGCTCAAACCTCTGAAACCCCAAGCACACAGCACTGGCTCAACTCAGCCCCTCTCTGGGATGGGGGAGATCTTACAGGAGCCACCTGCACCAGTCCTGGATGCATTCACTGCATGACATTAATGGAGAAGAGTGGCTCAGGCAGTCTGGTTGGCAGGACAACTGTGACAAGGACATGTGGGATTACAGAGCCTGGCAAAACTGCATCTGCAGCATGGAGGGATTAAGAAGGAAGGAGATAATCCACTGGAGGGGCGTTACTGACTGCACACATTTGGGCAGACAGGAGAGGCAATAATTTCACTTGTAATTTGACAAGCAGGCAGGAAGGTAACAAGCCTTGTCTTTGATCCCCAGACCAAGAAATGAGCTTGTTCTGTGCCACAAACCGTGACTCCAGAACAAGCTAGGCAATTCCACCTCCTGAAACACATTCCACTGCAAGAATTCTATCCACAATTCACCACTGCCACATTTAATTACTACACTACCCACTTCTAATTCTTTTCTAAATCTGGCTCTTCCGGGTTTTCCTATGCCAAAACTTATGCTGCTCCCTAAAGCTACTAAAATGGAATAGTGACATCTGATTTAAAGGAGAGACAAGATGAAGTCTAAAAAAATCCCAGCATTTTTAACAAAACAAATTACATACCAAAACAGTTACATATAATGTATATATAACAAAATTAAAATACCAGAATGAGGGATGAAACTGTATTTCACTAATATAAGAGCAAACAAATTATATCAGAATTATTCAAAAATCCAGAGTTACAGACCAAAAAGCTCCAGAATTAGACATGAACATCAAAGAAATCTAACCCACTAAAATAACAGCAAGGTAACTCAACTATGAAATAACAGCAACAGGTGTATTACTGAGACATCACCATATTTGGAATTGTGAATTAGAACAAAAGTAACCCTAGTGATAGGGGTTTTCTTGGTGGGGAAGAGGTATAATTTCCTCTGCAATTCAGTTCGAAAAACATAACAACGGTAAGGTTAAGAAAAGAAGAAAGAAAAACAAAAGCAGTAAAATCTTATTAGTAAAAATCAAATAAAAACAAATTAGGTAAAATTCTTCTACTCTTTCAATTACAACAAAAAAGGCAATTAGTCTCAATTAGTCTTGGCTGAAGATGTCAGGAAAAGTTCAAGACCTGTAACTGGCAAAAACCTCCTCCATTCTCTTAAAATTGACTTGAACTTTTTTCCTCTTCCTTCCAGAGGGGTTGAGGTTTTGTGTTCTTACTCTTGAGAGAACTGATCTCCAATCTCCACTCTATACCATTGTACCATTTACTCCTGTAAATCTAGTTCTTCCTAAGGGCTAAAACTGTAGGTGCTTAGAGCAAAGACCCACATCATGGAGCTACCCTGGTTTTTATTGTACAAATATCCCCTAGTTTCCTATATGGAGGCAACTGGCTTGGCAGAGGATGTCATTGAACCTGACTTCAGCAAGGCCTGCAAGTGTTCCAGTGTCCTTCAAGCAGACTGGAAACATATGGACTATGGCAGACAATAAGCTTGGAAAACACCACTGGACTGGAAAGGCTGTGGTGAATGATACAAAGTCCAGCTGGCAGCTGGTTGCTGGGGGTATCCCCCAATTGCTGACCCTGGGAAAAACAGATTAATACCTTTATTAACCTGAGTACACTTTCAACAAGTCTGCAGATGATATTAAACAGGATTTGTTCACTCTTGAGGTATGACAACTAAAAGGAGAAATTCTACTGCTTTGTTCAATTAGCTAATGAAAAGATAGATAACTAAGATGGCACCAGGCTCCTTTCAGAGAAGCACAGTGATAGGATACAAGGTAATAGACAAAGTTTCAATAAGTAAAAATCCAAATAGATGACAGGAGGAAAAAAAAAATCACCACACCAGTCATCAAACACTGAAACAGACAACCAGAGAAGCTGTGATGTCTGCATCCCTGAGTATTCTGGAGTACTGATGGATGAAAGCTAGAGGACGTCCACCCTCTAGCTCTAGTCCTCTTTAGGGGACAAGCTAATTAATAAAAGTTTAAAAAACCTTTCTAACTTACTAGTGTTCACACAAAATGTGAATACTAGTAAGTTAAAGAGCTAAGTGAGGAATACTTTATTGTGTATTTGCCTTCTTATTTCTTTTTAAAGAGTTTTAAACCGTTGATGAAACATCAAGCTTGTTCCAGAATTTGTCTGGTAAGGGCCTTAGTAACACATGACAGCACAGACCTACAACATTCATCTGTTCTGAAAAGTAGATGCAAGTCATCACTCTGCTTTTGGCTGCTGTGCTGTGTGGCATGTACTATGAATTCATGTGTTTTTCTGCCTTCTTTGTGAACTATGTACTGGAGAACCTCTATTGTATTTGCTCCCTGAGTTGTGAGGTGAGAAGACATTTACAATACTTCTTCTATGTAATCTTCCCTCTGCAAGAAGAATACCTTTTTTCAATATCTAAATGTCAAAGTAAGTAAAAGAAATTGCACAGGATTATTATCTCCATACAGTTTGAGCAGCACAAAATTGACAGTCAAATGACTTTCTCAAAGTCAGAACAAGTAGCTGAATAAAGCACAAGAAATTAATACAAAAATTTCCAACTTCCAGTTTTTGTGTCGTCAGCAAGAGACATAAGCAACATCTCATCTCTGCGGTGCCCAGTGACAGGACCCAAGGGAATGGCCTGAAGTTGTGTCAAGGGAGGTTTAGGTTGGATATTAGAAAAAGATTTTTGCCTAGAGGGTGTTTGGGCACTGGAACAGCTCCCCAGGGAAGTGGTCACAGCACCAGCCTGACAGAGCTCAAGAAGTGTTTGGACAATGCTCTCAGGCCCATGGTGTGACTCTTGGAGATGGTGCTGTGCAGGGCCAGGAGCTGGACTCAGTGGTGCTTGCGATCCATTCCAACACAGAATATTCCGTGGTTATGTGATTTGTCAATAAAAGAGAAAATAAATATGCACATACAATGTGCTTCTCCTGTTGGACAATATATATCTTTTCTTTTGGTAGCTTCTAGACATTTATGGTCTGAAATAGCTAGGGGCAGCTGGATGCAATGAAAAAAGGAAAATTCCTTACAAATGCAATGTAAGAATGCATTGTTTCATACCAAATTAGACTCCTTTCTGTCACTGTGCTATTTCTTTTCCATTTCTAGATTCATCATACCCTCATCCCAACATAAAAAAAGTTTTCCTGACTGCTAAATAGGAGATGGCATGAGCACATACGTCACTTACTGAAAGAAGTCAACAAATACTTTTTAAACTTTAGCAAGCCTCTTCCTACCTTAGCATTAAAAGCAACTTAAAACAATACTTGAAATGCTTCTGCAGCATTTATCCAAACTCAGTCATGACTTCTTCACATTTACTGAAGTTGGGGTAATTTTAATTTTACATGCATGCAATCCTAAACTGTAGATCTGACCAATGAGTTACTGCCTCCTTTCCAAACCCATCTGCTGTTTTTCAGGCCAGCCAAAAGGGTCAAGATTCCTTTGGCCAGCAGAGTAACTAAAAAAATTAGCTCTTTCAAAGTAGTAACAGACTGACTTTCTACCAAATCATCAACTAATGCTATCAATTGGCAAGCTAGAGCTCTGAGACTCTCATCCCTTCTAAGGCTCAAACATCAAGTAACAGAAGGAAAAAAACAAAGGTGCTTCCAAAGCGGTTCATGAGACTACCTGGCCCAACTCAGCTAAGACCAATGACACCCTTTTGCAAGGCTGAAGCAGCCCAGCAGGTGGGTTACTGGCAGGCAACCAGCAGAACACACAGATAAATTGTATTTACTACTTCTTACCTGATATGCGTTGCTGGAAGGGACTCATACTGGCGAGAAAGGAAAAGCTCTCTGTGCTTCAACTGATGTTTCTGTTTATCAGTCAAATCAACCTCAATTGTAGTTTCAGACTCTTCTTCAACTTCTTCTGCAGAGAAGCAGAGCGTAGGTCGAAATTAACTCTGTTGCATAACATCATTGCAACCATTTCATTTGACATCCCCCCCACCCCTTAGCAACCTCCTTTAGTATTTCAAAGAAAAGATGAGTTTAACAAGACTACAGTTTATGTAACTTGACAGAATGTTAAGTATTTTGAATTATACACTTCTACTTCAACCCTTTAAAAAATTATGCTCCTCTCCTCTGTACTACGCATTGATGTCTTTCACACAGTTTAAGAACAATCCTGTCAACATTACTCATTCTTTTTTCATCTTCCTTCTTCTGTTTTTCTCTCCTGCTTGCTGACCAGTTTTGGGCTTGACTTTCTCTTGCCAATATTACTATTACTAAAACTTTTACAGAAGTCCTGGAGAAAAGCACATTTTCTATGAACTGAAATTTACTAAACATAATTGCAGTCTAAGACTGCAAAATCAATCTAAGAAAACTGAAAAAGCCTAGTGTCTTTCATTATGTTAACCTGCTTAGATACTGACAACAAATGCAGTGTATTTGCATATTTAAATAAGATGTAAAGTTGTTTCTATTTTAAGCAAGATAGGAAGAAATAAAAGCGGATACTAGAAAGAGTCACATAGAGAATTGAAGGGCAATAATCCCAGTGCTTGCTAAGACATCACACAATGGCAGGCTCTCCAAAAGAGCTATCTTGGGATCTTGATGGCTGAAATCTGCCTTCCTAGTGGATTTTTGGGACATAAGGAACTTGAATCTGTACTTCCTCTAGCTTGCCAAAAAGGGCAGAAAGTCTCTCTGGATAAAGGATGGCAAAATACAGACCCTTTAACAACTTCTCTAAGATTTAGCAATTTCCTACCTGGTAAATTATCCATCTTCTGCAAAACCAAGTGTAGTTTACAAAGTATTTCTCAGAAACCCAACAACCGAACCTCAGCATGAGATAGTATTTCATATACCTACGACACAGGACCTCACCCGCTCTACTAATAATAACCATTTTTACAACCAACCTACAAACACTATTTCAAAATGAAGCCTGCCAGCATTCTCATAGCAACCACAGTTCTCTCCAAATGCAACACTACTACTTTTTTTAATCGTGCCTGTGTGTAGTTCATTCCACTTCTAATAGTTCTTTTCACAAAAGTGATATAACAACATACCCTGATATAACCAACTTCTTCAAACCAAATTTCACTTTAAGTCTATCTCACTGTAGACACCCCCATCCCCCTTCCCTGTTTGGGCATGTTTAGTGGAGAAAGAGAGCAAGAAAACAAAAACAAAAACAAGAATTTCACCCATCTCACCTGACAACCCACAGCCTAACCTAACACAGGTACAGGTTCAAGTCAGACTATAATTCAATTCAGAATTATTTTGACATCTATAATACTGACAATGAATAAATCTTAAACCTATGCCAAGGTGAAGCATTTTTTAATTAGGTAAGTAATTAATTTAAAAAATACAAGTTAAAATGTTTATGTTTGTGCTGGTTTGGGCTGGGATAGAGTTAATTTTCTTCACAGTGGCCAGTATAAGGCTGTGTTTTGGATTTGTGCTGGGAGCAGTGTTGGTAACACAGGGATGTTTTTGTTATTGCTGAGCAGAGCTTACCCAGAGTCAGGGCCTTTTCTGCTCCTCACAACACCCCATCAAATGAGGGGGCTGGGGAGGCACAGAGAGCTGAGAGGGGACACAGCCAGGACAGCTGACCCCAGCTGACCAAAGGGATACCACATGGCATCATGACCAGCATATAAAGCTGGGGGACAGAAGAGGGAAGTGGGGACATTTGGAGCGATAATGTTTTGTCTTCCCAAGCCACTGTTGTGTGTAACAGACCCTGCCAGTCCTGGGGATGGCTGAACACCTACCTGCCCATGGGAAGCAGTGAATTAATTCCTTGTTTTGCTTCCTTTGTTAATTCCAATTCACTCTTCCATCCCACCTGCGGTAGTGAGCTGAGTGGTGCTTTGTTGCTAGTTGGGGTTATATCACACCAATGTTTCCAGTAATTAATTTCTACAACTGCTCATTACAGTAAATGACCCTTACAAGCTACATTTTGACTGTCAACTTCAAGCATTAATGCTTCTTCTAGTTACCTTGGGTTTGGGGCTTTTTTTCTAAGTAATTTAGGCACCCAAACATGAGTTTGGTCAACATATCAAAAACATCTGATTGCACATAAGGCACAAAACACAGGACAATATGGGCGATTTTAAAGTTGTTGCAGGGAGCCAGAGATGATATTCTAGAGTTTAAAATGGCTTTAGACACCTATGCTCATTTCAATATCTTTCTCAACTAAGAATTTAAATTAAAAAATCAAGAAAAAACCCCACCACCTTTAAGCAAATTGATTTCACTACTCTTACACAAGACATGAAAATGTTGATCCAAGAGCCTGAAGCTGAAACCAAATGTCCCTTAGACCCATCTCTTAAAACATGAGAACCTAAACATGAAACAATGTAAATTTTCTGATGTATTTTTAGAAATAAACCAGATGTTTTACACAGGATGATCTGACAAGTTCAGTAATAAGTAGAACAAACCATGGCCAGACACAGAACAGTTCCATCCACTCAACACAATTTACCATCAGGAAAATTTTACAGTTTCCTGCTCTAGCATTAAAATATAAAACCAATGTTAACAGCAGGATTTAATAAAACAAGCAATAGTTTGTCCCAGCAATCACAAAAATCTGTACCTGGAAAGGAAACTGGAGAGCATAAAGAAGGGAGGAAGTTAAGTTTGGTGGATGGCAACACGAAGAATTCTGCATCCAAAGAAACCTCCAGAGAGCTGCTTTTGAAGCAGGTTTTTGCAATGATCAGGCCTTAATACCCTTAAGAAGAAAAGTGGTAACAACCTTGCAGAACTCTTAGAGATCTCTTCACATCTTTGACTTGATTAACAGCACATATGAATTTCATTTGCTATCCAAGGAGAGATTCTTTCTATGAAAAGGAGTGAAATAGAAGGTGCCTAGGAAATCATAAAGTAGCACCAAGCCAAGCACATTTCAGCACTCAGGAAGGGAAGAAAAGCAATAGCTCAGAGTGAGCAAATATTTTTATGCAGCAATATGGTGATTACATACACAGACCTCATTGTTCCATGATTAGAGAGACAAAAAAAAAAAAAATCAATTTAAAATTGCTCAGCAAAATATAATTTTGAAACTCTTAGGTACAGCTCCAAAGATGAATACTTCATACATATATACAACCACATTTTGAAAATTACACACTCCCCTTTAGGCCTTGGGCAAAATTTAAGATAATACTGTTTTGTAGCACTTTTCCTGGTTTAAAAGAAGTATTTCATTATTTAAAAGAAAAATCCTGGTGAGAAAAAGCAGGCATCTCCAGTGAGCTTTTAAAACTTGTGGTCTATTTGTTATATGTGGGCTTTCTAATCATCAGTAGTAAATAATTACTGTAATGCTGAAAATCAGAGTGATGTGGTGATACTTTCAGGGACAGCACTGCAACTTTCCTATCTGACGTAAATGAGACTTAATCGACCCAGTTAAGCAATGGATACTGGAAAGAAACTGTAACCCTCACTCCTTTTACATATGCATCACCACTTTCAAACATGACAAACATTCTTCTTTTCCTCTTCCACTTAATTTGTGAGATTTGCTGCTAGAAAACGGTGGTGTTAATGAGCCTGAGAAGAAGAGAAAACTGTCCATGCCACCTAAACTTTGTATACAGATCTTTGTTTATAGTTATGTGATGAGTCAGGCAAGCTTGCTATGAGGAAGATTTGCTTGTTTCTGCAACTAAAATGAAAATAATCTGAGGGCAAGACTCTAGAAATACAGTACTCTCATTTGATAAAAAAATCTATAAAAATAACTTTTTAGAAGTCCTAAAAGACATTTAAAGGTTTACATGAAGCTCCAACAACTGTACAGTTAATCATCAGCTAGCAAAACAAGGTCAATTCCTCGGACATATCTTCCTTAACTAAATCCAAAGAACCCCCCATGTGCTCCCCTTGTGTACTACAACAGAGTAAGAGAGATTAGTTAAAACATTGAAGATTCTCTTCAGGGAGGAGGAGTAAATCTTCAGTACGAAAAGAAAGGAGAAATTTCTCCCTCTACTGCCACCAAAATGCTGAGAGCATTCTTTCCAGCTAGAGTTGGAATCTGGAAATTTAACCAAAAATCATGGAAACAGAATAATTCAGGCTGGAAGAGGCCTCAGGAAGTCCCTTGCAAAAACTATACTTCAAAATAGGCTCAGCTGTGAGGTCAGTCCCTGGTACTCAGTAATTGAAAATCTCTGAAGACAAAAGATCACATAACCCATCACATCACCCAGTAATGGAGAAAAGCCTCCACACCTATCTAATCTGAATCACTTCTGTTTCAATTTAGTCACTGCCCAGAGTCCAACTCCATCTTCTGGTCTATTAACCCCCATAGGCCCTGGGAGTCCACCTCTTCTCCAAATTGAGAAAGGTCAGTTCCAGCTGACTCTCCTAGAAGGGCAAGTGCCATTCATGATGGTTTTTGCTGAATCCGTTCCAATTTATTAGCAACTTTCCTTTATCAGGAACCTAAAATTGGACGCAATATAATTCAATGTAATGCAATGGGTGCTTAATAATCAGAGAGGATAATCTCGTGCCTTGATCTACTGGCTATGTGCCTGGTGATACAGCCCAGGATGGTCTTGGCCAACTCCCTTCCTTGTCAGGGAGTTACTGTCGGCTGGGGGAGCCTCAGGGCCTTTCCTGCAGAGTTGCTCCCCCAAGCCCCTCTGTTCTCAGCTTATGCTCCTGCCAGGAGCTCTTCCTTCCCAGATGCAAGACTTGGCATTTGTCCCTACTGAACATCTTCATCTTCTTGACATAGCACTCCTCCTCCTTTCTAGCAATTCCTGCATACCAGCCCTTCCCTCAGGCCATCACCTGGTCACCCTCCCCATCCTTGTGTCACCTGCAAACATGGAAAGAGTGCACCACACTGCCTGCTCCAGTCACTGCTGAAGACAGGTCCCCATGGAGATTCCCACGTGACTCCACACAGTGTGGATGCTTAACCATCACCTTTAGACTCAGACCATGCAATTAGTTTTCTATTCACTTAGTTGTCCAGGTCAATTCCAATTGCTTGGCCTGCTGGGCCTACAAAGAAAAAAAAATAAAGAAAAATAGAAAGAGAAAAAAGCAGAAATAGGAGGCTGGAAAGACATAATGGGAAAAAACCAAGACTCCTTTCAACAGTGGCACAGAACAATGCTGGATAAAATCAGTAGAGTACCCAAAGCTACAGTGCATTAACTTCCTACCTTAATTGCTTCTACTCTTGAAACCATACCTCAGCTTAGCTGTATCCAGCTTGTGCAAGCTTAGATGGAGAGATTCAAACCACCACCACCATTTGTGCAGTTACAGCCATTTCACTGCTTATTAAAATACTTTTTAAATTGTATTAGATCAGTCTGAGATCAGAATTTCAAGTTCAAAGAAAGCCTCACTTTCAGAAAACTTTCCAAACTTTCTTCCTTCCCTCTATACCTTTTTCTTTGACACTCAGCCTAAAAAATAAGCACATTCCAGGTATCAGCAACATATTTTCAAACCTACAGATAAAAAGCTGAGAATGCTGAAGAGCAGCAAGTTTGCCACACATATCAAAGAAAAGGTGGCTGTGCATAAGTCTCTTTAAGCTTAGATGGTTGTGACAAAAACTTCAAATGCACATTTGGCAGTTAGATGCTACAGCAGTAACAATTATAAATATAGATTTTGAGGAGAGAGAGTAAATCTAATTACTGCCAAATTTCATACAAAAGAAAAACAGTAAGTCTAACCATCTGAACAGCTTTATTCAGACCATGAATGAAGAGCTCTCCTAGGTTAGCAGTTGGCCAATTTGCTCATCCGCATGAGGCTTCTTGCCACATTTCATTGTACTAATTGTACATTTTACTTAGTTGTGATATTTAACCTCCTAAAGCTGTAGTAAGGCCATTTGATCAACTTTGTGAGCTAGACTGCACATGGTTACATTTTCAATTTGACATAATTTGAGTGAGGAAGTGTCTCCCAAAGCTGAATTAATTAGCTGTACCTATACCATGTCTGTTGCAATGTTCAGATGACTTAGAATATCTAACATCAATTTGATATTTGCTGTTACTTCCAGATAGGATAAGAAGTCCAAAGAACAGTTTGTATGTATTACAAATCATGTAAATAGCATATTGTTATCTAAAGCATGAATCTGAGCAATTTTGCGGGTAGGAAAAAACAAAGTGATCACTTGTGTTAATAGGGAACAGATCTGCTCTTAATTCCTGCTGGATAGCATGGATATACATGTGACCTCTAAGGCATTATCCAGTTTTCCTACACAATTATCCAGGTGATCCTTCCACACTACTTCCTCATGATTTTTCTAAAGGAGGTCACAAAACAGAGTAATAGCTACTGTGTAGCCATTAAAAACTGATATGCCACACCTACTGTCCAATAATAAAAATTATTTCCAAAATAAAGCAAAATGTATTTTTGGGTACTTCCAAGTAGCGTGCTTTGATAATAATAAAATAATTAAATTTTATAATAACAATTATATATAAATAATAATTTCCAGGATGAATAACAATAATAACAATTTCCAGGATGATAGTCAGTCATAAGCAATTGGGCAACCATATCACATTTATCACAGGCCTGTAGCAAAAATGTTTCATGGAAACCATCACCTTTCATTAGCAGAAAAGTTCACCTTCCCAAGCTTGATGGGTGGGGGTTATTTGATAGCTGGTTCTGGAGATTTTTGAGAGCTAGGAGCTTGTGGGTGGAAAGCAAGGAAGGATTACCTCCATAAGTACTATGGATCATGATGTGCTACATTAATAAAAAGATCCTAATAAATTAAATATAACATGAATACACGCAAGAGCAAGCACAATAGTTCTTTAACCGTTTTTCAGCACTACAAGCTACTTTGTAACAACGCCACAGAACAGAAGGGTCCCACAGAAGCATGAGGACAATCACACGTAGGCAGCAGTGAAAAAAGCTGGTTTATGCATCACAAACCTCAACCAGATTTTCCCCTTTTACCTGATTTCTGTATCACCTATTCAAATGCAAATTCTTCCAAATGAGAAAAATATCCTGTTACAGGGCTCAGGTTATGTTTGGTCCTGTGTACATCTGTATGAACTGCAACAGGATGTGAGAATTAACAGTCCTGGGTGGTGTTTCTTTAAGCAGCTCATTAGTAGCAGCAAGCAGCAGACTCAAAACTGTGCCATGGACACTGCTATTTGCAACATGATGAACATCCAATTATGATTACATCCAGCTCATCAGCTGAATCAGAAGTCAATTAGTAGTCTTTCCAAAATGTACATATGTTTAGAGTTGTGTGGGAAAGAAAGGAAATTTTAGTTCTACCCTCAAATCCAGGCTGGCAGACCACCATGAGCAGAAGTGTGCATGGTTAATCTGACAGTGCCCAAGAAATAATTTTTAAATCCATCATCTTGCTCAAGAAATACAAAGGCTACCTGCAACACTGCCATGTAACCTGCATGAATAATTATTACACCTGATTTGAAGAAAAGGGAGATCTGTATCTTCCATTTTCCCAAGACAGCTGCTATTAATAATTTTTTCCCCATGACTTAGATTTTCACCTTTTTTCTGTGAAACTCCTGCTCATATCTTGTTAAAACAAGATTGTCTTTCCTTTAGCATAGGCAACAGGTCTGTTTGATCTAGTTGGTTAACAAGCTGCATGGTTGTCTCCCCTTAAGAAAATGCAGTGTAAATATATAAAAAATAATGTAGCATGAGAAAAACTGAGCACACAAAAAATGCGCTTTAACGTTTTCGGTAAGAATCCAAAGTCCATGTTTAAGATCCATACTGGCATTTTTTTGCACTGTGTGACAATAACCACAGAGCTTCAGAGATCTAAACTGCTTTTCTAACATTCAGTTCACATCCTCAAAAGCCAATAAACAACTTTTCAAAATTTGTTGGCAGAGATGAAAAGGCACAGATTGTACAAGCACTCTCCTACCCCTACTCAGAACAGCATATGATTCTGCTTATAAAACACAAATTATTTATCTTCTACAATATCTCCTTACAGAAGGGCTGAAATTTGTTGGATTTTTTTGCAGGAAGGAAAGAAGCAGTATGGAGAAAATAAAAAGAAAGAAAAGGGGAAAAAAAGAGAAAACAAAATGATTTGTATATCCTGCTCTTGGGTAAACCTAATCAAGATAAATTAAGGTTCTATGTGTGAGATTAGGAAATGAGAAGAATATTATCCAAGAGAATGCCTGGTCAATGCCAACATGGTAAGAAAGCTTTTCTGTCTACAGACCTGACAAGACAACCAGTAGAAGGAGGTAATTCACTCTGACAGTCTGTGTAAGACTTAAAGGATCAGTTTCTTCCATCAACTGTGCTAGATATTTATCTTCCAGGATGCATTATATCCTTAATGCCTTAATATACAGAGATAATGAGATTATAATTTACAGGAACTATGCATATCAACTGAGAAAAGTATAAAGAGATATGAATACATGTATTACTTTAAATAATTAAAGCCTTTAAATTTATTAATTCTGAAGCCAGGAGGAAAAACAAACAAACAAACAAAACAGTGTAGGAATAAACATCACCTTGTATTAACTATTCAAATTTTAATATATATGCCATTCCCAAGTAAACCAATGAAGTTTTTCTTCTACTCTCAGTACTTTGCTTTGCAGACAACATGTTCAAATACCACTTTGTTGCAGCAAGTAAAATATCAAAAGTCTCCACTTATTAATCTCTGACATGGTAAATCTTCAGTGTTCTGATTCTGGCTTTTTTTTCCTCTTATTAAAAACAAAAATTAAAGACTAAAAGAAAGGGGAGAGCATTATGAAGGTAGATGAAGTCAGCCCCCATTTGAAGGCAAATATCAATATAAAAGCTGTCCATATATCAAAACCTTTTTTCTTGTATAACACTTGGCAACTGAGTCCTTGGCCTCTTGAGGGCCTACTGAGAACATGTATATGAAATCCTGCATCAGGATTTCAGTCCTGACAGCAGCATCAGTCAAAGGATCTGCCTAAAGGCACTGCTGCACAGCAGAGGGCCACAGTACCCTGTAGGGTCTAGGTTACAGGTCATTGACTCTGCCGACACTATTTCTACTCTAGTTTAAGCCAAAACAAGGCTGCACTTTTAATACAGGAAACTGAAACATGAGTCCCTTCAGCATTGCATATCACTGTCACAATCCTTCACATAAACAAGACCAGACAAAACAAAAATTAATTCCATCATTCAGCATATCAAAAACAGGAAGATAGCTAATTTAGTTGTGCTGGTTTTGGATAATGTTTAACCTGTTGTACAAGTAGAAAAGGCACATGCACTCACATAACCCCTGGATATATGCATATATAGTGCTCTATGCATAGCCCAGCAACTCTGCAACCTGCACAGAGAAGACATCCTATGTACTGTGATAAATCCTCGAACAGATTTTGGATTCAGACAGTAGGCAACAGTCAAAATGAACTACCTTGCTCCCTGAAGTATTTTAGGAATTTGATAATGTAGAACAGGCTTTTACTGAAAAAAAACTGCACTTTTTATCACTCAAACTTTTTTTGCTCATGGGAGCGATGTATTCTACATCAGTACAAAGCAATCTCTCTGCAAGGACCACACAATCATTTCTTCCATATCAAAACCAGAAGCAAAGCAGATTCACACTACAAATCTTCACTTGGTCAGAGAGGGTTACAAACAGTAGCCGAGGTAAAAACCAAAATACTGATCAAACAGACAAACTACACTGCGAAATAGCACAGCCATTCCGGCCACCCACTCCATGTGGCTTGGGGCATGACAAACTCAACATATTTGCTGATCTTGAGTCCTGTTACTTGTGCAGGCTGCCTTTAACAGAAAGAGACTTAACAGATAAACCAAACAGCTAGTTTACACATTCATCTTACCTGCTACTTCTATCTAGTCCATAATACCTCACACAATATATACACACACACACACACACACACACACACACACACACATATATATATATATATGTATACACACACACATCACTGCATGAATCAGCTTGGGTAGGAAGCACTACACTCATTCTCACAGAGCCTTCCCCAAGCTAAAAAGCTCCACCTCTACCAGCATGTCTGCAGTTACAGGCATGCATGAGTATTACCAAGGGCAACTATTGCACACTTCATTCCACTGCAGAATACAGACATTCAAGAATTACTGCTGGTAAAGCCTTTAAAGCATCAGACCTGATTCCCGAATCCCACATTTTACTGCCACTGCATGATGGGAAAGTCTTTCTATATTAATAGTGAGTTTGCATCAATCAGGTTTATAAATTATATAAACTACTGATTCAATTAGACTATCAGAGAATTCTTTGAAGATGTGAAATGCATCTCTAATTGGAACTTTACAGATAGAGATAAGCTAGCAATGTTTCTGTAGTCTAAAATTTATGCCTCAGGTGCTTTGGTACAGTGTGGGTTCACTGGGAAGAAAGTGGGAAAAGTCACTTAAAATTAGGAGCCAAGGGGAAAAAAAAAGATGTAGAACCATTTGAGATTATGGAAATCTATTTACCTTCATGAGACAAAAAGTTATGATCAATAATCAATTTAAATACTACAAGTATTTTAAGGGTACCAAGAAAACAGTGTAGGATCACTTGCATGCACTATTAAGAAACATGAAAGAGGAAGGAAAGCAGATGAGACAAAACAGTTACATGTTTTCTACAAATCAAAAGAAACCCTGAACAAGTACAATAATAATGGCATGTGTATTTTAACTTGACCATGAGGAAATGAATCTTAAGGAACACAGGGAAATAGGGGAATGCACAATGCTTTGGCAATTTTCTGTGAATACTCTCCCGTTCTAAAGACTCAAATGTGAAAAATTTATTTTGGGAGTACACCTCAAAAAAGTGACACCTTTTGTACCCTACTGAGTTCTTTACCAAGGAAACATACTAAATAAATACTTCTGGTATTTAAGGAAAAAAAATAAAAAGTGAGCTCTATATATCTATTAAACAGTTTTAAGCATAAACACAAACCGGTATTTTACAGCTTTCCACTCTTCACAGCAAATTCACAAAATTAATCCAGATTTTAGGTTTAGTTTGTTTTTACAGTCAGATAAATTGGCACCAATGTATTCAAACCTCTTAACTTCTGTGTTCAGAAAAAAAGATTGTTGAATTTGAAAGAAAATTGACCTACACACACTTGCCCAAAATTATAGGTTTATACTTTGGAGATCTAAAAATGAAGCTAGCAGTAACTAGCTAGACAATCCATGGAAAAATTCAGATGTAGTTATACAAATAGTACAGAACAGACAACTTTTTATATGTGAAGAAGCCACGCATGATCGAAAGACAGATCACACATACACAGGTGAAAAAAAAATGTTAATGCAAGTTTCCCATAAGAGCTAAGAACTCCTAAAATTATGAACTTAGTTATAAATCCATTCGTCCATTAAGAGAAGGTCATTAACATTCTCAATCTAACAAGCCATTTTGCACCAAAGGAGGAGCCTGAATGGACACAGAAGTTAATAATTCTACAAGATACTTGGAGCTGACAGGAAACTTGCTAATGAGACAATATAACTACTAATTCTAAATGTCAGTCACAAAAGGAATACTCAGATATTGTCAGAAGCAAAAGGCTCCTCATTTCTGGTTCTTTATTGCTTTGACTGTTGAGGACAGAAAACATTCACAAGTTCTTGGACAAAAATCAAATGAAGAAAACACCTAATTTATGACCTTACCCAAAGCACCCTTGAAAAGAATAATTGGGGGCCTTGAGACAAGCTTTTCCTTGGCGACAAGGAAGTAGTTTTCAACAAGGCTTGCTGTATTTCAGCAAGTTCTGAATTTTTTCCCTCTCCTCAAATAAATTACAACTTATGGCATTCTCTTGAAGGAGAACGAAGAAAAACTTGATGTTCCCTTGTCTCTGGAGATCAAAGAGATCATGTCTTCCCCACAAAAAACCCCAAGCTCATTTTCAGTGAAAGTGATAAAGACTAATAAAAGTGCCTTAGCATAAAAGCTACTCTGCCACTGATTTAAGAATTTGTTATCTGTATCATCCTTAAACGGTCCTCTTAGGGTGTGTCCCTCCCACATCACAAACTTCAGGATTCTCAGAAGCAACACAACAAACCTGAATTTGCTACTGCTTAGTTTACATGTCTCTATCAGATGACTGTAAATAAGTATTAACATGTAAAATTCCAACAAAAGCAACGCTGGAACCTATACACCTAAATTTCCCGGCTTGCTATATTTGGTTTTGTCTCTGCTCACCACTTCACCTTCAAAACAAACCCGAGAGTCTTCTAATGAGTTGCTCACAGACAGACTTCTGAAAAACCTGCCATGGCCTCAAAGAGAAGAGGGCGACTATGTGAGATCAAAACTAATTTTCTCCTAATTCTTGGTGTGTGTGGACAGAGTCAACAGAGCCAGGGACACTGAGCTGCAAACAAAACACTAGTTTATATTTACAGGAGCCTTGAGATTAACAAGGCAGTATCTCACTGAACTGGTTACACAAGTCTGCTCACTCACTCCTCAGGCATATCCAGCAGCCAAGCCTTCTTCCTTATATCCAATTCAAGAGACTCTCCTACCTCTCATTCCCAGGTCTGTCTTTCCAGGCCCTAGCTCATCTTTCTCCTGTCCAACCAGGAAAATGGCATCTTTCCTCACAGGGTGATATCAACAGATCTCTTTTCTTAACAGCAAGAAAGAGAGACCTTCTCACCAAGTGCAATTGAAAAAATGAACTGTAACCTAACAGAAAACCTTCCAAAAGCCACAAGATTCCATGGAACTGTTACTAACACTACTGTAAGAGACACAAATCAGTTGAGCTCTAAAGACTTATCTTGTTCTGGTTTTTTTTTTCACCAACATGACCATAAGCAAGACCAAAAACTGTTCACCATGGGGTTGAATTTTGGTTTTTGGAACTTTTTTTAGAAAGAAAGTGTGAATTATTTTAACATTTAAAATTATCAAGACAGAGAAAATGGATTGTATGCCGTAGAAGAGTTAACATTTGTCTCTTGGGTTCATTTCACCAAAGGTGCTTCTAACTGAACATAGGCTGCAAAGACAACAGGTATCAAGGGAAGCATTGAAACAAAAAAAAAAAAAAAAAAAAAAGACAATTTAAGATTTCAAATAAAATCTCCAGTCAAAACATATGTTTTATGCTGAGACATTATGTGACTTGAATTAGGCAACAGGAAAAGTCATCTTAAAGTGATTTTTCAGAAAAGGGATTGTCGTTAAAGAAATATTGTATCCTTTATGAATAACTGTTCAGCTTGATGTACAAGAAATATTACCATGAAACAGAATCACAACCAAAAAAAGAAAAAAAAAAATCCAACAAGTTTCTGGTTGTGTTACAATACGATCGGAACAAAAATTGTCCAGCTATAGTATTTTATAAATGTTTTGAATTACACTGAGTCAAATAGGTGACTAAGATAACAGGACACTGAAGAACACAAGGTGTTTTAGACATTTTTCTCTGGAGCCCTTCCCTGAACCCCAAGGGTTTCCACACCCATAACTTTTTTCATACAACTTTCTAAATGGTACTTTTTTGATTGTTGAAGAGGGCAGGAAAAATTCTTGTGCTTTTCCTGGAGCTGAGTATTAAGAACACCAATATGCAACGGCAACCATATGTTGAAAAACTTGATGAAACATGGAAGGAGTTCACATTTCAGTTCTGTGTATCTTTGGGAACATCACTGAGTAATCTGCTAAACACTACTGCTCAAGTTAAGCTCATTTTCTTAACATCTTCAAGGATACCTGCCTGCCTGCTGCTCTACTGAAATAAAATGCTTCTCAAAAATCAGATGGAATATTAACAGCTTCATTCTCTCAGATGCATCTGGAGTGTTGGCAGTTAACACAGACAATATGCAAAATATTCCTCCCCTCAACTACAAAGCACCTTTAAGTGAAGGTAAAAAGGCTCAGCAGCAGCTAAACTGCTCGGCACAATCAAGCCATTTCCAGGAATGCTGGAATATTCTTGATATATTATAGAAAATAAACTACGAGTGTCTGTAAGATCCTTTGAGATCTTTTAACAGCAACCATAAAAACATATTGGCATATTAAATATTTTTCACCAACTTCAATAAGAACTTCTAATAGGAGCATTGCTTTACAGGCAAAAAACCTTGAAGTACAGAGAGAATACTGGATTTGTTTCTGATTGCAACACATTCATGTCATCCAAAGGTCAGAACTGAGTACAGACTCCAACATTTGATGATAAAGTTTAGTGGGCATGGCAGTATTCAGTCAAAGGATGTATCTTGGAGGTGTTTTACAACCCTAATGATTGTCTAACCAGAAATCACTAGCAGGACTCTTCTCTTCCTAGATATCCATCATGTACAAAAATTCTATAGCATAAACACCGTTTTACAAAGCAATATGACATAAAATGTGACTGATCAAGAGCAAAAGAAAAAAAGTTTTAAAAATATGCAACAAGAAGTAAAGCCAGTTAAGTGATCTCTTAAAAGAACAACTGAGATTGAACATGATTTTTTTGTCAGCTTCTGTAATCTAGAAAAAAATTATTTTACCTTTCATCTCAGTCAATGAAACAAATATCTCAGAGATTATTTCTTTTTAATTGAGTACTGTCTCATTCACAAAGAATGTCAACTGTGTTAATGAGAAAAAAATACATTCTGCATAGGCTTTATCACAGGCCCAGAAATATTCTTGGCACTTGGTCAGCATCTCAGCACACCTAAAAGAAACAAACCCTCTTAATAAATCAGAAGATGAAGGACTCCAACAACAGTAATTTTTTTTATATCCTCACCAGATGGTTGACTAGGCAAAAGTTGGCTGAGGAATTGCAATAAGAAATGACTTCAGACATAGTATGATAATACAAGATCAGATAAAGAGCAAAGAACTGCAAAAAAATGGCATCATGCACTCAGATCACCCCACTCAGCTTCAAGAAAGTAGTAGTGAATAAACCTCAAATATGCTATGGGTTTTGGAATGGTCCCTGTGCAGGGCCAGGAGTTGAACCCAATTACCCTCATGTGTCCCTTGTAATACAGGATATTCTATGATTCTATGATATATCTATTGCAAAAGAAGGAAATACAGAACATGAGCCCTTCGCTGTAACTCAAAACCAGTGCTGGTACAAAGCTGATACAGCCTCCTCTCCACAGCTATTAAAACCTTGCCCTGAAATACTTACATTAATTCCACTGCAGATAAATAATCATCTACATTTTATAGGTTCAGCTACAGCTGGCAATTTTCCAATCACACCATTTAGTTAGGAAACATCTCTGTGCCACCCCTTTATGTTTGCTTCACCCATTTTAATGAGCTGAGTGTTTCTTTCCCAGGTCTCCGAGTTCACTTGCTCACGCTCACGCACTTGGGCGTCTGTTGCAACATCTGTCTCTTGCACAGCCTGCCATCCTCTGTTCACCTCTCTCCCTTCTTCTCCCTTCACAGGAAGCCTTACTCTGCTGGCCAATTCTTTCAGGCCAAGAAAGGAACAGCCCCCTCACAGTGACCCTGCGGTGATGACTGCAACCTATGTGCTAGTGAGTGTTAACACCCCAAAAGAACTCTCTTACTAAGCTCAGGAGGCTGCACAGGATCAAGAAGCTAATCCTGGACAGTATTTTGGTTTGTATTTCAAGCTGACCTTACCATAAACTCTTTTTATAGTAACATAAATCAGAGGTGAAAAAGCATTAAGTCCTCAAGCGCCCATAAAATATTCCAAATTCCCAGATATAAATGGTTACAGTCAGCTTCCAGAACTATTCCCAGATCTTAACTGATGTCATACATGATGCTGGTAGACAAATAAAAATTTCCTTAATTAAATTCTATCTGAAACACCGGGGGGGGGGGGGGGGAGAAAAGGCAAAAAAAAAAAAAAAAGGCAGTACAATTTCCTCACAGATCACTGACAATCTTTGAAAACAAGAGAACTGCTCTGTACCTCATTATTTTAGAATGGCCTATGGAGAATTTGATTTCCCCCCTCAATTTGTTACAATATCTTGAAATATTTTGGAAGTCAACTTAAAAGAAAAACAAACAAAAAATCCCCAACCAAATTTAAAAACCAACCAAACAAACAAAAACCCAAACAACAAAAACAAAACAAAAACAACAACAAACACCCTAGGAAAACAATATACTGACTCCTTACCAGTGATAAAGTCACAGATCAACTTTATTCCATGTTTCCCAAACGTTCTTTAGAATAATTCTGAAACTTTTTCAAGTTACTGAAAATCTTTTTTTAAATTTCCAAAATATTTTTTACGAAGCTAGTTTCTTGTTTTAGTAAATGGGACCATATCTACACCTCAAAATGTAGCCTTCAGAAATTGACGTCAGTCAAAAAAACCCCAATCGCCACCTGCCAAAATCTTGAGAAATACGTAACTCAGAGCAGTTTTCCCTACCATTAAAAAAAAAAAAGCTAGTAACACAAAATAACATTAGAAAAGATCAAGCAGATCTTATACTTAAAAGACTTCTCCAAACAGGCACACAGGAGAAATCAGTGGCTGAGATAGATTTTCCATTCCTTAAGAAACTTGTATCTTTAAACATTTATTTTTACCAAACCAGGTAGAAGTGTTGAAGCGTCAGCATGTTTAGCTATATAAAACACTTCTAAAACATTCAATTCATAAATATACAAATATTTTGTTTACACGCACCATATTTTTAAACAGAACACTGTGTTATTCCAGAATGAAAGCCTTTAAATTGATTTGACATTTAACTACATCTGCTCTATGAGCTATAGGAAGCTCTAGGCGGGCAATCTTTCACTGTGTGCTGTCCCCTGTTACGGTAACAAACATCTCCTAAGAGAACTTGGCACTACAGATCCCATGGGTTGGTCAGAACAGAAACATTGTGTCCAGAGAAAATATTCAATAGAGAAACACAATTCATAAGAGCGCTGGGTTAGAAGGCTCATAACCTGTGGGACACAGGCTTTCTAAAGATGTTTGTTGAACCAGCTGGAAATCACATTTCTGATTACTCACTACAAAACCACAAGAGAACCCCAACAGAGAACATATGATGGAAGACTCCATGGCACTCCTAGTGACACCAACAAACCCCTCATATGCTCTAGGAGAAGAGCAACAGACCATCAAGTCCTTTCGATCAAACTGCTGACAAAATGGCAATCTAAAACTCACAAAGGAAATAGAAAAATCTTATTCATTTTTCCAGACTGAATGATACCCACAGGACTAGCATACCCTTTTCTAAAAAGTAAGCCAACTAAAAAAAAATTTACAAGATTCATGTTTCTATACATTTCAGCTGGAAGAATTCAAAAGACTAATGACTGCAGGGGCTGATGATCATGATCATAAATAGGTCACAAATAACTATAGAGCGTACCCAACTATATAAGAAAAACATTAAATCATTTTATTAGTACACAAGCAAGATGTACTGTCTTCCCATAAAAACCAAGCTAGTACTTCATACTATGTTCTCATATCACCCCTACTTCTCTAAGACCAATAAAAGAATAAAACAAAACCCAAACATCAGCTGTTTCTCTTCACTAACCATACCTGGATGAGCAAAACTACCAGAGCTGGATATTAAACAAATTGCAGGGTATTTTTAAAGCACCCATCTTATTACACCGTCATACGTCTATCTGCATTAGAAAGTTGGCATTATCTAATGTCTTTCAAGAGATTCATCCCCATAAATTTGAGATTCATAACCCCTCCATAACTTATTCACAGATTAATTTTGAAAACTCAAGTGTCATATATAATCAAAATGGTATTTAATAGCATATGGCAAGAAATTTATGGGATGTTGATGTACTTCACACAAGTTATTTACAAATATGACTGGAGTATTTGTCAAATTACTGTTTTCATCTCAGATTTTTAGGTTCAGAATTGTATTTTTTCTCTTCAGAATTATATTTTTCATCAAAAAGTTATGGAACAATATGATATTTCACTCGTATAACAAATGGCAGATACCAAAAAAAAGTTAGGTTCATGTTGAAAAATGGGGCTTTTTTCACCCATTACCACTTGTTGTTTTTCTGAAACACGGAGAAAAAATAAAAAGGAAAAAAAGAAAAGAAAAGAAAGGAAAAAAAAAAGAAAAAAAAAAAAGAAGAAAAAAAAAGAAAAATAAAAAATTAACCCCCCTATTTTTTGACTAATATCTACATTTAGCATAAATGCACATAACAGCTCTTTTACAATCTCCAGTGATTTTTCAGTCCCCAATGATACATTTCATTCTTTACATTAAGCAATACACATTTATGTCTAGCTCAAAAAAGTAATATCAAATAATCACAAGTGCTCTTAAGCTTAAATTGACTTACAACCAAGAATTACTTTTGACATAAAAAAAAGAAATGCAGCTGTATCTTCCAGATGAAAAGATACATTCTTTTTTTTTTTTCCCCCCAGATGAACAGACTTAATCACATGGATACAGCTTAATTTTATTCCCAGAAGCAACTGATAGGAGCAGAAGAGTATCAGATAATACTAAGAAACTAACTGGATGTTAATAAATGCCTAACATAAATATATATTTCACATGCCAAAAAAACCACACAATTTTAAGCTGTTGCAGAAATTGAGCAGGCTGTGTTAGTAGAGAAAAAATGCCCTATACCATCTACTTACTAGCATGCTTATCTGCAAGCATTATAAGGCTGTTAGAAATATCTCTTCGCCTGTAAAAACACACCACTTTTGCTTCCACGTTCCCATTGGCAGTCTACAAAAGAAAGAGAAAATCAAGTCAGAATGTCAGAATCCTTCCTCAGCTGAGTGATACAAATTAAACACTCTCTGCTTGAGGTGTTCCCTCGTATCAGTAGTTCTCACATGATCAGTCAAGCTGAAATCAACAGAATTACTCCAATAAATAAAATCTTCTTGACAGAGGCCAGTGCCAATTTCAGACCAGACAAGAGGATTAACTACAATTATTGAGTCCTCAGATTTTATATTTTATTCAGGTGTTCAGAGGCCCAATGCCAGTATCATGCTAACATAAGAATCCTTGTGAACATTTCTCTACCATCCAGCTTTAGACAGAAATGTATATTGCAAAGTACTCTAGCATTTTTTTCAGAATGGCATTTAATATAACATTTATTGAAAAAGTCCTTTTGAAAGGCTTGTTTGAAAAAGTCACAACAGCTCCTAAAATAAAAGAGCTATTTAGTTCAGTGTTGTTTTCATGACTCTTTATGGGGACCATGATCTTCTATAAAGAATTTACTAATATTTGAAGAACTGTATCCTCCTCCCTGAAGGTACAAAAGTACTTCTTTACTTTCAGTTATTTATTTAATACTAAAATCTATAATATTTTGACTAAGTTTCTTACAAAAGAAAAAAAAAATTGTCCCTGGTAGAACAATAATCAAAGTATTTCATTGCATATTTATATAACACCTCCACATTTGCTCAATACCTTTAACACATGAAAGCAAACCATTCATACTTAAGATGTCTGGACTACAACCTTCAACCTCTCTTTAAGAAAAAAAAAAATCCATACATGACTCTTTGTACCCTGCACAAGCAAGATTAAATTATAGCAGTGCAGTTTAAAGGTAATAAACATTACATTCAATACACGATTGGAATCATGTCAATTACTGTGAATAAAAAATTTTCTCCTCCAATAAAAGTCAAAAATTATTTGCCATGCACAAGTTCAGTGGATGTTGTGTTGGACAGCACTAACAATCAATGTGGTTGATGTCTGCTATGGCATACAGTTATGTTTCATTAATAAGAAGAGAGCCACCTGCATGTGACCAATTTTTTCATTTACTTTCTAACCACTGGGAAAAAAAAATTATTTAATCATTATTTACATCATGATGGGCATTTTGAGAATTAACTTTTGATGTAGCGCATCAGCAAGTTTTAATACTGCTTGAGGGAAAAGCGAAAAAAAATAATACATATAGAAACACACTATTTTTAATAGTGTAAGACGGAAGAAAAATAATCATGCTTTCCCCAAAATGACAGTCAATAGAGCCTCCATTTTTTAGGAAAATACACTCAGGATAAAGACAGAAAACACAGCCTGTACTTTATTCAAAAGCCCATTCTTCATGCACAGCTGCCAATAGGCAGAGCAATAACCAGCCACAGAAGTCACATATTCTGTTATTTGATCACTGCAAAGTCTCACTGGTACCTTCCAGCTCCTGAAACGCCTATCTAAAAGCAGACACATTACATGATGGCTGTCATTCCAGATGGATTCACAGAGTCATCATCAGCCAGAGAATTAAATTCATTCATTCCTCCAAGAATTCATAGAAATCGTTAGAAAGTTTTTGCAGCAGAGGGATCCTGTTCACCGGGAAGGAGCAATCAGGTGTTTCCACAGGTAACGGCAGAATTACAGGGTATCACACAGCAAGTTTTCAGTTACCACCAGAAAACCCTACCACAGCAGAAATCTTAAGGGATGGAAAAAATTTTCAGGTTTTAATGAGCACTCTGACTGAAGCCAAAAGTTAAGAATGAATCTTTGATATTTGTACCTTGTTAAGTTCTTCAATTCTCCTAATGAGATATGGATTGCTGGAAGAATTTTCAAAATAAACATAATCTGCAAGGAAAAAAAGGGAAAGTCACTGAAATACCAAAAAATATGTAAAGACATTTCATTAATAATGCAAAAATTTTCTTCTAAACCTAGAAGTTTTCAAAGGGCTGAGATTTCTTCATAAATGTCGGGACAGTAATGCATTTCTATGCTGAGATTTAACATAATTTGTTCCTAAATTCTGGTTATAACTGCACTACACCTGCTTAAACAACCACGCTGGAAAAAGTTAAAAGCTTTGTGTAGAAGCTTACACTGGAATCCAGTAATCCACACACTTCATAAACCTTGACAGAGAAAGAACAACTTCTACAATCAGTTAGGGAAGATTCAAGAACTGAGCACTTCAGTGAGTTTCTATATTATGGAGATTAAAATTTCTGTTAAGAGATGACACCTCATATTTATTATCAGGTGCTGTGGCAATACAGTTGTCCCCATGAGTAATGTACATTTTATAATACTTGCTCTTGTTGTTAGATCTGTCCAATGAGATGCAAACTATATTAAGCAGGAATTGTCATGAGATTAGCAAGGATCTTGCAGGACAAAGTATCTTCCAGCATCATTAATATAAAAATACTTGCATAGAGTGAGTGTATGGAAGTTCACTCATATCCTGAAAGCTGCTCCCATGTAACATATAAAGAATTGACATGCAGTGCATTTCCTTCAATAGTTATCCAAAAACTTGTTTTCTGTGAAAAAATACCCATCAAATGCCAACCACACTTTAAATTTGATATTGGACTTCTGCACCATGCAAACTTTATTTTTAAAAATCAGATGAGAAACTATAACAACATACAAAAGTCTTCTGCAACACTTTGACACTACAATACAATGAAAAGGAACTTCAGGTGGTTCTAATGAAAAAATATGATCTCTGGATACGTTTACGATTGCTTATTAAGATTACAACGAAAAAAAAGAGAATTGGTTACCTAAGAGGTAAACCCTACCCACTACCTGCTCAGAGAAGGATTACTTTCATGAGTAAAGGCTGATGGGACTACAATCTAAATGCCCTAATGAGGGAGCATGCAGATGGAAGATTTGTGGCTCTATCAGCATACCTCAAAACATTAGCAGAAAGGGATTCAAACTGTTATCACCGCTCATTTGCACGCATCTTCCCTCTCAGCTCTGGCGGTTGAGAGAGCAGGAGGACAGAGCGATTTTTGAGCACCCAGTACTGCACACCTAACTTGAGCGGTGCACCTGAGCCACAGCACTGGGCACGCTGCCACGTTCGTTCCCTCCGTGAGGGAGCAAAAGCTACCCGTGTCATTTTCGACAGGCTGCGAATAGGAAGACAAACGTTTGCCGTGTTTTTCGCCGCCTAAACGCCCTCTCCCCCCCGCCCCTCGCCGAGCAGTCACGTATCAGGGCGCTCCTCAGGGGTCACGGCGGTAAGCAAGGGAAGCTGACAGAAATCCCCCGGTTACACAGCCGGATTAATTATTTATCCCCGGCAGACCAAGGAAGGCGCGGAGAAATTCCGCCGTGAGGGCGAGGGCGGGCGCGGGGGCAGGGGAGCGGCGCGGGGGGAAGCGCCCCGCGGGCTGCGCTGGGGCTGCCCGTGTGCACCGCCCCGCACCGCCCCGCGCCGGCAGGGCCCGCCAGGCCGCGGCGGGGCCGGCCCGGGCCGGGGGCGCACGACCGGGCCGGGGTGGCCCTTGCTCGCCCCGCGGGGCCCGGCGGGCGGCCCCTCCGCCGCTCTCCGGGGAAGGAGACGAGGCGCGAAGGGCGGCCGTGCCCGGCCCGCGGTGCGGGGGCTGAGCCGGTAGCGCCGCTCCCCCCTTTCCCGCGGAGGGCGGCGCTGCCCTTCTCCTCCTCGGCGGCGGGGGCCGGGCTCCCACCCGGCGCACGGGGCTGGCGGGGGAGGAACCTGCGTCCTCGCCCTCCGCCCCGCGAAGGGCCCGGCGACCCTTTGCTGGACCGGCTGCCGCCTCCCGCCGCCCGCCCGGGCCCGGCCGCCCCGCTGGGGACCTCACCGGCCCGAGGGGCCGCGGCGCCGCTCTCGGCCCCGGCGCGGCGCGTACGGCCCGCGGCCCGGCGGGATCCTCCGGCCGTGCGCGGGGGGCTCCGTGCGGGCGCCTCCGCGTCCCCACATACCTCCCACTCGGTACATGTTGGCCGCCATGTCTGCGCTCTGCGCCGCCCTCCTCCTCCTCCTCCTCCTCCTCCTGCCGCCTCTGCCGGGCCGGGCTGGGCAAGGAGGGAGCGGCTCCCGCCGCCGCCCCCCCGCGCCGCGCTCGCCCCCACCCCGCGCCGCCACCCCTCCCCGCCCGGGCGCAGGACACAGCGCCCCACGGGGCCGCCGCCGCCGCTTCCGGAGCCGCCGGCGGGGAAGGGGTTAAACGGGCGCCCCCGCCGCTCCCCCCGCGCACCGGCCCCGGGGCGGGTAGCGGGCAGGGCCCGGACGCAGGTGGGGTGGGGCGGCCCGGGCCGGGCGGTGCCGGGGGAGGTGCGGGTGCGGGGCCGCGCTCCCCGCCGTGCCCCAAGCACGCCACGTTTTGCGGGCTCCCGCCGCTTTGTCCCTCTCCTCTCCGGCCCTCTCCGGACTTGGGGTTTTTTTGGTGTTTGCCTCTTCCCCGGAGCGGCCCAGGGATCTCTCCCCTTTGGCAACTCGGAGTGATATCCCAGAAAAAGTTTGTTTCTTGGGCAGCACCTGTTGGCGATGGGTTTTGGCGGCCCCTTTGTTCGCCTCCGGAGCGGAGCGCGGTCCCGCGGGCGGCCCCGGCGCCCCCAGCCCGCCCCGAGCACGACGCCTCTCGGAGCTCCTCGCCTTGCGCAGGAGGCGGCTTGCTCGCAACAGGCAGCAGAAAACATCTACCACAGAATAAAGACAAATCTAGCAGCTTGTCTCGGAGGCAGGAAGCGTCGAAAGAGATGCTTTCAAATCATCCGATGAGAGAGATGCTCAAAAACGTCAATACTGATGTAACATGAAGCCATTTCCCCCTGTTTATACAGAGTTCACACCATAAGAAACAATTCATACACTTTACAAACAAATTGATCCTGCTGTGGCATGCTTCCCAGGAAGAGAAATGCTTGTTATCATCTCCCTGCGATGAAGGGGATGATTTATTACTTGTTTTATATCCTGGATATTTACGTGTGCAGCTTGAGCGTTACCAAGCTAAAATTTCACTTCACCCTGAGCTGCAGGAAAACGTGTTGATTTAGGAGGATGATCTTCCCTGGTGTTGCAAACGATTCTCTCATGTCTTTCTTCCCTAAGCAAATCTGGGACTTTTAAATTAAGTTTTTGGCTACTTCTAGGAAACTTTTAATTTCTCAAGTGACTACAACTTTGTGTCAAAACGGCAACTGAGAAGCAAATTTCTGAAACACATGTAACAGGCATATGATACAGTGATTTATTCTTCTTTTAAAAACAGCAGCACATTCAAGCACTGAAAGGAAAAAGGGGGAATTTTCCTCTCTTGCACATCTGTGGGAGCTGTAAACAAAGTCAGCAGAAACTCATTGGGAAGTACCAACTTTGTCCAGCTGGGTATTTCCAGAGGCACAGTAACATGGCCTTAGCAGAGACCTGAGGTGTTATTTTTACTCTCCTGGTTTACTGCTTGGGTAAATGAAATAGGTTAAACAGGCAAGAGAACAGTTAATTCAAACAGTTGGTTTGTCATAGCCATTACCAATCAAACAAAATGCCTCCAAGCTCTTTTCCTCATTTTAAATCTGCACTTGGACATTAGGGGGATTCCCCACACTAGGAAGTTTACAATGTCCCCTCATCCTCAAATGTGGATTTGGACAGAAACAGACCATTGCCTCCATCAGCTGAAGGCATGGCCTGTGGAAGAGGAAGGTGAGAGGTGAGCCCAGGGAAGCGCATAGTCCCAGCCTGTCCTTTCAGGTGGACAGCCTGAAAATAGTAAGAAAACCTCCCTTACTTACAGCTGCCAGACTGAGGCCGCATCACAGACCAGATAAATGGAGAGAGAATGACGTTTATAAACCTTAGTACCGAATCACTGGACCTTATTGTTCACAGTAACAGGGCTCACACAGTCAGCACCAGCACAGCCTGAGGTGTACCCCATGTCCATACTTCAAGGTCACTGCTTTGGCAGGGGGCAGGGCCAGCTACACATAGAGACAGATACATGTATACATGGATACAGAGTTGCAGCACTGGCAGTAAATCTTACTTTGGTGTAACATATACAAAATATTGAAACAGTTTCTTTTCAGTGCTCTCTCAGTGTACAGAATGGGAAAAATTAAAGTTATGTAAACATCTTCATTTTTCTAGATTAAATAGAATGGAAAACTCTCGTTTCAACTATAAGATCGTTTATTTAAAAAAAAAAAAATTAAAAAAACCAAAACCACAAAAACAAACAGAGAGCCTTGTCTTAATCTGGCATATGAACTGTGTTTAGCTATAGACTGAGATTACTCGTGCTGTTCGAAAGAAACCACATTTCTGTGGCAACTTAAATTAAGATGCAAAACAGATTATTCCTGTTAGAGACATAGGTTACCTGAGAGCTTAATTTTACAATTTTCCTTGTTGTGCCACCCTGAGCAGCCCATCATTCCTCCTCCTAAGAAGAGTCAAGAATGAAAGAATGGAGTGTTAAAAGGATCATTTTAAAGTATAGAGTAGTTCCATGATCAATGCTGGCCAACTGCCCCGATGGTGAGGACCTTTCACATGTTCCCAACACAGTACCTAAAAGATTGACAGGAACTGTACAATTTTCTTAATGTATTTAAAAGAAAACTATTATGAAATATTTTTTCTCCATTAGAGATAGTACAAAAAAAATGACCTTTTCTTCATAGGAAATTTAAAGCTTCTTTCTTACATGTGGAAATTACATGGACAAAGGTAATAGGAATTTGCTATCAGGGAATTTTATTCCTGAATTTTCATTTTTCAAATTGATTTTTCTCATTTTCCACTATTACAGAGCCAAGATGGCAGTTTTTAAAAGTTCTGACTATTTTGTCATTCCATGAAGTCATAGAATAAAAGAACTTCCATTCCAGCTGCCATACAACATCTTGTTTTATGTCCACAGAATTTAATTTCAAAGTTTCCTGATTTCAAAAGTTCCTTAATCACAAAAAGAATCTTAACAACACCAACCTCACATGTTCAACCTGTAAGCTTCCTCACAAAAGGTACCAGAACTGAAGACAAGTCTTCCTAAATTACTTGATTGTTAACGATTATAGTGACAGCCAAGAGGACTAAAGTAAAATATATTGATAAAGATGTGTATTTCAGATTGAAATCCTTCAGGTTCTTACAGGTAGGAACATCTTGGTGAAATCGACAAAAACATTGAAGAAGGAGTTGCTTGAACCTTCCTAAAAAAATGTTCATCTTCCTGTAGAGCTTTCACAGAGACTCACCCTTGTGCTAACGCAATATAAAGGAAAAGGCCATTCCCATCCTTGGCCCATACCTATGGGACCCTGGAGGGTTTGTTGGCTGGTTTGTTGGGGGTTTTTTTGCACAAGTAATTTTGAAGCACAGGAAATATTCAGCTGTTCAAGTTTATGAATTTGCACCAAGGAAATCCAGCTTCCTTGCTAGTAAAAGTTTCCTACAACAAATTAACTGGCAGAATGCACATAATGCATGCAAAGAGTTAAACCAATTACAAGGGACTTCACAAATGATCATTTCTTATCAGCTTAAACTGCTACACTGAGAGTAAATCACCACCATCGAGGAGCTGGGTAGTTTATGGACTTGTCCTGTAGCTCAAAAATAAAATGTAGTCTGTACAAAGTCACTTTGCTCTCATGTGAACAAACATGCCAGCTAACACAGTCATACATTGATCAGACTGACTTACAGGCAGCTAAAAGTACAAGCACCTTTTTTCTTTTACCAACGCAAACACACACCATAGCTTGCAAAACCTCATTAATGAATTTATAGCAGAGACAGAATTCATATTGGTGTCACTTAATTAGTCATAAAACAAAAATAGTTTCCACATCAATGCTCACGATTATATTTATAAAAAAGCTTGCATAATTACCATTTTGCAACAAACATTATATAAGATGGGGGCTTTTTTGTTGTTGTTTTTTTACAGAAATACAAAATTCAGTGTTTATTATCACAAGCAATAGAAACTTTTAGCTGCCTCTAAAAAACAGAAACTAGGTGCGATCTGTAAGAGATGCTTTCACACCAACTTCTATAGAAATCAGAAAACCCCAAACTTCTCACAAGAGAAAATCATCTGCTCTTTGTATCAGAAATAACGTTGACTTTTTTATTGACTCTGAGTCAGATCTCTCAAGAGACTCTTAGTTAAATTTGTCACTATTTTCATTAAATATGATTTAAACAATAGCTTAAAGCTAATTGCTGAATTATTAGTAGTCTGCAGATTTAGATAGTGAATCCAGATCTTAAAGTTGTAAGAATTCCACTAAATCAATGTGCAGATAAAAATGGTGCTTATGGTTGGCAACAAGTTATTAATTGAGAGGGTAGTTAAAAACAGATCTCGGGTAATGGTTTTTCAATAAGTATCATAGTGTTATATAGATTGGTGCTATAGCCTACCAAATGACACTTCTCTGACACCACACATCATTTCATTTCCTATAAATCATACAACTGAATCAAGGTATTCTCCTTCTTTTTTTGGTGTTTTTTAAATGTGGTTTCCTTGGGGGGGGGGGGGGGGGGGGGGGGTAGGCTGTGCCAAAAAAGTCAGATCTGGACCTACATGTACCTGTCTTCTTGTTATGACTGAATTTGCTTTAACGAAAACCAGTCTGTTGCTGTGAGAAAATTACTTCAGGTTTGAGGGAGGAATGGTAAAGTAGGGTTTATTATTAATCTTCTACTAAAGCCTAGATGTATTACTTCCACTCCAGAGGCATAACTCTCAGTTTTTGATAATAATCTCAGTAACAGAGTAAATATCTTATATTTCTAATCTAGATCTAGAGCTTTTGTTAGAGCTACTAATTTACTTTCCAGTCCACATTTTAATGGAGAAAAAGCCTGCAGCTCTACGATGCAGTTTTGTACCCCATTGTGTTTGCTAGTTTTAGATGACCCTTAAGTTTATGCCTAGTTTCTGTTCAAGTCCATGCAAATTTTGTGGTTGGCTCCAGTGGAGCTACAGCAATACCATTCTATAGCTTTTTCATCTTTGACACAAGCAGGGTTGCAAATGAGAGCAGTTGGAAGCACACTGGAGCAGTGCACACATCTGCAGCCCTCTGAAATGAAGCCATTTTGGGCTTCAACACCATACTGGATAGATATTAAACACTCCACAGCAAATTTACTCTTTATCTCTCCTTTTCTTTCAACTGATCTATTTTTCGTGCTTAACACCTGCTAAAAAGCTGTGAAAGGTGCTTAATGACACCTATTTAAGTAGAGTACAGTACATTCATCTGAGCAGAATTAATTTAAGTCAAGGACTCAGCATCTGTTCAGTTCGGTTTTTCTGGAGCTTGAATGATCTCAGACAAGCAACACCAAAGTGCAATTTATTGAAATGTACCCTCAGTGCCTTCCTGTGTTTCTAAAGACTGTCTGGTGTTTCCATAACAGATGCATTTAACCTGAAATTTTCAGGTTCTACCTCTAGCTTTGAAAATCAGAACAATTTCCTTATGCAGGTAGCAGGTCTCCAGCTCAGTGCAGTGAGAAGACGAACACCCATTGTTGTGTTGGTAGGAGGAACTTCACTTCTGAATTCAGGCTGAACGACCCTCAGGGACACATTCATCAGTGCTGTAATGCACACAGCTTCTTCTTACATCAAGGGCATCATGCCTGCTTACACACAGTGAATTTAACTTTGTGTTCAAGTGACCCTTATTTCTAACAACAGGTGGTATGGCAGAGGAGGTCAGCTTGCCTGCATGATGAGCAGGTGTCTGACTAGATGACTTACTTCCAAAATCCACTCTGGGGAATGGTGACAAAGAGCAGCAGCACTCAGCACAACAGCAGTTCTGCTGGTAATTTGAAAAATATTGGCGTTGTATTGAAGTCTTTTGCCTAGAGACAATCAAATACCTGCCTGAAGTCAGTGAGGTTCATGAAGTATTTTCTCAGGATAAGTGGAAAGAACAAGGAACATGCCTCTAGATGGATAGATTACTGCAGGTAGAGTTAGTACATGAGGCAACAGGTGGTAACACAAGAAATACTACAAGAACTAGAGGATCCCTAGTTGCAAAGCTGGCATGGTTTTTATTGTTGTTTGGAATTATTTTGTTTGTTTTAAATCAGCTATGTTTTGCTTGGCAAGAAGAAACAAACAGCTTGAAAACCCCCTTCTCCACAGTACACAATGGGCTGATGGAGAACACTTGTGCACTTAGAATACTCTGAATTTTCTCCCAATACAGCAAGAGAACAGGAGATTTTACATACTTCCTACAGCAACAAGCCTAACTGATACATATCCAGCAAGTAAGTTCTTTAATAATGGCTGTTGGAGTGTTTGTACCAAATAGGCACAAACAAACAAAAAAAAGCCTGAACATATTTCCTGCTTCTGAAATATCCATATTCAGTAAAAATCCCCCCACTATTACAACTGAGTCTCTTTTTTTTGTCAAAAAGGAAAATGCCAGCTCTACTATCTGAAGATCTGTCATTTCCATACTCAGTCTGACAAGTTTTACTTTCTCTCTGGCAGATTGAAGATTTTTGACTCTACAGTACTTACACCCATTTATCAGATGAGCCTTTCACTATTTTTTAACCACTGCAACTAACCCCTTTTGCAGCTACAGCTAGGAATGAAAACCTCTAAAATCTGGATACCCAAGATTAACAGTCTGAAAGTATGTGAGTTTTAATATTCTACAGTATTTTCTGAAATACAAAAGAATATTTTACATCCTTGCAAGGAAGTTGGTTTTATTATTCATATTTTAATATGAACACAAAACAGGATGCATCAGCTAGCTCCCTTCTCCTTATGAAGCTCCTTTGGGATGCAAGGGTACAACACACAGCTGCGACTAACAAACACAGAGGGCCAAAAGTCAATGTTTTCATTCCCCTATCTTCCTCAAAGCTATCCATCCAACCACTCTGATACAGGGAATCAGTAATGGGGAGAACTGCTAGAGGAAAACATGAATTCCTGCTCTTCAAGATGAATATGACTAAAGAAGCATCCTTTATAGTAAGCTCTTTGAAAAAATATTACATTCCTTCATCCAGTGGTTCTGCCGTAAAACTCTGAAAATATTTCAGGGTTCATCCTGCAAGTTCTGCTTTCGGACAAAACTCAAAAATTCCTTATAGAGATGTGACAGAAGGAAGAAATTATGGACTCCCATGCATACAGTACGCTTGGTTTCCCTTTCTTCTAAACAGAAGAATTATCTAGACTGAAATAGCCCCTTCTTATATTGTTACAGCTACTTCCACTTTAAGTATCTGTAAAAGTTGTTAAACTAATGAATACATGCAGCAATAACAAAACCAAAACCACCAGAACCCCCAAAAAACCAACCCACCCACTCCATCCAAAAAAAACCCACAACCAAAATAACCCACCCCGAAAATTAGTCAGCAAGATATCCAGGATTATTTTCACTGAAGCCAGTTCCTGAATTTCACCAGAACAACCCCCAGCAGTCAAATCAAAGTACAAACATATGGGTATGTGAAATCCCAGAAGACATCACAGAGAAAATAAACAAGGCTCATACTGCTAAATCACAAATACACTGGGACAGGAGCAGCCTGTTCATGGGTGTTTCTCAGATCTGCTTTCAGGAATTCTGGATTTCTTTCAAATGGATACTCATATCCCTTTGAGGCCTGGGTGCGTCCATAAATAAACAGTGGTCAACACCCAAGCCCATGACTGGAGAGCACAGTTCTAACAGATGCTGAATGCCATCTGCTTTCATGGACATCAATAGGATGATACAAAACACACAATGCAGGTAGAAGGCCCTCCAACTTTTCCGTGCTGGACAGTGCTCACACAGGAAGTACTCACATTGTATAAGCTCTCCTAATAATTATTCATAACATCAGTTCCATAGGGACTGCTCCATTAAACCAGTTGAAAATAGTACACCTTGACAAGGAGTGGAAAGTAGCAATAAAAACAACCCAGCCATAGTGACTGTTAAGCCTTTCAGGAAATAACATTTTTAATGAATATTTTAAGAAAATTTCATATTGTGGAGTCCTCTTCAGCAGTTGCCCAACATTTTGGGATGAGAAAGGTTATTTATGATTGAGGAATATCTCCTGCTGAATATGAGTCACTGCATGTTTTGCTGTGATTGCTTTCTGTTTAGGAAAGAAAATAATAAATGACTAATTATAGCACAATGATTTGTTGTGGTGGGGGAAGCAGGAGGAGAAGGTGTCTGGGCAGGGGCATAGTGTTGCCTTTTGTAGGATGGAATCCATGGGCTTTACACTACTTAATCTGACATTTTACCTGAGCCCTTACCTTGCTCTTTAGCAAGCCTGATGTAATCCATAAAGCACTGAGTATGTTAAGATTATGTTAATTCTATCTTTAAAATTTGAAGAGGCAAGCCACTTAATAGTAATCATGACTTAAAAGGGACCAGTCTTTTTGAAAGGCCTTTTATACCTTTCCTCATACATCAAAATGTAAAAATCAAAGTATCAACTTGTAGTTTAAGCCCCTCTTTTTCTTTATAGGACAAAATCTGCTGCTGGGTATCACTCTTGTCCACCTACAGATGATGAATGCATCACAAGGACTGAAAGCAATATTTGCTGTTGTGTTCATCCTTAACAAATTCAAAAACTTTTCTGAATGGAGTGCACAATTCAAGACCTTTGCTGTTCAAGGATGAGCTATTCTCCACAAATATTTGGAAACACTGTTACTCTTGCACCAAAATTATTTCCCCACCAAAGAGGACAAAAGTAACTATAGTTCTTCATGATCTTTCTCAAATTGTGTATTCACTTCCTGCTGGGGTCTGCTGTTTTAAATAACAAAAGGTAATGTTACTTTTTGACACACCAATCTCGTAATCCTCCACAAGTGCAAAATTTCAAGGCACACAGAATCCATCATATCACCATTCCAACTCTAAAATTTTCTCCATTGCTATTTCCATCACCAGCCCCTGTTCCAAGGTCTACAACTCAGCAGTAAAAGTTCATGCTAGGCTGAAATTTCTCCTGTGAGGTTTAAGGTACCCGAGAGCTATTTTCTTTTTTATTACAGAATCACTTCCCTATTGTAGGAGACAGAGAGGATTGCTTTTATATCAGCAAAATAATCAAAGAATCTAATGCCTGCACTTGTATCAAGCAATCTGTCCATGAGAAATAATTATTCTGTTACTCATAATATCTGTCTCTTGAGTCAGTTGACCTAAATGGTCACAATTTCTGCAACACAGATTCCTTTCAATAGAATTCATCTTCTAAATTCATTAAATGCACCAAATACTGGCATACTAGACAGGCCATCATTATTAGCAATTCAACTATATTACTTTATTTGCCTACAGAGACTCAGAAATATAACTCTGTCACACTTCTGTAAATTCAGAATAACTCTGTTGGTATGGTTCAGTTCATCCACTGGAATCACACTCTTGAGGAAGGCAAAAGAACTTGGTTACATGATTACAAAATTCAGCAATAGGTCGAATATTTAAGATCCGGCCCCATGAAAGGAAGACTGCATCTCTGTTCTGCCCTAGTATGGGATAGGAAACCTTAAGCTTCATATTGGTAACTGGTCTGCCAGGCATCTCTGGCGCACTGGGAGGAGGAATACAGGGATACTTCAACATGGTCACTCCCACCAAGCCACCGAGAAGTGCACGGTTAGAAACCTCCACAGGCTTGTGGTCCTCTCGGCTTTCAAGGACTGCTCCTCAGGAAATAACAGAAGTGTAAGGGACTGCAAAAATCAGCCGTGTGAGCAGACAATCCAATTACACATTTGGCTGAGTACTTTTCATGTTCTATGAAGCCACTGAAATGCCGAATTTGAGAGATAAGGAGGTTGTAAGGAACATTTTCCAAATAATTTCTGCAAATAATGAGAGCATCAGGCTCTGGCACATCCTTAATTTCTGCTGGGATCCAGGCCATGGCAACTGCACACATCTTAGAATGGGTGACCACAGCCCGTGCTGAGTAGGGAAGTCCTCACCATCCTCTTTTTAGAAAAAGATACTTGGTGCTAAGAAGAGAGAAGGAGAGGATGAATATACGACTTAATGAGAAGGACTCTCACAAATAGTTCCTAGTACAGCTCCTGGAAGACAGAAGCACAGGATTTCTGTCCAATGTTTTTATCAGTGTTTGGGGATTTAAATTTCTTTTTCTTTTTTTTTTTCTTTTTTTTTCACTTTTAGTTTTATTTTGTGGTTTGTTTTTTTAAAAGCTTATCTTCCCTATTCTTCTCTTTTGAAGAAAAAAAAAAAGAGTTTTTAATATATGAGTTAGGAAGAAACAGAAAATCAGCACGTAAAATCAGCAATACAAATTGGTGAACTGAAGACAGATTTCCAAATTAAAGCTATAACTATAGGAAAAAAGCAATCAAACAAACAAATCAAGCAATCAAACAAAGCAGTGCAAAAGTGAGATGTCCGTTCCCAGTTTGAAGTCTGTTTAGCAGCACAAATGTTTAAACAGATGAAATTTCTAAAAAAGAGAGAAGAGAAAGAGTTGCATTTAGATATGCTGAGGGAAAAATGTGTTAATTATTTGATAACAATACTTTTCAGAAAAAGAAGAAAACAACAGGATCTTAAGGCCACATTTTGAAGTATTCAGCATAATACCACAGCACAACATAAACAAACAAACAAACAAAAATAAGAAGTCCATACCTCCAAACAGAATGCTGAATGCTGCAGTCTAAGGGCAGAGACTGGCTGCTAGGGGGTTGGAGTCTTCTGAAATGAGCTTCTGTGCTATTTAGTATAATTTCCCACTTTTGAGAATCAGGCCAGTATCACATTCATTGAACTACGACACAGAGCAATACATCTCATTAAATCATGCTAAGCTTTTCTAAAGAGACGTCTACAAACTTTTCCTTGCTATAAGATTACCGATGTCTCCTGCCTTGTTTGTGAAATAGTTAAATAAAAATAAGAAGAAGCACAAAACAAACTGACATGGATCAAAGGAAACCACAATTTAGAATCTGCAATGAGAAATCTATTTTATTCTGGCTCCTGCAAGGGCAAATCTATAAACCTGCCTGGGCAGCTTAACATGCAAAACCCCAAATTTACCAAAAATCTTTATCAAAATAAGTTTGCGTGATTCTGCAGACAACATTACCAATTTGTTTCCTAGCCATCATTTCCAGAAAATATCTGTTTTGTCATCACTGTTGTGATGTTCAGCTTTTTCCCCCTCTCTCAAGGCTGGAGTCAGCCCTAACTAGATGGCAAAGATGTGCCAAAGTCACTCCAACCTCAGCAGCTCAGTTTCACAGTTTATCGCCATGGGAAGCAGGGAAATTAGGGGCTGACTAAATTGCGAATGCTGGTTGATTATCTTTACATCCCGCAGGTACATCAGCAGCTGAGTCAGAGGTAGTGGCCATTATAGCAGTGCAGGTGGCCCACTTGCTGTTCAGTTTCAGCCTGACACAGCTGGTTTTCAGCACCACAGAGTCCACCAGCAGCACTACCCAACACACCACGTGATGGCTCTTTTTCAGCTGCTATTTCATTATAAATTTGACACATATTATAGAGGGATACCACAGGCAAACTGCTCCTTCTCCAAATCTCATTCCTCTCTCCCCAAAGAGAGGGTGTGGAATTTACCTTTCCCTCCTGTAATTAGCAGGAAAACAATTAGTCAACACATTGCAGCTTTCCACAAAACGACTCAGAATCTGTAACTGTAGTGACACTTGACCTAAAATGTGGGGGCAGGTCTGCATGTAGGTAGGATTCGCAGTTGCCAGCTGAGAAACAAAAGTGTTTTGAAATAGGCAAAAATACATGTTAAAAAAAAAAAATCATGGAAGTGGTACTTGCACAAAAGGAAGCTGCAGTAACTTATACCAGAGAACAATACAGCATAAAAACTGTACACGAATGAATATTTTCAGTGTGAAATAAATAAAAATATGTTCTCATGCAGTTGCCTTAATCTTGAAAGACAGATTCTCAGATATTTCACTATCACTCCTGTCTAAACGGTGCTTAATTTACCAGATCACTCTAGTGGATTTTGTCGCAAGGATTTGCGATCCAGACCATCAGTGGTTACATCTTGAAGTCATAATTGAAAACCACCCTTACTAGGGACACTCTTCCTTCATAAAATCAAGGCAGAGAAAGGCAGACTCATTCTGCCTAGGAGACATTTCTAGCTGTGTACCGGCGATAATGGTGTGCTCACTTTAACTTCCAACTCCGGGACATCATCCAGTCTCTTGCATCATTTAGGAAAAAGTCACTTGATGCAAACGGTGAGAAGTTACTGCTGCTGAAAGCAGATACTAACTCGCACCAGTGAACTTGGGAAGCATCTATGTCATTTGTTCAGATGTTGATGGTGATTATGCCAGCACCCGGGGAGACCTGTCCACAACTGCCTACCTGCAACCCAGTTTTGTAACCTATTTGCTGGAAGCCAGAGTCCTCTCCAATATTTTGCAGGTAAGTTACAGAAAGTAGTGACGGATCTTCAGCTTATCTCTGCCCAGCCGTGAGGAGCAAATTCCATTTAATGTCCAGTGCTGTGAGTTCAGGACAGAGCGGCTTTATTGGCTCTCCTGGAACTGTAATCGAGGCATGCTCCACTTGTTCCCGAAGCTCTGATAACAGGAAGGTTTTAACACCTCGTTGCACTGCAGAGCCAGGTCTGCCTGTGCCCTGAAAAACGGTAACAGCCCCCTGCACCCTCCCTAATGCTCCAAGAGGCTCAGGAATAAAAGGTATTTTGTAAAGACATCTGATCTCATTTTCTCTAAGAATCAAAGGTTTATTAATTTTAAGTGGATGAGTATTTGACTGTAGATTTTGTATTTTAAGAGCCTGAGCATCCTCTTTGAGTTCTAAATAGTCATCGAAATATTTATCTAAGTTAGCAAGCTTGATCATTTTCATAAACTAGTACAGTCAACAGGAACAGTTTCTGGGACCTCTGAAAGACCATGTATGATAAAAAGCTGAATAATTCCTTTTGGAAATAAATGTCTCCATGTAAGGGGTAAAATCTTTGCTAAATGATGCAAGAGACTGGATTACATCCCAGAGTTGGAAGTTAAAGTGATCACGCTATTATCTCCATTACATAGCTAGAAATACTGAATTTTGTGTGCCTAAGTGTTAGGTAAGACCTAATCCTGCAATGCTTATTGTAGCGTGGTACAACCAAGTGTACAGTAGTTAATGCTGCATTTGTGAAGAGCAGAAAGAAATATTTCCCCTATTCATAATGGAAAAAAAAAAAAAAAAAGAAACTGTTTTCAAAAATTCTTTATTTAACTTCAGTTCCTCTGAAGTGTGAAGTTTAGAGCAGCATAATAGCAAGACAGAGTTTTTACCTCTCCTCTCCTTCCCCTAAAACTTTAGATACCTAAAATGAAGAAGCATAGCATTTATCACTAAGGAATGAAAGAAATTAACCAGCATTTCTAGAAACTTCATTTTAGAATACTTTTTCCACGGTAAAACCCTACTTGTGAGACACTAACTCACTGTGATTACATCTCACCTAATTAGGCCTCCAGGCTTATAACCTCCTTTAAAAAAGCAGTCAGAGCAACGTGTGCTGTTTTCGATGGCTCTGCAGAAGTCTCCAGCAATGGGATTTCAGCATCCCAGTAGCCTGATTCCCTTCCCAGAGGCCATGAGTGACTCACCAGGGCACCTGACCTGAGACCCAACTAACACAACTTTCAAGCTTCTGATCCTGTGCTTCAAAGAGGCCTAATAGATGCTGAGGGCTCGGTTCAGTCACCCAACTGTGGCATGAATGTCACCCTGTATGGCATGCTGGACATCCACAGGGGCTGCCAGACAGGACAAAAAAGGCTCATGAATCAGATAAATCACAGATTCATGGAATCACTTTGGTTTAAAAAGACCTTTTAGGTGATTGAGCACAACCATTATCCCAGCACTATCAAGTCCATCACTAAACCATGTCCCTAAGTGCCGCATCTACACCTCTTTTCCACACCTCCAGGGATGGTGATTCAACCACTTCCCTGGGCAGTCTTTCCAATACTTAGCATCCCTTCTGGTGAATAAATGTATCCTAATATCCAACCTAAACCTTCCCTGGTTTTAGGGTACAACGCGGGGGACATTTTCTCTTGCCCTATAGCTAGTTACTAGGGAGAAAATGGAGGACACCTGTAAGTTTAGGTAAGTGAACTGAACTCATGGCCTTTGTTGAGGATGAAAGTGGAAGAAACATCCCAAACCACCACAAAAAAAAAAAAAAAAAAAAAAAAAAAAAAGCAGCACAACAGTAGCTCCCCATGTTAGCTAGTGCAAAAACAAAGGGGTAAAACTGTGACAAAATAATGCTTATATACATTTAGCTGGACCTATTCTTCTTATTCTAAGAGCACACTTAGGATTCACCCACATACCTGGCTTCTCCAAATCCTGTTATTTCTCTCTATCTTCTCTTCAGGCTGTTTGCCTTCTCCTTGGAAGGAATTTAGGAAAGAATCTCTCTGGTGCGAGAACACATTCCCATGTTGTACTCTCCTGTGAGGATATGTTCATGCCTTTGAATTATCCATTATCAAGTCTCCTTCTAATCACCTTCCTCAGGCGAGAAATGTCCTCTCTGGGCTTTGTATCTGTCTGCCTTGAGTTCAGATGTAACAAACTGGTTTACTCTCCCGGTTAGTAACCATCTCTGCCCAAAAGGGCTTGATTTGATTCAATGATCATAGAAAATGTAATAGTCTTCGTAATTAGCCCAGGATCAGGGACAAGAAGTTTTGCTGGGAGTTTCTCAATATGGAGGTAAAAGAAAGCAGAGAAGGCAGTTGTCTCTCACATTAAAAAATCTCACAGTCTGACCCACAAATACATCAAGTCTCCAGGATCAAATCTTAATTGTTCACAGCCAAATTTCCCAAACTCTTATCACGTTTCATGAAGTAAGTTAGTCTCATTATAAATGTCAACTACAGATTGTATTCTGTGCACATGTATATATATGTGAATACCCACTTCCCTACTAAATGTCATTCATCCATTTTTAGAAACACTTATATTCAAAATTATTCAGATTTTTATAAGTGCCTCAGTGACAAGGGAACTTGTACTCTTATGTCAGGTGCCACTGACAATCCTGCATCTGTCATTAGACTGTTTGTTTGGTAATTATATGTGGCAATAGGCTCATCTCCTTAAAGGTTTTCTACATAGCCCACAAACCAGAATGAAGTAGAGGGGCTTTGGTGCAGAGAAGTGAGATTTTAAAAAAAATCTATTTGAAACCATTTTTTCCCAAGCCCTAAATGAAAGATAAATCCAAACCATAGCCCATCTGTGCATGCAGAACCTTTCAAAGCATTTATTCTGTTCTTTACATATTGCCTTTCCAAATAATTAAGAGAGAGATGGCTAAATGTGGCAATATGTTTATTACCAAAAAGATTGGGGTTTTCCCCCCACAATTTTACATGTTATATACTATGTACTCCTTAGCCAGGAAGATTTTTTTGTTCTGTGTTTACAAGTCTATCATCATGGCAACCTGCTCCACAACTAGAGTTCCTACATGTTGTAGTCATAAAAATAATCAAGATTCCTGACAAGGCAGCCCACTAAAAGCCAATTTTGCTTGCATTGAAGTCAACAGCATTTAGTAGCTACCTCAGTAGGAACAGAATCTCATCCCAAGTTATGAAAAATGCCTGCCATCAAAATACACCACTTTTTTCACATACAGAATGCAAGTAAAGACTCTCTTCTCTAAAAGTAAGCTTAGAGCTGCACTCAGACCACAGAGCAGTGGTCTCAGCATGGAGCTAAAAAGATTTAGAAGCTGTAGAAAATATTTCAAGTTCATTAAATATCCCTAGGATGCAACAGCACAGGGGCAAGCCATGAAAATAAATGTTGACATAACGAAAGCTAGTTTTACATAATTACTATTAATTGTGAAGTTCCTCCTGGGCAGCAAAGGATAACAACTATAACACCAGGAAAAACATAATTGCTTTGATTCAGCATCCCAGCAGTATATCCAAAACCTAAAAACTCAAACCAAACCAAGAACAAATCAACACTACAACTACCTGAACACAACTATCATTAGCCTGCTAAGTCCATCTAAAGTTTGCCTTTATGCCTCATATTTCTTTAACATATAGGGTGAATACTCTTTAGTAATTTCTATGCTGACCTCAATGAATTTATCTGGTCGCCTGTTTGTTTTCCAGGGCTTTTTCGGGTTTTTTTTTTGGTTTGTTTTTGTTTGTTTGTTTGTTTTTGGGTTTTTTTTCCACCAAATATGTACTATTTTTCAAATCAGGACAGATGGAACTTTCAAACAGACTTTTTTTTTATTACAGAATTGCCTTTAAAAAGATCTTTCTCTTAATATATTACTAAATGTTTTGCTTATGATCACACAAAGTTTTCAGTGTTTTGGTTCTCTATCCTACTTCATCTAACTTCTTGAGACATTTAGTCACAAAGTTAAACACCACCACAAAAAAAAAAAAAATTTTACACTCAGTGAAGCCTCCTCAAAAATTAGGCAGCTCTAGCAGAACAACGAATCTGCTGTTTCACAACTCCAATGGGGTAACCAAGTTCAAAAGTCAAGAAATGGCAACTCAATTTTTTTTATTCAAAACCTGACATTCTGTCTAAAATCTGCAGGTTTGTTCCTGATAAATTGCTGTTCCTGCTCTGAGAAGATGTACTTTACAGTTGTTGACAGCAGCTCACTAGAACAAATCTCCTCCATTGGAAGTCAGCAGTTATAACTAAAATAACTAGAGTTGAACATGACAAACTACAGAGGAAAAGAAAACATCACTGTTTCCAGGTTAGCTTTGCTTACACTGAATATTTGATGGTGTAATTCTGAAGGAGGAAATAATTATATTCTATATTTAAAAGAAACTGAAAACCAGAAATAGGAGTAGGCATTAATCAACTCACAACGCCTCATCGAGCAATGCACTTTAAAGGTAAAGTCCTGTCAGGCCAGCACTTTACCTGTTCTGCCAGACAGCTTCTTAACACAGCACACAAAGCTTTGTTCCTCTTGAAATAATTTCTAGAACATACACTCCAACAAATACTTCAATACAGTTAGTAAATGTGTGTCTTCAAGCTGTGTTATTTGTACTCTGCTCTCTTCCTCTGTAAGCTCCCTATGAGGGATGGTTAGAACATATGGAGCAGGAAGCCTGACAAATTGCAAAGTCAAAAGCACCTGGGTAACTCATTAGCACTGTCAGAGTTCTAGTCAGGTTTTGTTATTTAATTTTTTTAAGCAGCTTTTCTAGTGATTGTTCCTGAGAGAATGAAATACAGAAAATATACATTAAAGAAGGAAGAAGAAGTTTAGTGCTTGCTGCTTATAAAATTAACAAATAGAAAAATACATTAACTGCACCAAGGAAGTGGTTGAGTCACCATCCCTGGAGATATTTAAAATATGTGCGGATGTGGTGCTTAGGGACATGGTTTAGTGGTGGACTTGGCAGAACGGGGTTAATGGTTGGACTCGATGATCTTAAAGGTCTTTTCCAAGGGAAATGATTTGATGGTTCTATGAACGCAGTTGCTGGAAGGAAAAGCCTTTCCAGCTATATGAAAACAGACATCAGCACGACTAAGCAGACATCATAAATGACCTTACTGTGCCACAACACGCTGGTGTGTGTACTTGACAACATCCTGGAGTTCGGGTGGGTTTCCCGGGAAAAGCGGGAAACAAACAGGGAACAATGACTAACTGCGCCCTCTCGTGGTCACACTGTGCAACAGCCTGAGACCGCTGGATCCTCTCCGAGGGAACGGGGACGTTTATTAAGAGTCTCTTTAGAAGTAAATTTTAGAAGATGACAAATAGGCTTAAAAATAGTAGCGCTTAATATCATTATCATCAAAAAAACCCACCAATTTTTACTACACAATTAGACGACCATTTATTTTGATACGCCTAAATTTGCTTTTAGAAATCTCAGCTGATAAAGTAACATGGCAGCAAGAACAACCCCCAAAGTGCATACATCTAGAGCGACAAAGAACGGGGATGGGAAAACACTGGTTTAACCTGAATGCCCTTTTAAAGATACAACACTTAAGTGACAAATTTTTGGCATTGCTTTGGAAAGGACATACTTACCTGCCCTTTCTCCTAATAACTTGGAAGCATCTCATTGAAAGAGAGAGCTGTGTCTTGCCTGCTTTTGGCCCAAGATATTCCAGATGTTAATGAGCCTAGAAAATACCTTCGTTTGGAGAACTGTCATATTCGGGTAAAAAAATGAATTAAAAAAACTGTTAGTAGCGGAAATTAACTCTCTGTACTTGGGGAAGCCAAATGAAATCAAAGCTTGAGAGTGCGGACAGGGTCGTAGCAGCTAATAATTGCTTTAATCTTGAGAACAGGTGCAGGGCATAGCAACACAGGAAGCTGCAGGAGCAGAGACCTGAGACCAGGATGGGCAGAAGCAGGGAAGAAGACTGCCCATTGCACCTGACTCTTCCTGGTGTCCATGCACTATCTGAGGAAAAAGAGAAGAGTCTCCCTATCCAGATGCGCACGGCGGAGGGCCGGGGCGGATGGGCTGTAACAAGAACCCTGCGTGTTGCAGGGAAGCCCGGCGCTGTGGTCGCCGCTGCCCGCCGCCGCCCTGCCCTCGTCCCGGCAGGAAAACAAACGAGCCGGGAAACACAAGCGCTGGCCGTCGGCTGCCGCGAACAAGGACCGAGCTGCATGGTGCTCAAACAGTTCACTCTGAGCTTTTCCTGGCGGATGGGGGGGGGGGGGGGGGGGGGAACGCCCACAAAGTGTTACTTGCGTTTAGTGGACAACTTCGAGCCAGCGCCGCTTCGCGGGGCGGACAGCGGAGCTGACAGCCTCCTGCTCTGCGCCCAAACCCTCTGCCAGGAGGGGTCCCCGGAGGGCGGGGGGCAACGGGAGCCCCGCTCCGCTCCATGTGCGCGGGCGGGGAGAAGGCGTGTCCCCACCCCGCCGTCGCCGCACCGCCCCTAGCTCGCCTTGCCAGCCGGCACCAGCACCGGCGGTGCGCAGCGGAGCGGCGCCGGGCGCGGAGCTCCCCGGCCCCGCCATGCCCGCGGCCGCGCCCCCGCCCCGGCGGGACCCCGCGGAGACGTCCGCCCGCTGAGCCGCACCCGCACCTGCGAGCGGCATCGCCCCGCTCCGCTCCTGCGCGGCCGCTGGGGCGCCCGCGGCGGCGTCTCTCCCGCTGTCCCTCCCCCCCTGCCTCCCTCCCCGCCCGCCGCCCGCCCCGTCGCCGAGCGGGAGCCGCCAGCGGTGCGCGCAGAGCCGGAGCCGGGGCAGCCGCTGCCGCCCGCGCTGGCCCCCGCCTCGCCGCCCTGCCCTGCCCGCCGTTCCCCTCCTCCGTCCCGCCCAAGCCATGAACTTTGGCCGCGGTCCCTTGGTGGTGTTGAACGTCGGGGGCACCCGGTACTCCTTCTCCCGGGAGGTGCTGAAGGATTTCCCGCTGCGCCGGGTGAGCCGCCTGCACGGCTGCCTCTCGGAGCAGGACGTTCTAGAGGTGTGCGACGACTACGACCGGGAGCGGAACGAGTACTTCTTCGACAGGCACTCGGAGGCCTTCGGCTTCATCATGCTGTACGTCCGGCACGGCCACCTGCGCTTCGTGCCGCACATGTGCGAGCTCTCCTTCTACAACGAGATGATCTATTGGGGGCTGGAGGGCTCCCACCTCGACTACTGCTGCCAGCGCCGCCTCGACGACCGCATGTCCGAGACGTGCACCTACTACGCGGCGGACGAGCCGAATGGCGGTCTCGAGGGCAAGGGCCGGCGGCCACCGGGAGCGGAGGGCAGGAAGTGGCTCGAGAGGATGAGGAGGACTTTTGAGGAACCCACGTCTTCCGTGGCCGCCCAGGTCCTGGCCACCGTCTCCATTCTCTTCGTCATTGTGTCCATGGTGGTGCTGTGCGCCAGCACCCTGCCCGAGTGGCGGGCGCCGGAGAATCGCAGCGTGGAGGAGCAGAGCAGGTACACAGCAGAGTCAGTGAGGGAGCCCTCAGGGTAGGAGGATCCTTTATTTTCCCGCTGTCCGTGTGTCCCGTCCAGTGTGTCCTTCCTGCCCCTTGTCTTGACGGTCCGTGGCTGTAGCCTCCGCCGGTGGAGATGGTCTGCGCGCCTCGAAAGCCCGGCCCTGAGCGGCCGGGGAGGGATGTCGGGGTGTCGGGGCAGTGGCGCTCCGGCTCCCACCGGGCTCTGCCGGGCACCCGCGGCCCCGAGCGCAGGGGACGGGCGAGGGACGCCCGCTGCAGGCGGGCCGGGGCCAGCGGCAAGCTCGGGTCTGGGCAGGCTGGCAGCGGAGCGGGGATACCCCTCCATCGGAATACGGCTCCTATTCGCAGTGAGGGTGCCTCCCTCCGTTCAGGTTCTTGGAGCTCTTATTGCCCTTTTAAGCAGATACGGGACCAACACAGAGAACTTCAGACACTCCGAAAATCAATTTATGCCTTACGATTGTGGGAGGAAAAGAAAAAAAAAAGAAAAAAAAAAAGAAAGAAAGAAAGAAAGGAGAATAACCCCCTAAAAGAATGCAATTCCTTTGTCTTTTCCTTTGGGAAAAGATGAATCCTGTAAGTACTCTGCACGTATTCGTACAGGTCTTTCTGCTGGAGCAGATGCAGTGCCTGTTACGATTCTGCTCTGGTAAAATCCTGTATGTGGGAACAGCTTTACCCCCCCTCCTCCTTTTCCATCTCAGATTCTCTATGTGGGGAGCACAAGATGATCAAACTGCACATCGAGCTCTTGCAAATGCATCATTCAAGCACCCCAGTGTATAAATGTAACAGATGTTTACATTTCCTTTAAGCATAATAAACATTGCAAAACAGTTGCAGAAAACAGAGCATGGGATATAAGGCTCAATCGTGAGCCTTACAAGAAAAACCCTTTTCCATCTTCTTGTGACCTCAGATTAGGGTTACATTGATGCAACTCTTGCACTCACTCCTCTGTTCCCTCTCTCTCTCTCTCCTTCCTCTTCCCTGTTCCCTAGAGAACAAAATTGAGACCAGTCTGGTAGAATTTATCCCATAAATAAGACTGACATATAAAGAAAGAAGTAAACATTTCTGGTATTTGCTAGCTTCTCCCTTTTTTTAAAAACAGACAGAATATTCAACAAAAAGTTTTCAGCTTCTGCTCTTCTAAAAGGGCACTACAGTGAAATTCCAGCCTTGTCATTATGAAATCATCTTTTACCATAGAGTTAATTGGAATGTGATATATCTTAGTAGCCAGATTAATTCCTTGGAAAGTATTTTCATAGTCTCCATTAGCTTAATGGAAAAGTGCACCTGTATTTCTCATTGTAGTTGAGCCAAAGAATTAATTGTATGAACAAAAAGAAAGCAGATGCAGTGTGAGAAGCTGTTGATTCTTGCTTAGTTTTAGATATGTCAGAAGAAGGTCCTAAAGGTTCTTCCAGTTTAAAAGCCTTACTTAAGCTTAGCAAGGTTATTTCAAAGAGTAGATGCTGTGGGTGATCTCTTTGTGCAGCAGCAAATTGCTGAGATACTCCTAAGAGGCATGGGTAAATAGATGCCATACTACAATAGCATTAACCACATTGGTCATGTCTTTGTTCATGTCTTTATGGTGTGGGAATCATCCACAAGTTTTCTCTTACACAATGAGTTCAGCTTGCAGACAAACATGGCATGGGATGTGTAATTTTTCTTTCGTAGTGCCTTTGTCTTCAAGATCCTAATTTTTCTCTTCTGAACAATTGCATATTTTATACCAAGTGTTAGAAGGATAAGGTCCTCAGTACTTGTAAGGTGCTGTACAGCCAAACAGTTCCCAGGGCAGTGAAGGCTCCTTCTGGAACCAGAAGGACAACTACCAATGATGGGGTTTCTTCTGTACCAGCTGTAGTACTCCATGTTATTGCAACAAAAAAATAGAAAAGTTTCTACCAGCTGAAAAGTTTCTATCAATGTCACAAAAATCTGTCACATATAACCACCAGTACAGACTTGCGTCATCTAACCCATAGACTCTGACTGCACAGGAACTGATCCCAATCTCATGGCAAACACATGGAAAGCAGACACAAATGCATGCCTCTCTGTCCGCAGGTGACCACCAAGGTGGAGCCACTCTTCTCTTTTGCACATGCCGCATCATTGCTAAAAAGTCTGTTATAGCTGGAAAAGAGTGTGTTAGCTACCGTTGCTTTTAAGTGAGCTGTCCAGTTTAGTCATCACTACCTATGTGTGCCATAGGATTAGACCTAACATGCCCAGTTGTCATCTGACTTTATTCCCCTTTATGTGTTTATGATTTCTTTACTTTACGTAGTTATTTCATTTAAAAATAGTTGGGTGTTCAAAACAAGTAGCTAACCGGCTTATTTGAAAGCCTGACCGCAGAAACCAGAAAACATGGAAGTTTCTGGGATTGCATATTCTGGCAATACAGTCCCTCTTAGGTGAGAAAGCTTTTAAAAATCTGTCCACTTGTTTCTGATACACTTAAAAGTTTGAAACTGAATTCTCTCTTTTGTTTATTAAACAGCATTCCTCATCAAAATAAAGAAATTCTATCTAACACAGTAATACAAAAATTTAATTTTTTTTTCCCAAGAGAAATTGTTACATTAATGCCGTACAGAAGTGAGTTTTGACTCTCATGGCACTGTAATTACTAGTATGAAGATTGTACGTTATTCTAAAAATGTATTTTGAGAAGTTTTAGGAGTGAAAATTGAATGGGCTAATCTAGAAATCTTTAGTGTGTAGATTTGGATGTAGCTACTTATTCTGCTCAGCATAAGCCACGGAGGTGAGGCAAGAACACCTCAGGAAACCCAGCAACTCTGATATTTTCAGTGTCTCACAGTAAGCCCCCCTGCCCTTGCCTCAGTGTATTATGTCAGAAAGGTGCCACATGGATAATTTCTGTGGCTGACTCCCATGGTAACCATTCCCAGAACTGCTTTGGACAGCTGTAGTGAAAGCAGCTGACCAGCAATGTGTCTCCAGCTTACCTGGATTTCATCTCAGCAAGTGAGGGGGTCACTAATTCTGGCATTTACAAAATCAGCCTCTTTAATGAGGTTTGCAGTGAGGGCTACTGGGGCTGCCAGCTAACACCAGCTGTATTTGTTTTCCTTGTATGAACACTCCCTACAGTAGAGGAGGAATTAAATCTACCAAACTTTTTTCACAAACCTTAACATTCTTATGCCTTTTCATGGTGATCACTCTCAAAGGATGAACAGCCTGTGGCTATTTCTGATCCGTTGGGATAACATCCTTTAGAAGGCAATGGGAACTCCAGGAATAAGCTTTATTCAAGGAGAGAGGGATGGGAAATCCAACCTCAAAATTTCACAGATACTACAGACATTGAAATACAATTCCCTGATTGCAGAGGGATTGCCTTTCCCAAACCTGTTCTCAGGATGAGGGATGAGTTATTAAATTTATTTAATTCTAAGGTTTTTGCTCCATTCCCTGCCTTGGCAAGTTTCACTTATCAGAGCTAAAGATTTGCATTAGATTTGCAGAGTTTAGGAGCAGACAGCAGGAATGCCTTCTGTTGCTCCTGGCAATTTCAAGTCATCTTTGCTGTCCTCTGAACTGTGCCAACAGATGCATACTGTGAGTCTCTGCTCAGGGACCTGTCCATACACTGATTGGGAGCATAATCTTCTAGGGAGAGCTCCTCAAGCCTGTAATAGGAAATCATTTGAAGCTGTTTGAGTTACTGCCAGCACAATTCTGTCTACCTGCCTTAAAACTATTCTTCTAATGCTGAATACGAGTAGCTTGTTAGCACTAAGAAGAGATGGTTGACCCCTTTCCACTTAATAATCATGATTAGGTCTGTACTGAAATAATCACTGACTTATCATGCCTACATGATTGCTGTGTTCTTAAGCAAAAGCAAATAAACACGGTAGTTTCTCCAAACAGCATCTCTCATCAAGAGCCAGTGAGCTTTTTTTAATCTCTGCAAAATATCAGCCTAAAAAACTGCATTTGAATTTTAGACATACAAAAAATATTATTCCTTTATAGTGGTGGAATTTCAGAACACCTGAATGTTCATGCTCAACATCTCTTCAAAAAACAGTAAGAACTCCTTTCCTGGACAGGATCTAACTTGAATACCACATTTCTGCTAGGTTAAAACAGTGGGCTGAAGGTAAAGAAGGGAACCAAAGACCTAGGTTAAAAACACAGACATGGATTCTTCCTATTGAATTTACCACTTCTTTGAAAAACAGAGGTGAAACAAAGAACAAATGTATATCACTGCCTGGGCACAGCTGAGCCTTAGACTCACCAGGGCTGGATGCCAGTCATGTTCAACATATATGGAAAAGATGATGAAGATCTCAGGGCTCAAGATGTTTGTATCCAGGTCTCCCCTTCGAGCTGTGAATGGGATTTGCCCCTTCCCTGAGGAGTGATGGGTCATTACAGCCTCCCACACAAAGCACGAGAGTTTAATGCATGACAACATATAATTTCTACCAAAGCAGGGACAGAATGGAAAAAAATCCAGCAGGGCTTTTAATTCAGGGAAACTAGCTGTTCTGTGGCCTTTGCTTCACGGTGTGTAGTGAGAAGGAAGCCCTTGATTTCAAAAGGATTAAAAACCCTCAAACATTTGCAGAAATCACTTAGGAGTCTTCCTGAGCAAGAATTTGATTATTCTAGCTACTGCTTGGACATTTTTCAGGTTTAATGTGCTTTACATGGAAATAGGCTTTAGCAACAATTTAACAAATCAGTGCTGACAATCTTTAATCTTTAATCCTGTCATATACTCTCTTTAATCATATCATCTGTTTTCCTCATGTGTCCTGTTGCTGTGTATGTTTTATTTACAAGCTTAATAGATAACAGTGCCACTAAGGAATATTTTGGCTCAATTTCAACCAACTCACCAGGGCATATTGAAAGTATACGAATTGGCAAACTGAGACTAAGAATGTTGCTAAGTTGAAACAATTCTAAGATAGTTACAACACAGTTTTCTTTTTTAGTGATAAAAAACTAAACTTGTTAGTGATTGAAAAAAATGATTTCTGAAATGGTTCAACTCACTGTACATAAAGTAGCTTATTCTGAGAGAAAGTTATCATATGGAACAGAAAACTGAACAGTCATGGGATTACAGTAGGAATGAGGCTTGCAAAGGCTTGATTTTCTGTTTATGGACAGAAGATTCATTAGAGCAATCTTGAAAGACTGCTAAGTACTAAGCAGCTTAAAATTTGAGAGAAACTTAGAGAGAAAAACTCTCATGTGTTTCGTTCTGGGACAATGTACAGTAAATTTGAGCAGAAATAGCCTGTAACTGAATAAAAATTAGGATTTAGTATTTTCTGTGATTATTCATAAAATATGTGGGAAATCTTTAAGGAAATACTTCACGACTTAGTTTTTAATTACCCCTCTCCTTTTTGGATACCAGCTATTTTAAAACTGAAAAAAACCCAACCAACCAAAAACTGTGATGGAAGTTTATAAAATAAGTACTACATTTTAATCGAAGTCACTATTTAATTATATAGTTATAGATTTTAATACAGCATTATTCCAAACATACACAATAAAAGCATCTGTCCTGTGAATATGCAGAAAATATTAAAATATTTTAAGAATTGATTACGAAAAATACAGGTACTTTAGTCTTCTGAGTATATGCCTTTTATTTGGCTTTCACTTCATACTCTGTTAAGTTCTCTCAAGGACTAACTGTTAAAATTGCTTTCCTTATTAGATGTTATTTATCCACTGATAAGGTTAACTAAAAAGATAAGTCACTGCAAGGAGAGGGAGACTTGATGTGAAAGTGGAAATGTAGAATGTAGCACTCCTGATTTCCCAGTGTGCCAGAGGTTTCTAGTTTTTTCTCACCAAAGCACTCTTTTTTGTGTGATTCACCAGTACTGCCAAAATCCATCCACACAGGCAAAAAAGGAGTGACGAGAGGAAAAATGAAAAATGTTTCACTGATTGCTGAAAAGTAAGTAGAAGAAGGAAAAAAATAAGGGACACCCTTCTTCATTATCTTCTCCCCAGCCAGGAGAAAGAAGGATGGATGCAAAATGGAAAAGTGGAAGTGCAAGTTAAAATGGAATGGCATTAATGTATCCCCCACTGCCTCGATCTCTCTTCGTCATTTTTGCACCAGTCATGTTCCTTAGCTCACTTCAAATCTGTTCTACAAGAAAATACTTCTTCAGTCCTTCCTACTGAAGTATAACTGATTTACAGTATTTCTTGTCCCAGGAATTACCACAGTAAAACAATTGATAGCCCATATTTCATGGACTTTTACTTGTACAACTATTCCCCGAAGTTATATGACCACTGAATCAATGTTGATTCATGAAGAAAACTTCTACTGTATCACAATGATCAGGACCTAACTTCCTTAAATCTCAACCTAGAGATAACCTGTCTAAGGGGTGACAAAATGGAGGAGTCATGTTTCTGACATTATCAGGGCATCAGGAGGAAATACCAAGTGAAAATGCTTTAAATTGTATAATTACAAATTTCTTTTTCATTTAAATGCTTCATGTCATAGGATACAGACAACACTACCAGAGAAATCTCATAAAATGTAAAGAAATAATCTGTTGGAACTGTTGAATATTCTTGGCTGCAATTTTCTGTCAGATAGTTTTTATTTCAATAGTTACATGAGATCTCAACTAGCCAACATATAAGTACATTCAGACATCATCAGTTTGTCCATTACCATGATCTTCCTGTTTGATTGTACTGGGGAAATCTTTCGTATTTCCTCATCATAAGTAAAAAGGATTTAAGTAAACATACCCATTAAACTTTTTTTCTTGATTTTTTTTTCAAACATGAAGGAAGTTTCCAAAAGCTTAATTTTTAAGAGAACACCTAATTCTTAGGAGCAAACTGGTTTTGAATTTCAAAGGTCTTTCCATCAAAAGTTGCTAACATGAACTAGTATTCTGGAAGTCCTTTAGGAAGAAAGATCACTTGCTTACAGAACTGTCATTGTTATTCATGAAAAAAGAAAAACATAGTCCAATTTTATGTGACTAAATATTTAAGTAATTAATTTATGTTCATTTAAATTCACTGTGGCTACAATTACAATGTACCTTATGACTTTACATCAAGTGGCTGTTACTGTTTCTTCCAATTTTAGCTTAAAACTAAAGAGAATGAATAAAAAAAATAAAATTCTAGTGTGCAAAAGATCTAGGAAAAAGTTAGTTTACAGAGTCTATAATTACATCAGTTAGAGAAGAATACTGTCTTTCTAACAGACCACCATCTTATTAATAACAATAGATTTCAGAACTGGTAAGAAATTATGCAGATGTGTTAGGGAAGAAAAAGTTTAGGTTTGAAATGACAGTTGGATTTTCACTTGCAAATCAAAATATTTCAACAGACACTACCTTGTTAGAGTCCTTGCAGTAGCGAAAAACTCTGGTTGTATTTTCTGGCAGTAATTTTGAATCTCTGATCTCACTCCAGTTTGGTTTCAGAGCTGTTGGTAAGAGAGGCATCAGTGATGGGCTTTTTCTTTGCTCAGACTGTTGGTTAAAAAGAGAAATGGAGTAATGAGGGGAAGATTAGCTTCCATGCCCTCATGTATTAAAAAAGTAAGGAGTTTGAAATCTTAGGGAGATTTGTGATCATGTGCCCAACAGTTACTAAATAATCTTTGAGCGACATTTTTATCTTCTGTTTCTACCTTCCACTGCTTTCAAGCTGAGATAGTCTCAAGTCTTATTCAATGCACCGGGACTTGAAAATATTTAAGAACATACTTAAATCCCCTTCCAGGATTTCTTCTGCATTTGGCAAGAAGAGGATCTTGCCTATTACCTTAACATTTGGTGACCTTGATATTTTTGCTGCAATGTAGTCTAGGTGGACTTACATTTACAGCAAAAGAGAAAATTCAGTAATGCAGAGCATAGTGGTAAATGGGAAGACACAAGCTTGGTACTTTATGGATGCAATACTGAAAAATAAAATACCATCTGTATTTAGTGGCAATACCTATATAGGTCTGAATGTAGTTCTAGGTAAGCCCCTGTTTGGGATGCAGATCAGATAGACTGGTTTAGGTTGGTTCCTAAAGAGCTCATATGCATGAATAATCCAATGCAAATACTTATTTCTGCCTATTCCATCTGCACTTCCATTTTAGTTTAGCATTCTGGTTCTATACATTGCTGTTCATAACCAGACAGTTCACTGATCTACAACCCTTGGCATTCCCAAGTGGATCAGGCCTCACAGACTTAGAAAAATTAAAAAAAAAAATTAAATCCCCCAAAACTCAATGAACAAACAAAGAAAAACCCCAAAAAAACAAAAACGCAAACCCAGCTGTTCTAGATGAGGTTACACATTGGCATTGGTGTCCTACCATTTTCTGTAGGGTTCCAGTTTTTTGTAGGCATATGTGCCCAGTACTATGACTAGTAGCAATCCATATTTCAAAGAAAATGATCAGTGAGTGAGGTCTTAGCAATTATCAATTTAAACTCTCACTAGATCCTTGGGTTAATTGCTGAAATCCAGCGCCAGGTGCAGGATAAGGATGGCATGGCTTTCTGTTTGTCGTCTGTGAAAGTCTAAGTGTCACTTTGGTAATATTTGTGAACAAACCAAACATCCACTGAAGACTTTGCACAGAGCGTAAATACTGTCCTTTGTTTCTTTTGGCAGGATAATTGAAGCTATCTGCATAGGCTGGTTCACTGCAGAATGCATTGTGAGGTTCATCGTCTCCAAAAACAAGTGTGAGTTTGTCAGAAGACCTCTCAACATCATTGATTTGCTGGCAATTACTCCTTACTACATCTCTGTTCTAATGACAGTTTTCACAGGGGAAAATTCACAGCTTCAGAGGGCCGGAGTCACCTTGAGGGTCTTAAGAATGATGAGAATCTTTTGGGTGATTAAACTGGCCCGTCATTTCATTGGCCTTCAAACACTTGGTCTGACTCTGAAGCGTTGTTACAGAGAGATGGTGATGCTACTTGTCTTTATCTGTGTTGCTATGGCAATTTTCAGTGCACTTTCACAGCTTCTTGAAAATGGGCTGGACTTGGGAACAAAGAATAAGGATTATGCCAGCATTCCTGCTGCTTGTTGGTGGGTGATCATCTCAATGACCACAGTTGGTTACGGTGACATGTGTCCCATCACTGTACCAGGAAGGATTCTTGGAGGAATTTGTGTGGTTAGTGGCATTGTTTTATTAGCCCTGCCAATCACTTTCATTTATCACAGCTTTGTGCAGTGCTACCATGAGCTCAAGTTCCGATCTGCTAGGTACAGTAGAAGCCTCTCTGCTGAATTCTTAAATTGACCCAACTTGCATTCTGTTGTACTTACTTGCTAAGCTTTGTCTTAGAAGAGAATGGTGGAAGGTCCCTTCGCGTGTCCTCCTTGACTGGATGGTCCTGTGGAACAACATTCTCACCAGCCTGGAGAAAGCCCGTCACCATTCAGACAGGAAGGATGTCCATCTGCCTTGAGCACCTTGCAAGGAGAGCAAGTGATGTTTCAAATATGAGAGAACAAAATTAACAAAAGAGGATTCCTCAACCAGACCAGTTTGGTGTTCAGTTTGCCTTCCCACAAAAAAGCAGAACAAAAAATCGTGTAACACTGAGATCTGTCATTCTTGTAATTATATCCTAAACGATGCTAAGCAATGTGTAGCAGTTTTTCAAAGAGTCCAATATCTAAATGCTTCACAGAAGCATTGATAGCTTCTTGCCTGAAGTATCTCCACTTTTGACTCAGATAACCAAATTATATGCTGAAGGAGAATCACTGCTACTTTCATGCTTTGCAACAAAGTAGAGCTGGTTCTGTGACTCAGGAAAGATGAAGAATATAGGTCTGTAGGACAAAAAAACCTTGAGGCCTGATTCTGATCTTTGAGGAAGCACACAAATCTTCTGTAAACCCAGTGAAGTCAGTGGCATTTCTCTGAATTTGAGAGTTCACAAAGAAGTGCAAGAAGTGAACCTCCAAATGACTTCTTTAGGTCACAATAATTTTTTCTCTGGAACCAAACTGTAAGTAGAAGCAAGTATTTTCTTTTACAAAGATCAGCATAAGAAATCAGGGACTGATATACATATATATTTCCTGGTAGGTTAGTGGGGGAGCTCTCCAAATTTTATACACATTCAGCTCAACTCCATCCACCAGAAGAAACATACTCATAAGCACAGATTTTCCCTCCCTGACCCACTTCCTGCCCCACATATCTTAAACATAGATATCTTAGTGAAAGTTCTCTTAAGACAAATTGTAAGATTCCATCATTTGAAGTGGCCTGGAGCAAGCACTGGAAAACAAGAGTACCTGCTCCCTGTCAGACTCTTCATCATCTTAAATTCTGCAATCCCTACTGAAAGATATACCTCAATGGAAGTCTTAAAAGCAACTGTAAAAAGTTCAGAGCATACCAAAGAAAGTAAAATACAGACGTGTGAGTTGCACTTGGCAAAATGGTGTATTCTCCAATGTTACTAGAAAATTAGTTAGGTTCTGAAATATTGTTGACTGCATTTCTTTTGTAGTACTGCTTAATAGTATTGTCAATATAATTCTGAAAGGCTGCTACATAGAAATGTGCAGTTAGATACTAAAACACATTAAGGTACAGCTTTATGAATTTGGGTACCAATAAACATCAACAGGGAGCTTTCATGCTAACATGAAAGTTCAGTCTCATCAGCACAGCTGAAATTTGTGTGCTTGCCTGAAAATACTGCATTTACTCTTACTGTGCTGTGGCAGCATCTTTTATATATGTAATTGTGAAAGGCTTTAGAAGTGAAATGAGTACCACCTAGAAAACACATCCCTGGAATTGCTCACTCAAATAAACCTGCCACATTGATCAGTAACCAGTACATTGAAGGCTCTTCCCTGAGACCTGAAAGAGTCATTATCATCTTAAGTGGTCTCAGTCTTAAGTAGTCTTAAAGAATCACATTGCAATCACAATTTTTTTGAAGACCTGGAAAGAATTCTAGTAGCCTTCCTACAGACAAGCCTGACTTTCCCTTCAAGACTCCATTTTTAAGTGCTGTTACAGTCATACCTCTGTTTCTTGCCACTGGTGTGTTCAAAGGTTAGCTCTGTAGTTCCCTACACTACTCTATTTATGCCTTTTCTATCAAAACCATGTTGCTCAGAAACCTCCAGCATTCCACAGAGAGGTGAATATGAGATCAGCAAAAATTTCTTTCTTAGGTGAGATTCACAGCTGATGTTAGTTAGGCAAGTTGTGACTTCAGAGACACTTAGATGTTTTACAGCAGTGGAGATGCTGGCTCTGTATTCCTGCATGTGTACCTATATATATCCTGCATATATTATATATTATAGTCAGTTGAAATGTTTGGGGTTTTTTTATTCCTCACAAAAAATTCCTCCTTGACAAAATTAAAATTTCAGACTTTAATCCAAACATAGGCATTAAACATTTCCATCCTCTAATGAAAAATTATTTTGACAATATCAAAACCATTTCTAAGTAGAAAACTGCTGTTTTTATTTTTTTCAATTTTGCTCTTTTTTTTTTAGCAAAAATAGGTTAAAGACCCCACAGAAGAACTTAGCCCTACAGATTTTCATGTGCTGTTTTGAAAAATACTGTTTGTCATAAAACTCCTTAAAACTTACTTTGTCTTTTGTCCAGATATTGTATTTAACTAAACCAATACTCTAAGATATAACTCTGCGCCACAAAACGCCCAAACCAACATCACGATGACAACAGCTTAAAATCCATGCAGAATGTGAACATAAAGTATGTTCCAGTCTTGACTTCAAAATAAAATGTGTTTCAGCACCACCTATAAATCTAATCTTTAGATGCCTGTAGAAAGGAAAAACATAAATTAATGCACATAAGAACTTGTGAATACCAATTTGCACCATGAATCATTTTTTGCATAAGCAATTAAGGACAGGAAGTTTTCAACGATCCAGGCTCTGTATGGTATACAAACAAAATGTTTCATCCTTTATCAAGTGTTTTTCAGATGAAGAATCCTTTCCCAGTGTTAAAACATAAATCTAATGAAAATAACTGTGTAAAGGAATAAGTCTGTGGAGATTATCTTAAGTCACACTATGGTTTTTTTTGAACAGTTTGTGTTCAATTTTTATATGGCAAAATGTGAACAGAATGACCTAATGTATTTTTTAATTTGAGTTACAATAAAATATTTTCAAACTGCTGTATATAAGCCCACCAAGGAGAGATCCTGTGGTGGGTTTTTTGGTGGTTTTTTGTTTGTTTGTTTGTTTGTTTGTGGGTTTTTCTGGGTTAGTTTTTTTTCTTTCTCTTTTTATTGTTCTATGGTTATCAGTGTGTAGACTTTAGTTTCCTTAAAAACCAAGTGGAAATAAAGTAATTTTCATGGTAGCCTTAAACCAGAATTTTATACGATAATTAGGATGCCTGACTTCTACTAATATATGTCATCTTATTTTCAATGGATCAGTGAGGTTTTTTTAGTGAAACTTTACAAAATATGAATTATATGTGTAGTCAAAAATAAGCATATTTTTAAACAGTTGAAACTGTTTTATAAACTTTTCTGGAGACCATGTTTTATGCAGACATGGGGTGCAGCACTCTATTTCAAAGTGCAGCATTTCAAAGCCAAAAGTCAAATGAAGGCAAGCTGGCCCATCTCTAATCACTGCCAGTTTGAACCCCATACAATAAAAAACTTCATGGGCAGTTTTCTTGGAAACATTCACATCTGGAACAAATTAGATGAAATACAAATAGAATAAAACTGGAGAAAAATGAAGACAGATTGCACAATGGTGATCCAGCATTTTGGTTCATCTAAAATGGAAACCAATGTCAATGAGTTTTGAACTGCCAAAGTTAATCTTACATTATATACTAGGTTCAAATCTTAGGACTGATTTATTGGAAACTATATATTGGCTGTAATCCTTCAAGGAAATGCATATCACTTAAAAGTACTTGATCATTAATGAAGTCCCTGAAATGGAAAGCCCTCTAGGGTATTTTCCCTCTAAAGTTCTACATGAAGCATCATCACAAATATCACAATGAATGAAAGATTATCCCTTCCCTTGATGTAAGGCTTGAAAACAATATTGTCTTGATGAGTAACCAACAAAAAAAAATTAGTTTGGTTGACTGATGATATTAAACAGTCTTATCAGCATAGGGATGAGCTATATAAAAATGTGATATTAATTCCTATTGAACAGTGGCTTATACTGGTGTGCATAGCAGCAAGTTTGGGAAAGATCAAGATCCTGGTAAATGTAAGATTCCTATCCTGATATCCATGTATTTAAAATAAAAGGCACCGCTTTTTCATAACATGTATGCAATTCATGCCTCTAAAGGAATTGATGTTCCTATTCCAAAGTAAAACTGAAGTCCTCATGGGTTCAAAACATTTGTCTCTTCCCTTTTGCGTAACAACTACAAAAAATCTTACCAGATCTGAATGCCTTCCAGGAAGTAGACACATGCATACACTGGCCAGCTAAATTCAGCAGCCAACCCCCACCAATTTCCTGGGAACCAGCACAAGGAACAAGGTCTGTGCTCTGAATTTTGTCCTGCCTAAGAGGTTTAGGATCACTTGAAGTTTTTAGAATTATTATTTCAGATGATATACTAAGGAGACACTTGCTGGAAAGTTAAATAAAGCTATGCATAACAAAGAAAAAGATACTCCTTTATAAAAAAAGTTTTCACTGATTCTAGGAAAAGGTGACTGGCTTTCATTTTCTGTTATTTGTTTGTAAATGCAAATATGCAGGTCAGGATGTGTGATGATAAATAAACTTGCTACCTAAAACAGATCCCTGTTCAAAATACAGAGACTTAGTGTGAAAAGGCTTCCAGCTTTGCTAGAGTTATAACAGCTTCCAGTAGCTGAAAAGCTGCCCCAGCCCACGTGGAGGAACAACAAAGCACCAGTTTCATTGTAAAAAAGTGCAACACAAATTAGGAAATGTGTTTCAGACAACAGGCAGGTTAAGCATCAACAAGCTGCACAGTGAGCAACCAAGACTGACAATCTGCTTGACAAGAAATGTTAAGAGCCACAGAAGAAGAAGAATATAAATCTTTGGTCAAATTAATAAAATATGAATGTTTGCAACTACACATTTTAGAGCCCTTTATTTTACAAATGCAAAGGTTTATCATTTCATAGATCCTTAATTTTATATATTGTCAGATTATCTGTAAAGCTAAATGTACTCTATAATTTGAAAAAGTAATAAATGTGGGGCATTTTAGTTGAATACAGAATTAATTAGATAAAATAATGTAATAAAATTACATGGTCTTATTGCCATATTTCATGGACTAGTGGTCAAAACACAAATGTTTATAAAATGTTTTCTTTTAAACAAGTGAATTCTATGGCTATTCATATTGCTACTGTACCTCTGCAAAAACTTTTTCTTTAACATATTTTGGCTACTGAGAAGTTTGCCATTTAGAACCCAGGAGTTTTAATCAATATAAAATTTCAGTATTTGATCCAGAAGTATAAAAAAAAATCAAGTTAAACATCCACAGGGTTATTCTTCAGCAACTGAAGATCTATCATAATTACTGACTGTCAAAACAAAATGAAAAGCAGACATGTAACACATATATTATTCCTCAGGGATTATTTTTAAAAATGAATCTGGAAAAATTAATTGAATTTGGCTTCTAGTTCACTGAATTTTTTTTATATTAAAAGAAACCCAAACCAACCCCAAAGGTCAACACAGTATTCATTCTGGAATGTCAACACAACCAGAAATTTCAGCAGTGCAATCGTTGCATTATTTTGAATGGATCTGAGACACTCTCATTAAGCCTTAAATGCAGCCATTTCTAAAGTACTTCCAAAAAAAAACAAACAAAAACAAAACCAAAAAAAAGTACGTCACAACTAACATTCTTGTAAAAAAAAAAAAAAAGCTGACTATTTTAAGAGATCACTGAATTATAAACTATTCTGGTATCAATTCTCTGCATTATGAGAATGAACAGACTTTTCATTTGGAAATCATGAGCATTTTTAGTTCTGTTATTTATTAGTTTTAAATATCTTACATAAAACCAGACAGAGAAGAAACAGAAGAAATAAAGCAGATGTCCACAGTCACAGAAGTATTTTTCAGAAGTGTTTTTCTTAAAAGGAATTCTAAAATATTTGGAAGCAGAAGGGTTTTTAATGTTCAAACACAGTTACTCTTTTGTAGATAAGCTCAGTACTTGCACCTTTCATCAATTTAGATACAACTGTAAATGCATAGAATCCTCCAAAAAAACATTGATTCTTTCTGCCTTGGGGAACATTTTATACATTTGTTTGCCATAAAAATTAAAAAGAAAAAAAAGAAAACACTAAAGCCGATAATTAAAATCTAGGAAATCTAGAACTTCAATACTGGAATTCTTTCCCATGCACTCCAGAAATCCTCCACTTCTGCTTTTATATTCTTTGCAATGCTCTTTTCCCAATATTGTAGTAACTAGGAGCCACAGAGAGGACCAGGTTCCTGTTGTACCAAGAACTCTATAGGTACAGATCAAAATTACAGTGCTGCTTCCAAAAACCTCACAATTCAATACTGAAACACGAATCAAAGCAGGAACAGTACAAGCAAGCAAGATGGCATTTCTCTGTAGCATGAGTCTAGCTTATCTATTAAGCCTGATATACTGTTAAGTACTAAGTGTTGACATTCATTTTTTTCTCCTCAATTTAGAGAGCCTCACAGAGAACGGGGTACTTAGAAGACAGCATTTTCTCCATTGTTAAAGGCCTTGTCATCTGTGCTGGCTGTGCCAAGACAGCAGTGTCTAACCAGGATTTCTTTCATTAGGGTTTAATATTTGAACTTGATGACATTTGATGGGATATTATGAATTAGTAAAATTTGGGCCATTTATCAGGATAGCATCTTGAATCCTCAATGTTATACAAGGATTCTATTGTACAAGTGCCATTAAAGAGAAAAACAATCCAAACAATGTATTCACTAAGTATAGTCATGCAAAGGCTAACTGAAAAGAAAGGCATCACTAACAAAACTACTTAAAATAAATACAGATCTGGATTCCTGCCAGAGATTCTTGCTTATAGCCCTCAAACTCATATGGATGCCTTGAGTATCTCTGCCTTTGGGTGCAGTGCCTTTAAGCTCTTTGGTTCTCTGATAGAAACTCAGCCTATAGGTCACAGCAGCCTTTTTTTCTCCATTGACTCAAGAGGCTTAAAAACCAGGTATTTCTGAAAGGAAAAATCTTCTTCAGCGGAGCCAGGGAACTAGCAGTGAATGAAATTTAGCTAAGATGAATTTTGTTTTATTTTAGAAAATATATTTCTCATCTGGGTTATGGAAGACAAAGTCTTGAATGTAAATACCAAGTTGCCCTCAACACAAGACCAAGGATCTTATAGCAGACTCCATCTTCAGCATCTCTATCTTGTTTTCTTAGACCTTTCTTTCTGCTTTCACCCAATCCTCACTCAAGAAGCATTAAGGTTAAACATTAACATCCACAGACTGAGGCTGCTGTTACCTTTGCCTTCTCTTCATACAGACTGTCCCATTCACATTCGAAATGCAGTTCAGATTAGATAGCTGAGAATAAATATCCATACATTTCTCTGTGTCAGTGTAGGATAAGCTCTCTCCTCCTCCACAATAAATGTCATATATAATGGGAAAAAACAGTCATGCAAAGCAAAGCTTTTACAAAGCAGTACAAAATAGTCTAAATCATCCTCATTCCACCCTTGGTCCAGATTTTTATCTTGGTGCTTCACATCCCACAGACCATTTAAATCCCTTCTCAAGTCTGCAGTAAAGATCACCTATCTGCCTTTGGCCACCTGCTTCTGCCAACAGGATGAATTTGAGAGCTGCATTACCAGTGGGATGTTGCAGTTGCAGATTTGGACTTTTTTGCTTTTTTTGGTTGATTACTCTAAACTGCTGTTTCTACCAAGAAGCTGTAAAACAAACTGGCCAGACACGGACAGAACACTTTCAGTGGCTGATCCACTTCCACCAGCATGTAATAGAGTCATGCCTGAAGCAACAACCAGTCTTGGAAACTTTCACTGCTGTGTAGAAGAAACCAGTTTAATGAATTGGTAAGATGACTTAATACAATTATGTTCCCTTTTTGGAGACTTGGCCTTATTAAGAGTTCAGGACTTTCATGTGATCTACAGGAATATTATGGAGAGCAGGTGGAAGACTAATGACAAAAGGAAATAAAGCAGATGGATAGGGAGAGGTTAAAATATTAAACCAAACAATGAAAAAGGCTCTATGCAATGAGGTCCTTTCCAAGTGACTCACTTTACATCCTATTTCTTCACCTTTTGGTTTTAACCCTTTTCCTACCTGCCTCTAGGCAGACAGTTTCTTTCCTAGCTAGAAATTTTCTTTCTGTTGCTGGCCACAACTGCAGGCTTCTGTGCTGGCACCAAGTATTACTAAAGCACAGGGCCATCCCATCCTGCTTGTCCTTTCCTCTCCTACCTTCATTTCTATAAGTATGTTCTTATTTAAATCGAGCATCCTGTTCCTCAAGGACTAGGAAGTGCTAGAAAGTAGTTCCCCAGACCACTCATGCATGGCAAGTGTAAACCAACTAATACCTGCCTACTTTGCTAAGAGGAAAAGCTTTCACCTATTTCTTTGGATTACACACTGTGACAACAACTTGTATGGCCAACATTTATGTCTTACTACTCCCATCTAAAAGTTTTTTGAATGTGTCTCTGTGCAGATGCAGTCTCTCAGATCAGGAGAATGGGAGAGACTCTGGCACTCAGTCACTCAGAATTTGTTTCCCTTTCCGTGGGGTGCTAATGACTACCAGAAAGCATAAGGCATCCACACTAAGGGGCCCCAGGGACTGAATTCTGCAGGCAACAATTCAAAATACACACAAAATTCATCAGAAAGCTTTGTCTTAAAACCTCCCCAAAAATCACATTTTTTCCTTTCAGAGATGACCACTGGAAACTCCCATGAAAGTATGCCATCTCAGCATGGAGAGCCCCTACACTGCCTTTAATCATGATAGCTGCTACCCTAAACACAACCTTTTGCTGTTGACAGACTGAAGTTGTGTCCAGCACCATGTCAGCCAACACCTCATGTTCCAAGACTGTCAGTAACATATGCAGCAAATGGTCCTTTGTTCAGATCCGTAACTTGGTTTCCAAAGTGACATCCTTATTCATTTTCTCCTACTATTTTAAAGAAGAATATACTACAAACAATACTGACTATTTTGCTTTTCAAAAAGAGTATAAAACAAAAGCTCAGCTAAAACAACATAAATTTTCTGGGAGACTGGAGCAAGAAGATAAGCACTAGAGTTTTCTCTGCTCAAATGAGATACAGTTCTCAATCACAAGATATTCAGCTTGAATGTTACAGTTCAGAGGAAAAAGTGATTAAGTCCATTGTAGAAACCTGCACTTATTTATCAGTAGTCATCAGTAACGCAAAAACTCTCTACTAGGTCTTTTGTTTCCTCTTTATATATGAAATGTTAAAATAATATTTTATGGTCTCTTTATTTTTTTTAATCTGTTTTAAGAAAGTTTTTTTTTAAATTTTAAGACTGCAGTCATCCAGAAAGCAACAAAAGGGAACAGACATAGGTATTGTCCTAAAGTTCAAACTGGTTTATGTGTGAATCAATGTCAGCTCTTAGATTACACTGAAAGTATATGGGATCTTAAATAAAGTGCTTTCAATAGCATTTGGATATTGTTTCCCTTGTCTCTACCCATGAAACTTTCCTGCAAGGCAAGAATGTAGATCTCATTACTTATCACCCAATATACTGAGTTGGAAGGGACCCACATGGATCATAAAGTCCAACTCCTAAGTGAATGGCCCACACAGAGATCAAACCCTCAATCTTGGTTATTAGTGCTATGCTCCCAACAGCATAGCTCATCTCAGTTCATTTCTCCCTGAAGGTCTCCTAGCATGGTTCTATTAATTCAACAACCTGTGAAAGCAAAGAGAGAATCTGTAGTAATTGGGTTCCTATTACGTTGGTGTAATCCCTGCATTACAAGGCAAGTGTTTAGCAAGTGTTAAGAAGCTTGAGTTTGTAGGTTCAAATTATAATAATCTGACACCGTCTGTTTGGTGGCAACTGGATCTAGGACAAGCAATTTAATGGTGTCAAAGTGGCGCCTCCAGCAATTCTGAGGATGCATAGAAGCATTTCCCTTCTGCCTTTGAACAGTGAGCAACAAACATTGTAGCCTAAAGGAGATGGGGAATCCTTCAGGAAAGCATAATCGCATCAGATCCACATTGCAAAATCTGCAAAAGAGAACTGTCAGAAGGGGAAACAATCAAAAGCATGTAAAGCAAAAAGCATGTAAAATCATGGTGCCAAATCTCTATTTCTACACCTCCTCACCACTCCTTTTCAGTTCCCTTGGGCTGTGGAATAGGATACAGCACTCTAAAAAGAACATGCCTGCCCCACCAATGGTACTGCAAGCTCTGATATTCCCTGTGAAAACAGAACTCAGATTTTCCCATTTTAAAAGCCTAGGCTGCTACATATTGAGCCAAATGAAACTCTGTGAGCAATTGCCATCACAGAACCTACGCAAGACAAGGGAGCCAGATATGGTTCAGCAAAATTTACTGTGAAAAATCTTTAGAAAGAAGGATATTGTCAAAAGACACACTTCCAACAAATTTTTCACTCAGATGTTGTGTGGTCAGCAAGTGCTTCCATCCACCTACAGAGACCTGCACTCACACAGGTTATGTCTTCCTCGGCAGAAATCTATAAATAGAGATGCAAAGCACAGTACGAAGAACCCCAATCTATCTATAGGCTCTGTAAGGCTGTGTGTGTTCTGCCAAAGAAAAGTTCCTGCACAATGCAGAGGCAGATGTTGCTAGCAGCATTTGCTTGGAGGGCTCCCTATTTCTGCAATCCTTTAATGTGTGCAAGGACTTGGCTCAGAAACAGTTCCTTTCAGCTTTCCCTGCTGTTACTCTACTCACTCCAGCACACTTCAAGTCCTCTTCCTAGCAGAGCTGTGACTGAGTTTCCCTCTTCCCTTCACACGGGACTTTACCAGTGTTCTCCCACGCTGTAACCCAATCTTCTGAACTTCTTTCTCCTGTACAGGGAAATGCTGTGATAAGGAAGTAGATAGTTCCTTCATCTGCTTGTACTCCCAGTTTAAGAGTATCCCTCTGCTGATGGCAGTAAGAAGGCACATACAGGTGCAGACAGAGTATTTAAAAAGGAAAGCCATCATTGATCATATGGCAAGGCAAAGGAGAGACATCAAAACACTTTCAAGACTTCCTAAAACAGGAGTTACACTACCATCTGAAGAGACTAATCCATAAATGGAACATGCTTACAGAATGTCAGTGAGACTACAGGATGCTGCAGGAAAGATAATTATGAGACTGTCAGCTGAAAGATATCATGGGGTAATGGTTCCTGCTGCTGGCAGAAAACAATCCTCAAAAATAAATGGCATCAAAACAGTGCATTATTTCCAATGCAGGAGACACTGATGTCATGGCAGAAATATATTTTTATGTTATGTCTGATGTGCTAAATGATTCATAAAGAAAGAATGTTTTCTGTAAGAAAGATTTCTCAAGTAACCAGACAACTGACACTGGTATGACTAAACTTAAGTATATCTTTTTTTATTATTATTTGTGAATAGACAAATAGAAACCCCATAGGAAACAGCCTACTATCTGAGGCAAGATGGACCTTGTGCCTGAGCATAGTGATAGCTCAGCCAGCTCTGAAAGGCTTTATCCCACAACAGTACTTGGAAGGAGACCTTACAGACAGTAGCTGTGAATAGGATTCTAGGCAGGTATTTGGATCTAGAAAATCCATCCTGGCACCCATCATCCACAATTTACTAGGTTGTATTTACCGTTGGAAGAAGTGGACAGAAAAGGAGTGATGTGCAGAATGAAAGAGATGATGCAGAGGATCTGAGACCCACACCATCTGGAGCACACTGTGTTCCTTAAGTGCATCTCACAGTCAACCATGAAGACCAGATTCATCCAAAATGCTATCCCATTTGTGAGCCTGCTCAGGGATACAAACCAAAGCACAGATATGACTTGGAGGTTCACACCCTAAGCATATTTCTGATTAAAGCTTCTCTGCTGAATACATCTGGAGAAAATTTTTCTTTTTGCTCCTTATACTTCAATTTCTCCTCTCTAACACATTGGACAACTTTTGTTTTACATTTATAGATCCATAGAACTGCAGACATTTCACCAGAGTTGCAGGTCCAGACTTTTCTTAGACTGTGTCTTTCAGAGTGGCCATGGCAGACACACTGTAAGGCCCTGGTTTCCTATTCACTCAGTCTAGAGACTCAGCCAAAGGCTGTAAGAGTTTCCTCTGTGTCCAGGAGCAACCCAGGAGACGACTCTTTGGCTCTGCATCTTAGACACATCCTTAGCTAAAACACAACCAAAAGATTTAACAAGACGTGTCTAGTGCTCTCACAAGGATGCTTAGCTGTAAAGTACTGCTAGTTGAAGGCACCAGCTGGTGAAGTACGAGGAAATAGGGATCCTCTGGTGAAAAAACTTCTGTTATTCTTGCTTCTTCCTGAACAGTATGAATTCATTGCATTCTATCAAAGAGTATTGCCTCAGCACGTACCCAGAGATCACTCTGCCCTAATTTGGGTGGAGCTCCAACAGTTTATATCTTCAGGACACAGAAGATACAACACAGAAGTTTCCAACTTTTTGACATTTATTCCTTATGAAAATTATTACTAAAACTCATCATGTGAAAGGCGACTTTCATCTATCTATGAATGTTCCTTATATCCTCAGGCATGACAGAGAAGTGGTAAAAATGTGACATGTTCTAAATTATTAATAAACTGACAAGTTTTTAAACCCAATCTCGTGATTTTTGAGCAGTTCGTGTTGGCAATCCTACATGTCCATTGATTATTGCCATCTCCACGGAATTGCTAAAGTAGATACAGAGCAGTGTTATTGTTGCGAAAGGGTAGATTAAGTTGAAATATTGCTGTATAAAATGTTCTGAAATGTGTCTGATAACAACTAAAATTAAGTATGACTGACAAGTGGGCACTGGGCCAATAAAGCAAAAGACTTAGGTATTCAAGTCAAGCCCCCTGGCATAAATTGCCCTGTGCAGCTCCAATACAACTGTAATTTAGTTGAAATACTGAGAAACACTGCATGGCATCTTTCTCCAGTCCATCACAACACCTTACTATTGATCTTTTTCAAATGTCACATTTGTACAGAACATTTCCTTTAACACAACTGCAAGGGAGGTTTTCGGTGGTCTGGGTTTTTGGTGTATGACATAACCTTGCCTTATTCAGGAAAGTTTGTTATAATACTGCACTGAGGAGGTGGTTGTCTCTGGACTCCAATCTGAGAATTTACACTTGAAAATGAGAAATTAAATACAATGTCTATGCATCTTCCTCAAGTATCTATAACATACCTGAGAAAAAGAAACTTTTGCTGTGGACTGTAGATTATTTGAGACAGAAATGCTTACAGTCCAGAGAGGGAAAAGGAAGAGGTGAAAGAAGACTCTGGCAGCACTCTGAAAACAGAAAACCTTGAAGATGCATTTTACCTCTCAGTGTCCAGAGATACCACTCATTTTATTTGAGAACCTATTTCCCTACACATACAGTGTTTAAAGGAAAAGTTCAGGAATAATAAGATACTGCAATCATGAGATTTCACTTTCAGTTATAAAAGAAGAAAATGTGTTGCAGCAGAAAGCATAGAAACCATGCACATAGAAACTCTGAACTCTGGTGTTCGTGTCAAAGTCAGCAGCCAGAGACAAAATATCCAACTTTACAGTGCAGCATTTCAAAACTGGGAAGTGTTATAAGCCACTGAGGTAGGGCCTGGAGATTCTGAAATTACTTTCTCAAAAGCAGAATGAACAGGGCTTTTAGCAGCAAACACTGATGTCTTGATCAGATGAAAAAATTACTTTGCTTCTGCAATTTTGAAAATCAAGGGGGAGGGGGGAAGCAATGATAACAAAGCTGAAAAGTAGTGAAAGCAATATTTACTGTACGTTCCTCTAATGCTTTTCACATCTAGAAACTGGAGAATAAAAGAATATGGAATAAAAGAATATTGCTCACCTGGAATAAAGCATTGTTTTCACAATTTCTGTTCTGCTTTTATTCAGGTAATACACAGCTGCTAAGAAACAGTCTATAAAAAACAGAACCTACTGGCCCAGAAGTATTATTCATTCTTTAGGCTTTGCAACAATGACAACAGATAGTTTTCAATTCCTTCATTTACTTCCTCAGACAAGTTCTGCAGGTTCCGGGAACCTGAAAATAATACTATACATATGTAACAAGAGGTAGATACCCCAGACAAGATTCAACATCTTGAAAATTATTCCTGACCCCCATCACACAACCGTGAACCCAATGTCTTTATTGCCAGAATTGGTAGTGAGTAACTATTGCTATGAAGTATTTCACATGTAGAAGCCTTATCTCAAGACAAAGAAGTGCCCAGGAAACAGAAGTGAAATACAGAATTATTTCTAAATTTATAGAGAAGATATAAATGGCTGCCTCCCTAATACCATCTTTTCCTTCTTCAAAAAAAGCAAGAATTCTATTACAAGAAAGTTACACAGTAAAAACTTAGGTTAAATTTATATTAATATATTAAGTCTATTACTATTTTAAAATACTCTAAAATTTTTATTAATTTTCAGCATTGACAGATCCATGAAAGAGAAATGTCTTAGTTGTTAATAGAAGCCTATTTCTAAGCCATCTCTTCTGTATGGAGTACATATGGGTGATAAATATCAATAAATTCAGGCACAAGTTTTAGAGGTAACTACCACCTTAGTCTGCGTATAGACTTAATTTATTTCTTTCAGTTGATAAATCAAATGGAACGTGTTTACAGTATCAGCCTCTTGCATTAATAGAGTTTATCTTGGTGATCATCTCCTAGTTTAGGGATTTGTAAATATTATGTATACACACACACAAAGCAAATGTTAAGCAAATCCAATCTAGTACTCTTAAAAATGAGTACTGCATAAACAAAACATAAGTGCACATGGCAATTTTATGTTCTACATCCACCCACACAGTTGTTCTCAGCAATTCAAGAACAGAGTTGCATGGGCAGATTGACAGAATTTGAGTTACAGACATCTGTGCTGAAATAATGATCAGCATATGAAGGTTTTGATCATTAAGCAACTGATTATGGTCTTGGTTTTTTATTTATTTTATCCTCAAAAAGAAAATAAATACAATAATCACAGCAACAACAACAAAAAAAGCAGAATAAGCTCAAGGTACTCTGCTTCCTTCATTCCCTCCCAGAGATCTACTCATCTTGAAACGTAATCTTAGTGCTGTTCCAGGAACAAGCCATGATAAAGAAACTTGCATGTATGAAACCAGTGATCTTAAAAATCTGGAAAAAAATGGAATAAACGACAGGATCCTGTTTTCCTCAGTTGCTGCCAATTCCATGCTGATCCCTAACAGACCAGATGTCCAACTGACAGTCCCTAGGAATTGTTTGTCTCAGTGTCTAAAAGTGAGACCTCAGGTTTAAGTCCAAAGCAGGAAATCTTTTCCTTACAGGACATTTTGTTTATGTTAACTGTACAAAGTTTTATGGTCTTCCAAAATTCCCAATCTTCCTTTGAACCCTTCTAGGGTGAGTGGCCTCATTTTGCCCCAGTAACTTCCTATGGCAGCAAGTTTCACAGTCTGATTATCCACTATGTCAGCAAGCCTGATAAGCAAAGCAGCCTTGGCAAAAGTCTAGAGACTAAAGCAAGTGATGAACCAAAAGTCTTAAGGCAAAACCAAGTTTCTTCCTTTAAAGGAAAGACTTTATGCTTTTTTTTTTTTTTTTTCCCCCCCACGGAATGTTCTCATGCTCCTGTGGCACACAAACAGCAGAACTTCCATTTGTAACTGTAATTTTATTCATGTCATCCTCCCATGCATCTCTCTTGCAAGGTAAACAATTCCCCATCTTCAATTTTGTAAGCTAAAACAAGAGAGAGATCACACCTAGGTTTTGTTCCAACAGCTTGCAGCAGCAAAGTTTCACAGCTTACTTTTAAGCATCAAGATTTAAATTGATCAACTGAAAAAGAGGATAAATCTGTACCTTTTTCACAGCTTCCTTGGAGCTCCAGGGCACAAATCTTTTCTTTCTCTGGCTTTCAGTCAATACTGAATGACTTTTCAAGAACTTGATTCAAGAGCAACAATGAAGCAAGAACTAGTTATACAATGGTGTTATCTCAAGGCATGACCTGCCCCAAAACCTGTGCTCATGTGGTACTGCAGGATGCATTCATACTGGAAAAAAAAGGAGAAGAGCAAAATACAACACAACTTTAGTGAGAGGTTACCAGGCACACCTATTTCTTCTGGCAAATGCTGGAAGAACTGAACTGGAGGAACCTGTAGACAAATATATCCAGAATCATTATAATATGAGCTAGATCCCACGGATTTCAAAAGGTCAGGACTGCTACCACACAAACCCAACTATGATTCACATCATTCTACTCTAAAAGAAAATGTGTACCACACCTCCAGGGTCTTCTGCTCCACTACAAACAGACCTGTAATCAAACCACTTTTAGTTTATTTTTCTCAGGAATAAATAGTTTATTTTTCTCAGGAATAAACAGAATCCTGATCAGCAAATTCTTTTCGACCATAAATTATGCAGCACATCTTCCAGTTCATTAATACTGCCTAGTCTTGCAAGCTACAGGGATTTCACAATTCTTCTTGTAACATTTACAAAATATTTCCATAAATTTCCTACTTACTGAGCAAATAACATATCTTCTCCAGTTAATGTTCCTAACACAGAGTCAGAACATCCGCTCAGGGTATTATGTATGGAGCACCCAGCTGGTTCTCTCGACAGGAGAACAGCACAGACAGAGTTTGTGGGCTTGAAATTTCCCCAAGAAAACCTGCCTTCAGGGCAACAGGCACAGGTAAGAACTGGCGCAGCAAAGATCCAGGGTTCTGGTTCAAAGCCCTGCTCTCACAAGTAAATGGACGTGCAGCGCTCCCAAGGGCTTCCCGTAATTGAGCAGTGGTTTTGTCTGTTCAAAAGGGGATAGATCCAAACTCAAAGCTCCCTTTTGCCAACACCAAACTCAAATTCTAAAATCTAAGTAGAAGGCGTTACACGGGTGGGTAAAGAAATCTTATCACACATTTTATATGGGTATTTTACTTTCTAAAATATCTCCTATGAATAGATCTTCCTCCAGTTTATAAGCAAAGCACATTTTAATAGTTTTCGCTCAGTGCATGACCACAGATATTTTTATAGCAAACATATCTTCAAAACCGCATGTGGGACTCTCAGTGAGCAATGATCTAACTGATAGAGGTCACTAATGATTAAACATTACCAACAAATGATCCTTTTTAGCCAGGCCTCAGCATGTTTAATCTCAGTCAACTCACAGCACGAACTCCAGCCATGAATTCATGCTGTTAGACTTGTCACAGCAGGATGCTCTGGGTCACTAATAGCATGCCAGCTGGAACCTGCCTGGGATCCACAGCAGGCATGGAGTGATTGAGGAATACCACAGGCCCATGAGCTCTGTGCAGGGCAAGGCAGTGCCGTGTCCTACAGTAGAGGAGGGGCTGCTGACTTCCCAGGAACACTAAATTCACAAACAGAAGCAGCATCGTATCACAGTCCCCTGGTTTAGGATTCTGACTTTGTTTAGCAAGAGCCTTCTTTTATGTAACAAATTAAACATTTCAGATGCTTTCGGAAGATGGCAGGAGAGAAGGGATTCCCTTGGTAAGAGGCATGTGAATCACTCGTCAGAGTGGAGACACAACGATTTAGTTCCAGAAAACAAAACCTCTGTTGTATCTGTTGCAAAATGTGAAATATGTAAATATGCATCCTTACTTAAGGATGAAAAGGATGTTGTTTCATCTTTGTATACATTCCAGTCTAATCAAAAAGAAAGCAGAGTTAATCTGTGAAACAGACAGCAGCTAACAAGCAAGCTCATTGGTGTCCAGGGGTTAGAAAGACAAATTTCTTGAAAGACAAAAATTGTGGTAGAATTGCCCTGTTAAACCTTGTTAAGATTTAGGGCTTGACATGATTCGGTGGTCTCAGACCTAGTGGGAGGTTAACAAAGGTTTAGGATGTAGGAAGAAGGATGTACCAATGATAGTGGACACAAAGAATGCAGAATTCACAGGCCACAAAGACATTTGATGGAATCCCAAGATAAGGAAGACAACTTGGCAACTGTGCTGAATCAGCTCTGACTGGGCAAAAGGCAATCCTAGGAGAGGGCGGTGGGTGGCAACCACCGACTCAGACCCTCAACTCAAGAAACCCACAGACCCAAGAGAAGAGACTGAGCCTGTGGACTAGTTAGTACGGGAAACAAGAAAATCATAGTCAAATAAAGATAGAAAACTGAGTAATAAGAGAACTGGGTAACTTCTAGCCAATTACCATTAATGCCGCTGTTTGCTAAAATACATAGAAAGTAAAAAGGTAGTTGCTGCACTTGATTTGTGGAACACCACTGAGGACATAGGCTTGTGTAACTCTGAAATAAATATTCTGTGTCTCTTGAGTGTGCCTGTATTAGCTATAGAGTGACCAGCAGGATCAGGGAAGTGATTCCTCCCCTGCACTGGTGAGGCCACACATTGAGTCCTGTGTCCAGTTCTGGGCCCCTCAGTTCAGGAAGGACATGGAGGTGCTGGAGTGTGTCCAGAGAAAGGCAATGGAACTGGGGAAAGGTCTGGGGCACAAATCCTGTGAGAGCAGCTGTAGGAGCTGGGGGTGCTTTGTGAAAAAAAAGGGAGGCTCAGGGGTGACCTTGTCACCCTACAATTCCCTGAACGGCGCTATAGCCAGGTGGGGGTCGGCCGACTCTCCCAGGCAACCAGAAGCAGGATTCACAGAATTCACAGAATGACTAGGTTGGAAAAGACCTTCAAGATAGAGTCCAACCCAGCCCTATAACATCTCAACTAAACCATGGCACTGAGTGCCATATCCAGCCTTTTTTTAAACACATCCAGGGATGGTGACTCCACCACCTTCCCGCGCAGACCATTCCAGTACTTTGTCACTCTATCCGCGAAAAATTCTTTCTTAATATCCAACCTATATTTCCCTTGACGCTGCCTGAGAAGATGAGAAGAAATTACGCCAAACTGCGCCTGGGGAGCTTTAGGTTGGAATTTTTTCATAGAAAGAGTGACTGGGCACTGAAATGGTCTTCCCGGGGAGGTGGTGGAGTCACCGTCCCTGGAGGTGTTGAAGGAAAGCCTGGACGTGCACTCAGTGTCAGTCTAGTTACACAGTGGTGGTCGCTCGCGACGCTCTCGGAGGTCTTTCCCAAGCGAAGTGATTCTGTGATTGCCGACGGCGTTACAGCGGGTCGCGGCAGAGCCCGGCGCGGCCGAGCGCCGCTCCCCGCCCCAGCGGTGCCCCCACGCCGCGGGCGGCGCTCACGGGCCGGGGGGTGGCCACAGCCCCGCGCGCGCTCGCCCCGCCCTGGAGTAGGCGGAGCATCGCCTTTTGCCTGCGCCGATTGGCTGACAGGAACCACGCCCCCTGCGCCCTGCCCACGACGGGCTCGCATCCCGCCCCCGCCATCCCTCCCGCTGCCGCCCCGCCCCTTAAGGGGCTCACCTACTCTGCCTGATTGAAAATTACCGCCGGTCTCGTTTCTCCGCGAATGGCGGGCGTGCCTGGGAGAAGCGCGCTCGCACTGCTTTACTGTACTGTATTTTTCCGAACTTTTCTTTTTTTTTAGTCTCATTCTTTCTGCGCGTCCTGCGCAGGCGTCCTTGCCAGGCGTCCGCGACCCAGTGGGGCCCTTCAACGTTACGGCGCCGCTAAAGAGCCGGCGGGGGGAGCGGCGGGTCCTTTCGGCCCAGCCGTCGCAGCCGGTGCCGGGCCCGGCCCACCATGTACTACAAGTTCAGCGGCTTCGCGCAGCGCCTCGTCGGGGCCACGGCGGCCGCCGCCTACACCCCACAGGTAAGAGCCCGCACCCGGGCGGGCGCCGCGGCACCGCGGGCGTTTGGTGAGCCGGGGAGGGATCGGCCGCCCCCACGGGCACCGGACTTACCCGGCCCCTCGCGTGACCTTGGGCGAGATGGGAGGCGCGCTCTGCCCTGCAGCCCTTGGGTCAGCTTTGGGATGTGCCGGGGATCATGGCGAGAAATTAACGCGCTGCCATCACAGAGGGCTCCTGTTCCAGAGTTGAGCGGTGCCTGGCGGGGTTTTAAAATCACCGAAACACAGAATCATAGTTAGGCAGGAAAAGAGCTCCCAGAACATCGAGTGCAGCCTGTGGCCGAGCATCTGTTTCAGCTGGACCAGAGCACCGAGGGCCACGTCCAGGCTTTCCTTAAACACCTCCGGCGACTCCACCACCGCCCCGGGCAGCCCATCCCAATATTTGATTTCTCTTTTTGTGAAGGACTTCTTCCTGATGTCCAATCTAAACCTCCCCTGGCACAGCTTGAGGCCATTTCCTCTCATCCTGTCTTTAGTTGCTTGGGAGAAGACTTGGATACAGGGAGTTTAGAAGAGTGACAGGGTCATCCCTGAGCCTCCTTTTTTCCAGGCTAAGCACCACCGTCCTCATAAGACTTGTGCCCCAGACCCTTCCCCAGCTCCACTGCCCTTCTCTGGATGCACTCCAGCACCTCAATATCCTTTCTGAAATGAGGGTCCCAGAACTGGACACTGTAACTTGCAGCTGGCAGATGGGAGCAGCACCGATCTCTGATCTCTGTGGTCCGTGCATGCGGCAAAAACCCCAGTTACTGAAAGCATTAAAACCCTTCCCAGGGAGAATACAAATCCACAGAAGTTTGTTTAATGCAAAGTGGAAACTCACCTCTTCTCTGTATGATGCCAACTCAGTACATAAGTGTACAGAGGTTAACGGTGGCATTAAATAAGCTACGCTTTTCACACTGCATAGTGAAGGTACATGGTTAATTCTTCAGGGGCAAAGCAAATCAGAGTGAGGCAGAATGAAGCCCAGGTACATCAGGCATTTCAAGACACGAAGAGTTGCATTTTGGTGAAAATAAATGACAGAAATTGTTTGCTTTTCTGTACATCAGCATAAATTCCTAAGTAATATTAGGAAGATTCATAATGTGATTTTCTTATGGGACAAAAGCAGCGTTTTTGTTGCACCGTGTTCAATTTTCTGAGTAAAGTTTGAAAAAATCAAATTCTTACAGCTTAAAACAAAGAAGCAATCCCCTACAACTGGAGGTTAAGAGTCCTAAGAATGATTTTTAAGAAGTCAGCCTTTCAAAGAACTGCCTCCAAAGAACAAACATCTGATTAAACAGCACAAGAATTTAGAAAAAAAAGGAGATAGAGGTGCACACACACAAATAAAGTCAAAGTTATGGTTGGTCTTCTTCCCAATAAACTCATTAATAAAAAGTAACTGAAATTAGTTAAAGTCACTGCATTCTTGTAGGCTGATGTGTATTGTGGCACACAGCTCTATTTCATTCTTAGCCTATTAATTCTGTTAGCAGCCTGCTTTACAGTTCTGCTTTCCTGGGTACCCTTGACTGTGAGAGTTTTACTTGGAACATCAGGTCATCTTTTGCAAGCAAGAACATCGTATGAAGCAGCTGTAAAATCTCAGATTGTTTCAAGGGGTCCAGGACAACTACACAACTTTTTCTTTTTTATATTTTTTTAGAGTTAAGAGAACTTGGTCAGCCTGAGTACGATGGTTGGTGGTTCATACTCTGCCAGGGTGCTCCTAACAAGTGGAATGCTGCAGGTTACTGCAGGACTTTTATCAGTTCCCGGGAGCAGGCAATAGAGTGCACTCTTGTAAAGTTTACAGAAAACACCAGGGGAGTGGCCCCAAAACATCTGAAGTAGAGTTGCCATTCAGAGGGCCCTGTCCAGAGTGTGGGAAGATCTGAGAGGAACGCTGTGAACTTCCATGGCAGAAAAAAGGCGCAGTTGCTTGTGCAGGAAGGAAGAGGCCCTGCATGGTTATGGGGTGGCAGCTGAGGGGCTGGAGGCAGCAGCTTGTGCTGGAGCTCTGGAGGTAGTGCCAGGCAGGGAGCCAGCAGTCTCCTGGCTCTATCACCCTGGGAGCTGTTGAGTGCGGAAAGCAGCACTCTCCCCTGCTCAGCACTCACTGCATCACATGGAGGTGCCACATCCAGCTGTGGGAACGGCAACTGGAGCAGAAGTCAGCAGCCAGCTGAGGTTAGCAAGATGGAGCCAGGTTTTGCACAGTGGTCCATGGTGGAAAGGCAAAAGACACCAGACATAAATTGCAAGAAGAGAGGTTCAGGCTGGACAGCAGGAAAAATCCGTTTGTGGTGGGAAGAATCAGGCAATGGAGCAGCTGCCTGGGGGAGGTTGTGCACTTTGTCCTCATAGGCTTTCAAGGCCAGGCCAGACAAAACCTACAGCAACCTAGTGTCACCTTGCTCTGAACTAATGAGCCCTTCCATCCTGAATTACCCAGGATCTTAAATAGACATTGAGATAACAGAGTTTCTGAAATGGCAGTTTCTGTCCCAAGAAGGTTTTCGTGTCCTCGTCTTTCCCCATCACTTTGGAAGGCTTCCTGGATAGCTGTTGGGGGTTAGGGGTGCAAGAAATGGAAGACAGCAGAATAAATTAATGTTCTAGTATGTAGAAGACTTATACCGTAGCAATATATCCAGCACTACTGCAGTGATTTAGGCACTTCTTACCTCTCTAGACAAAGTTATGTTCAGAGAATAAACATTTGATACTTCATTTATATAGTGAAGAGCATTGGGGGCGGAATGCGGAAGGGCTTCAAGCCTAATCAGTAAAGAACCTCATTTCCGGAAGTTACATTTTTAAAAGTTACTTTCAATCCCTTTTTACAGTGTTATCAGGCCAGCTTTTTTGTAGAATTTCCTTTTTTTTTTTCCCCCCCGTAAGCTTGACTGAATTCCCAGGTCATATATTTAGATGCATCAGTCTGCTAAAAATGTTTTCAATGAACAGCAATTGAAATATAAGGGTAATCCCATGAGTGTTAAGGTGTTAAGTTTGAAACACAGTGAATTTTTTCCTATTGATTTAATTGCTCCATTTATTAAAACTATAGCTCAGCATGTAAAGTGGTTTGCTTTTTATGCTTCTGTTTATTTTGATGTTTCTGGAAAAGTGGAGACATCCTGCCATTCAAATTCTTCTTGGTAAAATTTGCAGTATAATCTCTTTGTTCTGTGCTGTTAGATTCTGGTGCTTCCCAATATAGCATTGTTTTGCTGCAGGTTTAAGCTTACTGTGGGCTCGCAAAATATCAGTCTAAATGGATTTCAGAAATTATTTTGCTGACAGTAACATAACTAACAGCTTATACTAACAAAAAAATACCTCTTGAGTTTGAAATCTGTATTGTTCTTTCCATCTCAGACTTAGCATGCTTAGAACACTTAATTTTTCATTTAACAAAGTTGAATAAAGTAGTCCGAATAATTTAGCTTGTTTGAATAAATGGGAACTTCCTTAGCTAGTTGAGGAGTGAAATAGTTTCAAAACTACTTCTCATATTTAGGAGTATAATGACTGCCATAACCATTACAAATTCAATAAAAATATTAATTCAAAGAGTTAGCTTATGTTTAAAGTAAAGCACTGGGACCAGTTTCAAATGGTGTCAGATGAGGACAAGTACGTGAACTTTTCCCCAGTTCTTCCTCTGAACATGATCCTAACAGAAATTTACTTGTCCTGCAGTATCTTCACTTGATACAACTTCTTTTGCTTGTAGCTATTTAAAGCCCCCATGAGCCACAGATATTCTGATTTTAGCCTATATGAACTGCTTAGAGTTTGTTGAGAATCTAAAATATGTAACCTTTATGCCCTAGATAATACTTAATACGTACACAAAATCACTGTCACTGGATCATCATCTCAATACAAAGAATCAAGTCTTTTTACCTAAGAGCCTTGTGCTAGTCATAACAAATATATTTAACTATTTAACTTTAGGCAGTGAGGTGTGTTCTACTGTGAAGGACCTGCTACTTAGTTTAGAAGTGTCTAGGTTCAATAGGTTCATGAAAGTTCTTTCAATGCATGTTCTGAAATACTGATTCTCAGAGTAACTTCCCTATTCCCCTCTGGCCCTTAACTCAGCTTTCTCTCTCATTCTTGGATCTGTTTGAGCAACTCCCCTTACATTTAAAATCTTAAGAGCTATGTCCATTAAATTGTGCTCCAAATCATTAACTGTTTTTGCTGTCAGGAAAATGTAAATCTAACTTGCAAATTCATACTAGCAAGGCGTAAATTTGTTCTAACTTTGAGCCTGATGGTTCAAACCAACACATACACTGGGGTCCTGAGGTCTTTAGACCTCTGACAGGAAAACTAAACACACTCTACAGAAGGGTAGGCAGAGAATTCTGTTTGTTCTTTTGGGATTAGCTACCTATCGTGACCTCAAATGCTGAGGACTTCAGCATTTGAAAGTCATTGCTGTAGCATGCTGATGAAGTCAGCTGATGCTGACTCTTCTACATAACTGTACAAGAGTTATACTACATAATTGCATCTGCTGTACTTTGTCCAAGACTTGGGAAAAAATCATGTTATAGTGATTAAAAATAAAAGATTAACACCTTAATGTCAGAGAAGGAATTATCAATTATTAACTGTTTTTTAAATGAAGCATAAGTCAAATGTGTAGAGGCATTAATTCATCAGTACTGTCCTGAGTGTAGTGATGTCATTAAATAAACCCATAGTTTTAGTAATGTTAAATACAGTGGCTAAGGGTCATTTAAGGTGTGTCAGTTCTTACTTAAAAATTTTCTGCAGTGAAATTCAGCCTTTACATTACACTGTGGATTTCTCCTCAACCATGCTAAGTGTAAGATAAAGCACTTGCCACTTTCTCTCAATAACCACAGGCAAGTACCAAGTTGGAACAGCCAACAGTGCGTTTGCACTAATTTAACTGAGCTTGGTTGGGGTTGGAGTGAAATTTTACATTGGTGAGGAACCCTAATTAATGCAGTGTCTGGGTTAAGCAAACTCAACTGTCTCCCTTCTGCAGCGTGTGTTTTGTTGTACTCTTTCCTGAAGCCAGTGAACCACATTAATGTTTTTATTTAAATTGCTATGTGATGTTCTTAAGTGGCACCATGCTGCTTTGGAAGTAATTTACACCAGTACGTTGATGATTATATGAGTTTTCTGAACTGGTTCCATTTGATTTCAAAATGAAGTTTGTCACTTCAGTTGGTCTGACTCTGCTATGGCTCCTGCAGAAGGAGCTCTTACAACTGTGTGAACAGGAATATATTTCTAAAGGCGGAAAAAGTATGTGATAACCTACAGCTGTTGATTTACTAAGTACTGAAGTTATTAGATGGCGCTGCTCCTGAAAATACTGGGCTCTCAGGAAGGCAAACGGGAAATTCAGAACTGGAAACTAAGGCACAGGAAAGATGTGCATTTTCACTTTGACTATGCTACTAATAATCAAGAAGGCAAGAAAAGCTTTGAAGTCACCTGCACACTTAGTATAAACATCTGTTCTATAGGTATTTCTGTCAAATCATCAACTTTTAAAGGCAAATCTAATAAAGTACTTCAAGTCCCTGTAGACAAAAATACTGCTTTCATCAAGGCCTTTGATGTAGCTGTACTTAGCCTTGAATATATAGTTAGTAACTTCCCCTGGATAATAATAGCTCCTTAGATGCTTCCTCCGTAACACTGTGGCCAGAACTGGTCACTGGTCTTACATAATTCAGCAGTGCTTACCTTCTGTGCAAGCCTGCTCAGTAGGAAGGCATTAGTTACTGAACGTGCCAAGAAATTCAGTTTTGCTGCTGCCTTTCAGAACATAACCAGAAAGGTCACAAGTGGATTCTAATATTCAGTCAGAGAAGCTGAACCCGCATCTTCAGGGTATAGCACTGATGACCATTCCACAGACTGTTTTGGGAGGCTGAGAAACCTGTTTTTTCTGCTGAAGATGCCTGTTGTAGCAGAGAATTTGCATAAGGAAAACATGTCTGGTCTGTGACTGGCACAAATGGAGTGCCAGTCTGCTTCCAGCTCCAATACTGTCAGACATTTCTCTTCAATACAAAATGCATCAACTAGTCCTTTGAACAGAAACCAGAATTTCAGTGCAGTCTTAACTTGACCCGTGGCTGCTTCTGTTTGTAATAAAAACCTGTTGCATTAAACTAACTGTAAAATGCTTTTAATTTCTGTGGCAAGTTAAGAAAAAAAAAATTGCAGCTGTTTTGAGAGCCACAATGTAAACCATCACTGCTGCGTGTTCAAACATAACTGTTAAGTCTAACTAGAGTAATAAAGACAAGGAGGCCACCTGATGTTGGCTGTGACTTTGTGCCCTTAATCACAGAACTGAATTACGTAGTTTCTAGGTGTGGCAAACCTAGAGTACAGCCTTGTGAACCAAAAGGAAGCTGAGCTGTGCTGCTCATGGGGAGTACACTGAGGTGTGGGAAGTTGCAGCAACATCTGAACTATAGGTAGGATGTAGTTACACCTGCACAAAATATCCACCATATCAGGGTCTCTGAGCACCACTTACAACTTCTGTATGGCCCAAATGATCCTCTTTTTTTTTTTTTTTTTTTGAATCCCCAAACTATACATTCAAAAATTTTAAGGCCCAGTTATTCATAGCTACTGCTTGCAGCATTCAGGAGGTAGAGCTCGTTCCTCACTCTGACCCTAGCATCAGGGATCACTGATCCTAATCCTACTGCTCAGAGAGAGTCCTAGATAGTCTGTGTGCAAAAGAGAAGCAGTAATTTGGACCAAGCACCAGCACAGAAAAAGAGCAGCTATAAGTTCATGCCATGAGGAGATTGGAAAGGAGGCTGCTGTTTTCCTTGCTAAGCTCTGACTCCAAGTTGTCACTGAGATATCTGTGGGCCAACAATGTGTTTGTCACAAATCTTCACACCAGATAAATATTCTTTGTAACGTATCCTTGTAATGACTGGCAGTGTGCCTGCCTAATGTGACAATTGGTATGTTTGCAAGTGTGATATACCTTGATATTTTAATCTTTATTTATGCAGGGACTCAAATCATTAGTTCCCACTGAATCCCCAGGCCCAGATCCGATTCTTGGGACAACTAAACCAGGTTTACCAGCAACTGATACTTTCTTGGGTACAAACAAGGTGCCAGACCTACAGAAAGTTTTCCAGGTAATGACAACTTTGAGAGTAACTTAAAGAAAACTGGGGAGTGGGACATACCTGTCCCTATTTTAGCATAGCTAACTACTTTTGCCATTCTACAATACCTAAATTCTGTAAAGTCAAGAAACTATCACATACAGTAAAACCTGTGTACTTGTACTGTACTACAAAGTAGTATAGTTCATCTCTTATACAAGGCATATACTGTGCTGTAGATGTCTTGTATAGGAGATAAATACAGGAAGTGGATAAATGCAGTAACATTGTCTTTTTGCTGACTTCAGAAATTGGTGGTTGTATTGTTTGACTATTGGAAACGCTCTCTGGGAATCCAAGTGTATGCCTTAAAGCAGCTGGGGAGGAGCAAAGCAAATCGTTACTGTTTTGTGTATAATGATTTGAATGTTGCTGAAGCTGTTTATATTGCATTATAAGAGCAGCACAGTAAAGTTTTCAAAGCCAATTTGTTAGCTATGGAATTTCTAAATGTAGGACTTTTCTTAAAACAAATTAGTTAAGCTTTTTTTTAGGTGTCAAGAATGTGCTTTATATAATGTTCCCTTTTCTCTCTTACATGCCACTTCCATTTGGAGTGTGTCAGTCTGACTTGGTGAATAATTTTTTAGACATATCTTTTCACATTCTGTTGTTAGTGACACTTCTTCCCATCCAGGTCCTCTTGAGAAATATTTCAAGATACATTCTTTTTGCTTGCACTTAACAGCTTTGGCTAACAAAATTAACTTGCTTTCGCATTTGTCTTGCTAGACAAAACCCACATAATACACTTGGTTGTAGTGAGCCAATTTCTCAGGAGGTTTCCCTCTCGGAAGTCTCTTAATTTACCCAAGGTAGCTTACTCCTTAATGACCTCAGTATGGGTGTTAATTTCTTTTTTGCTTGTTTTGTCCTTGAACTCTTCCCACAGAGATCAGATGGGCTGCCAGTACACCTGAAGCGAGGATATCCAGATAGGATGCTCTATCGGACCACGATGGCTCTGACAATAGGAGGGACTTTCTACTGTCTGATAGCACTGTACATTGCCTCACAGCCAAAAAACAAATGAACCACACCTCATGGGACTCTGGGCACTCCTCTCAAGGATCTCCTGCATGTACCACTTTGCACTTAAATCTGTTCCCTGTGATCACATAGGGTTCATTATTCAGATTGGATTTCTTGGAGAAAATGTTTTTAAATCGGTTGCCTTATGTATTCTAAAACACCAATATAAAAAGAGAAATATATTATTTTAACATATGGTTGTAGCTTTTCTTGTGTTGCAGAAGTTTATAAACAGTTGGATAAAGTTAAGCTTTTCCTTCCATCCCTTCCCCAACTTAAACAATGTTAGAGAGAGGACAGGACAAATAATCTGTGAGCTGTGCACCACATTCCTTAGTGGAAGGATGCTGCTAGTTTCCAAAACACTAAAAGCAAATAATTTAACTACTGCAGCATACTGATAACCTGTTTCTGTCCTATACAGATCATTTTACATAAGCAGCTGGCAATGGAACTTTTTCCAAATGCTGGTATATTAGTACAAAATATACCACCTCTGGTGGCAGGACAAAGGGCTTGTCTCTCTGGAGCATTTAAAGTGGATTTATTCCTTAACTGTAGCATCACTGTGTGCAGCAGAGTGCACCATTTTTGTAGCATCAGTTACACCAGTTTTTGGACTTTCCTTTGTCAAAATGTATTATCATACAATAAAGACAGCAACATGAATACTAAAAGAGGCAAGTCTCGAAAGTTTCAGAGCATTTCAGCGAGCCTGGTAGTAAAATAAACATATTGGTACACTTATAAGTTCAACTTGTAGATCTCAAATCATAAAGTTGATTCAGCTACCTTGCTGTCATTTATTTGAGATGGTAAATCTCTTAAAATTCTCTCCCAGACCTCACTGTGTGTTTAACTATGATTTTTGGTGAAACAGGTCACTGCCATCATAACTCAGCTGCTTACTATTTCCAGCAGATAGCTATTTATGTACACACGTTTTTGTGGATGGAAGAGAGATAAGCCAGTACAACCCTTTATATTACCCTTATAATGGCATAGCCTTGAACTGCAGGTTTCATACAAGTCTTCACAAAATGCATCCTCTAATTTCACAGCTCCTCCTCTGCCCCTGAACACTGATTTGCTGGCCTCTGTAAAGACCCATCTCTCTCAGAACTGTGCAGAAACAACCTTCAAAGTAAATAAGAAAATATAGTTGATAAAGGAAACTAAAACTGTGTTTTTTCAGTCTTTTACTAAAAACATTCTGATTTTTTTTCCACTCAGGTTACAACAAAGCCTTATTACTGCTTCATAGGAAAGAAAATAGCTGCTTGTACTGTGATCTCAGCTTTCAGTCAATGTTGGTATTTCAGGATGGGAGAGATTTAAGTCAATGAAAAATAGTTTTGTAAGGACAGCAAGAGTCAAAGAAGAGCAGAGAATAAATTCTGCAGGAACTAACAGCTGCGTTGCCTCTAATGATAAAATATTTTCTCCTCAGTAGCCCATGCTTCCATGATACTCAATATTGTGCTGTAGGCCGTTAAATACAACAAAAAAAAGAAAAAAAAAAAAAAGAAGAAAAACAGCACAGTAGGTTGTTGTCTGTCTTCACTACATACCATCTATCAAGCACTGCCTACAAGAATTTTCTAAGAAAGGATATTATGCACATAAATTTGACAGGTAGATTTTCATGAAGCCGAGCTTTGTTCAGAGTATTTCCATGCTCTTAGTTTTCTGATTTGGTTTTGGTTTTATTGGAGGGATGGGTTAGGGATTTTCTTTTTTTGTTGTTTCTGTGATAGTACTGGTGGTTTTTTTGTTTTAAACCAAGTATTTTTAGTGCACATGTGGAGGGTAACAACTTTCCGCTTGTTGCTAAAGCCAATATGGATAAAATAGCCAAGCTGTTATCCACAGCTCATATCTTGCAGTTAGAGGTCATGGCTGAAGCCACGGATAGCAGAATTGCCCTAGGCCTCCCTTTTTCCAGCTCTAGGTCAGCAGCTAAGGACATTTGCCAAAGGGACAAAAGCCACCTATCAGAATTTGAAAATAAACAGAGACTACAAAATCCATTGCACCTTTCCCTCCCCCTCCTCCCCTCAGTGTCTGGATTTTGAAAACTATTCACTTTGCCCTCCTCGGAAAAGGTGACCCAGTTGAAACAGGATGAGAGTTCTGCTTCAGCTTGTGAGATTCGCACCCATGGTTCAGTTGGGGGTTAAAGAACAAAGAGGTTGGGGGTTAAACAACAAAGAAATGTCTGCAGCCACTGAGTACAGCTCCAGGTCTGAGAGAAAGGGCAGACTGCATTTTATGTTCCCTCGGCAGAGTGCTCTGAAAACAGCAAAGTTTCCAAGCTGTAACCACGTTAGTCTGTGGCAGCAAAATCTTGCCCCTTTCCTCAATTAGTTTTGAGATCATGGTGAAGAAATCGCAACATGGTAAATCCTTTTTCTCCCTAGAGAAAACAATTCTTAAATATATCTGTTTTAAAATACTGATGCCAGACTCCTGTGAGGATTCAAGAGGGTCCAAGTGTTTTGAATTATTAGTGTTTTGAATTATTATTTGTGATACAGAGATCTAATCATCATCTTAAACCTTCAAGAACACCCTTACCTCTAAAAGGAGTAGTCTGACCCTTGCCTGATTGTTAAATAAAGTCTTAAGTAAGGAGAATCAGAATGACTTGCAGCACCAAGGCTACTTCAGTATTGTGAGTTGTCATCCCCAGAAGTAAGAATCTGATAGGAACTACAACTTCATTATAGTGTTCTTGTTTTATAAAGACCCTTTCAGTTTCGTCTTAGAAAATATGCAACCTACCAACACAGAGGACTGGAGAAAAAAAAGCACCTTTTTAGATGATAGCTTATACTCTAGTGTTTTGGTTTGAATGTATATTAGAGAATAAATTATAATAAGCTCTCATACCCCAAGGTGCCGAGTTTGGAAGGGAAAGCAGCTGAGATTTAGAATACACTGGAACAAAATTATCTCATGGATAATCATCCATCCCCCACGGCATTATCTCATTGTTGAGAGACAGTGGTTTTCCTTTTTAAATGATTTCTGTGGCAATCTGGATTCAATAGTTATATCTTTGTAATGGTTTTTAAATAAGATCTCCTCCCCTACCTTTTGTGTGGGAGTAGTAGAACAAATGCATTTGAGAAGACGTTGATAGTATGCACATACGTCTTACAGCTGCTTTAAAAATTAAAGTTGTGTTAAGGAGAGGATTCCTCCACAGTATTGTAGTGTGACCATACAGTCTCAACAGGCTTTTGCCTTAACATTTTAAATTGTCAACAGACTGATTATTTCCATACTGAGACATTACTGTTGGATCTTGCCTTAAAGCAAAGCTTTCAAATTAAAAGGCACTGTGAGGAATAAAAACATGAGAAACTAGAAAATTGGGAATCTAATCTTACAGACCTAAAAAAAAGCCAAAATTACTGTTTAAGAACAGTTTCTTTGCATACAGGTACACGGTACTTTTTCTGTCTTTATCCTCCTTTCTGCCTTCCAAGAGGCTTTAAAAATCACAGATTGGATGGAGGGTTTTGTTGGTAACTCCTCTCACAAACTATACCTCTGTAGATCCTAAAATGTGAAAAAATTAGATGCTTTTTTACAAAGAGAAAAATGAGCACGTATTGTCTCAGTTGTGTGTAGACCATGCTTAACTGTTCTGAAAAAAGTGCAAGATATCTGCATTTTATGACATCGTAAAATTTTCCCCTTTCCTGCCCTTCACTTCAGTGAAGAGGTTCACAAGGAAGCCAAAGCTTGATCTGTTTTAAAATGGACTGTTAGAAGAATTTGCTGTGTTCTAGACATTAATGTCAAGCAATAGGCACAATAAACAACCTTTTAAGCATTTTGCATATTCAGTACTAATTGCATCTTCATGTATAAAAGATCTTAATTTGAAACAATTCCAGTTAGCTGCAGTGCAAGTGATGCACAGATTGCTAAGAGATAGAAGCATATTTGCTGTGAGAGGGAGTGCAGGCATTCCTGTGGATCAGGAAATAGGGTATATGCTGTCAAGCATCAGTGTGGTATCTCACTAACACCGGATCTTACCTCCTGGTGCTTCTCATGTGATCCCAGACTGCTTTTGGATGTGGCACTAGATGGAAGTAACCACTTTTTTGCATGTTAATGATCTCAAAATACAAGAAAATTGAGTGTATGGGTCTGTTTTCTCACACATACACACCCCCCCAGCCTATTGCAGGCAGCCCAGATCTACAAGCAGGCAGTCATCATTCTCTGGCTCCAAAGAAACATGATACTCCTTGATAAAATGTTTTTTCTGAATGATTTTGCTCAGTGGATCCAGTGCTGCAAATTGGGGAGGTGAGAGAGAGGGGGAAGTATTTTTCCTCATTTCACATCAGCTGCATACCACTCACGCTTTTCCCTCTTCCTCATGACCACATTTTTTTTCTGAAGACCATAAATTTTTTTCTAGTCACTTCCTTTTTTACATCATTTCTTAAATATTCTGTCTCACAAAAGAAATGAAATTGTTTCTAAGGGCTTCAAAAGAACTTCTGAAATATTTATAACATATGCATATAATCTGTCACATGTATTTTTTTCTCTTCAAGCTGTAACAAGCCCTGGAAGTCTCTTTTGTCAAGTACATGATCCTGCTCACTCACTGAAAGTCTTACTTTAGTGAGAAGCCTTTGAAAAAGCTGTTCTACAGGTGTGCAAACACAGGGGCATCAAATGACTTGTTGCTTACAAGCACCAGACTGTATTTCAAAGGAAGAGGAAATACTTCTTCCCTGCAACATTCTTACACTTCAAGCCGCCGTTACCTTAAATGCATTTTTGTCTCCTTTCTCAAATCTTCCTTACAATTCAGTCACACATTTATTTTACTGTAAGTGCTTTATCTATTTATGGTGTGGTGCTACCTCAAATATCTTGGATACCTTTCACCACCGAGCCCTAATTTTGCACACCCAAAATTGGAAATGTAGGTGTCAATTTTAGTGTGTGTCTATTACAAAGCTTTCACTTGAGGCATGGAGAGAGCTGACAGCATCCATGGCAGAGTTCATTATGCCCCGCATGGGTTAGCCAGATGTTATTCCAAACACAGGACGCCATTCTTATTCTTTTGAAAGGTTCTTGGTACATATGAGGAAGATCATGCGTGTAGTCTTTAGTTGCTTACCTAATCACAAGGCTGTACATTGTCTAATCCACAATACTGCATAAAGGCAAATTGTGTCTTCCCTTAAACTAAAAGCAGAACAGCACTCTGGAATGAAACAAAGGGAATGTGTTTGGTGAAGAGCTTGTAAATGTCAGTTCCACCAACTTGATCCTGACTTGCAGCAAAGAGAGCAAGACTAATGAAATGCAGTTTATCTAGCATAAAGAACAAGTGCTACATATTAAAGCTTGTTCTTGCATAAGCTTAAGGAAAATTTATTAGTCTTCTAATTGGAACTGATTAAGCAATTCTGCTCACACGCAAAACAAAACCCACACTTCATCATACTCATTGTCAGCAGCATAACCCCACAGAATTAAGAGGAGGCAAGACTTCAGGCTCTTACAAAACAACAGCAACTACAGGAAAACCCTATTCTGTAGTCAAGCGGGTTGGAGTCCACATAAGGTTCATAAGGTGGAGACACCAAGCAGCTTGTAGTACTGTACCCTTACACTGTCTTTTCAGAGATGCCCATTTTCAAAACAAACTGAAAGAGTGCTTTCTGGCACTCTCAGAGACTTCCAGGTTTTACCTGGAGTCCTTCCTGAAGCTGTGCAACAGCTTTCCATGGCCACTGAAGAAGGGCTCACTAGACAAAGGGGTGAGTTCTTGCTGAGATACATTCCCAGCTATGCAAAACCACACAGATAATTCCTGCATAGCCTTCCCACAGAGAAGCTGTGGATTTGATCTCTCCGTACTGCAATATGTATAAAATGTAAATGTAATACAATATCCAAATGTTACAGTATTAAAACACTAGAATAATTCCAAAATACACATGCCCTTCAGGAAATTTATCAACCGTGAGGCATATCTTTACTTTCACTGATAAACAGCTTGCAATAAAAAAACTGGTAGGGATTTCCTGGACTCAAATCCCATCTTCTTAAGTGAAATTGTATTGGATAAACCAAACTAAGGGAAAATAGAAAGAATCTGTCAGTCTCAGTATTAACTAGTTATCCCTTCTCCCTGGATTTTGCATACTGTAAACTCACATGACCACTTGATACATACATTTTATCAGGTCACTGATCTGTGTTTTATCTTTTAATCTTTTTTAATTTTAACTGGCTGCATAAGAGTCTTCAAATCAAGCCCAAACTGATTTGAACTGATACATCCCTTTTCTTTAATAAGTATTTCTGCTAAAGATCGCTATTGTATCTTGTGTTAGCACTTCTGATCCTGATAACTGAGCTTTAAAGTTGCTGAACTCAGTGCATGAATGAGAAATTATGTGCTTTGTTTCTCAGACCTAACACACAGATACACATACATAGTGCCTGCAAGGATAATTCTGGTTTCCAGTTGTACTTCAGGAAAAATATATTACAGTAAGAGTAATAAATACGTAAATGGAATCTAGTACCTTTAACAAGCATTTTGCCTGTAACAAACAGGTTTTCACCATTATCTTGAAGAAATTGAAGTTATGTGAGACCCAACAAAATCTGTCTTCATAAGACAAAGGAAAACATGCTAGTTTTTATCCAGCATGTTGAAATCCACTGTAAATAATTTGGACTTTAACTATTACTGCACTCTAAAACTTCTTATTTTAACATTCATTAGGCAAAAATGCACTAAAAATACCTTGCTACACCTTTTCTCATTAAATAATTGCTTCAATTTTACACTGTGAAGAGGTGCATGACTGCTATTCTAGAGCTGCAAATGCTGGAGGCATGATGGTCTCCAAATGAGCTTGTGAAAGGTCTCAAACAAGTGGTTTTCCGTTCATACATTTTTGTGTGGCAAAATTGCAAAGATCCTATAGGCTATAATTTTCAGAGTCAGCTTTGCTAGTATACACAGTGTCAGGCCAGCACTAGGAGAGCCCTGCCAAGTTGCCATAAATCGGACATATCATGTCTCCTGGGGCTGAATCAGAACAAGTTTCTGGCAAGGTAATAACTCATTTTTAGATTGTCTTTCCACACTCTTCACTATTTTATCAGCATAACTTGTATGTTGTAAGTAAGTTTAATTCTTACTGGCAAAATCCAGACCAAAAGTGGAATTGGTACCAGTAAAAGAACCTTTGTTCTTTATGTTTGGGTTACAATGATCTGTTACACAAACATTCAAAGTTAGGGTGAAGAACAGCAGGGGAAAAAAGAAAGAAACACCAAACCATAAAACCAAGACACTTTGCAGAGTTTCTATCCATTTTCACATATTTTGACAGGAAATATCTACAGATTCTTCCTCCCTCAATATTCCTTCCATATTTCATCTCTCCCTGTCAGAAAGATCAAGTAGCAGAGAGCAATTTCTTTCCCATGAAGCTCTTTGGAATAGGTCACATCTCTGCAACTCCAGACACAGAACTTGTGCAAGACGCCAATGAAAGTGCTAACTGTGAATTTGTGCCAGTACATTTGACCCATTGTGATACTGGTTTAGGACAGTAAAGTTTTTGGGATGCAGAGTACAGACCAAACTATAGAGTAGCTATAATAAAATTGTCCTTTTACCATCTGAGGTATCCACATAAGTCTGTGTTGTCATACCAGCCTGGTGAGATCATCTACAGAGATAATATAACCTAGAGGCTGCAAGATGGGTGACAGGGCTGGGGTTTAGCTCTCCCCCTTGTTTCCTGTGATGAGACCAGAGAATTTAGTAAAAGCACTGTTTACATTTGGTAGGCTCACAATCTACCACCTACCAAACACTGTTACAATGACCAAAATGTTTTGGGGTTTTTTGGTGGGTTTTTTTTGGGTTTTTTTGTTGTTTTTTTTTTTAAATTTGAAGAGTTACCAAATTTTTCACTGCGTACCACATACTTTATAGACCCAAGATGCTGATTTAACTCTCCCTACAAGGACAAATATGCTTTGCCTGAATCTATTCTACCGCTTTGTGCTAATTTGTTTTATTTTTCAGACTTGAAATAAAGAGTACAAGGGTGGTGTGAAAAATCTACTTTTGCTTGGGAGTGTAGAGTGAGCAAGAACTAGTCTTGTAAAATTAAGACTGAAAGTTCCTCACAGTCATTTTATAATGTATTTCTATAGCTAAAAAATCCTTGGGGATTTAATGTTATATTTTGCATATAATATAACACCATTCACAATTTCTGATTTTGATCTAAGTCCTTTTGATTTAGTCACAGCACTAATCACAGTACACCCAACTCTGTGACTGAGGCCAAGTATTACAGGCCATGTGAATCTTGGCTGGAGTTTCACCTGAGGGATACATGAAAGGTGTGCAGAAACCAATGTAGAAATAACAGTGTATTTGCTATAATTTTTTCACAGCAAAGAATAATTTATGGCCAGATACACTGGAATAAATCTTTCTTACATGTAATACATTTCTTAAATTCACTTTGAAACTACCTTTATCTCATACAAGGTCAGTTATGTGTTATAAGATAAAGCAGCATTTTTTAGTAGCGATGGCACTAACAACTACGAGCAACTTCAGAGCTGTATTTGTGGCAAGAACCAGCTTCTGTGAGCCAGAAGAGTCCATTCGATCTGGCAGCTTGAATGGCCATGGAGAGTCATCTTATCACTATAAATTTTATTTTTTGTAGAATTTAGAACAAGCCCTATTATTACTTGCAACAGCTCCATTTTTAAATAGCAAAATGATCCTTTATTTGTAGCTATATGTATCATTTTGATTACAAATCAAATGTGATTTACTCTATTAATCCTTAATTAATAACATTTTCTTAGAAATTAACTATGGGATTTTCAGTTCAATACTGTAATAAAAGGTTTGAAATCTATTTCATGACTTGCACAAGAGGAATCGGGGAAGAAAAAAATGGTTCTCATTGTATCTGCTGCAGTTGTTATATCTGCTCAAAGTAAATTTAGGAAAATGACATTTTAATTCAATGGCCCTCTAGGGGTAAAAAAATTCTCTGCCATTTCTATTTTGAGTTGATTTTAAAGGAGTCCATTTGCTTTGAAAAAAAATGTACTGATCTCAGGTAACCTAAACTTGAGAAGTTGTCAACTTTAGAACAGAATAAAGTACATCATGTTTCTGAACCTTTAAATGACACTCCATCTCCCCCAACCCTCTCAAAAACCAACCAACCAACAAAAGAACAACAAAAAGTCCCCACCCCTTCCCAAAACACAGGAGAAAACCCAAACCCACTCTAGAATTTCTGGGATAAAAGCATTGTACAGAAACACATGCACAACTTCTTATAGGTCTCTTTGTCCTTGCGCAGATTAAACTATTCGCTGAATTTAAGCCAAGCTTGTAATCATTTGTATTTCATGGGAACTGACTGCCTTGACAGAAGGCTTTTAAGAAAACAAAATAAAACTAAATTTGTCTGGCTCTTAGTGTAAATGGCTTGATGGTGCTCTAACAAGCACATTTACCTTTCATAAAGATGAGTGAGTTAAGTATTCTAGAGTTAACACCCTAGAATAGAATGTACAATACAAAAAAAAAAAAATAAAGGGAAATCAGGATAGAGACTAATTTTAAAGCTAATTAAGCATAATGAAGACTGAAAAAAGTACAGAAGAAAAAATTTGAGTGAGGTTTTAACGTGAACTATTACCGATTTTAATAAATTTAGGCCAGTACACATGACATGAAACCCTGAGTCTGCTTCATAAAAGCAAAACTGGAAATGGCATCCAAAGAACACGAATTATATAAACTATGGCACTGAATTTCCCTGAAGTGTTTCCCCAGAATGTCCAAACCACATTGCAAAGTCAATATCCAAATAGTTTTAATTCTTAACATTGTATGAGAGCTAATTACATTTCCAAGGGAGATACTGCTCTAGGAGTGGACAGCAGAAGGCAGACCTTCCATTACAGACCATTAAGAGATCTGCCTGAGCAAAGCTTACTCCTCTCAGAAGGCAATAAGGGTAGTCAGGCATCTCAGTAAAGAGTTTGTTTATAAGTGTGTTTCTCAGACAAACATATGCTAAGAACATAAGCATCAAGATGAAGAGATCTGGGGATGAACACTTGAAAATTATTTAATTTCTACCATTTAGTGGAACTTCGATGATGCAGAACACTCCAGAGTTTAATAACACAACATAACGCAGTGTTTTCTGTCTGGTGCTTAAAACTCAATTATTAGTTAAAGTGACTATATTGCTTCTTCTAGCTGGAATGATTTGAAAACAACTTCTGATTCACTGACCTTTGTGTTTAACCCCAGATATTGAATTTGGATGGTGCAATTTTTCATGTAAATATATTTCTCTTTTCCTTGATGATGACCTGTCCTTCTCCTTTCCAAAAAAATGGAAAACTTATAATAATCATATCTTAAAAATACCTTAGTTTGAATTTTATAAATGCCCAATATTGGTGCAGTGTAAGATTATGCAGAAACTGACCACAAATTTGAAAGGACCACACAGCTTCAGAAAAAAACAACAACATTTATGAGCACCCAAAGGTGACTTAAGAAGAACAAGCAGAAACCAAAGTCTGTTTTATACAGGGATATATGACAGGGAATCAAGAATGGCTGGTGAGATGGAATATTTTCCTCGGCTTTCTGCCATTCAAACATTTTCATTGTTGTAATAGGAGCTTTGCTGAGAATCTGCAGTTTTACTATGAGCCCTACAGCATCCCTGACCAACACTTAGTTTTCTGTCCCAATGAGGAACTTTGGCCCCTATTAGCATACTAACATTTGCAGTTCAGCTTTGCACAGGGAACAGTGAGAATTTAGCACTTGTCAGGGTTACGGCATGGTGGCCACCAAAATGACTGGGAGGAGAGGAAATAAGCTCAGTCCCTGTTTTGAACAGGCAGAATGCAAAAGTTAGGGACCATCTGTGGAAGACACCTTTAAACAACAATGCTTTGATTTTCAAACTGTATGAATGGATTTGTTTCGACTCACAGTTGGGTGGATGTTGATTACCTGCTTTAGGATCTCACTGTGCACAGTGGCGAGTTTTCCCAGGGTTATTTTTCTCAAAATCAAATCCACATTATGTATTTGAATAAATCTCTATTAAGCAGACTCTTGTGAGCGGATATTTCCAGCTAAATTTCCTTCCTGAGAGATATTTCCTTCCTTAAAGGACACTCCACATTCATGGGAAGTGTGAAAGGATGCAGGTAAGACTAATGATAAGCTTCTCTGTTTGCAGCAGAACAGTTCATGCCTGCTCTCCTTTGGTAGTTACACTTGGTCTGTCAAACCTCCTCCCTTCCCTTCAAGGTAACACTTGTCCTGAATCCTCTTTAATATTTTAATCAGGTAATAGACAACATAGAAATGATCTGGACTTACTGACAGTCTGACAGACAAGATTACTGGTGGCAATTTAACCCCAGCAAACCACAAAAAGCAGGTGCATTCTGCTGCCTTTTCTGACACTAAGAGCACAAATCTCTCAGCTTCCTACTCTGTCAAAGCATTCCAGAAATTTAATTTTCCATATTTTGAGGGAGATCAACAAACACATTTAAATCATTATCAGAGAGGGATCTATAGACGGAGAGTAAATTAAATCACATATTGAAGAACTAACCTCTAAGTTTCAGTAAACCTTATTCCTTAATAAGTTAAACAGAGCTGAAGATGAATCTTTTGGCCAAAGCAAAGGAAAGCAATTTCAGTGCATCAAGACACTAATACCCTGCAGGAGGGAAAGGATAACTTGAGATGGCCCAAAGGAACCAAACACCATGGCCAAGTTGCTTTGAGATCATCACTGTCCTCTTTGAGGTGCTCTGACTGCATCACTGCCCTCATTTGTCAGAGCACTGTGATTCAGCTGTATCTGGCACCAGGCACAGCAATATTACAAGGTCTGCATTTTTTTTTTTTTTTCTTAAATGAGGCATTGTGGTAAATCTGAAATTCTATATATCTCTGAAAAGGTGCATTTCTGATAACAATGTCAGTTGCATATCTGAAAAGAAGAAAACTTACAAACTTGAAAATTACTATTTGCCCCAGGTAAATATGGAAATCCTGGGTAGCAAGCTGTATAAAAAGGGAGGAAGAAATTAACTTTTCCATAAATTCCTTTCTGGTAAGCCCCATCTTTGTAAGCAAAGGTACAAGAAGCTGCACAATTCATTAAGGTATGTAGCAATTTAATGGCACATAACTCTCAGAACACTGGAAAACCCTACTCATTGCATGCTACTACACCTGGAGAACTGTCATCAGCAACCAATATTGAAAATAGTCACGCTGCAGTAAAATGCTGTTTAGTAAGCCACTTAATCAGGACAGGAGATGTGAACACACACTGTAAACTGCATTTTTGTGGTCACTGCAAATTTTGACCCACTGCAAATTTGCAGGTCATCAAAGAGTTTTTGTGATCAATAAAATAATAAAAAGATTTAACAAGTTGCCAACATGCCTTAGGCATATCCTACCACACAGAATTCACCATGTGTCAGGCAGCACCATTCCCTAGCAACATCAAGTGTTATTATTAGCATCCTGAGACCCAAGGTTATTAGTGAGCTGTGAACTCACAATACTCAGAAGATAAAAACCTCTAATACTTTTATTGCTCTCATTCACCAGCTGGTGTTTTAATTATAATATGTTGTATCATTACAAATCATTACATTAATTCTGTGTATGATTAGAATCCACAAAGCCTGTTGCACACTGCCTTTAAAGTAAGAAAAGGTCAGCTTCCTGTAGTCACAGAGTGGTCTTGGGTTTATGTTAAAACCCTTTTTAAGGAAAGGGTGAAAAGGAATAGCGGTACATATGAGGGTTTCCCCCTGAGGTAGAAACAAAGCCTGAGGAAACAAAGGTCTAAGCTATTAAAGTAGGTTGTGTTCTGAAACTGGTTTTGTACAGTTGCAGATGGAAGGCAGGCAGACTGTCTAAGTTTTCGCTTTAGCCACCAGGCTCTGAGCTCCCAGCTCAGTGAAGCATTTTTTGCCCCTTTTCCCCCAGCGCAGCAGTGTCTCAGCCTTATTCTCAGAAATACTTTGTGCTTGGCTGGTATTTCCTATGTTGGACCCACACGCCCACTAGGAAGTTTTTAAAAGTTCATTAATTATATTTTAAAAAAAAAAGTAAGAGCATTGCTGTCAAATAAAGTCCTCCAGTTGCTGGAACAGCAATTAGGAACTGCACCCCTCTCTGCTCCACAAGCACACCGGGCAAAGGGACACCTTGTGCTCTACCTTTTGCTGCATCAGATACAATGTGGATGGACTGAGAATCCATACTGGGTCCATCAGCCTTCAAAAGGAAACACAGCCTCCTTCCAAAACTCTGAACAGAATCATGAGGCAAATAATAGTGCCTCAAGTCTCAGGCCAGGCAGGCAGAGGAGATAACCTTGACTCAACCCACCTCAGAACTTTTTGCTTTGAGAGATCAGTGAGTGCACAATGAGTCTCAGCCCTGCCATCCCAACACCTGTGCATGGTCCTGCTCCAATGACAAGCAATAGCTGTCAGACTGATATATGGCCAGGCTCAGACATTCACACAAACTCCCCCTTGCTGGCACAGACCAAATAGCTGGAATCCTACATCACAGTTTTGCCAGATCCCTGCCAATACAATCTCACCAAGCAGCACGGATGGTATTTATTTGCATTTAGAGACATTCTGAATTTTATCAGCCCAAACCACAGCATTTCTTATTACCAAGTCTTCCTCTCCACTCCTGATGTTTAACATTTTCATTTTATCTTCTTGAGGTAGCAAAAGTATTCAGAGTGAGATTTCTTTGGTTTTGCAGTTTTTCTTTGAGGCTCGAATTCACAGAGCCCACAGTTCATTGTCAATCTCTCAACACAAACTACAGGGTTATAAATTTCCCTGCAAATAAAGAATGTTGTCCCCTGGGGAAAAGGAAGTTCCTAGAGCCAGGGCAACAAGCTGGTCTCAGTGCAATTCAGACTAATCCTGTGTTTGCTAACATCTGAAAAAGAAGGTTCTGGCTCACCCTCAATACCAGTCTCACCTTTGTGTCCCTCGCTCTCTGTCACTGAGCCTTCAGCAGAAATCTGGGGATGTCTCTACATTAGCTCGCCAGCCAACCTCCTGCACGGCATGCAGCAGCAACTTTTGAATTAGCAGCTATTCTTCCACTGTAGTCTATACTCTAAGAGCCATTATTCTAAATTCACCTACAAATCGAACATCCCTCTTTCCATCCGTAATCAGGCCAGCTACCAACATGTTCTAAACCCTCCCTCATCATGATGAGTAATCATCTTTACTGCTCATTAATTTTCTTCCTTATTGTTGTTATTATTCCAGCTTCACAGTACTGGATTGATCTTGACTATTGACACAAACAACTTCAGCTGTACAACTCAACCCCTGTATGTCTAGTCTACAGTATCAGTAAAATAGGCACATTTATATTCACATTTATTTGTAATCCTTAGTAGTGGTGCTCACAAAAGTATTATGTGTCACTATGTAAGAACATCTGCAGAGAGGATTGTACAAACATTTACAGCTGAATTCCAGTTCTTAATATTTTCTTTTGTATTTTTCTAGCTGGAACATGACAAAGTTCTATCTGAGGCTACATTTAAGAAATAGGAACACCACATATCTAAGACAAGAACTAAAGACAAAAGAAGAAAACACATCATCCTCTCACAGCAGAGTATTAAAATGACAAAACCTCTACAAAGTCCAAAAATATTCCAGCATAAAATATGAAAGGAGACAGGCACCCAGTGGAGTAAATCTCTTGACTACATGATGAAAACATGTAATTTCCGAAATTTAAAGAAACTCTACCCTGGAATGTAAGAAACATTTACATCCACAATTCACAGAATCTAGCTCTGCAGCCAACCTGGTTTCCTCTTACCTAGTCTACCCTTTTTTCTTTCTGTTTTAAGAAAGTTTGCACACCCCCTTTGTGAACAGTTTGTGATTCCCCTCACTTCTCATGTTTCTGCAGCAGAGCCCTGGGTGAACAGAGGCACATGGATATAGCCTGAACCAGCAACTCCATTGGCTTTGAACACACCTTTCCCTCATGGCATCTCCATAATACCCTTCCCATGTAAACAGCAAGGGTGCATAAAAATCCAAATGCAGTGATGAAAGGCAGCATGAGCTGCACAGCTACCCCAGTGGCCCTCCCAGTTAACACTTCACCTCATCTTGCCAAGCATTTTTCTCCCCCTCATACTCTGCCTAAGATTTGAACTTTGAATCTAAGCCTATTGTTCAGCAGAGCCCTGACACCTGCACAAAGTCACCTCATGAAACATAAGGTGGGTCCTTGCTATGTTCCTTGCCCAGCTGCCCCCGGACTACAGTGTCTGGCCACCTGCAGATCAGGAAAGGAAACCAAACTGAACCCTTTCACCTTGAGATAATTTAATGTCTCCTTCCCAGAAGATGATTTTAGCAAGCAGGAAAACACTCTTTGTCTACGTACTGTTCTCAAAAGCATCAAAACCCTTTATGAAAGCATAATTTTTCTTTCTGAAAGCTAATTAACACTGAGAACAGACACTGTAATACTCCAAGGTTTCCTCTGGCTGACAATTTTAAATACTGTTTCCTTCAATCTTCATGGACTTCAAACTGAACACTTGTTTACACTTGCAGTGAAATACCATGATTTAATCTGCATCAAAATGCTTCTTCTGGTTGTCATACCAAAATTTGCAGCTCTTTTACTCTGAACTATGTAATCTATTACAGCCTTTATCTTTGCACTAACCATGTCAGGAGCAATCTGTGGATATCCTAATCTTTCCCTTTCTAACACCATAATCTCCTGATCATTAATCAAAAGAGAAAAAAGAGAGAAAGACTTGCAAATCTGTTCTGTGCTTCCTGTTCCATTTTAGCAGTTGTTAAATCATTTGGTAAACTAATAAGCAGCCAAGCTCTTCTGTTCTATTTGAAGTTTTCTATTAATTGTGCTCCCTCTTAATCTTTCTCTGCTGCTTTACTATGCAACACAAGCTTCTTCACTTCCTAGATTAGATCCATAGCTCTTTATTACTCCTTGGCATAGCTTTCAACATCTTACCTCAGTGCCCCATTTGTGACTGGCATATGATGTTTTATTGAATTTGACCAATGCAATGTGAATGCAAATGATTCATTTTCTAGCACTTCCTAGGATGCATTTTTTGCTTTTGGAGAGGAGAGCAGTTTAGAAGAAGCCTCATTATACCTGATGGGACACTTACATGGATCAACCTTAGCAAACATTGAAGTAAGCCCTGTTCAGACAATGAAGCTACACTATGTGAGATCCAGAGGTCCCTTCCAGCGTACAGCTTTCTGTGACTCATTCCAAACCTACTCCTTTTTTTGGCCCATTCTCATGCCTTAACACAAAATCTTTCTTTTGCTACATGCACAAAGTCTTAATAGGAATATGTGCCCACATACTGCTGAAGGGCTACATTCACAGCACAGCAATTCGTGTTCAAATTTTCCCTGCCTGCAACCTCACCCTCTCCTCTCTTGTTCCACAGAAATGTTTGAAGTACCTGCCATAAATTACTCAGAAGCTCGCTTTCCCTTTCTTGATGCACTTTCACTTTGCACAGAGTACACACAGCTGAAACAGAGGTCTACCTTCCCCCAAGTGAGTGCTCTCCTCGCCACGTTGTGCATCATGTCCTCACCCTCTGGTTTGCTCTTTGTCCTTTTCCAGAATACTCAACTACTTCAATGTAGTATATAATACATTGCAGGTGAAGAGATAGTGCTCCTACCCTTTCTTTGTTTTTAATGAGTTAACTTAACAGTTACAGTTTCATTTGAATGGTGCATGTACACACACTGTGGTCTCTGTTTAAAGGGAAGAAATAAGTCAAGAAGAAAAAATTCATCCCTCCCATGTCTTCCTTCTAGGTTTACAGAGGAAACCAAAAACTTGTTTTCAAGCCCCAGCACACTACAGGCTGATCATTTCTCTTGCATGGCTCTAAGCCAGTGACACAACACTGATAACTGGTTTTAAACCTCACTAATGCATGAAGAATAACGCATGGGTTATTTGTCATGTAAAAATTAGCTATAAAGAATAACCTCAGCATGCTAACAGGAAAAGCTGCCACTAATGCAGAGGCATTTTTCCATCTCTCAGAACATGCCACATAAGAATAGCAATTTCTTCTATCTAGATGCTTCCTCAAGGTCACTTCTGGGGAGAGACAGAAGCCTTGTGTGTTTCTGTCCTGCTTATTGGGTCAAGTACAAACACCCGCACACACGGGGAATGAAGGAGATTCTGCAAGCTTGTGGCTTCCACTGCATCATAAGATTCACAGCTTTCAGCAACTCAAGAGGAGCTCATCAGAAGGCAAGAGTGACTCCTCTCCACCTCTGCCGATCCTGCCCAACACTTATTCCACACCCTTCTGAAGAAGGGCTGTTCTGCACACTGTGTGAGACAACCATCTCCTTCACAGCCTTTGGACACTACTGCCAAAGCTGACAACTGAGTCATGGTGAGAAATACAGCTGTGGCCCAAAAGCTTCATTTAAATACCAGAAACAACAACTAAACAATTTTAGACGGTTTTTTTGGGTTTTGGGGAGGTTTTTTGGGGGTTTTGGTTTTTTTGTTTAGTAGAGTGATTTCTTCAATACAAACAACCAGATGAAGAATTCTAAGAAATGTGTGGGAAGTAAATGAGTGAGCAGGGTGGTATTACCGTGCCCCAAAGTGAGTGCTATCTCTGCACTATGAAAGAAGCTTAAAATGATACCTGTCAACTACGGAACATTTGTTGTTTGAAGAAATAAGAGATTAAATAGCTTCATGAAATGCCAGAAGAGATGAGTAATTATTCAGTGAGGCACCTAGACCAGATTAATTACAGACTGGGAAGAGAAATCTTGATAAGGATGTTTCTGTACGGTGGCAGCACTGAAGGAAAGCCTTCATGTTCTGGCAACCAACAACATAATAATAACAATGATATAAATAAGAAAACCCATCACAATGAGAACAACAAGACAATAAAGCAATCAAACTCCTCCCAAACATCACATGACAGGAAGCATTACTTTGTGAAGAAGGATCTTTATTACTGATTTATCAGTGTCTGTGTTTCTGCTAAGCTGGAACATCTGGCTCATATATTTTAGGGTAATTTTGAGGTACCCTGAAGTATTTTTCAGTAAAATATTATTAATCTTGCCCTTAAAATAGTGCAGCAAAATATATAAATAACTATGCATAGTTTGTTGCAAAAAGCTTAAATACAGAAAACATGAAGGGAAGAACCTTGTGTATCATCAAGGAGATATGAAGAATACAATTCCCTTGAAATTTTAGAAGAAAAGTATTTTTATTCCTCACTCCCTCCATTATCTCCTTTCCATAAGGTGATGCTAAAAGAAGTGATTATTTTTCTTTTCTGTTAGGGGAAATCTGTTGCTCATAGCAATCTCTCTCTCTGAAGGTATAAAGATTATTTGGAGAAAATTACACTAATCTCAATTGCACTGACTGACAATTGCAGTCAGAGAAGCCCTATGTCACCAAGTATTTTATCAAAGAAAATACCATACACTTCAGGAACAGAAGACTATCAGAGTTCTGTTCTCAAAATTAAGCATGCAGTTTCCACAACTTCTTTTAAAAAAAAACCCAAGAGCCTTTTGCTTCTAAGGAAAATAAACACTAAATTCAAGTAGCACTCCCATTTACTGTCAATTTAACTCTTCAGCTACACTGTATCACACAGCATGAATATCTTAAAGGTAATGCAGTTTTAATACCTTTACTTGTAGAGACAGAATTTTTGCTTTGGCTCATCCAAAAATCCTTCCCTATGCTCAGTCTGCAGGCAAAATTCATTTTTTCAGTTCTCCAAATCTAGTTGCAGGTGACTAACAAACAACACATGTTTCACTGTGGTGCTTTCAGAATTGCTTGGATTTGATCCCACATGGATGTTGTGCCCTACCTTAGCAGGATAGTTTAAAACTCTTTAGTTTTAAACTCTCCAGTTTTAAATACTCCCTCCTGGATGAGCACTAGCAGGCCCAGTTCCTGGGATCCCATCCTGCAGTCATATTCCCATGACAGGCTCCTCCTGTGCTTTCAGGATCTGAGGTTGAGCTGGTCACCACCATCAGCCCATGGAAACTACCAAACCCAACTCAGAAGGTCTTCACTTACCTCTGAAAACATACAAGCTCCTCCAGCACTGCTGTTCCTGGAATGAGGAAGGACTTTCAGCAGGGAACCAAACCCAGACATATTGCCTGCAGGAGCAAGGGAAGTTCAGAACCAGCCCCCAAGCAGCTAATGAGGACAACACCCAGCTGATACTCTCCACCACTTGCTGATTGGGCATTTATTGCCTTGCTCTCTTACTCAGACTGGTGTAATTTCCTCAGCCCAGCATTGTGCTGACCATCCTTCCACTTCTCCTTCGGGAGAAAGTCCTTAAAGTCTTACCCTAACAACTGGAGAAAAAAATCCCTCTGAAAGCCCGGTGAAATCCTCCTTTTTAAATGAAAGAGAAAAGTAAGTCATTATCAGAAGAACAAGGTCACCATTCCTCCAGTCACACTGATTCCTTTATCTACATGTTCTGCATGATTTTCTAACCTTCCCACTCCAAGCTTTCATTCATTGGAAGGATAAGAATTTGTGGTTACTCTGTATTTGCAAAATTTTTGGTATACATGGGCTTTGTTCCTATTTTGTCCTTAAGTCCATCATTATAATAATAGCAGTTGAATATTCAGAAATAACACAAAAAATAACTATCAGACAGAAGACTGATTATCAGGAAACAAACAAACCAAAAATAGTTGTTTTAAGGTCTGTGCTGTTTCAAAAGCTTTCATCCCTAGCAGTTGAGCTGTGAAAATTAGCCTTTGCAGTTCAGTTTTAGGTGTGAGAATTGCCAATGTTGCTGAGAGCAGTCTGGCAGATAACAGGATGCAACACACCTGTGTTTGCAGGAACAAGTTAAGTATGCCTAGTTTTCTTCCTTTGGTCTGAGAATTTTTTTTACTGCTTAGAGATCTGTAAAGAAATTCAACTATTACAGTTGAACATTTTCCATCTTTTCTTCTAGTTAAAAGTCTAGCCATTGGTCCACATAAAGATTTTTGCAGAAAATGTTTGACCTCCTTAGATACTGTTACAATTCTCTTAGGGAGAAAAATTGTTGGTGGTTTAAAGCAAAAAACAATAGACTGTAACCACTTTTCCAAACAGTCATCTTTTTATAACGTTAAAAAAGAACATTATTTTTCTAACACTAACCCCCCCCCCCCCCATTTATAGCAATCTTTTCCTTTTCATTTGTTTTTTTCTTCAACGATTTTCTTATTCAAAAGAGTATTTTCTATTTGTTTGCCATTTCACAATCATACTTATGGGACTGCAGCACATTTTGAAGTTCTAATTCCAAGACAATTCACAACAAAGGTCTCCTTGTAGTTTTATGCCCTGTTTTGGCTGCTTTATCTGCCTTTCTGTGCCTGTGCAGGTAGGTGGATTTTTGCCTTCGGCCAGTTCTGCCTAGTGACAGCATGCGGTGGGCTCACAGCTCTGTCAGTAAATTTGACATTGAAAAAGGGACAGTGTCAAAGGTTTTTTCACCAGTCACACTATTATTTTCATTATATTAAAGAAACTTCTTATTTTTAGGAATTATTAGGACAATTTTAAGAAGAAATCAAAGGTCTTCAAAGCTATTGTACTATGCTGTGAGAAGAATCTTCAAGCACAAACTAACAACTTTGGAGAATTGTATAGACAGTTTAATTGCTGGTTATAGGATCTAAATATGTTTGGTACTCTCCAATAGCCACTTTCAGCTGAGCCATCCAACAGGGATTTGCCAGTGCTAATCAGTCAGTATGTTTTTAATATGAAGCTGTGAGTAACTCACTGAACAGCTCCGGATAGCTTAGGCTGTGTCCTGCTTGAGGTGCTACACTCCACACCTTCCTTTTCTCAGCCAAGAATATTTACAAGAATTAACAATGACTAATAACATCATACAACACTTCACACGCAAGCAATGGCTGATTGACTCAGTCAGCAGGAACTGTTTGTCTTTGTTATCCTGTGCAGCTGCCTGGCCACATTGCTCTCCTGAAGTGTTGATGCTGTGTAGGCAGGTGCTAACAAACAGGAATCTATTGCAATTTCCTTTGAGTAAACTGAAAATGATTAAATGAATACAATAGGGATGAGAAATGTTAGTGTTACTGGAACAGCTATATTCGGCAATAAATCTACCCTTGATTACATGTTGTTTGCTAGTGCTCACTGGCTGAAGACAGTGAGTTGTCTCTACTTTGTGTTTCTAGAAAATTTCTGCACTAGTGAGGCTTCTCAATGGTACAACCTAGTTATAGTAAGGTGTCTTCTCAATCAGTTGTAATTCTGATATCAAGGACAGTTCAGAAATCTATCAGACCCAAGAAGTCTGTCTTCTGATCAGAAGTTCTGATGAAAGAGTCTGGCTCATTTAGTCCTATATGATTATTTTTGTGTAAAGAAAATGTCTTTGCAGTCAAAAAACTCTTGCAAGTGCAAATACAGGCTAGGTATGAGCACATACTCCAAAGCCATGCTTCAATTACTACAACCACACTGAGTCTGTGCTGCTTCTGTAGTCAGAATCTCTAGAGAAATATCTTGCTGTTACTGGTATTGCTCTAAACCACTTTGAGAGTGCTTTGTTAAGAGGACAAAAGTTCAAATCTCCCTTTGGGAGACTGTGGCCAAAGCCATCTCCATTTTTATGCTTTTCAGCACTCCATGAGGTAGAATTCAATACGTTGTTTAAAATTCTTTCTAAAGTAACATTTTTTTCCCCCCTGATGATTCTCTGAAGGGTAAAATGTCCTCTAGAAGAAATATCGTCAATGTTCTCTTTGTGGTACTAATCTGGTCCTTTTAAAGTAATTTTATTTATTTTTCTTATAAATTAAATTTATTTGTAGAGACAGAACTCTTCAAAGATATTCCCAGAAGATCACTGGTTAGATTATACCACTACTTCAAACAATAATGAATCTGTTTCTGAAAAACAAATGTTTGTCTCTTCCAAACTGTGCCTTGAGCTCCCTTGAGCTTTACAATTCAGTGAGCATTAATGTTACATAGCACAAATAATGGGACTTTTTCTGAGAAGACAGGATGCAGCTGCTGATGCTTAATTAAAACTTATAAGATTTGTTGTGTTGCTTTGATCTGTTGCCTTTTTTGTTTCTCCACCTTTTGAGCAAAGGTTCTGTCAAAGCCTAAATGTATCCAGTGTGTTCATATCAGTGAATATCATGCACAGGACCTGTCTCTGAAGTTTTGAAAGAAAGGGACAATTCCTTTCAAGGTGAAAATCTTGACATGTTTAACTGTGTTTACATTCTATTTCTAGATCCGAGTTAATGATATACACAGCTTACATATTCAGATGATTTCCAGCAGGTGACAGCGACATAGTTTGTACACTCAAATAAATGTCCCTGGAAGAGTTCAAAAAACATGTGGAGATGGCACTTGAAGACATGGTTTGGTGGTGAACTCAGTTGTGGTGCTAGGTTGATGGTTGGACTTGATAATCTTAGAAGTCTTCTCCAACCTTAATGATTCCATATGTGCCAAAAGCCATAGAACAGTTATGTATACTTAATTTTAATGAACATCACTTATGCAGGAAACCTGTACCACACCATATACAATATGGAGAATCCTACAGAGTACTGATACAAACATTGGGCAAGACAAGAATTAATCAGAGGCAGCATAAGATGCTTCTGGAATGGGTCAGAGTCGATGCTGCTGCATAATTGATAACAAGGACATAATTGTTTTCATATCTGCGCAGAAAGTGGCGCAGCTTCTAACAGGATAAAGACATTGTTTTGAATAATTTGAGGAAAAGAGGCTATGCTGAAGCAAATAAAAACAGAAGAAAAGCAGAGAAACCTGCAGTTCTCCCTCTCCTTTCTATATTTTGCAAAAGATGCAGATGTTATGTGCATTTGAGCATGGGGCAGAACATCTTAGCTGACAAAGACCAAGAGCAGGGTGACATGTATAAACAGGGGCAGTCAGAACTAGCGTTACCTTGTCTTTGTACCTTAATGAAAGCTATTATATAACCATTTAATATTGAAAGATTTATATGGATTATTGCCACTTAATTTAAGTGCCAAATAGATTACTTTTCTCCCTGTCAGATTAAAAATATTTAGGGTCACACACTAAGAAGAGGACTTAGGAGTAACTGAGAAAGCCTAACCATGCATACAGTGGTGTCAGTGATAGGTACTTAAAGCTCTTAGGATATAAGACAAAAGTCACTTTTCATCCCTAGTCATGCCAATGAAGGTAGGCAGCACCCAGGTACTGAGTAAGTGCCACTTGTACTTATTTACAAGTGGATAGCAAGACTTTTGGTGTTAGGGTCTCAGCTCACTATTATGGATTCTTAAAAGGAGTCCTTTTGTTCTCCTGGAAGAAAAAGATGATGTATAAGACCAGAATTTGTGCTGCTTTTGCTGCCATCCAGAAAACAATGCCATGGCATGCTGTAGGGAGGAGCATGACCACTCTGCCTTTGCCACCTGGAAAGCCAATCTGGCTGTTGCTGTGCAAAGAGGGGGTTGGTCATGGGAGGTGATGACTGTCACTAGAGGAGCACATGGAACAAACACAAATGGCTTTCCAGGATTCAGCTGTCCCTGAGCTACTTACAGCCATCTCCTCCCAGGGATGGCAAGATTCAGCATTACCTGTAGTACTGGCAAACCTTGAAACAACAGCTATGAAATCAGGATGGAAATTAATTGCACCCTTTGCTCCATCTAAGCCGCTACAAGCTTCTAGTAGTTGGAAGGTCATTAGCTCTCTTAGCAATAAATAATGCAGAGGACAGAATTTTTAAAGAGGATATAGCGTGCCTTAGAGCTTCTACCATGCTCATTTCTGATTTCTGCCAAAATTGTGTGTCTTCATGGATGAAAGTAGTCAAACACCAGATCTTGAGATCCTGATTTGAGCTGGCATCATTTTATTCGGTATTTTCAGTCTGCAAACAGCACAGATATGTTACAAATTGATGCTTGTGACTGGCAGGTTTCAACAGGAGCAGAGGAACTCATCTACTGATCTCTCCATTTGGATTTATCTCAAACCTGCTCTGGAGTCTGACTCTCCTCTTCTGTGTTACTTGCCATGCAACATAGATTTGATTTAACCTCTATTTCAGATAAACCTCAGAAAGGTTTGAGAAATATAAATTTACCATACCTTTCTATAGGAAGGACTCTGTCCTCTACACTCCTCATTCCTCTCTGCCCTAGCATCCTGCTCAGAAATCAACTCTTCTGACTTAAAAAGGACAGCCCCTACCACTGTGTAATCCGTGCCACAGAAAAAGAGCTGTTTGATTTATACTGAACCATTTTAATTAAAAATTGTAAACATTGTGTTAAAGGACAAGTCCTCATTCTGACACACTTTAACTCCTTGTTTTAAATTCTCTAATTCTCTGCCACATAATTGTCAGCAGATTTCTAACACACCCTTTTTAAATGAAAGGATTTATTTTTAAAATTGTGGCACAAACTTGATGAGGTGGAAGGTGGCTGTGCAGTGAGGACAGCTGAACAGATGTATTATGAAAGGTATTAACATGTATGTAGAAAGATTAATCATTCTGTATGTCAAGCCTAGAGTTAGGATGCTAATTTGCTGGCACAGTAAGCATCTTAGTAAATTAAATAATTAAATTCTTTTCTAGCGCAGAGGAATAGATGTCCACCTGCAAAGTGTCTATACAACAATATATTACTCTGGGCTTTTCACTGGGGAAAGTTTTCAGAGTTCAAGTAACGTCTAATATTTACCCATTAATCTGAGCTGCTATTTCATTTTTCAAAGTTACAGATAAAAAAAATAAAAGCCCTTGGACACCCAGATTTTTTTGAAGCACAGTATGAAAAGATACTTGAGAATGTAAAGGCAAAAAATAGATTCAAGGGGTTGAATTAATCAGGGAAAATCTGTCTTCCTGCTGAATGAGGCAGACGTGCTATCTAGCAAACCATTTAAAAGTATTGCTTAGGGACTGCTTGTGCTATATGAAAGCTGTTCAACTTCCTCTTTCTGCCAAAACAACTTCATTTTGATATTTTCACAGCCATGGTATTTGTTGTTTCAATTTGTTCCTTATTCCGAACCTCCTTCAGAGCAAGGTGGTTACCTACCTGAAGAGACACCTTCACATTTTGAGTTTCACTTTGCTTAGAGTGAACTGGGAAAAAAACATATCAAAAGAAGTGAGCACAAGTGTTTTTGGGGGTTGTATTTAAAAGAACAGGAAGACACAAGCTCCTTGATGAGACAGCTCAACCTTTTACATCAAAATTCAGTCGCGTGTAACAAATCTAAGCGCACGTGCCTGGCCCCTTGGGAAGACTCATGGTGGTGTGTGTTGCTTGTGTAGGGATGGAAATATGTGGGTAGATGTTGGCATTCCTTACTCGGTTTTTCAAGTTTCTGATTGAAGTCAGACAACCAGACAAACAAGATGCAAACCAGAGGAGCACTCTGAAAGATTCAAGATAAGCTTCTAGAAGTCTTGTGGGCCAAACGCACAATCACAGAGGCTATGAATTGTGGTCAAAGAAACAAATCTGCTGCTGATTTCATTGACTGCAGTGAAATGTGAATACAGTGAAATGAAACCTGGGACTTTCTTTTCAAAGAAATATGCTTTTATCTAAGAAATCCCGAGTTTGCTTCTCAGAAAAAATAAAAGCACTGTTTGTGTCATTCTTCCTGGTTAATGATAGCAAGGGCAACATAATTCAAGACTTTACTAAATGTATTCCAATTTTAGCCCTCTTTAGGAGGCTCTTTATCAGATAGAGAGTCAGTCATTGCACAAAAGTGCAAAAAAGACAAATGCTGGGTAGAAGAATACTCAATGCTATTGATAAATTATTCATAATTGCATTTATTACCTTTCAATTAATAAGATTCACTTACCACTATTCTTAAGAATGTACGCTCTGTAGTGCTTCCTCATAATGAGGAAGGATGAGTTCTGCTTGTCTTGTGACTTTTGGACCTGGAATTACAGATGATGATGAAACCACAAGGTATGCAATAAAAGGCTAAGAGCGGGCATCAGTAAACAGCATTGCCCCATACCAAAAATAAGCAGCTGAACCAGAACTTTTACAGACCAGAGCCTCAAGATTTCAGGGCTGTGTATTCAGATGGCCAATGCTGCAGTTAGGATTTAAGTTTTCCTGACTATCTAAGATGAAAGATGAGACCATGTTTTCTAACTGCACTCATCTGCTGATACTAACTGAGCATACCTTCAAATGATTTTAGCATTCCATGCGGTGAGGTTTTTTGAAAACTTGCCTTCTATATTGGTGCTGAAGTGGCAGCTGATGGCAGGTGTGTGTACATTAATATTTGGATCCTACCAGGACAACTTTTGCAGTAAATCTCCAATCCGTGCCCATTTCTTATGCTGTGTCTCACCTAGTGAATCTCTCTCGGTGTGCAAACCTGGCTCTTTCCAGAGCCATGCTGAGCTGAAAGATGGGACCAGGGGCTGGTCTGAGTTACCTCTTCCATCTCCATGAATAAATGCAGTGTGGGTGTTGCACCCCCAGCACCAACTGTTTTGTTCTGCAGATCAGCTCCTATTGCACTGTCCTACTTGCTAATACATAGACATCTTTAGAAAAATTGCCTCTGTACTCCTGGAAACTATTTTAGCTGCACAGCCACTGTGCAGATGGAGGAAGGGGGGCAGAAACACAACTCGGAATTGTTTCATCACTGAGGAAACTGAGAATAATATGGCTAAAGGTTTCTCCTCCAGGAGATACAAGCCCATGCTTATCTAGTCTTGCTGCTTTCAGCGTGACCCCAGTTTCAGTGCTTGCTGCTGCACCATGCCATGAGATGGCACTGAGATGGGGCTGAGGCTCAGAGGGCAGTTCTACATGTTGATGCTCCTCTCTGTCCTGCACTGCCCTTACTTCTGTGGATCATGGAGGGCACAATAACTTCCCCAGCTGTGAGATAGCCAGAAAAACAACTCCTTTTGTTTCCAGTGCCTCCTGAAGTTAACAAAGTAGCAATAATCACAGGGGGTCTATTCTAGCTAAAAGAATGCTGGAGAATGTAGCATTCAAAGGGAAAGGTAGAACTTTCCAGTGGAGAAGGCAGGGGGGAATCAAGCAGAATGTAAAATGCACAGAGAAATTAATTCAGCTTTCTGCATGCAGTATACATTGATAGCAATTGCTACTTGTACATTTAGCTCAGGGCAATATATCACAAAATTCATTTCTCTGACCTTGTGCACATTTCTTTCTCATGAACTAGGTCTTTATGTTTGATTCATAAAAGCACAAGGAAACTGCAGAATATTCAACTGTATAAAAGCAATATGTAGGACAGACTTTGCTGTCAGATGAATGATGAAACATTTGCACGAAGGTGAATAAATTAGTTTTGTGCAAAACAGTGGTCTAATAGCTTGAGAAAAGTATGTGGGAACTAGGAAGTCTCTTATTCTGTGGCTATCACCATGCTATTTGGGTGCTTTCTGTAGTTAACAGGACAATTGTAGGGCTGGTAGTTGTTCTGATACTTATTCCTATGGAATCTGTGAAGTCTATAGGGAATGCATCTGCATATGCACAAAGGAATTATGAATTCTGCATGTTAGGGGTAAAACCACAGCAGAACCGATGTTTTACTCCAAGCATCAACATTTAATCTTAATGCCTTCCTTCCTGGGGAAATAATTATGAATCTAATTCAAAGCCAGAGGAAAACAGTGCTATTTGTCCAAATGTATTAACTTTTGGCTAGATTGTGTGGCTGTAACCTCCTGATTTTGGGATTTAAAGCATTTGACAGCTGGGGCAAGTGAGTTCTTAAAGCACTACCAGGTCAGAACAAACTGGGACAAGTTTTAACACATCCTGTCATATATGGGATGGGTCTGTATCCACTCTTAGTCCTTTCCCTTTTTTATTTATTATCATTTATTTATGCATTGCCAAAGCAACCTTGTGCATCAATGATTATATAGATAGCCTAGATACCTGCATCATACACTGTAGGTTTTTGAGCCACTGCATGTAGGAAGATGGTTAAGGGCTTTGGAAAGTCCACCCAGAACACTGTCTCTACTCCTTGGCTTTGTTCTTTTTAAATTGAAATCAGAAAACCTATTAAAACTTGAAACGAGTACAACTTTTAAATGAAAAGAGCTGCTAAACAGTCAAGTAAGGCTCAAATAAATTTTGGCATTTTAATGCACAATGAATTCGCAAACGTATCATCCAGATAGGTATCTGTATCTTAATTTTTGTCATCACAGACATCTAAATCATTCAAATCCTCATTAAGGTACTTAATGTATTAAACCAACATATAGAAGAAGATTAAAAAAACCCCAAACAACAAACCCAGCCATCGAGTCACAGATCAAAGGGAGAAAGCTGAAGAAAATTTACTCAAAGACAAAAGACTTATATATCCTTTTGCTGCTTTTGATCATTTTAAAGAAGTACGTTAAAGAATTTCCCTCCTTTTTCCTAATTTTATTCAAATTAGCTATAAGAAAGATGGCGAGTAGAATTGCCAGTTTCAAGTATGATGATGTAGGTTAACACCTGATTTTAATTAAGTATCAAAGTTAAAAAAGCAGCTGCAAAAACACTGTCAGATTTAAAGATTCAAGGAAAGAAAATGAAATCTCCAAAGACACACATGAAAAAAATGAGCATATCATCTACACTATCTTGTTTTAAAGAATATTAAAGATTAAACACTGTCTTCTAAGAAAGCCTACAAAATTACTAAGAATTCATAACAAGCAAATGACACTTTTAGAAGAGAGAGAGGAAGGAATTCTTTTGGGCTCAGAAGTGCACCAACTCTACTAAAAATTCATGCAAAGAGCTAACTCAGAACCATTTGTTCAGCTGAGGTCTTGGAGCAGTGAGAGTGCTTTGCTGACACATTTCCCACTGATACACACAGTGCCAGATGCAAGACAGGTTAGGCTTGGCAGCAATAATTCAACCTGTCAGCCCCAGGGCAGGGAGTGCTGGTGGCTTTAGTGTCCATCCAGAATGTGTGCCTTGTTTGAGTTGGAAGGGACCTCAAAGATCATCCAGTTACAACTTTCTGCCATAGGCAAGGACACCTTCCACTAGACCAGGTTGCTCAAAGCCACATCCAACCTGGCCTTGAACATTTTCAGGGATGGGAGCACTCATCACTCCTCTGGACAAGCTGTTCCACTGCCTTCAGAATTTCTTCATTATACACAATCTAGATCTACCTTTTTTTCAGTTTGCTGAATTTGGCTTCTCCTTTGTATCTAGAAATACAGCAATTGCAGAAAAGACACATATGTAACCTCACACATGGAGAATATATAGATCACTTTAGAAAGTGCAGGATATAGCTTAAGGAAGTCTGAAGCTACCTGAAGTCATGTCAAGAGATGTGGCTGAACTGCTGGAACTCGGCTGCCACCTGCACCCAGCCGGGAAGTCTCCATCCAGCTTAGATATCTATGTGTGTTATACTTTGCACAGCCTGGTTCTTACAATGTCAGTTTTCCCTCACCCTGCCAGGTCACGTGAAAGGAGTTGTCTGGGAACTTTCTTTCTACTCTTACTTGACCTTGTTTTTTTCTTTTATCTTAACCAGAGATTTCAATGGGAAAGGCTTTATGGCAAAGGTGGTATTACACAGCAGAACTTGGAGGGAGAATAGAGCACTCAAAAAAAGTGGTTGAGGATTGAATTGTGAAAGGTTTCCGTTTACTGGCAGAGGGGGAAGTTTGCCCTGTAGCTTCACAGAAACTAGAAAATTCAGATGATCCAGAAATAAGCAGCAGACAAAAAATTTTAAAAGAATCAGTTCCAACACCCATGGGGAAATGACCTCTTCTGTACTTCACAGAGTCTCCATGTTAAACAGATGAAATGCAGTGCAGAGTTTCTAAAGTGTGTGCTTTCATTCTTTTCTTTATTTTCTCTATTTTTTTCTAAAGAGACTTCTTCAAATAGCTTGTTTTCAATATATTCTTAAAAGGGCACCGCTGTGTGTTTGTCTGCGAAGGTGGAGGGTGTGTTTTGTGAGAGCCACACGACAATGGCACCAGTCATGCACAATTCAGCTCCTCAAGAGAAGTTTGCTGCAGCCTTTAATGGGGCTGCTTTTCAGATATGTTCTGGGAAGCACACACCGCTATCTGGTAGCAAAGAAGGAACAGAGGTACAATAATTACGTGGAGGAAAACCATAATGCTCAAGAAAACTGTGCATTTTTATTTCTTGTTTTAAATGCATTTGAAGCATTTTCAGCATAAGATAGACTAAGATAAGCAGGCAATTCCCATGCTTTCCCTTTGTGCCTTACTCAAAATGAAGTTTCCTTTGCTTCTGTCAAGGCAAACTCCATTTGGCATACTGGTGCTTACTTTTATTGCTTTGAACTGGTTTAGGTCACTAGTAATGACACGTGTTTCAAGCCCTACAAATGTCTAGTTATCTTTACTTCATTATTTGTTTTCATTTATTTATTCATTTTCCTTTGGAAGCATGGCTTCTTAAGGAGCTTAATGTCTTTGCACTTCTCCATGAGCTACATGGATAGAAATCCAATGCAAAACCACTACAGTGGCTGTCCAATTTTATTCATGTAATTTACAGACAACTTTTCATTTACTCTACATCTGTTGCTAATGATTCATAGATTTGAACAGTATTAGTAACTTTCTGACACCTCATGTTCAACTTCTCTCTTCCAACTTGTCTTAAGACTTGTCATAGAACATGATGATGTTCCAAGCAAAGGACATTTTGTGCTTTATCAGATTTTATCAACTGACTTTTTGTACAACAATGGAAAAACACCATGACATGTCTTCCTTGTGAAGACTATTGTGATGACATATTGAAGACCTTCTCCCCTTTACTGATGCTAAAGAACAAAAGCCTTAATTATTCCCTCATTAGTTAACAAGACAGAGTAGAATTCATCCTACCATGCTTTCATTTTATTCCGAGCTCTAAAGGTTCTGCTGGCATTTCCAAAGCATAATTGGATTATTTCCTGAAGTCTTTTTATTTGTGATTTCTACATCTGACAAACATACTGTTCCTTGTGCTAATGGTACGTTATGCAACACCCTAATTTCTAGTATGTTTGAGGACTTCAGGATGGTGTGGGCTTTACCATCAGACACAGAAGTAACAATTTTTGTTAAAGAATAAAGCAAATAAGTCATTGTTCCCATTCTTTTGCCCCAAGCTCACTCTCACCTCCTAACAGTTAGTCACACAGGTTTCTGCTTTTGAATGAGAGCCAGAGCTGGTAATGAGCCACATGCATCAACTGTATTTACATTTTTCTTTCAGAGCATTTGGTGGCTTACATAAAAATACAAAACATAAGCTTCATGTGGAAAAAAAATTCTCAATGAGATTTTCCCATTTTCTCATTCATAAATTAACAATTTCCTAATTCAGTTAATTATTTAGTCAAGTAGTCAATAATTCAATCAAGTACAACAGATCACGATTGTTCTGCCAAAGGTGTATGAGCACTTCCAGAAGGTGGAAGGGAGAGGGACAAAATTGCTTCCAGAGAAGTTTGTCAATCTTGAAGATCAATAATCACCAAAGAAAAAGAAGAGCTGAAGCTGAATGAAATTCCAGGAAAAGGGTTTAATACAAAAGACTATGTGTTTTGACAGCACATTTACTGAGTGTAAATGTGCAAGTGAGTTGAGCCCCCAACAACCTGGATTAGGGGCAGACTGGCAGTAGCACAGCATTGTAACCCAGATCTGATCTTTGCACAAGTATACAGAATGCAGATCTTTAATTTCTGCCACTTGTGTCTCAAAAAGCTTCTGTATCCATGTTGGCTGTTTTAGAAATAGTATTTTTTCTTTAGTTATATCTTAACTTGGCTTGAATGAGGAGTGATTCAGCTGGCTGTGGCATTCCATATGTCTGGGCGCAAAGAACTGTATTCAGATCTCTAGGCCACCCCATATAGTTCATCACGAATTAAAACACTTGCAGCTGATGTGAGAACCAATTCTAAGCACCAAACTGTCTTCCAGTGTACAGCATTAGGCAGGAAAGCCCTCAGGCATACAGAAAAGAAGTGGGAAATATAAAAAAAGTTCTAAGTGTTCTGCAACAGCATTTTTACTGGGGGGCTGACTTTTATGGGCCATCACCTGATGACAGCAGAGGATTAGTTTAATGAAATATTATATGTTTTAGAATTTTTCCACAGAAAAATAATATATTTTCACATCCTCATTTGGCAATATGTACAAACCATAAGAAATAAGCTATGATGCAGTGGAAAGTTCATGTTAGGGGATATTTTAGAGTTGTCAAATACTTTATATCTTTCCTCACCTTTTCTCACTTTTGAAAAAAGGGGATCTGCTTGCTGACATGGTAAAGTTGTAAAAAAAGTCTGAAAATCTCATGGAACTTGTTCTGATTTTTGCAAGACTACAAGGGCATCCACAATGGCTATGTGATGTTCAGTGTCCTTAGCTACCTTCTGCCAACAAGTGTAAAGGGGCTTTTTCTGTTAATTAAAGTCTCTGGAGCAGCCAAGCCACATGAACCATGAAGCTTAACCTGTCCTAATCGGAGTAACATAGGGGTACCTCTCCTATATCGAAGTTTAACCATTTTTTTTTAATTACTACTGTATCTGCAGATTGAATATCACAGATATTTCCTACACTTGTTCCTCCAGGATGGAAATGTAATGGCAGAGCAAAGGATGGACGAGACAAAAACAGACTTGAAAATTAATTTCCTTCTGCACCACTCCAAGGGACAATGAGCTAACAAGATGATTGTTTTAAAAGTACTGGTTGAACCTTGAATGAACTTGTTAGTTAAATGTTCTGCTTGGAAATTTTAGCAGAGAAAATATTGGAAAATAATGTGTTTGACTAATCATTATTATTTACAATGGAACATGAAAAATTGAGTCTAAAGTGTTCAAACATAAAATTTGTTACAACCTTCATCGTGTTAGAAATAAATTAGCTGTGAAAGGTTCTGTAGTTTGTTTCTTTTTTAACTTCTACTTCCAATTTTATTTTTGCATGGACCTGTTCTTGCATTCAGCTGCCCTCAGTCCTTTTACTGACATGCTTTGGCAGTCACCAACACCCTTGCTCTCGAGCCATGCTTCCTTTTTCCCTTCTAATGAATTGTAACATTTTCTTGCATATGGGGTGTCTAAATGATGTGCAACATGTGTGTATGTTCACTGCTCTTATTGTTCCAGTATCATTTCTTCTAAAAATTCATCAAAGATCCATTAAGAAGCTCTTGGGTTTGGTGATTAAGCCATCCAGGGATAAAGGTAAACACTGATGTTTAATTTATTGCCACTATTATAAATTCTTATGGAATGTGAAAGAACTATATTACTCCACTGAGTTTTACACATGCACATAATATTTAAGAGAAACTGCCTACAAACCAATTACATTATCTTTATAGCCCAAATTTAGGCCATATTCCTGTAAGATATACAAGGGCTCAAGATTTTAATGTGATTTATGTAGCACTTGGTTAAAATATTTCACTACCACTTCTTTTATAAAAAAGGTATGCTGGTAAGCGTGTGCATTAGCAGGAAAGGCTTATAAAATTGACTTTTAAAAAGTATAATCACCAGATATTGTTTTTTCCCTAATGTTTACTACTTATTTTTTCCAAGATTTGGATACACATCATGAAGCTTTTCTACACAAACTGCAATTAGATTCTTTTAAAATACCTGGTTCATTATTTTTTTTTTAAAGATACTTTCAACTGCAAGCTCACCTGTGGTTAGAGCTGTCAGAAAAATAAACTAGTCAAGTAATCCAAGAAAGACTTAGGATAAAATCTCAAGAACTGGTAACATTGCTATCTCAACAATGTATGCATTCAAAATCCAAGAGATAAATAAACATTTGAATAGGATTTTAAAGAAGTCCCTATGGAAATACATAATTCAGTAAGGATGACTAAAGCTGGCCATGTTTCATCAACAGATTTAAAACTGCCGGCCCATCTTCCACCCCCAGACAAAAGAGTATGTGGAACCAAAACCAGGTAAACGTGGCAAACTCAACTAACATGTGAGAGTCAGAAGCTCAGGGTCTTTCTGAGAGGGAGGCTTCAAAGAGACTGTTGTACTTAGTAGGTGTCAACAGAACTATATCCCATCAATTCCATATAATTCCCTTTGGAGGCTATTTACACTTTCAACCTTTGGTGATAATGAGGGTATTAGAACATCTCTAACTCATTCTGATGGGAGAAATAGGAATAATAGCCCCTATTCACCTTCGGCCTAGTTTTAATGATATTATATACTTTCAGTATACATTATTCTAGCTGCCTCTTTTTCAGGCTGGATTGTCCTCTTGTACTTCTATTTCTGCTTTTGGCTCTCTGATTTAGTCTCTTCTTCTGTGGAAGCTGTTCCATACTTCTACAATTTTTTAAGACTAAGGGACTAAAGAATCTTAGAGGTTGGAAGATCATCAAGCTAGCGTTAAAGAACATTTAGTCCCAGCCATCACTGCCGTGGGCAGGGACACTTTCCACTAGATGAGGTTGCTAAATGCCTCATCCAGTCTGGCCTTGAACACTGCCAGGGTTGGGGCATCCACTACCTCCTATTCCGGCATCCTACCATCCTCACAGTAAAGGATTTCTTAATATCTAGCCTAAATTTCCCCTCTTTCAGTTTGTGCCCGTTATGCCTTGTCCTATCACTACATTTCCTGATGAAGAATCCCCTCCCGCTTCCCTCCAGGCCCCTTTCAGACACTGGAAGGCTGCTGTGAGGTCTCCACATGACCTTCTCTTCTCCAGGCTGTACAGCCCCAACTTTCCCAGATTTTATAGGGGAGATGCTCCTACAAAGGTTTTCTTATTAACCTCGTGGCCATCCTCTGGGCTTGCTTCAATGTTCCATGTCCGTCTTACTTTATGGGCACCAGAACATGAGGCTGCTCCTACCTACCCAATAGAGGGCTTGATCCAAACCATCTCCCTAGAATCTCGTAAGTGTTGCACACATGTGCACAATATTTCTGTTTAATTTCTTTCTTTTAATTTCTTCAAACATTTAGTTTAACTCTTCTACCACTGATGATATTTCTGGAGAGCAGACACTAAGATCCCAGTGACTCCAGGATCTTTCCCCGCCAGGTAAGGGTTAACACAGAGCCGATTACTGCATCTGTTTCTTTTAACTCAGGTGCACTTATTTGCATTTATCAATATTGAAACCTACCTACTGTCCTATGGCATCAGGAGAGCCTATTGCAGTTCCTCAGGCAGCTCTGTTCTGGCTGTCTTGATGATACCTGTGTCAATTGCAGGCAGTGGCACCCTGTGATCACCTGCTCTCACTGCCCACTGTGCCCAGTGGGGCCAACCCTGAGCCACCTCTCAGAAATCTCCCTCCTCATCCTGCTCTCCTCTGCCAGAAGGCACTGCTCAGATCCTGCTCCCTGCCTTTTTAAAGACGTGCTCTTCCCTAAATCCTGATCAAATTTGGAATGGGACTGAAAAACACCGCAATAGAAATATCTTCTTGTCCACTAGGGGGGAGTACCTCCATATTTAGGATTTGATGAGTGACCCTACGGATCAAGGAAAACAACGTTCTGTGTTTCTAAATTGCAAGACAACGCTTGTTTTGAACTTTAATATATTAATTTAATGCAGAATCGAAAGTCTACTTTTAGTGAAGACATTGACACATTAGTTACTAAATAACCTTTTCAATTGAATTGTGTTAGGCTTGCTTTAATGCAGACTTCTGTTCAGTAAAAGCTATCTTATGACTTAATAGTCTCCCAGGAAATTACTGCAGAAGAACAATTAAAGAAAATGAACACATTGTATTTCTAGCAAAATCTGTGTAGTATTCAACTCTCACAAAATAGAAATACCATTAACCTTTAATGAAACGACATTAAATTACATTCAAATAGTTGTCACTGTAAAACTGAGTCATAAAGAGAAGTCACCTGAACGATGTTCTGTTTAGCTCTGCAGTGACATATGTAAACCATCCTTTTTTCAATCTTCTGCTATTTATATGGCACCATCAAAGAAACACTGGTTGAGGCAGAGGTGCAGATCTACTGAAACGTTTAAGCTTATGAGTTGTTTCATAAGAAGAGAACATGCTAGACACTCAATCTGCCACCACCTTAATGGTTATTTCCCACAAAGTTTAGAAATTAATGTAGGAGAGGACTAGGTTTTATACAGATACAGTAGGACCACTTTACATTCTGATTTTATTCTTTTCTTACTCAGCTCTAATAGAGACCCTACCATTTTTAGAACATTTTAGAAGGGTATCCATGAAAGCAGTACTGCTTTCAAAGTCTTCAAAGACTGACCACTAAAATTCTCCAACCGACTTAGCAGCTTATAAGATTTCCAATATTAAACCCTTGTGCAGTATTCTACTGAAATTGAATGAGGTTTGAGCTCCTACTTCACTGTAACTCTTTTCTATCACTGTTCTGAACTTTCATGAACAAATAATAGTCTAAGAGAAATTTAGTGGGAAACCAAGTGTAACATTGATGTAAAATCACTGCCTGTATTTAGGCAAAAGTGAAGATATCTGACCCAAATTCCTTAACATTGTCATTTAAATGCCTCCTGAGTGAAGGGATCCTCTTTTCATTTTCCCATAAAATTACTGTTCTAATATAAACGGGAAAAAAAAACAAAACAAAACAAAACAAAACAAAACAAAACAAACCCAACCCGAAACCAGAAACAGCTGACAAGTTGCCAGGACAGTGGCTTTTGTTCTCGTCTGCCAGAGTTCTGCAGTCAGTTTCACACAGAATCAGCCCACCAAAATTCTCTTCAGTACTCAGGATTTCACTTGAATCCTTCATTCTCTTCAGCAAATCTTCCTATTATTTGCTCCTATCAGTTAAAACATTTCAATATATTGCCAGGAAAGGACAACTTCTGTTATCTTGAATCATTTGTGATTTAAGGATAATGCTACATGGAAGTTACGAGTCAAAAATAACAACAACAATAATGAAGGCTACAAGACTATCCTAGAAATTCTCACTTCAGGTTTCCAGTGGAGAAAGCAGGGCTGCATTATCTTTTCCTTCCCTTGTGATTGCCTCCTGCCCTAGGAGGAATCGAGGAGAGATGCAGCTGCAGACAGTGCTACATCCTTGTCCCATGTAAGCCAGAGCCTCCTTGGTGCTCCCCAAGCCGCCCTAGGAGCTGTTCTGGTCAGGGCAGCAGCGGGAAGGACTCTCCCTGCCCAAACACACCCAGCCAAGGGGATACCTCCTTCCTACAAACACAGCCCCCCTCCACAGACATTCTGGAGGAAGGGTGGGTGGCAGGGGCCGTGCAATCTGACCCCCTCCCTTGTCGGGGAGATCGGGATCCGCTGTGCGCAAGTGGGAATCGCGGGCCCTTGGCCGGTGCATTCAGAACAGACCACAAAAAGATAAACCTGCAGCATCAAGGTTTTTACAGATCAATTCCTTGAACGACATGGTAGAAATGGTTCTTAAAAAGCAACACATTGTGCTTGTGGGTTTTTGGGGTTTTTTTTTAAGCTTAACACAAAGTGACAGTTGACTAAACAGTTTTACATAAAATTTCCATTTCCATTTGAAAAGCTTACATTTGCAATAAACATCCCTTGCTGGCTCTGTTCCCAAACTCAGGCTTTGCTCTAGAAAAGCCCCCAAACACTGAAATAAACATTATTTCTAAACTGACTCCGCCACCTCACTTTCTCCTTCACAGCTCCATCTCTTAGATAACATTAAGAGCTTCAACTTTACAAGGTGTTTTCCACTTCACACCAACATACTGTGAAACAAATCACTCGTCTGCAGAGTGAACTCTGCTTCATGAGGTTTTTGCTTCTGAGCACAAACTGAAAAAAAAGATGCTCACTTACCACAGAAGAGTCGCTGCTGAGTTTTGAGCAGCAGAACTGTGAATGAGTGGTGCACAGAAGAGAACATTTAAATGACATAGCTTTCCACTGAAAAATGGAGAATTTTGACCCAGCTTACTGATGTCTAAAACCTATAATTAACAGTGACTAGGCAGCGTAAGGCTAATGGATTGCCTATGTAGCCAGCCTATCATTTTATTTAAAATGGAAGCAAAACGCTCTCTCTGCAATCAGCAGGTTGTGGCAGCAGAGCAGAAATGAACACAGAGAATAGGTGGGTGTTCTTTCGCTGGGTATCAAAACCTTGTTGAAGGAAACACATTTCTTTTGTAAGACTACAATGGAGATGTGAAGAGAACAAGGAAGGATTTCAAAAACAGAGTGCACAAGCGAAGTTTCACACTGAATAGGTCAGAAAGGGGTCCCTGCTGTCTGAAGGCACACAGAGCTGTGCCTGGCTTTTTTTTTCTTTTTTTTTTCTTTTTTCCTGCATGCTGCTTTCAGACACATGCACAGGCTACCTGCTGGAGAGTAGGGTGGCTGATGTGTTAGACTGCTCAGGGCTGGCTCACCCCCTAAGCCTCAGCTGCCTCTGACAAGCATCGTCCTAAAGAGCAACTGAAAAGTAAAATTTCCAGGGGTCGCCACTAATTTGGTGCACTTCAAGGGCTTTTGTGCCTGCATCTGGAAAACCTAAGTGACAAAGGGATGTGTCTGAGAATTTGGTTCACTATTTTCCAGGGGAGATTTCCCATTCCTGCATAGTTTGGAACAGCATGATATCAAACAAATCTGACTTCTCTTTTTCATTTTAGTAATGTCATGCTTCACAACCTTTCTAAATCCTGGTTTCTGCACCTACTGTAGCTATAATAAAACCATACCTATAGCAATATTATTAGCAATCTATTCCACATAGATATTTATTCATCAAGACAAATATTTTTTAAAAAATCACTAAATATAAAGAGTTAAGATCGACTGCTAGACAGATTTTTTTAAAGGTCCATTATTGGTAAACCTGTTCCTTGACCTTTGAAAAAACAAAAGGAAGCATATTCAGTTTATCTCAGGTGACTGGACTTATACAGAATGAACATTTGCTGCCACTGCAGTAATTCAGGTTACAACATTTTTTTCATTATAACTCTATTTCCGAGTTATTTTTCAGGCATTCATAACTTCCTGAAATATTAATAAGTGCTGAGATTTATTATGCACCTAGGGCTCATTCTTGTGATGTATGTAGCTCTGTGGCCCTAAGCTGCCACTAGAACTTGTATTCACATGCTCTTCTAGAATGAAATCAAAACAGCAGAAAGCAAGGCTGGAAGGCACCTTGAGGGTTCACTGAACGTCCCCTGATGTTCCCACCCCATAGACGGACAACCATATATTTTTCTAATTTATTCTTAGCAACCTCCAGTGACAGAGGAGGGTGCCTACAATCCCCCTCTCAAAGCTCTCTGAGCTCATTACTGGGACTTCTACTGGAGCTGAACCTTCCACTGCCAACCTCTTTGGGGATTTTTTACAGTCTTATGTATCTTGGATGGAGAGAATAGCTAATTGATGCTTGAACAGGACTTAACAGTAGCCTTTGAATACCTACAGGGGACTTACAGAGAAGACAGAGACAGGACCTTTACTGAGGTGATTGGCAGGAGGCAATGGTCATAAATTAAAGAGAAACAGGGACAGGAGAGCTTCTGGATGTACAGAAGGACAGTATTTTTACAATGAGGATCATTATGGATTGGGTGAGACTCTCCCTCCTTGAAGTCATTCGAGATCTGACTGTTTAAAATCCTGAGCAACTTAGTCTGACTTCATTGCCCCTGCTTTGAGGGAGAGGTTGGATTAGAAACTTCTTGAGGGCCCTCTTAACCCAAATTATTCTGTAACTAATTCTATTTCTCGTAACAGAAGACCCTTGCAATTAAACCTCTTATACCTAGTTTATAAATGTATTCAGCCTCCCTCCAGAAGGTGTGTTTTCCATGAACCTGGCTGTTATTTCTCCCCTCTGGTTTGTCTCTGCATTGTCCCATCTCTCCTTGAGGCCACTGAGCCTCTGGTTTTATATGGTGAGAACACTTCTCCAGACTGAGGCCAGAGATATCAGTGGCAGCACAGAGATTCTCAATTGCTTCATAAAAGCTGAATCATCATTTGAGATGGTTACACGAAAGACAACACAGCATGGGACAGTACGTACACAACAGTATTTTGAAGCATGTATTCTCTGTACAAAATCAGTTTGGAACACATCCTCAACCATGCAAGGCTTCAAATGGGAAGACTAGTGTTACGCTGAAATTCAGCTCTGCATCCATTTCCTTCTCCAAACAGTGAGATAGATAATTTTTCTCCCTTGGAGTTTTTGTGCTTTTTTCCAGAGTTGTTTTGAATACACCATTTTCCTCCAGAAACCTTCAGATAGGCACCAAATGTTAATGTTAATGTTGAGCCCAAAGATGAATGAACTCAGAATATGACTCCAGAACAGAAGTTCATTTGCAGCTTTAAATAATGGGTAGTGCTTTGACAGCAGTATTTTTTATTTTTATTTTTTGCAAACAATTGCATGCTGATAGAATTAAAAAATGCCTTGTAATAAGTTCTCTTCAAGAAAATATGGAGCAAACTTTGTCTTGGTTGTTTATGTGAAACAAAGAAGCCAAGCTATCAATTTTCTTCCTGACTTTTTTCCTCTGAAGACTCAAGAAATCCATAAAACTACATTTCAACAATAATGATCAGAATACATACAGTATTTACCAGGAACCATCTAAAATTATTTCTGCAGTCTGCATCATGCTTTTCTTCCCATAGTCCCACACAGCCTCAAAGCCCAAAGCAATTCCTTGCAGTCCCTATTTTTTTCTGTTTCCCTGTGCTCTCCCCAGATGTACCCAACTTTGTCACAGTCTGCAAGGATGTTCTTTTATGCAGAGAGTTTTCCCCAGGGTCTATTTTTGATGCCCTTGGTGATTTTAGGACATTTAAATGTTTCTGCAGCACCATACCCCACTTGCTCCCAGTCTGGAACAGTAGCTGCTGACCTGGGCAGAACGGTAGTGAATTTAAATAGACAGGCTAATGTAATTTCTACTATTTTTCTTGAGCCTATTCCTTCCCCCTTTCAAGGAACTAGTAGAGTCAAAAGAACAGCCAGATAACATGAAGTTTGCTGGTTAATTCTTTCCTTTCAAATTATGTAAAGCATCATCTTTACGAAGGCCCATATAATACCAGATCGAAAAATGGCTATTTACAAGTAGTGGCCCTTTGAGAATCTTTACCTTGGCACCCACCCTTTTGATTGCCTATACATAGTTATATTTCATTTATCAATTTTTTCTTATGGTTTTTGAGAGGTGATAAACTGGCAAAATGCATATTTAATCTGTAGTTGCTACAAGTAAAACTGCCTCTGAAGCACTGGACATTTATTTTTACAGCTGGTTCTGAATTCAAATACACTGGTTATAAATAATTTCTGAATGTCATGTAATATTTATGCTGGAAATCTGAAACTCCATGTCATATTTGGAGAAATGAAACACAGGGAGAAAGAGGCTACATTTTCACTGCACCAGTGCAGGCTGTAGCATCTGACATGGTACTGACAGTCCCCCTACAAGAACCTGAGTGCAGCAGTTGTTGTCCTGCCACTGCTGAGGAATCTGAAATTCCCCTCTTGACCTGCATAAGGAATGGGCTGTAATATCTTCTCAGCCATCCCCCTCCTCCCTGCCCTTTACAAGGCTGCTTTATGTAAAATATAAAGTGTATTTTTTGGATCTATCCCGGTGTTTGCATCCACTTGACAGAGCGCAGAACATCAGCTGACTTTGACGTGTTGCTTTTCTGCCTGACTGATTGTTTTTTTGGAGGGAATGGTCAGGTATGTATTTATTACAGCTACAACCATGCTCTTGTTACTCCTAAGTGCATTAAATTTAACTGCTGCAGGAAAAGAAAAGCCCATTACAGTCAAGGGTAGAGTGTGTGTGGGGGGGTAAATATCCCAAAGATGATGAGAAAGCACAACCCAAGAAAGAAGCAGGATCATTTATTCTAAAGAGAAGACTGAGGTCTTTTCAGAGTCTCCAGTCTTCAGACATCCTAACACTCTTCAAAATGGAATGGAGTGGACTATTGTCCTTAGTTGTACCAGGGAGGACAAGAAATTATTCACTTGTAGTGAATGAATGAAGAGCTAGTTGAACTTTCAAAAGACTTCTTCATACTAAGAATACTAAAGAACTGGAATAAGTGACTTTGAAATGATCTCCATCACAGGAAGTCTTTAAGAGAGAGTCAGAAATGTTGTGGGAGAGCAGCAGTCTCTGTAACTTGCCAAACTCTTTTTCAGCTTTATTTTCCTCCAGTCTTGTGAGTAAGCAGCTGATGCGGGAGGAAATAGATGCTTGTGTGGCATACCACAAACAGCAGGTGATCCAAGCACCAACTGGTTTGCAGTTTCATGCACCTCAGGTTTATCCAGACAGCTAGAACATCCCACGGCACTTAAAACACAAGCAGCAGGCTATGTTAAATTAAGCAAGGATTTCAGGTGCTCTTATTGCAGTACTCTCAAATGCAGCTTAAATGTCAAAATTAGACTCCAGTGAACGGAATGTTATACAATAACCATTGCTCATAATGCAGAAGCACAAAGCTCCTCACATCATTAAAACTTGCAGTCAGGTCATTTTAGAGAAGACTGTGGCCAGAAACCCTAAATGTGTTTATAGAGAGAAAAGAGTATGGCAGTGAAAATGGCTATTTTGATTCAACACTATAAAACTGCCCCAGATGAACACTTAGGAGCAAATAATATTGCTTATGTCATGAAGTCAGAAGAGAAGAAGCAGCAAAAGAAACACAATAAATCATTTTAACTAAGACAGGGAGCATTTTCAGTCTCTCCTGCCCCTACCTTTTTTTTTCCCACAGCCTCCATTATAGTCATGCTTTGCCCAAGCCTGATTGCCTTGGAAGAATAATAGTACTGCTAAAGCAGGTCAGCCTCAATTGAGCAACTAGGAGGTAGGAATATGGCATAATGAAAGACAAGCTGAAAGGATGAGTGTCTTGCAAAAGGTGCAGGATTGGAGTTGAATGTTTAGTGCAACAATAAATAAAATAGTCTCATTAAGGCAAACCAGAAACTGAAAAGATGGAGAAGAAAAGTGGTTTAAGGCTTTGGCTAATGCAAGGAAAACAGTTACAGAAAGTAAGAACTTTAAAGTGCTGGCATGGAAAAGGGAAAGGATCACTAATCAAATTTTGACAAGTGAAAATTATGTTACCTGACTAGGACGGTGAATGAAAAGATTTGGATTATGTATCTTTTTGATACAGGCATTTTCTGGTGGCAAGATTGGGAAAGTCTTTCGACAATATTTGGAAGTTATTGGGGCAGCCTGTTCTTAACACACTAACCACTTAAGAATTAATGAGCTCCTTTTCTGCAAATAGGCATTTAGAAGTGACAATGTTACAAATTCTAATCTTTCAGGAATTAAATTTTTGAAGTACACTGTAACACGAAGAAAGATCCTGTAAAAGAAATGATAATTCTAATTCTGGTTAGCAAAGCAAAGACATGGAAGCAGGAGTATACCAAGAGTGGGAGTTACAAGCCAGGGCTTGTAATGGGACACTTATGTAAGTGTCCAGAAACCATGCAATGCCTGTGTAAAATAACCCCTATGTAACAGCTATACCCATAAGCTAATAACTTGGCTAAGCTAATAAATTAAAGACCTAAAATCTTCAAAGCTGAACTGTACTGAGTAGTACCTTATGGGAACTCTAAATCCCTACCCGGACACATAGCATTCCTGTATGAGACAAGAGAAACAGGAATTCTCCAAAAGTTAGGCATACAAAAAAACCACTGAGCAGAGAACTCAGTGAAGCTAGCCAACAGCCAACATAAGGAAGACAGGACTGCACTTGAGTTCCTTCCCTCTTCAGAGGTTTCATATTCAACAAAACACTCCTTTCCCTAGCAAAAACTTGCAGCAAGCTCTTTGGGAAAAGTGATCATCATTTCTATTCAATCTCAGCTGAGGCAGAGCCATAATTCATTTTTTTACAGCCTTTAACAAAGTAGAGCCAAGTGGTACTTTAAGCAAAACCCCAAAGGACTGTTTTAACCTCCACCTACGGAACCAGATTCTTTCTTGCTTATCTTCAGGTTCTGAATTTTATGTTCTTGCCCACATGGTGACAGCTTTAAGAATAAATGTCAAGAACAAAGATCAGTAAGAGCAAAAGTTAGCCTTGCATTAGGGTATGTCTGTAGGAAGAGAAAACGAAGAGACTGATGGAAAGGAACTGAACACAGACAAATGTTCATAGTAGCCACTGGGCTACCATGAAAGATTAAGATGTGGTCCACAACTGCTCCTGCTCAAAAGTTGAGCAGAAAACATTCTACTGCTCTTTGTGAGGATCCAAATATCAATTCCTATGTAGCTAATCAGAGCACTTCTGGAACCTTTTTGGTGCCATAAAGTCAAGTGCACTGTTTGGTTTGTATGCACTAATTCTCTCCAGGGCAAGGCTAAGAGCCTCTAAGCTGCTTGTTAGAGAAGTTTCTGACACATGCTATCCGCTATTGAGAAGCAGCAGACTATCAGAGGCCAAAACTGAGTTTCAAAATGTCAGCTGTTACTCAGGCTGTACGATTCTGATCTGAAAATCCCTTTGGGAAGTCAGGGATGCCCCTCTGCTTGCTTTGCAGTCTAGCTTTTCAGGCAGAGGCCACTGAGGATATTTGTACAGCCTACAGCATTTATGGAACTGCAGATAGAATGGAGAAGCTCTCAGTGAATTTAGGTGGTGCCAGGACTAGCCTGGCACCAGACTTTGCCTGCTGCTGGGAGGCAACGGCCAAAAGATTTGGATCACAACTCCTGACCCAAGTGTGTTAATCCCTCTGAATCCAGCTGCTCAGATTGCTGGTTAAATGAGGCTATTATTTCCCATCCACTTCCTCAGGCCGTTTCGAGCCTAACTGCAGGGCTGCAATCAGATACTTCAGCGAGCTGCTATCGGCACCCCTGGGGACCTCCTGCCTCTCCTAAGTAGAAATCCTGGAGGAGCTGCCAACATGCAGAGCTTTTGCTCAGACTTCCTATAACAGGCTGTTGCTTAGCCACAACACAGGCTGGGCAGGCTGTGGGACTGCAGATGTCAGCGTGCGGTTAATCCTTGTGCCGGCACTGGGCCAGGCGTACAAATGTCCCTCTGTAATTACCGCTCTCTCGTGACTGAGCGCCAGCCCTGCTCAGTGCCCGGCTACGCCAGAGCATTTCTCACAGCCTGGAGTCCTCCCTGCGTCCTGCCTGATCAAAAATTAGCCGATCCTGTGACAGTCTTTCAATGACTATTTTTGTATGAAGTAGTGAAGCATTAACTTACTGTGCTAACACCATGCTTTAAATGATATTTACTTGCAAGCAGAGTATGCCCTGTGGACCAGGGCAGCCTGCCCAATACTCTTGTTGCAGGAATATAAAATTGGGTCGTTTTCCCTGCAGTTTTCACAGTTCTGAAAAATATATTTCTTCAAGTGAAGAACAGGAGAGCCCTCGTGTGGCTAATTTAACATCTGTGATACCTCACAGATGCTATGGATGGTAGTAAAAAAATACACTGTATATAAGTATTCCTTTGTTCTTATCTCTGATCTCAACCCCTTTAAATATAGTTGATTTAATGAACCTCTACCTTGTTTTCCAGCCAGCTGTATCTCAGGATTTTTTTCCTTCCACTGAAAATGAACAAGCCATTCCTCATACTATATCTGTGGTTCATTTCCTAGTTTTGACAATAGGAATGTAAATTATAAAGTAACCCTTTCTGAAATGTTTCTCTTGTGGGCTATGGGGAAGAAAAGAAGCATATGGGGGATTTATTATGCACAATGACCTCATTCTTTCCAAGTTTCCTCATTCTCGGGAGACATATTTGCAATTCGCACACACAGTTCAAAATTGGAGTAGGCTATGTATCTGCTGCACAGACACACACACACAGTGCATCTTACACTCCCAGAAGACAACAGATGACAAAAAAGTGTGTGTGTTCATATTTTTTTTTTGTACTAGGGCTCTCCTTGCAGATAAATGATGCAACAAGCATCTCAAGTAACCCCTAGTTTCTGTATGAGTTACTCAAAGGCACTGCAAACTTTTGACAATCAAATCCTTCAGAGTCCATTTTCAAGAAAAAAATTTACTCATGCCTTACATGTTTTTGGCATCAAATGGATAAGTTGGAAAAAAAAAAAAAAAAAAAAAAAAAAAAAAAAAAAAAAAAAAAAAAAAAAAGGAGGAGGGTGGAAATTAACTGAGCACTCTTATATCCAGTTCAGGGATAAATTAATCTAAGCCTTGTATGAGTCTCTTATGTGTTTTTTAACCCTGTTCTTAACCCTTAGGAGGCACTCATTACTACTCAGGTAGCACGACACAGATTAAATCACACCTCAAAAAAAAAAAAAAGGCCTCAAGCCTCTCGAAGGCATCTCTTTTCTGTTCTGTTGGAAATATACACATCTTAACCATCTCCTCTTCCTCCATATTTATGCAATGTTTATTTTGTTCTCTTCCACATTATTCCTTTTCCAAACCAGCTTGGATAAATGCAGGGCAGATGCTGCTTGCCCAGGAGGTGGAGGATTCTGAATCCTGAGAAAGATTAGAGCAGAAAATAAATGTTTTCTCATTTGGTTACTACAGTCATCTTTTTCTGCACCTGAATTCCTTTCTGCATAACATAAACATGTTACACTTGAGAAAAGCAACTTGCCAAAATACCAGTCAGCAATACAGATTCTGGTGCCCCTAGCTGGCCAGTCAGTCTAATAATATTGCAGAAAATTTTATGAATGAAGGCTCAATAGTTCAGGAAACTTCTGATGGAGGTACAATGTATTAGCAAGCAATAACAACCTAGGAGCACAACCCACTGGGTATGTGTGTCTGACTTACGGCTAGCACAAATTTTACTCTGAAGCAAAATAAACAAATCCTGAAATAATGGATCTAGTGATTCCATGTGCAGAAACTGTCTGAAGCAACTCATATAAACCATCATGAAAACTTGACCAAGCTGAGATAATAAGGTCATATGAACACATACTCTGAATTTTCAGAAGATGAGTTTCCCATGAGTTACAAGGAAAAGTTATGGGCACTAGATTGCCTTCTAAAGCAGGGGCATAGACAAATTATGTTTCACAGCATTGGATTTTATTAGTCACCTAGAAGTAAACTAACTAGTTTAGGTACCTATTTTTCAGTCCTAACCTTACATTCTGTCCTTTACAATGACCTGAATTTAATACCATAAATGGAGACTGTTCTTAACTCAGATAAGATGATAAATCACAAATAGGAAGTTTAATACGTGTTTTGAACCTATTTAGGCTGAGGTAGGTCTCTGAGCACAACTAATAACCTCCCTAAAAGACCTGGCATCAGTCTGGCCACGTTCAGGCTTGTTTTAATAATAAAGGAAGATACGGACCAAATTAGTACTTTCTGAAGTTGTGACATGTGCTCCATGGTCTGCCTGTTAAATCAATACTTGGACTACTGAACAGTTTTTTCTTTTTGAAATAGAAATTATTTTTGCTTCTTAGTTTGTCTAACAAAGACCTTTTTTTTTTTCTGGATGTCAAATGCATTTGAAGTCAGACTATCTTCACAATTTTTTTGTTATATATCTCTTCATCAATTTGCTTAGGTGGAGGTGACAGGTCAAGTCAAACAAGTCAAACTTCTCTGAGAAAGACCAGCAGTTCATTTGAATGCCTGGAGACCTAAGGTTTGGGTCATTTTAGTTAATCTGGTTTTGGAAATAATTATATAAAGAAATGCTTTCACCTTAAACAGCTAACCTGCTCAAAAGGCAGAAACCTGCTATTTAACTCAGATGTTGCACTGTGACATTCTATATAACTGTTTTGTTTGGGTCATTTTTTTCTGCAACAGGTTTTTTTTCCCACAGTGAAGAGCCAGACTTATTTATAAATATCACATTCTTTTTCTGGTCTCTGGTTGGATGGCATGTACAAGATCTCATTGTGTTCTGGCTACAGGACTCAGGCAGTCTCATATATACAAGTATACACACACAAATACTGTCTATTTGGGAACATGCAAAGAACAGAAACAATTATTTTTATAGGCTATCCCTGACTGTACACCTATATTCAAAATGAGACTTAAATGAATGTCTGTATTTGGTTTGATGAACAAATGCTTGAGAATTTAGAGCCAAGAGGTCTAGAGCTGAAAAAGTTAGACTGAAAGTGTTCTTCAAGATAAAATACAATTAATCTCAGGGACATAGGAATAGAAGGAATTTTTCATTTATTTATAAGAATCTCTGTTAAAAACAGAGACTTATTTTGCTTCCTCAGGTTGTGAGAGAAGACCTGAAACTTCAGAACTTTTCTGTTTCATTCATTTTATGCCACGAAGCATAATTACAAAAGGTTTGTTATTCAGATATTTTGAAACACTTATAGGTTTTCCTAGTTGCTTACAAAATCTATACCTTTTCACTTTAATTCAGCCATTTCATCTTTAAAAATCAATTTGACTTTGATGTTTTTATTACTTAGCTGTTATTTCAGTAATTCACATCTTCAAAGGTAAGAACACATTAGCCATTCAAAGCTAAAAATCAAATAAAACTACACTCCCTGCCCTCTAATCAGAGCTTTCATCTGAACATCTATGCTTTCAGGAAGAAGCCAAATCCATCCTAATTGCCTCTAATTTAACTTGGCCACTCAAATAGGATATGAGATCACATTTCATCATACTGTAGATATTTTAATCACTAGTGTACACAGACTGGAGAGTTTACTGTACACTGAAAAAAAGGTCTGTCTTATCACATAGAAGTTCAGCCATGTAGGAACAGACCCGATTTCATTTTCTTTTAAACGTACAGTCTTTAGACAAAATGTGCTCTCTGTTTGATGTGCATTTTAAGTTTTAGGTTAACTTATGACTGTGTGCTTGAAATAATTTTTTAACATCTAGTGGTTTTTAAGCCTCAAGTGGCATAAAGTAATTTAAATTATTTCAATATAATGCAGCATTGTCTGAGGAGAAGTCCTTTTGCTCCAAGTCTTGAAGAAAAGGCAGCGTGCTGAGAGATGAGGCACCTGGGAGCAGCTCAGGCAAACGGATGCTCCTGGCTGGACTGGGGGTGCAGACTCTGCAGCCTCACAGCAGCACCAGTTTTCTGTAGGAAAACTTGGAGATCCCTGAGGAACTTGGAAATACAGTCAAAAGGCAGAAGCTTGGGTGTTTGCATCAATGTGCTGGGTCAGCAGGAATCAGAAATTCTCTAATTTTGCTTAGCATATGTTCATTTTGTTTTTCTATTCTAAGTGGAACAGCTAATTATCACTTCAGCATTCTTTTCCCCTTGCTCAGTTATCTACCAGCTTAAATCTGATAGTGTCCTTCATTTGAAGCCAGATGATCAAATGTAGTTAAACACATTTTAAGGATAATCTTTCAGAATGTTTAAAGCTCTCTTCTGAGCAATGTTGGTCCCCCTTAGAGAGCCCACAAAGGCAGTGGCAGACTGGGAATGTTCCTGACTACAAACTAGAGAGGGAGCAAATGTTACACATTTACTTTCAAGCAGAATAGATGGGCAAGATAGGTTTTGCAACCAGAAACTTTAGAAATGGCAGCCTATTTCTAAAAGTTATGTGGAACTGGAGAGAGAATGTAAACGCCATGCAACCTCTGTATTTAATAAGAGCTAAAAATTGAGTGATTTTATTACTGGAAATGATTGGAAAAATCTACAGACCGAGCATTTTTTGTATCAGTTATTTGGCAAGTAAATTTGGATAATGGAAGCATTAAGAAGCAAAGGAATAACAGTTTTTAGTTATTGGCTATAAGTCACTTTTCTCCCCTAGACAGAGGGGCTCAGGCAATTTCACTGCATTTTTTGAAGGAGGATGTTTTCAGCAATACAACATCACAGTCCAGAGCCCTACTCTGTGGAAACCCAACTCCCTCCAACCCCTGGAGTAGAGCCTCTAAATCAAGCACATATCTATTGGGCAGATAAACTGCTCTGGGACTTGGAAGTGGAGTGGCTCACGCAAGCATAAGAAGAAAACTCTTTTCCATCCGTCACCTGGATTGATGACTTGTAATTCACCTCCTCAGTAAGATGGAAACCTGAGCACATGGGCATGCCAGGTGATTTTCTTTAAATAAATCAGGGAAATTTCTTCCCTCTGTACAGAGCAGAAAAACCACCTAGGGAAAAACAGCTTTTACTTTTGCTCTTTTCACAGGAGAAAAAAAAATGGCTCTCCAAGCATGGAAACAGCTCCCATCTCAGGGCTGAGTTTCAAGGTTGACAAATGCATGTGGCAGGCACCAGGGGTAATTTTTTTAAGGTATAAACACAGCATTCCAGAACTGCAATATCACATCTTCATTTATGCTATCTCAACTTTCATTGTGAGCATCAGCATTCTAGGACAGAGCAAAACACCCCAAGCTTTCACTAGGAGTATTAAATAAGATGATCCAGCATTGTAAAAGCCATTCTTTCAGAAAGTCGTGAGAAAATGTCAGAGTCAAGGCTCACTATCTTATCTTGCCAGCATTTTCATGAGCATCCTGAGGGGATGAGGCCATGCAGCCACTGTTCTGCAGCAGCCAAGTTAATTTGATGGGAGAACATTAGATAGATGTTTGGGAGAACTTCAGAGACACCAGGTGAGATATGGTCACAGCACTCAGTCACTGAGTTGGAGACTATCTGGACCAATATTTTGCAAGTGTGAGATAGCAGTATTTTTTAAAATATCAGTATTTGTTATGTAATATTTGGATCCCTTATTTGAGTCCACTAGGAGTGAACTGGTTGTGACTTTGCTAGCAGAAGAGATTATTCAGTTACAGAGAGCAAATCCAGCAAGGATCAGGAAAGGAAAATCTTTAATGAAGACAAATAAAATTACTAGGGAAACAGATAAAAGTGTTATGTATTAGAGCCTTGGAGGGGCAGAGTAGGAGCTTTAGTTGTGGATTGATAACCCTGGGATGAAGTTAAGTCATCTTAGTCAAATTAGCTTTTTGATGGTCACATCTGTCAGAGCAAATATATCACAAGAGAAGGATATGTCCAGGATGGAGAGCAATGCAGTAAGCAAATGGATTCTCCCTCCCCCAGCATGGAAGTGAATAGCCAGGTACAGGTTTCCACTCAGAGGAATCTTGGCTTGCAAAAAAAAGGAGATCTCAAGATGATTAATTAACAGTTTCCCTGAAGAATTCAATGCTGAGGAGAAGGCTGAAAGAAATAGCAATCACAAGGCTCATGGCTCAGCCTCCCCCATTTGGAGCCTACTGGATTGCCAATGGGAAGAAGCAAAAACAGCTGTCAGAACACTTTCCAACTACTGCTTCTCATCTGGTGGAATAAGCCAAAAATATTCAGTGCCACTAAGGTCTGCTAGCACTAAGGACAAACTAAGCAACTTAGCTTTCCAGATTTTAAAGAAATGCGAATTCTTGTTTTAAAAAGCAAATTACTAAGAAGAGTTTGAATGTTTCTTTCTAGTTGAGGGAAAAATATGAGCTTCTGATACCAATTTTTTCTTGAGAATGCTGGGTATTTTGGAAGCAGAAAATCTTCTTGCTGAACCCTATCAGAAAAGTGACATTGCATCAGATTTAACCCCCAAGGCTCCCAGACTTCTCATAACTAAGAAGAGTTAAGATGCAACATTTCTTCTAATGAAATAGAATATAGGTTGACCTTGTTGTATAATCTCCATTGCATATATTGACCTTTTGCATGTATTAAACAAAATTTAGGTACAGTTCTCCATCACATTTTTTACAGTCCTGTTTTGTGTCACCATAATTACTGTGTTGCAGAGGATGTTGTTGCAAGCTTGACAGAGCTTATTTTCCACTTATTTTGTTTACTGCTTTGCATGGGAAGACTATCAAGGTTCAAATAGAGAGACGTATCATGAATGAAGGAATAGCAGAGAACAGGAGAAAGAAGAGCTACTATAGCCGTGGTCACAAGCGTCTCTCTTCCCTACTTGAGATTACAGCAGGCTTAAATGCTTTCGTTGGGTGGAGTTTGATAAGACTCTCCACCACATATTTAATTTCCTAGTTACTACTTTCTGACTGAAGGCATCACAGATGAGTCTGTAGTAATTTGGCAAATTTCACCTTCTTACTTCTCAGAGCATCAATGAAACAATTGTTGACACTGCTTAGTTGTTTGCATTCTGTTTCATAGGTCTTAGTGTAAAAGTTCTTCCTGACCTGCAGCTGCCTCTCTCTGCAGCACACCTGCAAGATGCCACAACTGATACCCCTGCTTTACTCACGGGCATCCCAGCCAAAGACCTGAAGGGAACTAAGTGAAATCCTGCCAGCTGAAAAATTGCAGACCTGTGCCTGTGTTTTTTAAGCTTAAGCCCTAAACCCTCACTTACAGGTGGCCAGTAAAACTGACTGAAGTGTTATCATAACAGTTATATCATCTGAATGTTTATCAATGATAATTCACATAGACACTTGTTTTTGAAGTTATTCAGAAAGAATGTACAGAAGAGCAAACAATACTGATACAGAACTGCCACACTGAGGCACGAAAACCACCATTTCTAAAGCTTTGCTTCTTTCCAAAATAAACGTTTTTATCCTAGTGAAAGAGTTGACTCCCCATACTAAATCCTCAAGTGCTTATCCCTACTCTTCTTTCTTCCAGTATGACTTTTCTAAACTATCTGCTAAGCTGGCTCAGGTAGCTGAACCAGATGAAAAATGAATGGGGTTCACTGACTTGCTTCTATTTTGGTTTGGGAGAAAAATCATGTGACTAACAGGATTTCTGCTGCATAAAAAAGTCAATAGAAAAACATTTTCTGGTAGTCTATAGATAGGGACAGGAGCAGAGCTAATCCTTAGGCTGCTGCACAAACTTTTGTCAGATTATTCAATTCAATTATTCAAAACACTGTAACCTAGTGGCTTTTGGAGTTCAGGAATTCTTCAGTTCTGCCTGCAGACTCTGCTGGCTTGATAAGTGATTTTCAAAAAGTTTTGACATCCTAGCAGTGGAAAGGTTTAGGAAACTTTGCCTAAAGTGTTGGCCATAACATGTCTGACACAAGCAAGAGGCAAAACATTTCCTGTGGTCAAATCAACACCCAATATCAATCTGTGCCAAGAAAGAACATGACTGCACATGGCCAACAACCAAGGCAGAAGGCAGTAGCCTTTGCTACAAAGACAGGAGATCACTGAAAGGAGTAGCTTTCTTAAACTGTCGTAACCATGCAGTGCTAAGCTTTCCACCTTAGAAGGCTCTGGTGAAACTGTGGTTGTTTGATGGTATAAAGCTGCATATGTTAATGCCTCAGCCAAGCTATGGAACTAAAAATGAACTGTATCTACACTCCATTAACACCATTGCATTAATCAAGGTAATTCATACCAACCATGGCTGTTTGGCAATAGAGAGAAAAATATTAATAAAGAATTGCACAAAACCTGAGGATGAACTCTACTGTGGCTGAGGCTTTAAGAGGAGTGATAAAAGTATAAATCAGTCTTTTAAATAAACCTAATGTATAATAAAGTACATGAAATAGCAGGGGCCTTCTGTTACAAGTGTGTTCTCTTTTCACAAATGGCAAAAGAAAATATTTTTTAAAATCTCACATTTAGAGAAAGAAGGTTCCAGGTTAAGATTCTTAGGTACAAGCTGCTATTTGCATGGTTATTTTCTGGTTAAAACACCAAAATCATGCATGTGTTTACACACTTGATGATCTCCTCTTTATCCTTTAAAATAATCAATTTTGTTAATTGGATCCTAGAAGAAATAGCCCTCTATAAATTTTTAATTTGCTGCTTTGGGAATGTATAACAGAATTGACTTTAGCCCTTTGCAATTGCTTTCCCAAAACAAGAATTGCTTAGCTAAGGAAGAATACATAATGAGAATATTTCATTTTAAAAATATTTAAACCTCACTTGATGATTAAATATCTTATTACAAGATCTGAATGTTTCTAGATTCCCTAGGAACTACAGATGGAACATTTTATACAGAGTTTATTCATTTTCATTCTGAATTGCTGGATTTTTTTTTCTTTGCAAATTTTTGATTAATTGTTCCATCACTTACAATCACCCTTAGGGGTACTTGGCCAGCAAACTCAGTAGAGAGCTCAAACTGGGACTTCAAGCTGACAGCTACTGAAATTGTAAGAGCTGTGAAGTAAAAGTAAACTGAACTGGAGCCAGTAAGCCCTGAAGTTTAGTTCTGCTGAAGGTTTTGGCTCTATATAGTTTTAAATATGCTTAAAAGGGCCATTTAAATATATTTAAAAATACTATTTCCTTGTGCTTTGAGAAAGTGCTACTTTACAAATTGTGTTAGGAGAGACAAGGGTCTAGACAGGAGAGACAGAGAATCTCATAAGAGTGGTAGGATCCCAGAAGCCAGGTCTTCAAAGGAATGTGCATATAACAGCAGCATTTTGGAAGAGATAGCATTTTTACAAGAGGCTAAAGAAGTAGAGAAGTCATGGGGGAGAAGTGGAACTAAGGCGTGTGTCAGGAAAATTATCCCAGCCCTGATCAGAATTATTATAAAAATAGAAAAAAAAAAAAAAAAAGCAGGTAGAAACATGGAAGTGTTTCTGACAGAAAATCTAAAGCTAAACTACACTGGTACTGAGGCTGAGAGGACAGTTTCAGAGTGGTAGCCCTTCAGGTAATTCCTGCTTGAACGTACAGAAATTTTTAACTGACTTGTCATTAGGGAGTTTTTTAATCCCTAGCTCCTTGCATCCCTTCGTTGGAAAGGCTTAGGTGGGGTGCCATGTTTCTCCAGCTCTGCTGTTTCCTGAGAAATAGCTGATGCCTAGAGCTAGACAGTGGGAATTCCTAACAGAAATATCAGCTGGAAAAAGCACAAGTGGAAATGTGAGCATGAAAGTGATACACATTAATTGCTGCAGAGCACTATCTGTGTGATTTCATTTGTATGACCAGATGGAAATTTATTATTTGTAATAATTGGCAGCTAATTGGTTAGAGGACAAGATGATGAAGAAAAGGTAAGACAAAAAAATGAGTAAACAAAGATTTGTCCAAGGCTTAAAAGGTCTGAAGCAAAATAATGAACTGAAAGAAACCCAGACATCATCCAGACTTATGGGACATAAACCTTCAAAGTATTGTTGGTTGCTGCCAGTCACAAAAGAAACAAGAGTTGAGGATGCAATAGTCGGCACTCCTTGTCCAGGCCAAGCCACATGGGTGTATATCTTGGCAAAGGATGAAATCCAAGTGCAAGGGAGCAAGATTGGTTTTGTTTAAAGTAGCTATCGCATTCTCCTTCTATAGTGTCCCACACTGAACTTTTTTGTGCTAATTCCCTACAATATTAATCACATTACTGCTATACACCATGGGATTTGCAGAGCAGACATCCCACTGCAGGTTTTAATGATGCTAAACTGATTTTTGCATTTATATTTTCTTCATGTGTATTTGTACCTCTTTAGTCTATTATTGTTTAGTTATATAGTTCCTAAATAAGTTCAGTACTGGTGGAGAGAAAGACAAAACACATTCCAAGGGCCCCAGTCCTATCTTGCTCTTTCTCTGGGAGCCCAGGACGAGCTACTCTCTCAAGACACTTTCTCATAAACAAAGTACAGTTAGCAGCAAGAAAGGAGGGCTCCAGAAGAAGTGGAACCAAGGGGGGGAATTACCTCATCACTTGTGCTTCTAATTGGGAATTTTTGTCAATTATGCTAATTTGCTAAACTTATAAAACTGTATTCCTCCTACATGGGCTGGGCATTTTCCCATACCTGTCCCTGAAGGCATCCAATTAAAGACCAGCTTTTATGTTATTTCCTATATTGTCTCCAAAGTGTGTTGCTTTATACCTAGATCTTTAAAACAACACACTACAGCTCCTTGGTGACTGATGGAGAACTTGGCACCACCCATTTAATGCACAATTAGTTCCTGACAGCATCACTAATAAGAGTGAAAGAATAGTTTTGCATCAGCTGTCCAATGACATTTTTTCATTGTTTTGTTCCTCTCACCATCAATCAATAGTGATTCTGTTAAAAGCAATGGACTCAGAGACTGCTGTGCCTTTGAAACTACAAGGAGCCATAAGGAGCAGAACTATAAAAGCAAAGGCTTCACAATGTTGGAAAAGACCACAATTAATGTGAGTGTGCAGTGTTTTATATGACAGTAGAGCCACCATCTTATGCCACTGCTGCAATTCCAAAGTTTTATCTACTTTCAGTTGTGATCCAAAAAAAGTCTGTGCTGTTTCTCAAGTAATAAAGGCAATTGGCAGAGACTCACATAACTTAATTATTACCCAGGCACTGTTGTAGAGGGATTTTCAAATCTATGTAAATCCCATCACACCTAAAAATACATTGAATTGAATTTTACAGGCCAGCCTGAAACTGTGATAGCAAAAGGAATTAAAAGTGGGAAACAAAACCCCTGTGTGCAGCACAGTTATGGAACATTTTTATGCCAATTGGTGTTCACAGAGAAATAATTGGCTGAAACTCTTGACTGTAACAGTCCAGGCTCTCAAACCCTGCTTGTATGAGAGGTATTGCTGGTTACTTGGTTTTGGTTATTTTAAGAGAAGCAATGCCCCATCTGCACTAAGCAGGTGCAAGTATGTATTTCCAGTTTCTCAAAATATTTGAAAATAAAATCTAAATGTCATTTTATATGTTCCTGAGGGAGGTCAAAATTGAGTAAATACTGCAGATACAGGAGCCATTTCATATCAAGCTGTTTGTTTTCTTTAATGCAGATTCATCAAGCTTTGTTCCTTGAAACTTTATTTTTAAATACTCTTGCTAGAGTTTTGGACATAAAAATTAAAAGGAATTGTTTTCTATATTTGTTTCAGCTGAACTTCTTTGTGTTAGTTTTTAATGTGCATGCTCTGCTTAAAAGCTTTTCAGCATATTGAGCAACAGGTCTTAACATAATTAGTAATAGTACAACATAACACTTTGCTCCTTGATACAAGATTATTGTATGGCAAAAATACAAAAATTGTATTCCTTCACTCTATTGTGTCACAGTTGCAATGTATGACATCTCTCTAAGCTTGACATTAATGTCACTCAACAGTTTAAATTTCTTCTTTTTTTGACCTGAATGGATAGCCGAGTTTTGAGGGTCTCGGGCCCATTAGGAGGAAAAACTAAACAAAGACTTTTTGATGCAATTCTGGTCATTTAAATTGCCTTTTTCCCCCCTACTGTATTCAGGACAACAAAAAGGAAGCAGCAGTTTATACACATTTCTAGGCAGGAGCTGCCATAGAGAGGCAAAAAGGAGGCTTTGAACTTCTTTCTGAGTCCTCTTGAGCTCAATTTCTGACCACCCCACAGCTCTCCCCCCTGTCTGGATATCTCATTAACACTGCAGCTTTCACTGACCAGCAGTGGCTTCACCTTTAACTCACTGCACCATTGCTTTGATCGGTTACATGTGCTCTAGACCAAGTTTCAGAAGGGAGAAGGTGACCTTTAAAAAGCTGACATTGTGTTCAAGTGAGAAAAATATAGGAGCATGAGCTCTGGCAGGTTAAAAACACAAGGCAGGCCAAAGAGTTTGAATAACAAAGTTACAAAAGCTAAGAAAAAGTAATAAAAAAAGCTTTTACAGCCCCATCAAAAGCCTCCTAGAAAGGCTATATGACAATAAATGTTAAAGGCACAAAAGAGGCATTAAGAAGATAAGACCAGAGCAGATAAATTAAATGAGTTTTTATACACAGTGAATGCAGAGGAGTTCAGAAAATTGTCCCATCAGAAATGTGCTTTCTCCCCACAACACAAACACAGGGTTTTTTTAAATCAGTGGTATCTCCATGGTCCTTCATTCAGCTGAATTTCAGAAACACTTTACAAACAGGTTCATCATGACCAGAGGATATTTATCCAAGATTTAAGAAGGAATTGGAGCAGGAAATAACCTAAATAACAAGTGCAGTGTATGACTTCTTGTTTAAAAAGGCCTAGGATGAAAACCAGATGGTAAATGGGACAGAATTAAAAAAACCCAAAACCCAACAAACAGTAAACCCCCCTACACGGACACCGGTTCTTTGTACTGTGGTTTGAACTACAAGAACAGCGTTTGTGGACATATTTTTGTTTCTTTAAGTATTCACCCTTTTTGTTTTACAATGTTTGCATTCTCACTACTACTTACCAGCAAATAACACAAAAGATCCATGCCTGTACTAAAAAATTTTACTTTTTTTCCAGCCGGTTGTCTCTATAAAGGGATCAATATATTATGGCCATAAAATCCTGTACAAGTTAGTGGGGTTTTTTCCTGCAACCCTCAAAAATTTTTATTTGAATTCCATCTCAAAGCCTTTAATCTATACCTCACCATGGTGAAACCTCCATTGCCTGTCAGATGAGCTATCTGCAGTGCTTGCAATTTGGCCTCAGATTTGCTTACCTCTGGCCTTTATTTTTTTATTATTTTTATGTAACCCTAAAAATGAAAACTCCTAACAGGTCTGCCTCACAGGAGTTCCTAAAGTGAGACAGACTTATGTAGGAGCAGTAGAGGTAGGAGCAATCACAGCACAGATGAATGCCTTGCCGTTACCAGCAAGGAAAGGAGGAGAATCTTTAGTTTGAATCCACCTGGGTGCCACAAGGGCTTCAGCCTGACTTTGAGCCTCTGCTTCAGGCAAGATCAGTTTTAGCAAGAATGATGTGCTCAGGGAATCTGGGCATTTCTGGAGTTCAACAGCTGATGTTAGAGGATGCCAAAGTCATCTGAAGGGTAGGGTTTACACTAGGAGCAAAAATACTGTTGAAAGTCTGGGATGCTTAGGCCTGGTTTCCTCTTTGAAGGAGGTTTTAAATGGGATTCTCACACTGAGAGCCCAAAGCAGCCCAACCTGTACAGTGATCAGCTCTCTAACATGCCACCCTGATTTGTGATGCAGTATGTCTGCCCTGTGAGAAAAGCAGCAATAGTCCTCATAACAGAGACACTGCAAATCAGTGGCAGACATTTATCTTGGAAGCTCAAATAAAAGAAAAGCACACGACCAGAGGAAATTTCTTTGCAAGTCCACATCATTCATAACCCTACTGTTTTACTGTGGTGATGGTATCACAGCTGTACTTTTCTCTATAAAGCAATTGAGAAGAACTATGATTTCAGCAGTAAACTACAAGATTTACGTTGCATGCACATCCAAGCTGGAGCTTCTAAAAAGATGCCCTTGTGCCTGCTGCAGGAACCTCCACATGAGCTTGCATTCAGCATCTCCCCTCAAATGGGAGTGCTCACAGGAAGGACAGGAGCACATCTGCCAGAGGTGCTGGTAGGGCTGTACAGGAAGATAGGCAATGCCTCCCAAGGGCTCAAACTTACTGGTGTCATCTGGCTTAGGGAAAAATATCTGATGCTTATGAATCATTTCTCAATCACATCGAGATATACTTTCATTACACTCTAAGAAATACTTTTCTAGAGAGAAGGGCAACCTGTAAGATAACCCAGTTGTATCCTTGTATTCTAGAGGCTGACTACTTGTTTTGCATCCCATTTGACAGTATCCAAGTTGTTATTGACCTAATAACAGACTAAAGAATACAAGAAATCATTGATTTCTCTTTTGCACTTGTACAACCCAAATGCTTCTTCTGGTGAGCAGAATTAAAATTTTTATTAGGAGGAGTGCTGTAGATCAGATTTTGGTTACTGACATTAACTAAATTATGAAGATGAACTGAATACTGACATGCAACACAGTGCAGAGTAACAAAAAGATAGAAATGAGCAGCAGCCTTAGAACTGGCAGATGTAATGTTCAGTTTTAGAACACTATGGAAATCTTGCCTAGTAAAAGGAAGACAACATTCCTGGGATGGTTCATAGAAATATGGCATTAATAAAATATTTTTACAATATGGTAATACTTTCCTAAGCTATTACAATTACCAGTAGAAACCAATTCAGAAACAGAGTAAGAACACCTATTGAAATTTTTTAAAATACTCAGCTACTTATTTAGGGAAATCAAATTAAATACACAAAGATAGATACACTGATGTCTGTTATGTGATCACAAAAGTTGTAAAGTGGTTTAAGTCACTTCAGATTTGTATATATGCAAATGTATGTATAGATATCATCAAATACAAATGTGTAAGTTTGCCCCTCAGTAGATCTAGTGAACAAAGTTAGTGTTTTTAATAGCTAATTAAAAACATAGATTAAAAACTCAAAATGGGATACATTATAGAAACCTGACATGAATAGTAAATTTTTTCCACATTTTGATAAAAGAAATAGTGAAGATTATAGAAGGTACAGGAGTTTTCTCAAGATTGAAAAAAAAATAAAAATTCATCAGACTAAATGAAGACTGGCAAAAATTCAGAAGACTTTTAGAGAATGATGAATTCAGATTCATAAAACAGGCCCTGGGAAGGGCATTGTGGTCACCAGACTCCTCTGCCTTCAAATTCCCAAAAACCCACAAGACATTTTTATGCAAGATGTCGATGAGAACTACTTTACCATGTAATCAAAAGTCAATTACCCTGACATAACTCTTCTAAATAGATAATAGGATCTAGAAATAGTAAATAGTATGATAATTAATCATTGGGTTGCCTGGTGATTTTTATTATAAATTATTCCAAAGAAAAAAAACTATTTAAAAGATGTACATATCTATTAAATGTTAGCTTCTGACTTGATTAAGTAGTGACTAAGGTAAATTTTGGTCATTTGTAGTAATCAAATAGTGCTGAAGAATAATTGCTTATGGAAATTCTGATCAACTATTTGTAGGCAATAAACTACATTTCTTTATTCAAAAATATATTCAAAAGTTTAAATTCAAAACTTTTGAGTAACTTCAGCAAAACGCTGTCCCAAAATATTGATTTTTTTTTTTCAAGTTGGAGACATAAGAACTTGCCATGGTTGAAGTGCTGCACGCTTAGCATTTAATTACTTGTAAAGAAGGTAAATCCACATAGTCAAAAGAGCTCTTTGAAAATAAGTGAATTTCTCTCAAGCAAAGAATCAAGTTTAACACTGGTGTGAATGGATAAATTTTTAATGATTGTCATGTGATCTGGACCAAAAGTTGTCATGACCAAATGTTTTTTTGTCAAAAGCAATTTTTAAAATTCCAAATTAATTCAAATCTAATTTTAAATGTTTTCTTTTGCCCCTTTTAGTGGAGGCCATACAACTGAAATCGATACAACAGAATCATCTTCTTAGTGGAAGGCAGGGGCCAAAGAGTGTATTATTCTAACTGTAATCTAAATATAAATAAAGCATCCATTGATCATAGGATCCCAAGACACTTTGGAAGAAAGTGGTGTGGAAATTCAGAGCCCAAGATCTAGTCCATGTTTGCTCCAGCCCTTCCTCCAGCCCACTTCCAGCAGGAGACAAAAAGGGTCTACCAGTGCAAATGGCAGGAAAGCAGCATCTCCCCCTTATCACAGTCAGTATGACAAAGACAAGAGAACACAAACTTTTCAGTCAACCTTCAGCAGAACACATTCTGCAGAGCCCAGCACACAAGCCTAGGAGGAAAACCTTCTCTGGTTGCCAGTTTACCCAAAATCACCAGTATTTTTCATGCTGCAGCAGAGAAACGAATAATTATATTGAAAGTAACATTCCAGACTACTCCCTGCTACACCTTATTCTCAGTGGAAATGGCTGCATGAAGTGCAGGTGTCCAGTAGGAAGTGTAATCCAGTAATAGTGTTAGGACACATTTAAGGGTTTTGCTAACTTTAAACTGTAACTTTCCAAAAAGGGGACAGTGACATTGCAGAGGTGTTAAAAGCAGAGTGCTACTGGAAGTATAGCCCCAGGCATTGGTAACAACTATAATTCAAGGTTAAAGCATCTTTACAGAATGCTAAAGCACCATCCTAACAAATCTTTTAAAAATAATTTGCATAATTAATCTCTGTGTTAACTGTGAGACAGAAAACCTTTAACTTACAGTAACCAAATTTACCAGTATAGTATTTAGTACTTGGATTTTTAAAACCTTAGTTTCAGTTTTATTTCTGTTTGCTCTAGGATACTAGCTAATATTTACATGTTTAGAGACTTAATTCATGGGTGAAAGATAGATCTAAGATATTTGTATTGGAGTGCAATATCTGGAAAAAGTCATAGTGTTGCCAACACTGGTAACAAACTTCTTAAAACTTCTCACAGATACAGCAATCTGCATGCACCGCCTGCTTTCAAGATGGATTTTTTAGCCAAAATTTCTCCTTGGTGTAGCAGGGATGAGAATTTATTCACCTCAGTGTAAGGCAGACTCATTCTTTGATTAGACAGAGCCTGCCAATGTGCTAGCACAGGCAGAATGAGCCCACACCACCATTCTTTGTAAAATGATTTATGCAAAAATGCAATACTGCCAGGAAGTAAACCAAAATGAGTAAACATCTACTCCCACTGAGTATAGCATAGGGAAAGAACGAGGAGGTCTTAACAGTTCCCTTGGAAAAATACTTTAAAACCCCAAATAAACTCAGTTTGGCAGACCAAAGCCTAGAAGTCCCAAGTCACAGCATTTCAGGTTGGGTTTTTTTTTTGAATCTCTCTCCCTCAGTAATTTCCATAACGTTATTCATAATTCTGTTTGTGTTTTTATACCCTGTGCTGCTTTATTTATAGAACTACATTATGAATTGTGAACAGCTACACTTAACTTTTAACTGACTTGGTACTTGCAATCCACTTTGAATGCAGCAAAAATGACCATTTCCAGAGAAGCAAAACATATTCTGAGAGTAATTAAAACTATTTTTAGCCCTCATTCAGTGAGCAGTCACTTTTCAAGGACAACCTTGGGAATCCCTGCTGATGCCTGGATTTGTGCTGGTGCTGTGTTGGTTTACAGGATTACTCACTTTTTGGTGGTGTCCAGTGGCTGATTTCAACAAGGTCTGGTCAGCAGGCAGTAATCCACCATTTCCACGAATAGGACAGACAACTCACTTCCAAGACAACTGCATTGCCAGCTCACTGGGTGGGTCACTCCTATTTGTAATTTTATTCAAGGGAGGAGCAAAACAGGTGAGAAGCTGATGGTGAAGATGATGTTCTCCACCTGCTGTATCTGTGTTTTTCTCTAAAAAAGAGAGGAAACTAAAGGAAAAACAGAAATGTTACCCATGTGTGATATGTAGTGTCAATTTCACAGTAAGGACTTGATGGTTTTGCATGTTTATTTTCGAGAATTTTCAAGGTGACTACTCTTAAAATGATTGTGAGAGACAAAGCAGCACTGCAGGGATGTTCTTATAAATTTTGGCATATTTTTTCTTATAAACTACCTGAGGTAGTTCCTTATAAACTACCTGAAAGTCAGTAGGTCAAACTTCATCCCCCGGAAGACCCAATCAAAAGAGGGACCAGCAGAAACCCCACCATCATCAAAACCCCCACCATCCTTAGGCTACAACAGAAACCCTGCTGCTCTTTATCATTAAAGGCAACAGTCAAGCTCTCCCATTCCCTGGGCTTTTCCCCCTGTCTGTTCACCAGCTTCCCTTCTGCATCCTACTGTAATAATTTTTCTCATCCTCTGCGACTGTGATTCATAAAAACACCTCCCTTCCAGGAGGTGAGTTACTGTGCTGTTTATACGCTCATCACGGGGTTCTCCCATAACATAGGGGCATGTGTTCATCATACCTAACATTAACTACATGAAATAGTTAAAATAGTATTTTCCCATTAGCACTGAGTGAATTCAGTGCTTTACTGTGTCACAGTATCACAGGATGCCACATCCATTCACTTTCCTTACTCCAGTGGGTAAGGTACATTGTTCACCTCATATTGTGCAAACACTTGGTATTTTATAGCAGTCTGAGAAGGCAAGATTTATTCTTCTGTGTATATGTCTTAGAGACAATCTGCATCAAAGCCGGGAAATATGCACATAACTTAGACACATTGAAATAATTTTTTGTTATGCCAAGCTGAAGCTAAAATTTATGAATTGCCACATGGCAGAACAGAGGCAGAACTGCAGTCAGTGACAGCTCTACCCAGCCCACACCATTCACATCAACTCACCCTTCCATGCTCCTCTAGAAAAAGGAGCTTCCTTTATGCCATGCATCTTTATTAAAATTTTTATTCTGACTATTCTGAACAAACTCCGCAGCTGTATGAACCTGTAGCTGTGGAAGTATGATAGAGACAGCAGCCTTTGGGATAATTACACTCTATTCAAAATTATGGTTTGTGGCTTAAACAAGCATCTTAAACAAGACTGTCAAACAATTGCATATTACTTTGTTGCAAATGAAGGCTTCAATCCTTAGAAACTCTTACACAAAACCAATACTGAGTGTTTTGTTCTATCAGATGTCTAAATTTGTTCTCAGCAATTTTGAATTTTATCTAGTCATTGAATCAAGAAAATATGTAGGCAGGATAATTACTTTCTAGGAAGTAACAATATCCAAAATTAATGCAAAGGCAATGGTAAAAGAAAGTAAAAAACATTACTGAATAAAGCCAAGTTGGCTTTCATGGTGAAAGTAATCAACTGTTAATGCATCTTGGTTTTACTTCTCTGCTTTTTAATCTAATCCTTTTCTTGTCAACTGCAAACTGACGCAAGTGCTCAGAGTGCAGAACTGGAACTGTCAGTATCATTCAGACACAAAGCCAAAACCCCAGAGTTCATAGGGGGTTCTGTGGGAGATTCTTTTGGGGGGAACGGGTGTTGATTGTTTTTTAGGGGGATATTTTACTGTTCTAAGACTGTAACTTGCCATTCAGTTTAGATGAAAGAGCATAGAATCTTTACGTTTCCCATTAGCAGTGGGTACTTGACCTTCAAATAATGTGAAACTTCATTCATTAAAATTCTGTTCTACAATCCACAGTTATTTTCTGTATGTTCTCCTTTGTGTAATAAAACTGTAAAACCAAATGTGTAACTTCTGTACAACTCTTACCTGCCGTAGGCACAACAAAATTTGCAAGATCCCAGATTTTCTGAAGGCCACAGGCTTCCCGTGGGGGCTTCCCATAGGGGCTTGCCAAAAAGGTCTCAGCAGACCAGAGGATCTCCTCTGCCCACATCCCAAAGGAAAGGCCTATTTTAGGATACCAGCAGGACACTCAAATATTCTTAACCCTGTCATAGCTCAGTGACACTGGGAAATGTTCACAGCCATTTATGGATTTTAAATTTCTGTCAGTAGCAGGCAAATGATCAGCTGGAAGAGTCATTATATCCATTCTGGACTGGGTATCTTATTCTGCTTCTGTCAAGTTAAGCAAAGTAGATCTTAAAATAAAAGGGTCCTAAATATTTTGTGTACCTCAGATTATTTCAACTAAAAGCTCAGCAGAATTTGTGTCGTATGAAGTTAAAGTGATTCAACCCCTATAGTTTAAATACATTGATTCTGCATAAAACAATGGAAGGATCATCAGGGTATAAAATTACATGCTCAGACAAATTATTGTAATATTAGGCCTGAAAAAAGACTACGATTTGAACAAGAACAAATCTAAGTTTATGCTGCAATTACATGAAATTGCTGCATGCTTCATTGTCTGTACAATCAAAATGATTAATTGTTACACGCTTTGGAAATCTATTTGAATAAGGAGCCCAGTGGTGTCATAAATTTATCTTCATGGTCAGTGAATAATTTTATACTCACTGTCACACTAAAATTAAATCCTCTATAACATGTTAACTCTCAAGTTCAGGGGTGTTGCTGTTCCTCATATTCCATGCTGACCAATTAACAGGATTGATAGCAGTTATAAATTAATTTAACTGAAACTATAAACTGATTTTATAGTTCAGATGACAGATCATTGCATTCCTTACTGAGTGCTCTGTACAACAGTCATCAACTGCAATAGATATTCCCAGGCCAGTACAATCCTTATTTTCTTGTTTATGTATTTCTGCTACTGACAGTATTTTAAGGCTCTCAGTCACCTTTCACCTCTGTTAGAAGCTATGGTGCTGTTTATGTGCTATGGTTTTCTACCAAAGCACAAAAAATACAAGAAAGACTAACCCACTGGACTTCAACTGGCCTTGAATTTAATGAGTAGTGGCAAGAAGGGATTACTGTGATGAGAAAACTCTACTGAAATGGTTTAAATAAGCTTCTTTGTCCCATTAGTTGTAGCATGACATTGAATTTGCAGTATATCAACAGGGTATTAGCTGTTGCTTATATCTCCTCTGCCTTGATGGGAGGATATATGGACTTTGACACTTTTTAAAAAATTGTTTAAATTTTTTTTTTTCAACAGACCAACTCCAGTTGTCACGGGAGAAGCTAAACCCAGAAAATCCGTATCAGAATATCAATCATAACACTCTATGATTTAAAACTCTAGTGGAGCTTAGAGGATTGAGAAATTACTGAATATGTTGCATTGTTGCTTTACAACAACAGTGTCAGCTTCATTCCAGGCTTAGACAATTAGCAGAAACCTTTTTTTGAACTGAACAGTAAATACTCTTTCCTGTGATTGAGTTTGTTTTCTTTTGTTGTGCAGTACTTTTTCATTATATTATTTGCATTGCTAAGCCACGAAGTTTCTGTCAAGGAATACTGGCAGACCAAATAATTCTCTCTTTTTTTTTTGCAATTCTTGGTAGCTGACACAGGCTCTTAGAATTAATTGCTTGCTCTGGAGGCCCAATACAAAACCATCTGAACTGGCACAAACTCTTAAGCATTTGTTAACCTCGAGGCACTTTTGCTTATGTATTGCTGTTTACATTCAAGATATTAAAATTAATTTACTAGACTGCCATAAAACATGGAAACACCCATCTGTTAAATAGTATCTCTTCTCAGAACTAAAACCAGAAAAAATTGCTTGATGATTCCAGCTTCTTATAAAAAATAAGCCATGAGGCAATTCCCTTAAGCCTGCTCTCTTTACTGCGACTGTTTGATAACAGCCACTATTGGCTTTTCATTTTCACAGTAAAAACATGTTGGAAAAGCTCACTGTCAGAAAGAAGTACTTTCAGCAGGATGCAATACTGATCCATACCCCTAAGAACCCCCATTTAGCCAACTACTGATCCTACTCCTGAGCCCAATGCTCAGCAATAATGATCACAGAAACACAGAACTATAGCACTGTCAAGGTTGGAAAAGACATTTAACATCATCTAACCCAACCAGTAAGTTAATACTGCCATGCCCTCTGCCAAAATACATCCCTAAGTGCCACATCTAACCAGATTTTAAATACCTACAGGGATGACAACTCCCCCATTTCCCTGGGTAGCTTGTTCCAGTGCTTGACAACCCCTTTTGTGAAGAAGCTTCTCCTAAAATCTAATCTAAACCTCTCCTAGCACAATTTGAGGCCATTTCCCCTCATCCTTTCCCTTGTCACCTAGGAGACAAGACCAACCCTCCTCACGACAACTACACACTCCTTTCAGGTACTTGTGGAGAGGAATAAGCTCGGCTCTGAACTGATCAGGCTGAACACCCCCAGCTCCCCCAGCTGCTCCTCATGGGACTCGAGCTCCAAACCCTCCACCAGCTCTGTTCTTCTGTGGACTCTGTTGCTCTGCTCTTCTCTAGACTCACTCTAGCACCTCAATGTCTTTCTTGTAGTGAGGGTCCCAGACCTGAACACAGCACTTGAGGTGTGGCCTCAACATTGTTGAGTATAGGGGGACAACCCCTGCCTTGATCCTGCTGGCCACACTATTGCTGGTACAAGCCAGGATGCCATTGTCCCACTTGGCCACCTGAACACACCTGGGTCATGTTCAGTCACTGTCACCAGAACTCCCAGGTCCCTCGTGCAGTTTCCAATCACTCCTCCTCAAGCCAGTAGTTCTGCCTGTGTTTGTGGTGACCCAAGGGCAGGACCTGACACTTGGCCTTGGCACATCAATCCAGCCTGTCCAGATCCGTCTGTAGACTGTTCCTGCTCTCCAGCTGTTTGGCATTCCTGTCCAGCTTTGTGTCCTCTGCAAACAAACTGAAGGGCCCACTCAGTCTCTGGGAGATAGTAAAGAATTTAGAGGCATGATTTCTCTTCACATCTGATTACCCATTCTGGTACTCAGAGCCTGAGAGCCTTTAATCCTTACCCACCTGAAGAAGAAACAGCATCTATTAGACACACCATAAATTGTGTTATATGTGCCGCAGGTGGTGTGAACATCTCCATTTATGAGGTGCTGAACTTGGAATTTTGGGATGAAAGATTTGATTAAGAGCTATTTGCTTATTTAAAATTGTATTAAGTAGAAAAAAGTAATTTTCCAGAGACTTTATTTGTCATGTTGTCATATTATTCTTTCATTTAATAATTTAAATGTTTAGTAAAATAATGGCCCGTGTCAAAAGTTTAAGCCTGACAACAATAGATGATAACCTCAAATCTGCCTTGGTAATGAATCAGAATGGCTTCTATGCATATAAATAAGAATCATGTCTGCATGTGTTGCAAACACTGATTAAACCAATAATTAAAGCTAGCTGGAAAAGCTGAGGTGGATGAATTTTAATCTTGAGATAGTATGAACTCATCAGAATAATAAAACAGGGGAACAAAAAAAAAGGATGAGGGAGAGTGCAGGCCAAAGAAAACCACCCTCTCCTTCTTCCCTTTGTTAACACATAAGGAAAGAGAGGGTCTCCTAGTCTTTAAAGGCTGTTTCCAAACTTCAAAAATATATATTTAGGAAAAATTCTTACTGTGAGAATAGAGACAGAACAGATTGAAAATACAGATGACTTTTTCTTAGGTGAACACTGCTAGACTTGAGAGCCACCCCTAAGCTGTGCTCGGCCTGTCCTGTGGGGCTTCACAGCCATCACAGTGCAGGCAGCAAGGAGGGGCTGATCTCTGCAGGTCCTCTCAGAAAACAGCAAGGGACAGTTTTGGCCTCCCCTCTTATGACAGAAGACATTTTGGCACTCTGACTTCTAACTTATCTGCAGACACTGACAGGCATCATTGCCTGTCATGGTGTAAAGGGACTTTTTTCATCTTACCTTCTGCTTTTTCATCTTGACTCCCCTAAGACCAGACGACCCACTTTTGATAAGTGAAAAGCTGAAAATCTGCAGTACAATGTAAAGGAAATAGAGGAAAAAGTACTAGTGCAAAGAATTACAAGTCACTCAGTCAGAACATTCTCTGAATGCAAGCCAAGACCTGTCTTTGCACCTAAAACCTGTGCATCCTAATTTCAGCCCCATGAGATTCTAAGGCTGAGCAGAAGTCAGTGCCTACTCACAGTATTTCTTAGAAATCCAGTGACCTTCAAGGGAGAGGATTGAAAGAAACAACCCCACACTCGGCAACTGCTTCCATGAACTTTATATACATGCTTAAAAAAGAGAAAACCTGCAACCTTCCCAGTGAGTTTGGTGAGAGAAAAGCCTCTGTGGAGGAGACAAGCTCAGTGTTTCTTAGGGAGCCCAGCAGCTCTGCTTTCAGTCTCTGGTTTCAGAGAGCGTCTGAGGAGAAGAGTGTCTGATCTAAGCCTGGCAGTGTCTTTTAGGAGGGGAGGAAGTGGGGCTTCTGGCTCTTGCTTAGATTAGATTTCTGTTGTTACAAGGAGGAAATTTGCTGCTAATTATTTGAAAGCAATCCCTGCTGTAATTTAGTCTTTGTGAAAGTAAGGAGCTAATAACATGCATAGCTCAGGCAGAATGTGGCACCACTCCTCACATCTTGTCTGCCAACCTGCACAGGGTGAGGAGCAGCTTCATGCCAAGGGCAACCACTTCATCACTGCTGCACAGACCCCTGTGCCTGGCCAAAAATTCACACTTCATGGCAGAGCAGTTCCCACCAAAACCCACCTCACTGCATCAACCTGTCCAGGGGAAAGCCAATAGCACTGTTTTATGCTCTGCCAGTGGACATTCTCTTTCCAGAAGCTGGTAGAAGAACCTTCAGAGACTGATTCTCATAGATTAGACAGTCATTGGTTAAATATTTCCTGCAGATGACTAGCATCAAGGAGAACAGAAGTCAGAAGTTGGAAGCAGGTTTACTTCCTTGGGAACACATAAAAATGACTAGAAAAATACTCAGTTGTGTTATCTCATTTTATGAGGTCATGAATCTCAGTAGAGAGACACTTTAGTGGTACCTTTGATTTCTAAGCGTCTTGGCACACAGGGATATCTTTTCCCTGAAAAAGATGAAGATTTTGCGTCATTTCCCTTTGCACAGAACACGATGAAGCTTGAAGTGACTTTCAACACTGTAGCCTGCAGATATTTGTCATCTCATTATTACCTCTTCAGGGACACATCCTCTTTAATAAGAAAAATAATGCAATCTGAAATATGGGGGAGCTATAATGAGTAGAGTAATAGTAGTTCTTTGCCAATCACAGTGTGTATCTTGGAGAAAAAGGGTGACTGAATAGGACTCTGAAGGACAATGCATGGTTTAAGCTAAGATGTTTATTAACATGTAAAAAGCCTCGCATTAAGAATCCTTCATGGTACTTTTACTCCAACATTAAGCATATTAAACCAGTTTTTCCTTAATAGTGCTCACCTGTAAAAGCACACAAGAATTTGGTCTAATGTTGTGTATCTGTTGTTGTGTTCTTCTGAATTTGAACCTAGAGATTGGAATACATACTAAAGCTTTCTACACTTATGCAAAAATCACAGAATATTCCTACAGCTGTTTAAATTGTGAATATTTTGTTAATCCCACCTTCTTGTGTTTTAGACATCTAGGTCATATTTTTCATTATTAATCTAAGATGGACCTAGTTTATTTTAGTCACATCTCAGATTCCTGGATACCATGGTTTAGCTGAGACCTAATAAGTAGATGGGTTACAAGGCTGGTAGTGGGAATTGCTACAGTTGACTATCTCAAAAAAGGTACTATATTCAGTTGTGCATGTTTAGAGCATTTCGTCTTGAAACATCCCTTATTTAAGAACTTCATTTCTTGTCTTCCTTAGCAACTGAATATCAGATAAATATGTTCATCTCATAAAATGTGAGCCATGCCCTGAGGCTGGCTCCTGGTCAGCTGAACTATTGTAAAGTGATGTTGAAGCTAAAGCTGTGCTGGAGGAAAGAAGCAGTTTTCACCATGCTACAGAGATCAGTTTTTACTATCCATGATTTAAATAAGTGCTGATTTTAAGTGGTCATCATTCACCACTGAAAACCAAGAGACAATGAAATAATTTCTGCAGTAGATTTGATGTTTATGAAGTATGTAAATTGCTGTAAAGAGTCTAATGACTTACGAAGACCCTCCTCCTCAAATGATTGTAGCACCACACCAGCCAATTCCCATGCTGAGATCAAAATCAGAGCCAACATTAGTGTGTTAAGCGTGCTTCTAAAAGCTATTTTAGGAAGAGATACTGTGCTTGCAGAAGAATTAGTTGTATCTTGGTACGGGGTTTTTTTTGGTGGTTTTTTTTGTGTTGTTTTTGGTGGTTTTTTTGTGTTGTTTTTTTTTTTTTTTCCTTGTTTGCTTATTTTTAATTATTTTGGGGGGGTTGGTTGGAGGTTTGAAATTTTTTAGTGGTAGAAATTATCACATAGATATATTTTTTTTTGCCAAGGTTCATTTTTTTAAAACAAAATTTGTTTTAAAGACAAGCTAATAAAAGAATAGTTTTGGCTTCAGTATGAAGTCATCCTGCTCTTCCCTGGGTCAAAAATGTCTGTCTGACATCTTTAGATTATGAGTGTCCAGAGATGTATGGTGCTACACAACAGTTTAACTATTTGACCTCAAGTTCATAAAAGATTTTCCAAACACATTTTAAGCTCTCTTTATAAAGAAATCCCAGGATTAAATAATGCAATAACACTTTGCTAGGATAGAGAAGAGAAATTACATATCACATTACTGGTAGAACTTGAACTCCCCGAGGTTGCACAAATTTCTCTGAAATATGGCATAGCAAAATTCACAAGGACGTGTCACTTTATCAACACTTACTTAAAATTATTTGCCCAACACAACTATGCCCTTGATACCTATGAATAATGTGAATATTCCTCACCCACAACAATAAAATCTTCGTCTAATAATGTATAATGAGCTGTCATCAGGTTGTTAATATTATAAAGCTGTTACGTGAAGTGCAGACTTAAAGACACAAAAGTGATAGCAAAAAACATCCAATTACATTTTTGGGACCAAGCTCCAGGGAAATAGAACTTCAAAAAGACTAGTATATAATTAATATTTCTGGGAGACACCTGTCAGCTTCGGCAAAGCCCAAGATGTGCAAATCTCAGAGAAGTCTTATGAAGACCTTCAATTCACTTATGAGGAGACAGACGTCTCCTCATAAATGTGCACGTATTGTCCTGGCAAAGCCACATCTATCTGCCCTTTCCAGCTCCCTGTCCACCCAGCTCCCATATGTTCTATCCTTTTTCCTATTTCCAGACTAGTTTCCTTGCTAGACTGCTCTCTACAGATCTTGTTTCAATTGTCATCTAGCCCCTATTCCTTTCATTTTTCCATGCATCTCTTTTCTTTTCCCTAAATTCCTTCTTATTTTTCCATTTGAATTTTATTGCTTGAGACTCAGAGTAACTGTCCTCTGAGGTCCTTCTTGTGGTATCCTGGATCTCAACCCTCTTCTTCAAACTCTTCTTTCCTTTTCAATTGTTGTCCTGTCCTTTGCCTTTGTTTTTCTCCCCTCTTTTCTCTGTCATCCTCTGACTTTGGCTATCCTCACATATTTCCCAATGGGAAAGAATTTTGGTACATTACCACTGGACATTTGTTTATTTTCCAGGAGACGCATTGCACTCCTCTGCAGGAAAGTTAGAGAAGGGAAATATTTCTGTTTCAGAAAGGCTGTTTCTCACGGTTGTCCTGCAAAGCAGAACAGTTTTGAGAAGACCATTGACTCATAAGAACAGTAGCAGAGGAACTGGTCAGCCTGAAGGAGGAACATACAAATTCCTGTACTACCTCAGCTGAAAGACTGCAAATAATTCATTCTTAAGTTCCTTATTTTTGTCTACCTGTTTCAGTTCAGCTGAGCAGCTAGGATCTTTATCAGGAAGTAAGACCAAAGTGCCATGGAAAGAAGGTTGTTCGCACCCTTTCCCTCCTCCTTTTCCCTGTGGCAGGACGTGCCAGATTGGTGTGTAACCCCATGCACACAGACACACACCCTTTCCCTCTCTGAAGTCTAAGATTTTATAACCTCACTCTGTGTAATAACTATGACTTGCAGCTCAGCAAGATTGATCCCAATTATTCACAGCTGGATTTCCAATTACCAGAAAAAAACATATAAATTAAACTATAGGAGTGTTATAAATATTCCCCTCAAAAGTAGGAAAATTTGAACAGCCTCTACAGTCTCTTTATGGAGGTGGAGGTTGTCAGCGATTTCAAAATGACACCTGGTACAGATGTAGAGAGACTATAAAAATGCAAACAGAAGAAAAATAATATTTTATCTAGACAGATGTTACAATGACTATGAATTATTAGATTACTCTTGGGTGAGTGTTTTTGGTATTCAATAAACTTTTCACTGTGAGCCTTGCTCCACCCACTCATTAGTAAACTGTCACCAGAGAAGTAAATTGTTTAATTACTATGAAAACAGGACTTTTAAAGATGTCCATCACAGACAATTTTCGCTTCTAGGAGGCCAAAGACTTCTTCAAACTTTTTTTCTTGTAACCTCCAGTGTCTCATTTTATTTAACCATGATTAGTCTGTTCCTTTAGGAGAACTTTTAGGCTATCCTCTGCTTTTCCATGGGCTAGGCATGAAGGGGACTAGTCCTTCCATGGAAGCACTTGCCAACAATCATTGCTTTTGAGAATCAGATCTTTCCCCTAAGGAGACCTTGCAGGTAAAATCTATTACAAAAATATCTGCTTATATGTAGAAATATTTTTAAAGGGTAACTGCACTTAAAGCAGCATGTGTCCCCTTCAGCAGTTTTCCTCCTCTTAGCTAAATAGAATACTTATCACTATAGGGTAAAGAATAAAACTCTGACTGTTTTACCAATTTGCCATTGTTCATATCCACTATCATGGAAGATGACAATTCCTGTAGAAAACAAATTTTTAAACATCTATAAATTTTCACCAGTTATTATATTCTTTACAGTGTTATCAAGCTTTCGGAAATATTTGTGCTTTCACTCTGGGCAAATAATAATTTAAAAACTCTATCCATTTCATGCTTTTATTCTCCTAACTTATATAGACTAGAATAAAAAACTATTAGCAGTAGGGTTTTAGAAACAGGTTATAGAATTCAACTGGAAATTCAAACCCAACAAGAGGTGTCTATGGGTAATTAAATATTAAAAAATATATAAATTCCATACACTGCAGGAATATGTCTGTTTCAACTTCAGGTCCTTGTGGAAGATATTTACACTTCATGTTCACACAAAAAATGTGTGCATTGGATAATTTTTCTGTTCTGATTTCAATCAACAACTTTCCCTTGCAGCAAAACATTGCTAAAACACTGTCCCTGTCACGCATTGCACAGCACCAAACCAGATGATTTATGAGTAGCCAACAGCGATCTGATGCTTCTAATTTGTCAATCAAATATGCAAGCTGTGACAAAAACCAGACATCTCTTGGAAACTGGAAACACACCTGGAGAAGCTAAGTTGTGTTTAGCTACTCAGCATAACCATTGATGCACCCAGAAAATGGTAAGGAAAGTAGAAAGACTCTTTCCCGACAGCCTGGAAGTTTAACTGAAGTCCTTCCGATGCCTTGTAAGGCTGGCCTGAAACAGAGACTAGACAGAGCTAGAGAATAAAGCAGGTATTTATTGAAAGGCCTTCAAGATCCACCTTGGGCAGGACAAGAGCCTGACCAGGGCTACACCCAGGGTGGACTAAAAACGGTCACAAAATGGATGACCGGTCACGAGATCTTACATTTTTACAAGTTTTGGTCCATTTGCATATTGGGGTTTAATTGCCCAATTACAGCTTCAGGTTGTGAGGTCCCACCCTTCTTGTTTTCTCTCTTCAGTCCACCCTTGTTTATGCTGTTGGGCAGAAAGTTGTCCTTGGTTTTCAGCAGGAAAAGGATTTGTTTTGTCTACCTACTCTGTGAAGAGAGCTTACTGGCACTTAGTATGAGGCTCAGAACTACATCCCTAGTCAGCACAGAATCTGCAAATATGAAAGCTAAATCTCAAGGCATCACTTCTACATGACTTCTGGAAGTCCCTGCTGCAGAGGAACCTCACAGAACTGGGGCTCCTCAGTCCCAGCCTCAGGCTGAGAAGTTTAACACTGGTACCCTCTTCCAAAGCAAAAACGTTGTTTGTTACCTTCTTCAGTCGGGAAATCTATGTGCTGATTTTCTCTTACATATCTAGAAAATTCTTTTTCTTCTTCATCCTATTTTCAGGAAGAGCAAGGAAGACGATAAAACTGATTTTTTGCCTTTTCCCTGTGCTTTTCAGCCCTTTTCCTGTCCTCTACATGACTCCTTGCCAGTATAGTAGCAGTATGGCACATGGCTTTAGCCAGACTTAATTGATTTTTGAAGAATTTCTTTTTCTTAATGTGAGAAATTTAGCCTTTGTTGACCATAAGTCAAGCCTTATTATTATGTGATAATGTTTACTCAGTGTCCCCTAACAGCTACCAGCAGTAATAACACATATTCTTGGGGGAATCACAATGCCTTGCTATTAAGGAGAATGCCATTTTTCTGAAGTGTTCTTATTTATAAGGTAATTTCCTCTCGGCATGTTTTCTATACCACTGCAAAAGACCAAGGAGGGCTCAAAATCCACTCAACTCCCCTTTCATTCGCAACTCCAAAAATTTAGAGAAGAGAAACAAAAGAAAATCCACATGGAAAACAATGTCTTGAAAGGTCCACCCTGGAGCAATCATAGTTTAACCTAGAAAATAAGTTCTGGAGCAGCCCCAGGAACAGGAAGAGAATGACCAGCATGATGGTCTTCCCCACTTCCTGAAAAGTGTGGCTCCTGTGTAAGTCTGACAGGGAACTTTTACAGAGCCAGGGAGTGGAGTATGACTCAATCCTCACCTCGCAGACAACCCTGAGCACGGAAATCTCTTTGTGCTAGTGAAAACTTATTGTGTGGATGGCTCCATGTATTCAAAATACCTGTGTCTCAAGAGTCCATCTCTGTATCTTCAGAAGCTGGGAGACTTATTTTCTAGAGCTGCTTCAATGGCAGAGGGGACTTAGTCTAAAAGTTAGAAGTTAGAATTTCACAAGCAAATTTGATTTTCTGCTTGCAAATAAATGTGAAATTAATACCTGATTAATTAAAATTCATGAAGCATCCATTAGAAAAACAGGTTTCTGATATGCAATCTTAGTGACCATTCACATATGTCATGGGATTTTTATCTCACATAGGGAGGTCATTTCACAGTGATACCTCGCCACACTGCTGAGGCAAACTTTTGCAAGTAGTACTAAAATTATAGTGCTATAATTCACAGTGGGGAAGGAGAACAGATACTAAAGCTGTTTTACAGTCTCTGAAGACAAAATTATGGTTTATTTCTGGTATTCTGAGTAGCCAGACTCAACATAATCAGTCTTCCTTAAACCCCAGAACTAAGCAGATTTTTCCTTGGCACTTCCCAGGTCATGGGCTCACTAATACGTAGAAATGTCCAAGAAGCAGTACTCAATCCAATTTCTTTTCAGACCAGCATATTGTAGAGATACAAATGCATACAAAGAATATTCACTATTGCAGAATCAAGTTGACTTAAAGCCAGGTTGACTGAGGCTGTACTAGAAAAAGTATTTAGCTTCCTAATTCTTTTGTGTTGCAGACTTTAACTTTTGTAAACCTACATTATTATCATGTGTCTTATGATACTGCATTCTTTAAAGATCTGATGTATCTAAAACTCTCAAATTTTATTTCAGATAAATAGAAATTGTAGTGCTTGTATAAAAATCATCATGGCTATGAAAAGAGGCTTTTAAGAACAGCTATCCCTTTTTTTTTCAGTTTTATGATTTGTACGATGGCAAGTCAGAGTCATGACTTCTGAAGAGCAGCAACTCATCCATTGCAATATGTTACAAGGAAGACCATTAAAACTTTCAGATAAGCAAAGTATTCCTACAGTACTCAAGTACCTACAGATTCCAAGTCTAATAATAGTTATTCCACATTTCTTTTGTTTCTTTTAAAAAAGCAGAAACATGCCAACTACCTACCACTGGCTTGTGCAGTCATTTGAGTTTTTTGAGGAATAACTAGATCAGGAAAAGACAAAGTTGCAAGGACACATTGATCCAAACACTAAGCAGAAGGCAGGCTCCTCTTGAAAGGTAAGTACCAGAAGGTTTCTTGACACCTTCTGTGGGCACACACACACACGCTGCTGATAATATCTCTGTAAATCTGTCATCAGATCTTGCACTTTCTGCTCCAAGATCTTGCCTTAGGTTTATATATGTTCAGAAGGCTGCCACCACCTCCACTAGTCCTTCCCACTACTTGGGCCAGAATCTCTACCCCTGAGGGATTATCCTGTACTTGCTTCTTCCCCACGCCGAGGAGCCTCACACCTGCCCTCTTCTGTTCTCTGGTCCTTTTCTGTGTTAGATCAAGAGCCTTTACACATCCTCCTTTACAGCAGCACACCCAGGACAGCTTTCCACTTACTGCTTTTTTTCCCGCAGCTGAGTCTCTTTCCTTCAGCCCAGCTTCTTGGAGCTTTTCAACACTTTCTCCCCAAAAAATTTACTAGGGCATGTATATACTCTTTTGGGACATACATATGTATTTTAAGCTGATTTCAGCTTAAAATAATTGTAGTATCCCTAGCACTCTACTTGCAGCAATATAGAGTCCTCCACATAGGGTAATTGCCTATATTAAGTAACTTTCCAGGCATCTGATCATCCTGTGCAATGTTATCCATGTGACCTTGCTACAACATGTACTGGAGCCAGCTCACTGTGAACAGTGCCACCAAATCCACATGGGCTGTGGTAAATAAAGGTGGCATAGCAGTAACCATGGTGCAGGCAGATCTTCAGGACTTAATTTCACTGCCCAGTAATCAGATAATTGTAAAACACTGCCATCATAACATTCTACATTGGTTCTCATGGCCAATGAGCCAAGGAGAGCAGCTGAGGTCAGCCTGCAAGTGTGAGCCAAACCCAGCCATTGCTCAAGCCTTGCCATATGGGAACCAAAAACGGGAGTCTTTCATCGGTAGAAATTGCAGACACTCTTTTACTTTCTGCATATTCTCCCTCTCTCCACACATTACTCCAGACAACACTGCATGGATACTGAAGTGCTTCTCCTATTTTTAACAGTGCGAAGCACTTGGCTGGGAATTCTCCATGCTCTAATATGTGTTTGATCAAAAATTTAACTACTTCCTATCATTTAATTGTAAAATGAACCTTCCTGCTCACACAAATGATATTTCCATGGAAACTGCTCAGTACTGTTGCTACAGAATGAAAGGCAGCTTACTAATGGGTCTTTTTTACTTTTTTTCTGAATTAAAAAGAATATCACTCAGAAAAACACATTTGGAGAAGGAGGTATACAAACCAGTCCATAGTACTACAGTTTAGTAGCCTAAATTCTTGGCTCCACAGAGATTAATTCAAGAAGAGCTGGTTGAGGTGGAATTATATTTTCTTTTTTAAATCATTCATACAGACTGATAAAAGATATCTATTGTGGGATGACATATTTGTGATTTCAGAAAATAATTGCAGGTTATGCTGATTTGGAACATTTTGAGTACAGCTTGAGGCTCCTGAAAAACCAAGTACTTTAATTCAATACCACGAGTATAATCTTTATTGTAGGAAAAGCTACTCTGGACCCACCTCAGAGGCTCTATCAGCATGAGGGAAGCATCCAAGATCTGATCCTAGCCTTCTGATTTAGATTGTAAACTGGTGTGCTTGACACTGCCAGGAACTGATGGAAATTAGGTAGCAGATAGACCCTTTTCAGCTTTCTGTGGGGCAAGAGGTATGGCATTTGGTCTCCAGTTGGGAAACTTCTAAAACAAAGTCTCTCTCTTGTATCTGGTAATATGTAAAGAATTGTTGTGGGGTTGCTCAGGGTAGATCAGAGCCAAGAAGCCTGACGTGTCTCCCCTGTCCAGTGATTTCTACTATATAAAGCAGACTTTATTAATCACCTAAAAACACCACTCTCTCAGATCCACACAAGGTTATTTCAGATGTGGCTACTGCTCTGCACCTGAAGGGCACCTGTGGAAGGTCACAGGTAAGCATATGCTTATCATTAAATTAGTCTAAGGGTATTTTTCTTCAACTAAAGACATGTTTTCTTTAGTTGGAATGCCATGAAAGGGCAGAAGTCTTACAATGCCCATGATTGCCTTAAAATCTACGTAGACATCTAGTCCCTAGGTCCTGGATGATGAGTAAAGAAAACCATGTGTAAAACTAGTTTTTTTGATATAATTTCATATTCGAAGGAGAGACAGCAAGGCCTCATCCAGAAGTTAAACAAGGATTTAGACCAGAACTTTATCTATGTTGCTGAGTGCAGACATGACAAGTTTACTTACTTTTCTCTTGCTGAATGCAAAAGTCTCCCACTTCCTTTGCATTTTTGCTGCTAATTAGCAAGCTTAGAGAAGAGACAGCATATTCAAAGGAGTCAAAAGTGGGCAACTTTCTGATGATATAAAAAGATGCCACGGCAGTTGTTAAAGAAATCCCAACACAACTCAGCTAATTATATCTAGAGGTCTCAATTTGTTACTTTTGATCTAGGATTATACAGCTTGTTTTTCCTCTTGCTAATTGACTAGTTCAGAATTTTCTGAACATTATATCTTTGATGTTCCTGCCTTTGTTCCCTTTCATCTATTGGTAGAACTCCATTTAACAATACTAGCAAGAGTTGATGACATCTGAAGTCCCAATATTCGTGAGAGAGTGTCAAAGTCTTCTTTGACACTGGCTATCAGTCACAGCAGCTTCTGCTGAAAGATAAGGCTTCTTCAGTTGGTCTTTATGTTTTTCAGAAAATGCTGGGGATAAGCTACGTCAAGCTTTCTTGATCCTGATAGCTGAGTTTCACCAGGTAGCAAATGGCTCACAGTGAAAAAACAACCCATAGTGAGCTGTCAGGGTGAGTCTAAGGTTGTTAATACAGTGATCAGTAAAAATTACTGGTGTCACCCAAATTAAATGACATGGAAAGAGCACCTTTAGATGCCTTTGTTCTTATCTTCCAGTATGTTATCATCCTGTTTTCCAAGGCCTTCCCTCTTAGTTTCTCTCCTGCATGATGACACCAGTATTTGCCATGCAACCCAGCTAATTTGTATTCTGAGAATCTTGAGGTTTATAGCACCTGTATAGTTTGCTGGATATGAGAAAGTGTTGCTTGACTACTGGCAAAAAGTGTCAAAAAGTATTGCAAAATTTCAGGCAAGAGTTCTTTCTACTTCCTTGTAATAATTTCATTTTATGGGACAGTTATTTCAGCTTACCCTGCTGATTTAGAAATGAGGAGAGCTAGCAGCACTTTGCCAATACCCCAGACTTTATTAATACACTTGCTAGGTGTGGAGTTCAAATAGCTTTCCTTTGTGCTCTCTGACTTTTACGGCTTTCATGCCCAAAGAAAAACCCACACCTGTCTGAAAAAGCTATTTCTGTAACACTGTTCAACCCATGTGGAAGGAGAACTAGGATTTATAGCCCAGCAAGGAGAGAATTAAAGCTGGCCTCCCCTGCTGCTCAGATATTCACTTCTACTCCAATAAAGCTCTACTCCTCTTGCCATACAATCCCTCCCCTGGCAGGATGTAAAGACAGAACTTGTTTTCACCATCTCTAGGTATTACCAGCCACTTGTTAAATTCAAAATTGTCAGACAGTAAGTGTGTCCTAAATGCACTCCCTTTGATTGTCCATTCCCGTGCTTCTCCCTCCGTGGTGGCAGAGAAGAGAGGATTAACTACTCCAGTAGGTCTGGTGCTGAAAATGAACCTTTATCTCCACCAGATGTGGTTTGATAGGCCACCTGCCAGCAATGGCACCACAGGGGCTCCTTTCTTTGACCACTTTTTACAAAACTAAAACCCAGTCCACTACTACCACTACATAGAAAATAATATTCAGAGACAGGTACAAGGACTTGATGGATGTCCCATTAATTTAGGACCTTCAATTATTCTAGCAGCCTTTTGGGGAATCAGTCCGCAAGACCCATGCTTTTATGTGTTGCTTCTGTTTTTATCTAAATGAAAAATGCTGTAACTTAGAGACTGACTAAAAGCCATTTCACAATGAACAAAAGAAAGAAAGGTCTGTAATTCTATTTTACTTTATCTGCACAACAAAACTCAAATAATTCTTAGTTTCAGAATTTTTGTATACTGTCATTGACCCATACGTCTCGGCTCAGTTCTTTTCAGTCTTGAAGGACATTAAAAACTGTCCTAATCACACTCCCTGCACTGACTCCACTACAGACTGCAAATATGATATTAATTTAAGCAAACTTAATGCTTTCAAAGCATATTAGGGCCTGGATGCTCTGGCTCATTACACAGATTTCAGTGGCAATCTGTCTCAAAGACTTCGGCAATGCCAAAGAGGTGATATGGCACACAGGGTCCCTGTGAGAAGCCAGGGAACAAAGGGACAACTCCTGAGCCAGCAGAAGCAGCCCCTGTGCTATTCCTTTACCATCAGGACAAAAACAAACAAATCAAACCAAAGAAGCTTTCTGAATCTCTGACTCTGTTAATCCTTTTAACTCCTGGAGAATGACTCTTTTGTTCAGTCTTTTGTTGCCCTTCTCTTCAATAATTATCCTGTCTTGCTCTTTTCAACTTAACATCCTATATTCTTTGTATCAGACTTGGATAAGGCATTAGGCAGACGTCATCCAAACCTGAAGATAAAATATATTTAGGTATTACCCAATGTTGCTTACATTTTGTTCACTGTTAGGAAATTTCCTTTTTCCTTTGACACTGTAATCATAATTTCCAATTCCATAAATATTACCTGCAGCCTCTGACATCTGAAAAGACTGCAAGTTTAACAACAAGGCCTATAATACAAGCACAAATATTGTTCTCACATGTAGAACAGAAGCTGAAAATCAGGACAGAGACACTGCATACCTGCAGAGTCTCATGGCTTTGGAATCCATTAGGAGGAGTGCTTTTGGCAGCAGCAATTGCTATCAGCTGTCTTACCCCTAAGTATTTTGTGATATACAGACCATGTTTTGCTCTTAAAATTGCATCATGAATCTTCTTCAAAAAGCCAATCATTGATGACATTCCAGTGAGGCCTTTTTTACTTAAAGTCTTGCTGTAACGAATTTTAAAGTGGATAAATAAAGGGTTGCCCAGTTTTGTTGAATGCAAGAATGATGTGAATCAGCTCTGCTGGTAACTGCTGCATTCTGAAGACTGAGTCAACTGCTTCAAAAAGAACAACAGATAGCGACCAATGTATATAAATTGTTTCTTATATTTTATTGATCAGTGTGTCTGAACAGTGATTTCCTACTCTTTCCCAGTTCCAACAACTAATAGCTTGAGAGTGTTCAAATATTAAATATAGCTGGAAGATCTGTTTTCCACAGGCAGGGGAATCCCATTGTTTTAGCCCTTGCATGGTTATTGTACTATGAATTATTGAAGAAGCTGAATTGCAAGGTTAAGGCTCCAACTCGCACAGAGATCTGAGAAGAGTTGGCTAAAAATTAATGGGGAAAAAACCCCAAACAACCAAAGTCTGACTGTTTGTTTCACTGACATTCCAAAATTGATATTATTCTCATAACCAAATTACAGTGTATAATAAACAAATCATGAAAGCAGACGCCCCATGTACTGGTGCCATCAAGATTTCCAGCAGTGTGTTTAGTTTTCTTGGCACAAGACCTAGGAACAAAAACGGTTCTGAACATAAAGGGCAGAGGCATGGGCATGGGTGGATTGCTAAAGCAAGGTTTCATAAGGACACAAAAAGCACTTCAGAGAAAGTCAGCTCTTCTAACACAAACACTGAAATCAACTTGGTTAGAAATAGAGACTTCCAAACATTTCTTGATTAATTTGTAGCTGTTGACTAGATGCTTGAGTGTGTTTTCCCCAGTCTCAAATACAAGTCTGTGCTCAGAATTGTTCCCCTGTAAACAAGGATCTGTTTACAATACCTTTTAGGAAATGGGTCCCATGTTTATCTGAAGATAAACATATTTATGTGAAGAAACTTACTTTTTCTTCAGGGAAATGTCTAACTATGAAATACCAAGAATACAATGGCAAGGTGCCATCTCTGTTGCATCATGTGTAAATGTCAAGAGGAGACCATTGGTGCGTTGAGCTCGTCAGTTGTATTTTTCCAGCACTAAAGTGGCAGAAAATCCTCTCCTTCCTACACCAGAGACCAAGGAGTTTCAAACTTTGAATCAGTGCTAAGAAAGCAAACACTTTTTGTTTAACTACCATGAAGCAAAGCAGACCAGGCTTAATTTCACTGTAAACAGATTTTATCCACCAGAATTGTGTTTCCTTTCTTCCAGCCAAGCGTCATTACTCACTAGAACAAGAAAACAGCATTGGCATACCAGCAATTTCTTTAAAATGGAGACACATTAAAAACATATTAAAGAAACCTAACACTCACAGGCAACTCATCTTTTTAAAGGAATAAAAAGTCAAGTATTTAAAACATCTTGTTTGTTCTGTTGGTGCTAAATTTTAATAGTAAGTTGAGTTGTAAACTACAAAGAACCATACACACCAAACCAGGATCCAGGTAAAAGGCACCACAGCCATCACTAGGAAATTTTGGAGTTCAGAGCTTGAAAGATACAGAAAGCTCCTTCCTGGAAGAAACCATGGGGGCTCAGATTGCATAGGTGTGCTTTTTTCTTTTGTATTTTTTGGTTTTGTCTTTTGGTGCATAAATGAAGTGTTCACTTAAATAGTAGCTACCACTGTCACCTAATGCTTGGTCTAAAGTCTCAACTTGCTTTTGATTTCAGGATAAGGGTCTCCCAAACCTCTGAAGAGTGTTGAGATCAAAGATTCATCCACAAAAATTAAATTATGCTGTTTTGGTCATTTACAAACCAATTTTACTTCTTTCTACCAATATAAACTAGGTAAAGGTGCAAAGACTCTTCTCATGATGCTCTTCATGTTGGAAAATTCTTCTAGCACTCACAGTAAGATATGGAAATTTCAAATGAATATAACTCTTGCTAAAATTCAGCAAACTATGGAGGACTTAGAATAGACTATGACATACAAACTTCATGGAAAATGTAAACAAGAAAATAACCAAATAACTTTTCTTTATACTAAATAAACAAAGAATAATGTTTTTGTAGAAGACCCTTTCTGTCCAAGGAGGGTTTAAAAGCAGCATTGTGATTGCTGATGACTAAACCAGATTGTCCTTTCTGGTTATGTGGAATAATCAGAAGGAATATAGTGAGAAATTAATAAAATCTCAAACAGCATCATTCATCCACCAGTTCTGCCTTGTGGACCAGTTTGTGCAGTCATTTTTCTTTCCTACTTTGGAGCAAGGCTTGTTTGGCTTTGCACAATGAACCTGTATCTTATGGAACATCCCTGTGCTGCCTGGCTTTTGCACTCCCACAGAATCATAAGAAGGGTCAGGCTGGAAGGGACCACAGTGTGCCATCTGGTCCAACCCTCCTGCTCAAGCAGGGTCATCCCATGGCACGGGATTGCATCCAGATGGTGCTTGAGTATCTCCAGTGAGGGAGATTCCACAAAACCTCTGGACAATCGGTTCCAATGTTTTGTCATCTGCACAGTAAAGAAATTCTTCCTCATGTTCAGGTGGAATTTCCTGTACATCAGTTTCCACCTGTTGCCTTTTGTCCTATTGCTTGTTACTACCCCCCACCTGAAGCATCCTCCCTTCAGACACTGACAGACATTGATGAGGTTCCCTTTCAGTTGTCTCTTCTCAAGGCTGGACTCGAGCCTTTTCTAGCTCCCTCAGTCTTTCCTCCTAGGAGAGATGTACCAGCTGGGCCTTCTCCATGTCTCCCTTGAACTGAGGAGCCCAGAACTGGACACAACACTTCACATGTGCCTCACCAGGGCTGAATTCCCTGAATTTGATTGCCCCTGTACATCTGGGGGTGGAGGGAAGCAGATGGGCTGCAAGTTCAGAGTACCTCTGCATCAATCTGGGTAAGACCGCAGACTACTTCCAAAATGGAATCAGAAGAACAACCTCAGGCCATGAGAGGGAATGAGCATTACTGCATGTGAAACTATAAATTTTAGTTAATATACTGGACCCATACAAACAATTTGCTGTGATGCTGTGACAAATAACAAGTAGCTCAGGCAGGGAACTGTTCTGTTTGAATAACAACTGTTTTCTTTACATCTTAATCTCTGAAATAACTGATGAAGTAGGCCCTGCAGGCAAACCATGGGTGATAGGGTGTCATTAAGGTAATTCTTTGCATTAATATCTAAAAAGCCAATGAATCCGTTGTTTTGTTTAGCTATATGAGCTGTTTTGCACATGACAGCTGCTGGATACTGAGATTAATTGATACATTACTATGTGTCCTCACAGCTTCAAACTATTAACCCTCAGTAGCATTTCACAGTTAATCTCATCTGAAAAGGAATATTGCACTCAAAATTCTGAGGATTCCTTTTTCTACCTTCGTAGCATCATTTATCAGACATTGAATTAGAAAATATCTATGTTTAAAAGAAATTTTACTGGAGTTACAAATTTTTCTTCATTTAAATTCTTCATATGGTTATAGATGACCATGTTCTGACTAGCTTAATTTTTATCAAGAGAGATATTTTAAGAACTACAGCAACTGTAAAACATAGACGAAGCATCCAGATATACTGCCTAAATACAGGCACACCCTGGTTTTTTTTCCACATGTTGGTTGCCAGAATGAGAATACAGTAAAGTCATGGAGAGTCCTACACAGAAACAGCCATTACAGGAAGAGGGAAGACCAAAGAAAATAATTTACCACTTTGTGGGTTTACTGGGCTCCTGTTGTCCATCATTTCTACCCCAATAGGTTTTATGGGAAGGAAAGGCCTCAGGAACTCTAGCTTACTGCAATTTTAGTTTGTTTTGATATAGGGATTCGGCTATTTTAATATTTCTAGTGACCATTTTCCTATGAGTTCTGCTAACAGAGTCTTAGAGTTTATAAAAACACGCTGGGTGTGCCTGCTGTAGGTCTCAGGTGCTCCCCAGCAGAGAGCCAGGAGACTGAGTGCTGCTAGAAACGGGTACAAATCCCACCACATTCCCCAGCACTGTACTGTGTAGGCCACCCTTGTTAAATTCCACTGCCAGGTTGATATTTCCTTCTGTGTCTTCTTTCTGTGCCCTGCTGTGGCATTCACCTTTGTATCAGGCCCTGTAAAATTATCCTTGTCAGGAAAAGTCTTGATTCCTCCCTCTCTGTCTACCATGATCAAAACTGTACCCATTACATGTAATGTGATTTGTACAGGAGAGCTGAAAAATGTTCTTTTAAAGAGCTTGAGGCAGATAGTCTGCCCAGAGCTTGTTCCTGGTTTAATTTCTCAAAGTTAAAAAGTCTTGTTCCTTACTATAATGAGACAGAAATTTTACTTAGATAGGAAAAAGGATTCTCCAAGACAGTCTGCCTTCCTTTTATAGCTTCCTTCCAGCTGTGCATGGGATTCATCACAACTCCTCCTTATTTCCCATGTGTTCCCTGCAAGCACAGTCTCTTCTTTCAGTCAGGTATTTCTTTTCTGTATGTAACTGCTTCCTCTGAATTCCACAAAACTCAAATATTTGTAGAGTCACCTCAGGCCTTAGAGTGTCTTTCTCAAACCAGTGGAATTACAGGCTCTAAAAACATAACAAATATACTCTCCTTTTGATGTCATGAAATGCCAGCACATAATTTCTAAATGTGTGACTCCTATGATTAATGTAGTGTGGTTTTGGATTTTGTTTCCTTTTCGTTTGTTTTTGTAGAAAATACAAAACTTGCTTGACTTTTAGTGCCTTGGAAGGGCAGCAGACTGCAGGACATAGCTATAAAAAATGAGCTAGTACAGATCCATTTGTGGCTTTCTTACTATTCAAGACTGTGCCCTTTTTTCCCTGGAAGCTGTTTACAACTGAAAATGCATCGTGAAGAACAAATCATAGTTGAGGCACACATTTCTATTCTCTGATAACCTTCTCTTGTCCCCTTCAAGAACAAAAAGAGAAGATCTTCATAAAACCTGGATATGACAAGCATAGAGGAGAGGACATTAAGAGGTGATTTAGCTACAGTGTCTTCTCCCTTGGAGTTGTCAGCCCATGATAAAGGAACACAAGTATTATCTCTGAGCTGCAGAGCAAGAGAAGACAAAGTATGTTGCTCAAAATCTCATAAGTCAGTGATGAAAACATAAACAGACATAAACATTAAGGAATGCTTTCCTTGAGAAGGAGCCAGAGGACTGCATGCTGTTGTCTCCATGCCTTAGAACTACATCTTTATCTTCTGCTTACACTTCAGTGTTTCCTGCAAGTTTATTTCATTTAAAAATATCTTCTGTTGCTCAGTGCTTTATACATGGATGTGAGGGATCTACACTGTCTGCACTTCTTTACCCATGAGTGCAGCAGCAAATTTCTTGCACATGGACCACTGGGACAGTTTCAAAAAGTAGAAAGATTTTGTATCTGTTTATTAGGACCTATATTTTCTTTTATCCACTAGCAAAGAGAAAAATATATCTCTAAACTGATTGTGATAGAGATTCAGCTCCCACACTGTATCCAAACCGGCTTAGAACCTAATTTATAAAAAGCTGATGACACTTCCACCTGAAGGCTGAATATCTCATGTGTTAAAAGTCCCACTACATAATGCAAGAGAAATGCATATAGTGTCAGCACAATTCTGAGGACTCCGTTAAAGATTTAAGAGTTTGTCTCTGCAGGAGCTGAGAGGGCACAAAAGTTACTGACCAAGAAACTACATCAGAATGCACTTAAAAGAAAATGATAGATTGGTCTGTAGTCCCTTTTTTACTGACTTGAGAAAGCTGATGGTACCTTTAACTGCTGCAGTATGAATAATGTAAATACAGTAGAGAAATATATTTACCTTGCTTAGTAAGATCTAGAGATAATTCCTGGGTCTTCTTCTTCGCATAGCCAGTTACCAACTCAAAGTTGTCCTAACACTTCTTTAATGGAGTTCCTTTAATTTATGTGGATAAGGTGACACAGCAGGATGTACCGAACTCATGGATCTGGTAATTTGGCACGACTTCCCTTTTGTAATCACTTGGGCAGTGTGGTTTTTGCCCAGCCAGAATAGAGAGGAAGCTGTCTGCTCACACAGGCTTGGGTACTTCCATCTGCCACTCAGTATCTCTGGAATAGTTCAGTTTTTGCAGCACCATCTGCACCGAAACATTTCTAGGAACGGATGGCATTTTGGGACTACTTGGCATCCCTTTGTCCTCCCCTGTTCAAAAAGCAAATGCTATTTTAGGTGGAGAAGCACGGTTAATGAAGGCTTTTCCATCCTACTATGCAAAAAACCATCTATCTCTTCATGCTTTTGAGCTGTCAATAAGTTTAATCAAGTACTCCTGAGTGATGGTCAGCTACATGGCTTGAACTCGTAGAACAGGAGCTTTCAGAGACCAGGACAGCTGTTTCAGTCTTCCTGTAATGTGAAAGGCTGTTTGAATTCAGGAGAAAAGAAGGTCAGATGCAGAGGTTTCTATACTACAGTTTTTATTGAAGTATTCTGCTTCTGTATAATAAGTGTGGAAAATGCATCCTAAGGACATTGTCATCAGCAATACATCAGTACTTGTCTTTCTTCACTGTCATAAAAAGAATCCTCAGAAGGTGTATGGCATCCTTTTTCACAGTTACCACAGAGTTGGAAGCAACTTGGAGAAGTAAAATGGCACTTGGGCCAATATATCCCCATGCCCTTCCTAAGCTGGGAGCCCACTGGGCACAGTCAGCAAGGCGGTGGGGAGTTCTTTGCCCTGGATGGAAACATCTTGGTGGTTTCCTAACCTGGTCTGAGGTGCTGCTGACCAAGGCTGACCAGAATAACTCATGGAATTTTGTTTTTATTTGACCAGGTGGCTAATTGTTTTATATTTTTGGTGTACCTGTTTATCTGCCATTTCTAAAACGTAAAATACCTATGTATAAGCTTTTCATAGCTAGGTACCTGTGTGCTGTTGGTTTATAAAAAATTTAAGGCTGTGTACAGAGAAAAGAGAAAAAAAAAACAGAAAAGAAAAAAACGCTTTTCTGCATGAGTGTAGACTGTCATGCCCTTAAATTTTGCTTCAAATCAGGAAAACACATGCTGAAGAAGTATCCATTAATTGTAGGTGAAATCTACACACCTTGGCTTAATCAGCATCTCTTGCATTCCCTTGATAGATAACATAGTGTTGACACTTCTATCTGCATAATGTACAAAGGAGAATGTGAAATATTCCAACACATGGAAATTAATAAGATTTCTAGATGGGAGTATGAAGTCTATTGAACAGGCTGCTAATGTATTTGGATTTATTTCAGAGATATTCATTATCACTGGGCAGACAATGCTAAACTACATTTAAACTGACTTTTATTTCACAAGCAGTAAAATATTATGAAAAGATAATAAAATGCCATCATTTAGACTAACACTTCAGATAAGTCCCACAAAGGCTATGAGCATTTAGAAAACATTTTCTTCTGGAAAGATATTAATTTTAAGTTAAATTCATTTACTTGAGTGCCTCCAAGACAGATAAATGAGGCCATCAGGAGGAGATCCAAGATGAGCAATTGCTATGCATATGAAAAGCCTGCAAATCACAACTGCAAAGGTATAGGCTTTGATGAAGTGCAGGAGGGAAGGGAATCCACCACAAGGAACACCTGTGAAGGGCACAGAGGTTCACTCACCATGCTCTTAAAGGACTGGAGCAGATGAATGGCAGGTTTTTCCTATCTTCTCTTCCATTCTTTTTCTATATTCCCCTCTCCAGCACAATCACAATTCAGTAAAAAAAGGTAATAACACATTAATTTGCCAAGTACCTGCACCCAGGACTATTGTTTGAATTTATTTTTGTCATTCTGCTCACCCTCCATCATTCTAAATACCTGATGTATGATTTGGTATCTCCATAATATGTCTACTCTTCTCTTCTCTTCTGTTGATCTCTCTAACAAACATCAAAAAAAGACCTGACACAAATTAAACTGAAAGTGAACAAAAAGCTACTGTGTTTTAGAGAACTTCTGCATTTGATCTGAAGCTAAACCAGTAGTGTAACAGGTGGACTTGGGCTGTTTCTGCCAGGAAAGAAGAAAACCCACTGTCAAAGGCACAAGAAAACTTATCCAGGCTTTAGAAAACAGTGACTGAAATCTATCCTGAGCAGCACTAGGATATATTATTAAATGCAGGATTGACTCTGATTGCTCATCCCGTCTTAAAGGTGTTTCTTTCAGAATTTTAATAAATTCCATTTTATTGTTTCTCCACAGAAGTGGAAAAAAACCCCAAACATTTTCTTACAGCATCTGAAGAATTATTATGACCATTATTCAAACAAGGTAGTTGTTTTTGCTTTATCTAGCTAATCAGGGAATTTACTTAGTGGGTTGTTGATTTCTGTAATGACCAAACCATCTGAGTTTTGCAATACCTTCTTGAAAGCTCTGCCTTTTGAAGACAACTTGTGTAAGAGTTTCATTTCTCTTCTAGGAGAATCATCCCACATTAGCCTTCATATTAACTTCAAGACAGTCTATTCAAAATGTTGAACCTGAAAGGACATAAATATGATTTTATGTTTTCAAAATTTGTTGTGACTTTTCTAACAGGCAACAAAACAATCAAGGGAAGGTTTCCTTAACAAACTGCCCTTGTAATAAAGGCCACAGCTGACTTGGGAGCTGCAGGAAATGTAATACGGCAGGACACAGATGTCCTCAGATTTACTACTTTCTTCATGTATTCGAAGTTAGAAGAAACAATTAGATGGGCAGTTACTTTTCATTCAGTGCTGACAAATAGGCAGGAAAGGCCTGAAATCCTCAAACCAGACTGCTTCACTTTGGATGAAACACTTGGTGAGCAACAGGACTCAGTGCCAGGGCGGGGAATGCTGGTGGATGAGGATTTGAGGGGTGGCACTCCTGCACAGGTGTGGGACAGGAGAGCAGAAGCCATGGAATGCTGCAGGGGGAGGAAACCCTTCAGCAGCCTAAGGAGCTGCCACCCTGAGGGAGCAGGGCGTGAGCACATCAAGGGATGACAAAGACAAGGCTGAATTGTCACCAGTTTTGTCCATCCTAATGCAAAAGGGCAGGCCACTTAACACAATTAGTATTAGCAGGTAGGTACAGAGCAGGGCAGAACAGTTAAAGGCCACAGCAGAAAATGGATCATTTGACTCTATTAAAGTCAATGGGGCATGCTCAAATGTACCCTAAAGCCAAAGATATCTCTGAATCATTATCCTTGGGAAGTCAAAGAGGGCTGGTGAAAAGCAAGCACTGTGCTTTCCTTAGCATAGAAAGAGTCCAGGGAATCATATATCAGCTTACTTCACATCCTGGAAGATGCCAGAGCAAATGTTAAATGATCAATTTGTAAGTACAGAAAGGGTAGCAAGGTGGTTAGTAGACACAGCAGTTCTCATGTATCTCAAAGTTGTTTAAAAGGAGTGTAGAGGTTAACTATTCTCCAAGGCTGTAAAGAGTGAAACAAAGAATAATTGGTTTGTTTCACAGCAGGGAATGGCCAGAGGCTAGACCGGAGTTTAAAGCAACTTCCTACTTAGTCTCAAGGACAGCAAAATTCTACTAGGATGCTTAAAAAGGCTATGGAAATTAAGCTGGAGGTTTTCAACAACATGTGGGGTAAATATTTGCCAAACAACACTTCAATGTGACCTCAGAGCAAGAAGACAAAATTGCAAAAAGATATATTCCAGCTCTCTATTTGTCAAACTCTGTGTTTCATGTTTTGAGAGCTTTTTCCTCCCAGTTTTCAATATATCCATATTTTTCTTATAGATTTTCACATATTGTTTTCAAACGCAGTCCCAGATATCTATTGTAACTTCTTCCAGCTCAGAACTTTATGAGGACCTTCAATATATTCAATGACTTGAAGACATAAACTCATCATCCATAAGATTTTATGAGAATATTACTTTTCACTTAAATAAATAAGGGGTAAGTACATTTTCTCTCTATAACTTTATAATCCTAAAATAGAGAAAACCTTTGCAATAGAACCCAAGCGTATTCTGCCTCAGAAATGAGAGTGAGAATTGCTTTTTTTGCAACACTGATATTCAAAAGCTTTAATGGATTGTCTTTAAAAAGTTCAGGACTGGTCATAAGACAAAGAACAATAGATATTTTCTTCTAGTATGGAAAGCAACTTAAAATAAAAATGCTGTTGAAATTTACTCCTCTCTGCTGGGTTTTAAAGCATCCTGTTCTTATTTTGCATTAAGGAATTTTGCATGGTTTGCATCAGCAAGAATACGTGTAACAGACAGGAATTTCTTAACCATGCAGTTCAGTCTTAGGCTGCTGATGAGCTACTTTTGCTTTACAGAAAGAAAAGAATTAATGCAAAAACTTTTAAGTAGGCTTTGTATTCCATTTCTTCCTGGGCTACCCTTTGTCACTTTGAAGAGACCTACACAAGGGCATGTAGTTTAACACCAGCCTATTCTTAAAACAAGCAATCATTTTTTTAAACCCATTACACCCATTTACAAACCCAGCATACCTGTAAATCATGCCAGAATGCATTGTGTTGATTTACAACAGCATGGCTGGAAAAAGACTGTGATCCATGATTATGACAGAGCTTGGGTAAGTTTTAGATGTTTCCTCACGCCTTGACAGGCTTTGTTTCATCTCTCATGTATGACAGGAGAACGCTGTCATCACAGTGCTGCCACAGTCTTATTACTACATGCTAGATTTTAGTGACATATTTGTCTGTTCTCCATTCAGTAAAGCAAAAAAGCTTAAAAAATCTAAAGCAATTCCACCTTTTCTTTATGTCTCTTAAACCAACTTTTAACTATTACTTCAAAGTGATATGTGTTTCCTTTTTCTTTCCTCATTTAAATTGTGAGCACTTGATTTACAAAACAACCCGAATCTCCCACTCCACTGACCTCATTTTGCATCTACACCTACACATGAAATTTTATTCATCTAAATCAAGATTCTCCTGAACATCATTTGGCTAATCCCTTTTCTAGGCATGTATCCTTATCACAAATACAAATTATGAAGATTCTGACTTGATAAATAACTGATGTAACAAAACATTTGGGTTCATAAACATCCTCTGCACTGTACACTTTACATCCAGTGTTTTGCAGGACTGTGACCCAGTGAATAACACAAATTATAAGATTTTTATCTGCAATTAACTGCTGCCACTGAGAAAAAAAAAAACACAAGCAGGTATTAAAAATATTAAAAGTAGATGGGTAGAAACGTTTTGAAAGAATAATGTTCATTTCTGCTTACATTTATAAAGGGTACCCTGTCAGAACTCATGGGACTTATCAGATGTAAAATTGTTTTAGTCCTAAATCAAATCTTACTCGGGAGGACTTGAACTCTCAAGCAGGTTCCAATGTAAAATCCATCTCACAATGTGTGTTGGGTTCACAGAAGCACCAAAAATACAATTCTTCATATGCAAAAAATCTGTAATACATGTGGTACTTTTTACACAACATGATTATCGCTTGCTGAGGTATTCCTAGAAAAATGTTAGCCTGAAAAATAAACTTAACTGTGCACAGCAGAATGGGAATGGTCATGGAGTGCATTATTTCCCCTTTTAATCTCAACAGACTAGGACAGTGATGTTTTAAACCTGGTATTGTAGGAGAGATTATTCTTATTCTACATGTGAGTGAATTAAAGGATTGTTCTCTTACAGATGTGCAACATGGGAAAAGATTAATTAAGTCCTTTTATTTTTGAATCATAGCATTACTTCAGAAATAATAACATTGTATTAATTCTGTCAGTACAGTTAAATTCTATCATCAACTTTTTAATTTTTAACATTAGGTTTTCCCTTCAAATGAGGAAAACAGACAAGGTATCATGGCTTCTTGTTCTTTACTCAATTTACTCCATGCTCTCTGCCTCCTGGTTCTCTTTTTAAGAGTATAATCTTCATCAGTTCTTCATCAAATGAAATAGAATGTTGGACTTCAGTAAAGGAAGTGATGAAAACAGATGCTTTTACCTCTTAAAATTGGTGTTTTTAGGTGTTCTACCCTTTCGGAAAAGTAGGGCTCCTACAGCAAACTACTAGTATCCAAGAAGTGCCGTGCAGAATGAGGGGAAGTATGCTGCTGAAATGTTATTTAATTCACCAGCTTTCATAACACCCCAGTGCTGTAGCAGGACCGCTGAACTAATCAATTTCTGCATGTAACTGTCTCACAGGAACAGCTGCACAAATAGATTGACCACTGCAGAGATCACAGGTGCTGGGGGTTTGAGTCAATCATCTGTGCAAGCACAAATATTTGAGGCCAGCATCTCACATAACACCCTCTCAGACAGCGTGGAAACAGGCTTACCACAGCCACTTTAGACATTTCTTACACTCACAGCCTACACTTTCCAAAAGTCTTATCTGCAGAGCCAAAGTGTAATGCTGACAAATCTCTCTGAAAATCAATTTAGGTTAGAGCCCAACACTGGAAGAATTATTTGTGCAAAAAATCAACAACTAAAAATACAGGAAGGAACCTCATACTCAATACCTTCTCCTTGCTCTCCATTTTTTCAACCATGAAAGTGCCCTTTATTTCTGTAATGAAACTGTAAAAAACCAAGATGGCTGGTAATTACTCCATAACACTAGATTTCTACTATGTGACACAGAAATGAAAACAAGCTCTTTTACATTTATAATCAGTGAACGTCTCATGTTAAAGGAGGAAACTAATTAAGAAATTATTACTCCTTTGTACTCTAAGTGGAAAAGCAGAAAACTCCCATCCCTCAAAAGAAGGAAGAGCTGCAAAGTTGTCATAAGCTGTTTGCTCCTCAAACCCTCAGTTCAGAGGAAGAAGTCAGCCTGGGTCTCAAACCCTGCATATTTTATGAAATACTCCACAAAAGAAGTTGTACTCTTTTGCATTGAAAGCAGCATAATGGAATGTATAAAACAAGAGAGAATCGCATTTGAGCAAACCAGCACTAATTGTGACAGGATGCATCAATACTTGCAAAGCAATTGGTACACACCAAGGGTCAGACCAGCATCCCACTGTCTGCCATAACACAGGACAGGGGAAATTTCTCTGAAAGAAAAGAATGAAATAAAAAAAAAGTTATAGCAATTGTTTGCATGACCTCAGTGCAGTCATATAGAGAGGGTGAAGAAACACAGACTAAGCCCTAAACAACTCACTCTAAAATCGAGGGAAATTGCTGTTTTTTTCCCTGTGCCTACAGAAGCAGGAAGTGAAATCTTGAGTGTCAATGCTTCTGAACACACCCCAGTGTATTCCCTGGGAACTTCATAAGTAAATCAAGTACTACTAATGTTCTGGAATTTGATGAACTCTTCCCGAAGACCTGAACTACACTTACTTATAATTTACAAAACACGGTTGGGATACAGGGGATGTATCATATCATTTCACAAGACTGCCTCATCTGGGACTAATTTGGAGTCAGGTTTTAATACTGCTGGAGTCCAAGACTGCAATCTTATACTGTTCAGTATAGGCTTCATTTTGTCTGGCTGTACATGGGAGGCTGCTAGAAAAGCCACAGCATGTCCCTAGAGGAGGAAACAAAATTGGGATCATTCATTGTTCTGCTTTAAGGCCAGAGTGCAACAAACCACTCGAGAGGCATGACAGGTATCTGAGGAAAATGTGCTGCAAGCCAGTCACCAGGGTTTCTCTGATTGAATCTGAGTCCACATGAGACTGACCTTAGCTTTCTTATGATTAACTAGCTAATAGATGCCATAAATGAAGGCAGTAATGCAAAGGTTGTAAAAGACAAGCCCTAAAAGTGTTGCACTGAGAGAAAATGCAGAGTTTAAGAAAGAAAGCCAAATACTGTGTTTTTATGCAGTCTCTTTTCCTTAAACCTGTTGTAATTTGTCAGCATCACAATCTTGAATTTAAACTTCATTTTTATTAGGAATAAGGATGACTTGTTCTCTCCCCCACCAGTGTTTGTTGATTGTTAGAGGGGAAAACAAGACAATTTTGTTGTCTTTGTCCTGAGGCTGCACCCAAGTGTTCAGCAGCGGTCTCCCCCTCCTCCCTTTTTTCTGCTGAATTGGAGCAAGTGCTTCAGCAGCTACACTGCAAGAGAGATACATGTGGAAAAAAGGATTCCTTCAGCATATCATGGGTTTTTTTATTACTCCATCTCTTGTCAGCACAAGGTAGGATCTACAACTGGACTGGAAAGCCTTACAGAGGAAAGGAACAAAGTGGCAACTGCTTAACCCACATTGCAGTAAAAGTTATTTGTAATACTGATGTGAATCACCAAAAGGCAATGAGGTAGAGACTGAGCTAGATTAGATAAATGGAATGACATTACTGAAGGCACATTTAGCTGGTCCATCTAAGAGCACTTAGCTCATCACATGTAAGCCAGAGCAATCTGCAGGTTGCCCTAGATTTTATTGTCAATATTCTCAGATACTCTCTTAAATACTCATGAAACAGAGCTCAGGGAAGCTCTTTTTTCCCCACCAACTCTCACCTCAAAGCAGAGGAGATGGGGTGTTGGAGAAGGGGCTCTTCATATCCTATAGGAATCATTCTTGGGCAAAAGAGATTAGGATAGGACAATAAAACCAAATCTCCTGTCATTTTTCAAGTTTACTGCAAGAACAAAATTGCCAAACCACGAGAGGATGAAGGCTTGCATGCTTTCAGGAAGACTGAAGTAAAACCACAGTAAATGCTTCTCTGACAGTAAATTGTTGAAAATATTGAGTCATCATACCAAATGAGGAGCTGTACTTTTCCTTTAGTGCTGCTTGAGTTCACATTCTCACTGGATTGCTGTGGCAGTCCGTTTGTGCTGCAAAATGAAGAAACATCCAGTATCTGCAGGATTAGAAGTAATGAGATTAGAAGGGAGGAATTGTTATGTACCTAAAAGCAAAGAGCTCTAGTTAATATGGCAGGTGAGCTTTGACTAGTTTCACTGTGGCTTGCCTGTATATTTGGAGATTTTAAGAAACTAGAAAAACCCCACTTTAAGCCTGAAAATATCTAGATTAAGATTTTCCTACTGACATTCAGTAAAACCTGAATTTCTCTTTTCTGCGATCAATGAAAGATCATACTAGATGAGTTGGTCCATCTTCCTGCTCAAATTGGTGATCACCCATCAGCTGAGATGTCGTAGCTCTCCAAACATTAGCGTCACTTAACCTCAGAGAGGGGCACCTGAGCTAGTCATGTAGATTCTGTTTAGTCCCGGTGCAGCAGGACTCACACACAGTTTTGAACAGCTACCCCAAGAGGAGGCCAAGGGCACTCCAGATGCACCTGTTTCTTTCCACTGACTTTAGTATGAACTTAGACAACCAGCTCAGACACAGACCTCTCTGACAGAGAGATCTAAATTTAGAGCAGTGAAACCTTCCCAATGTGCACTCCTAACCCACTGCACACTGGGAGTAATTTGATGTAATGGAAGAGAGTTAAATAACATTACTTGGTATTTTACTTGTCAAGCACATGAATGAACAATTGCCACAGCTCAGCTGACACACATTGACTATTTTACTTGCTGAGTTAACTTCACTGTGAGAGTGAGCTGTTAATTATACAGTATCCTCCAGCCCCCTGGTTACACAGGAGGACTAAGGGACAAAAACCCCTTGGACCTGGATTTGGGTTTTGTGGGTTTTTTTTAGCATCCCAACATTGTCATAGATTTGGCAGGAGGAAACATGGTACAAATTAACAACATTTCACAACACCAAATTATCTCTTCTGTTTTGGTTTTTGGTTTTTTTTTTCCCCCAAACACATCTGAGCAGCTTTAGCTATCCCAGTCTCAGCACTTAGCTTCTCTCTTATGGGTACGTGGGGAGTCAAGATCAGGTAGCAGACTGATGTTGATTATGGCTGAGCAGATGAGGTTTGGATTCCCAGCCAGGAGCAAGGTATCACATGTCCTGTCTGTTTTCATCCCTCTGCTTCTCTGTGGATTTTTCATGTGGCATTTTGCAGCTGTCTTCTTGTATCAGCTTTTAAAATACTCTGTTATTTGTATTGCCCCCTTGAACATGCTGTTGTCAAAGTATTGTCTTGATATCAATTTGTTCTGAGATGTACAATGACAAATGGTATCCAGAGCCTTGCTTTATCTGGCATTCTAAGAGCTGGACTTACTCAGAGTTGTCTACAACCATCCTTCTGGGCTCAGTAGAGAATGTTGAACTTAAGAGTAAAACTACGATGCAGAAAGCATGCACTTCCCAGTCTTAAAATCCATTCCAAAATAATTGCATTGGTTTTTCTTATGAATCTTCAGTTCTCCTTTCAATTATTTTTTCCCTTCTGTACCCATCTCTCCACTTAATCCAATCCAAACCCTATGTAACTAAACTGATAAAGCTACAGCATCTTCATACATAAGCACTAATATATGTACATACATCTACCAGTCCTAGATCTGCCCAAGGTGATTTTTAATATGTCCTCAGATAAAAGCCCATAAAAGGCCAGTTTGGGTCTGAACACCAGTTGATGCAAATGAACAAAGGTACTGATAGTATTTTCTTTATTAGTTTTTGCTGGGCCAGAACTACAGATGGTGAAGACTGAAGCAGGCCTGGTATAAAATGATAAAGTTGCTCTTATGTCATAGAAGCTACCTGAGTTTAAGTCTGAAGTGTTCATAACACTTTTTTTATCCGTACCTGAAGAGCCTTCAAGGGTTATTCATGCTGAGAGAGAGAGACAGTCATGACTTCTCAGGAATTATAAACTCAAAGTGGGCTTGCTCATTTGAGATTCACAGCCAGGTACTATTCCTAGAAATATTTAACCCTTCCAGAGCTTTTCTGCTCTCAGGATTTGCATGGAGATAATGAGTTCACAGACTGGTTAAATGGGCAGAGCCCTGCTGAGATCACTGGAGCTGTGTCCTCAGCATGGCTCCAGAATTACTGCTGCAGGATTCCTGATGCCAGTATAAAGGAACCTTCACTAGCTACCAGGACATTTTTACAGTGAGCTAAGACACGAGGTCTTTGCAGGACTTCACATTGCCTATGAGTCTGGAACAACCTAGGGCATTCTCCTTGAGAAAGAGGGCATGTCCCAGGTATTAATGTGGACTGGGATAATGAGCCAACACCCCTCAGCTGCGGCACTGCTCTTTCGCAGTCCCAAGGCAGCTGCTATTCCCTACCACTGCAAGGAGACAGTGAGTGCACCAAGCAGGAAGGTGAGGGAGGCCATGAGCTATTCCTCCACAGAAAATCCATCCAAGAGACAAGCAAACTGTGTTGGGCATCTTCAGAAAAGCCTGATTTAATGAAAACCTGCCTCACATAGCAAGGGAAAAAAAAAAAATCCCTCTCCATTTGTTGTCATCAGCAGCTGTCGAAAGAGCCCCAGGGTAAATTTCCCAGAGTAGCCGTTATGCAAAGTGCTCACTGCTGAGCATCAGAGGAAAAGTTCAGCAACTTTCATCCAAAAATCTGCTTCCCTAGGGCACATCCCACCTCTTCTGACACGCAAGCAAAATGGGTTTCTTTTACCAGCTCTCTGTGAATGTTCATCACTCTGTGCAGCTCTGCTGTCCTCCCACCACCCCTCATGCTCCCTCCGGGGGAAAGCTATCTGTCACAGTAAAAGCACAAAAGGGATGTGGCAAAGCCACCATTTCCCAGGTTCACGAATGTAGTCTCCTGATGCAGGACATATAAAAAGGAAAAAAGAAATATGACTGCCAAAACTTTAGTTACAGTAAATTAACAAGAATAGGGATATATTTACTTTGTCATTTTCACCAAGATGCCATCAAGATGCCATCTTGATTCAGATTGAAGAAGGAGATTTTAAGGACTGCAACTCCCAGAAAAAATAAATTCAATCATTTTGAGATATCGGATGATAACTTAACTAGTTTCTCACAAAGCAAATTTCTTTTATAACATCCTGGCAATGAAACATTCAAAGAAATGTATTTTAAAGGGACTCAAGGGCTCTATTAGATCATGCTTCCCTTGCTGAAGCAGCCAGAAATAAATTTTCAAATGTCATGTGTCAGAAAAAGTGTAGTTAACAGGGCAAAAGACATAACTTGTTTTGAAAATGCTGCTGCTGAATTCAAAAATCCTCTGACCTGTGCTCAAAACTGTGTGTGACATTTCAGCTTATTACTGGGAGACCCGATAAAACTGGTAGTGTTTGAAATAATAGGAAGTTTTGAAAATGCTCCTCCAGGGATTTCACAAAAATGAGCTTTTTTGTCCCGTACTTAGCTGTCAAGTCCAATTACAGTGGAACAGTTTCAGTACTAATGGTACTCCTACTCCACAAATCTTGGTTAAGAAGTCAGTGACCTGCAATTTGGGGCTAGCAGGAACTGCATATAAGTTTTATTTTAGAAAACTATTTTAAAGTACTGTAAGAATGTAAAAATTTTTTGTAGTCATGCATCATATGATTTGAAGCAGTGGGCAGATAGTGATTCCTGAATTATAATCTTAGCACCTCGGTTTTCCTGAAGCTGGATGGTTAAGCATTTTAATGTTATAACTGAGTAATCCAGGTAGGGTTTATGTCTCTATTTGAGTGACAAGCAAAGATATGAAGGCAGATACATACATATGTAATACCTTAAGAAACTGATTACTGCTACTCACTTCTTGATGTTCTTGGTCCACAAAAGAACAGTGTTGTGCTGAGTCCTTAGGTGCAATTCCTTTTCTCAGCCTTGATGTAGTTGCAGCAGAGGTGTGGCCAAAAAAAAAAAAAAAAAGTGCATTTTTTTGAGTGTGATTAAAATAATAATAATTGGTGACACTTCATGGAAGATAGGAGATCTTTGCAAGTATACTGGCAGCATTTAAATTCAACTATCAGGTAAATACTCACTGAGAACAAAACATAGCTATCGGCATAGATATTGTCCAGCTTAATAGTTTCTGAGAATGTGTGCAATAAAATTGCTTTCTAGATTGAAAACCCACTACCTGTATTCTAAAGCCAAAAAATAGTATATTGGGGCAAGGACCTCATTATTGAGGTCCTGAGACAAGAAAAATCAATAAATAGTGCTATTGTATTAAATATAAGGTAATTCAATATCCAGAAAAAAATTGCAAGGAGTGAATATGCTGCTTGCAGCAAAGGTAATAAATAAAATCACAATAAATAAAGCAACTTAACATTCATATCTCTTCAACAATCAACATGGACAGCACCCCACATTTGGAGGTAGTAAATGACGGCAGTGGTAAATGTAGCTGGGGCAAACTTTTTTTGAAATGACAAATAGTTTTAACACCAGAGAGCCATGCTAAAGCCATTTGAGACTTTCAAGTTTTATGTTAAGACAGATTGCCTTTAAAAAAACCCCAGCAGTTTTACTGCACTTTCAGCTTAGTAGAAGGCTTATGGAGATTTCCAATCGGTTTCTGTAATTTACAAACCACTCCACAATAACACAGTCCTTCTATCCAGATTGTGCTGCAGCTGTGGAAAAGCAATTCTTCATGCACATTTTCTGCTTGATAGCACTAGTAGAGCCTCAGGATCATTGGGGTCAGAAAAGACATTTAACTTCATCAAGTCCAAGAGTTACCCCAGCACCATCAAGTCCACCCCTGAACCATGTCCCTAAGAGCCATGTTTACACATCTTTTAAATACCCACATGGATGGTGAATTTGTCTTATCTTTAAAAACATTATTTTTGCATTATAATTTTTTCATATTCAATAATTCTCTTGTTCAGCAGGTTTGCAGAAGTTATGCGGGCAAAGCTGTTAATATACATTTCTACAACGTGAAAATTTACTAGCTATTGACTGACCTCTAGTGGAAATAAGGCAAATTTTGGAATAATTTTTTAATTGTCATTGGATGGTATGACGATTATGGGATTTTGGAGTGCTAAAAATTTATTTTATTTGTATTATATATTTGCCTGTATAAAATAAAAAAACAAGTCTGGATACATGTGACTTTTCCTCTCAATGCGTACCCAAATATATTACTAGAATAGGTAAAGGAAAGCTGCTGCACATTCAGAAACCAGGTCTTTAGTTTGATTTAAACTAGGTAATTCTAAGGTGGCAATCTGTGAAATGCACCAACAGCATAGACCCTGGCAAACAACGTTCTGCGACAGGGGACAGACCCTGCTGCTTTCTTTGCACTGATCAAAACCGCTTGATCATTATAAATAACCACAAATTCTTACAACAACCTCATACATTTTCATCTTTATGCACCAGTTTTTTCCATCCGCAGAGGCCACCTGGCTCCATTGCAATTCCATTCTTGGGCAGATGTTTGGATTTCCTCACAAAATCAGTGTTGAGGCCTCACCTAACTGTAGTCATATGTGTTTTCTTCACATTTTGTTTTCTTCCCTAATTTCACCTCTCCTGTAAGAATTCCTGGTTGGCATTTAAAGTAATAAGGGGTAGATGCATATATGTACATTAGACACCAATTTCATTCCCTTATTTGTAGGACCTGGAAGTATTTGAAAATTTGATCAACAGAGAGAATCTGAGCATATTTCTTCATTACTTATTCATCATGCCTGTGTTTGTTTGCCTGATTACTAATGAAATTCCCTTTCCTCTCCCCTGTTGAATTCCAGATACATCTTTGCAATTAAGCCTTTGGTTCTGTAGCATATGGTTGTTGATGTTTTTGAATGAGGAGAACACAGTAGCATCTGGAGGGCTCTGATTAAAAAAATATATTAAATATAAAGTAAGCCAAAACTCAGCCTTGTAAAGACACCTCAATCAATCAAAAATCCCTGTTGGAGAAGTTATTAATGCACATTAATATATTATGTGTAAGGCGGCAGCACCTGAAATTTTTGGGCTTGCTACCTGCTCAGCTCAGCCAGATTTGTTCAGTTATTTGCCATCTTTTTGAAACTTGGAGAAGCAGCCTTGCATTGCTGTGTGATGGAGTTAGAGGAAATGTGAGCAGTCTGTGTACTGGAAACATCTAGGAATAACGGGACAAGTCTGTAGCATGTAAGCATTTGACTTAAAAAATAAGGAGATATTTTGACTTCGTACACATGGATTCCTCCAGTATCATTATCCAACACCCTAAAATACATAACAGCTTTCGGTTCAGCTCTATTTCTTGGTCTGGAGTTACCTTTCTAGGGAGTATCCTGAACTACTCCCGATCCTTACTCTCCCACTCCCCACACATCCCCCATAGGTCCCTCAAGCATCCTCCATCCTAAACTGAGCCAGAGTCTCTTCTCCTCCTATGGCTTTTGCTTACTGGGGAGACCCTCTCTGATTCCCATTAGTCCAAGTCAGCCTCACGATCCTGCCATCATAACTTGCATTTCCACTTCTGTCCCCCAGCTCCCACTGATACATTTACACAGTTAAACATTTCCTTGCTTAATGCAAAAGCAATAACAAAACCACCATGGGAAGGAACACTGAACAAAAATACTGATTGATTTTGGTCAGCTTTAGAAATACATATATGAAGAGTAGAAAATACAAATACTTTCTACATTTTAGCTGGATGGGATATACTATATTACTTCATCTTCTTCACATATTTCTTTCCAATCTTTTTGATTACATTTCTTTTATAAGTGGAGTTCACAGAGTTATTTTGGTTGATATGTGATAATATAGGAGAATAAAATGGCTTTGTTTTGTTGAGTTTATTAAAGAGATTTTATACCATTCCTGGAGATATGATCACGTTTCTGATAATTTCTTTATTTTTTTTAACACTGGCTATCCTTCCCATTAATAACAGCGTGAACCTGTGAAAACTAGAACACTCCCATTTTCAGTAGAGCATTTAACAATTCAGAGAAAGGCAGGAAAGTACTTCTTTTCTCCTGAATGGAGTACTGCTTTATACAATGAAATTTCATTCATAAGCAATTGTTATTCACAAAATAAAAAAAAAATATGAAGACTGTGAGGATGAATATTAATTGAATTACTTTACCTTTTCAGTTCTGACTCAGAACTTTCCCAAAATTAGGCTTGCCACAGGGTTTTATCTCAACATTTTTGGTCTTTCTGCCCTGTTTTCATGATAGTTCTTCCACTCTCTATGACAGGTTAGATTCCAAGCTGCTCCACTTGACCTAAGTGAGATATCCTCAGAATTTTCCACTGGGTCATTAATGTCCTAATCTCAGTTTGCTAAAGATGTAAAAGTACATTTTTATTCTCTTTCATTCCTGAATAACAAATTTGACACTTCCCTCTCATTGAGGAGAGGAGTGGACAAAATTTCTTCCATTGAGATGAGTAGCACTGCTTTTAATGAAAGAGGAGATTTGTGAGATTTTCGTTTTCTGCTAAAACCTTTAAATGTACACATTTTGTTTAAATTCCTAATCTGAGCTTTATATAGACAGTTTAAACACTCTTGATAGAAAACCTGGTCTCCAATCCTATTTGGCTGAAAACCCAAGGCATTACTTGCTGCAAGATTAGCTCCCTAGAGACCATCTTTTCTTATGCTTATATATCAGTCTTGAAAGCTGTTCAACAGATTGTAGGCAATTTTAAGTTTGAGATTAACTACTTTTTTAAAAAAATGAAAGTGTGTCATGGTCTTTTTAGAACCATTCAGGTTTGGAAATGTGAACTCTGTTACAGACAGAAAGTATTAGATTATTCTGGATGTAAATATAAAGAATGTTTTGGGAGACAAAAATAGGGATTTTTGCTTTTAACCTTTTAAATGTATTTTCCAATATGTCTTTGATAAATAAACCCTTACATCAGGAACGTTTTAAATGGTCATATCACAAATAGAGGGTGTTCCTTCATTTGTTTACTCTGCGTTTGCTTTATGCATTTGTAACCATTAGATGGAAGTTAAAGTGGGGAGAGCACCAGGCACAGCTTCAGATCTAATAAGAATTCTAAATTCCATGAACATGAGAATTCACAAATTTAAAAACTGGTAAAAGGGACACCTCCCATCCTTCTCCATTAAAGCATGCACACTTTGCACATGGTTAAATTATAGACCTCATTGTCTCAGAATTACTAAGTAAGTTCAGAGAGAATTGAACATTAAACTGGCAAGAAAAAAATCAAGGGTTATAATGATAAGATGACATTATGAATTATATTCAATATCATGTATATTTCATACAATATGAAAGGTATAATAAATGATAGTGAGGGACTAAATAGAGGCTGTCTGCTATGTTGGGGTCCATTACAACCACAAGGATTGCTGGATTCATTGCCCTCCTTCAATTTCCTGCTGTGTGTGTTGCACCTTCCTGACGTGCTCAAAGCTAGCTGTGATGACAAGTGAGAAGTTAAACCAGACAAATTCCTGGCCTGAGCCACTCTGTCCATCCCTCTTACAGGTTTCTCCCTGTAAACTGTCTCCCTGCCTCCAACAGCTCAACTATTTTATCACCCAAGTGGGAAATATTCTGTTACCTTAGGTGTTTTCAGGGGACAAGAAGATAAAAGAAGACAGAAAGAGGGCCCCATAAAGTCTCTTGGATGGGATATAGCCCTGTTCAACCAAACCAGCTTGTCAAAATTGAGTTTACCTCCTGGACTGCTCATTGCAAGACTTCTTTCGAACATCACCCACTTTTTGGTGCTCCTGTCCTCTCTGTGCTCTATCATCACCACTCAGTCTCTGCTCGGTGAGTGGTGCCTTATCTTCCCTCTCATCCACAAGCTCATGAGGAATGTGGGAGCCACCAATGTGTCCCAGACAAGCTGGATAGAACTTTCTGCTGGTCACCATCTGATGAGCTGGGTCATATTAAAGGTCCATTACAACTCTGGATTTACATGTCTGCTGTTACATTCACAGGCATTAAAATGACCTTGATTTTTTCAGCAGCCTTTTAGATAGAGGAGGAGGTTCTTAAAAAAACCAAACCAGCCCTTTTTCCAAAGGTGCTTAAAAGATTCTGAACAGAAGTATGACAGAATAAGATCATATATAAAGACATAAAGACATATATATATATATATATATATATATATATATATATATATAAGCATATATATATATATATAAGCATATATATATAAAGCTCACTGTATTTTACCTTTTAGAATGAATATTTTTACCCTTTATGGCAAAAGAGAAATTTTTGGCACCGGTTCTTCCCATGTCATATGTATATGTCTGGAATTGTTTCACTGTACATGAGGGGCTCACTACATTTCAAGTTTTGTGTCTGTCATAGGCTGAGCTGTGCAGGAGCCCAATGGATTCAGACAGTCTCTTCCTCAGGAAGAATCAGACACTCCCAGAGAGTGGAAAAACATTGTCACCTGGCTCCTGCTCGCTTTGTTCATCCTCTGCAAATGTCCCGGCCAAGGATATAGTGCAGGTTGTGCGATAGCAGGGTCTAGAAAAGAAAAGGAAGAAAAGCATTGAGTTTCTTTTCTCTCCAAGTACAAACATGAGAATGTGCATCAGCCAGCTGCTGCATGATCTATCTCAAACCTCAGGAAACACACCAACAGGACAGTTATTAACAAAGCAACTGGGTAGATAAAGAGCAGCTCAAAACTGATTGATCAGCCACAATATCTCCAAATACGCCTTGAATAAATACAAGACTTCTTGTTAGTGTGTGCCAATTAAAATCTCTATTTGCAAACAGAACAGATTTCCAGGTTCTGTTAAAAACAAGAATTGAAAAACACAAACCAGCTGAAAAACACTTTGTTTGATTCAGAGTGTTACCCTGTGTCTGGTATATGCCAGGGGTTTTTTACAAGAACAGTGTTAATTCATGAGTAAGGCCAGAAAAAAAATGGATATGGTCCCTTTGAATTAAATCTATTTATATTAACCTGTAACAAGAAGGGAAATTCTGATACTAATCTATAAGCTCCCAGTAATCTACTATTACATTAAGTATGATTAATTCTGTTCTCTCTTCTTTAATAATTCATCCAACTACATTAATCAACTTTTTATTAATAGAAAAGGTAATCAGGTTTATTTTAAATCAAGAAAAAGGTCATCTTGACTAAAAGCATAATTATGTTTACAAAGAAATTCTTTTGTTCCACAAAATATTTGGCTAGTTCAATCAAAATGAAAATTATACCCCTATGGAGAAATAAAAAGATAGTACTTAACAGCTAAATGTTCCAGGATTGCACAGACCTTGCTGGTAACGATTTATTTTGGAAGATCTCACTCTCAAAATTCAGTCTCATGCGTCATGGATTATACTGCTGTGTATTTTTCACAACAGCATCTCAAATCTGGGAGCAAATCTTCCCAAAGATTCAGTGCTTGGCTTGCTGAAAGCACAATCCTCATATTTTTCCTGTACCCACTATATATGCCAATATATCCTATCCCTACCAAACACTAATTCTCTTGGAATTTCTCTCTCTGGTCATGGCCATAACACAAAAATACAGTATAAATGCTTAAATATTAGCAGCCTCCTCACCCAGAAGCTGCCAGGTGCTTTCCCCTAAGGGACTGAAGTCTGTGTGTACCACTCACATTTCTTGGTCGTGCTGGAACACCACCTTACAGCTGCACCTCATCTCTTGTGTTTTTCACTGCATGAGGCCTTGATTTTGTCTTCCAGCTGGTGTTTAATCTGCCCAGTGTGAGGAGATTGTGGTCTTGACAGCAACTCAATCCTGTACATGTCACAGCCCATGTCATTTCTTGTCAAGCAGGTTCCTGTGTACAGCAGGACAGCATATCAGGTCAGCAGGACCTGGACTTTTCTTGAGTTTCCCCAGCTATCTCATGGCCTCTCCTGCAGAAATCAGATCCACATGATTAATTTCAACATAGTTGTCCTTTTTTTCTGTATACTCCTTACCAAAATAAATAAAGAGGTCAGGGGAAAAAATACATGTTTCCATGAAAGTTAGATACCCTTCCTCATTTTCTCTCCAAGCCCTTCAGGCTTTCAAATGCTTAGGAGGTGAGGTTATCCTTGACTGCACAGCAAGGTCTTTCTGGATTCTGGGCTTTTTAATTTTAAAAGTGAACTTTGGCATCTTACAACAGTATAGAATTTTTTTTCACAATCTATATGGATAGTTCAAAAGAGAGGGAACATATTATAAAGACAACTTGCCTGCCACACTTACAATAATAATTAGGTGAATTGCTGAGCCAAGAATCAAAGAGTAAAATTGCATTCCTCAAGCCCCATGTTCCTCTTCCTGTGGCACTTGAAGAGCAAAGCTCTGGAGAGAAAGGGAAAGGAAAGGATTTGCTTCTGGGCATCCACAAGCTGACAAGCCAGAGCAGCACAGCTTCCAGCTTGATCTTAAACCCTGCTGGGAACTATGAACTTGTTACTGCTCTGGCTCTCCTGTGAAGCCTGATCTGCTGGGAATTCTCAAAGCACATCTGTTGGCTTGGGTCCTGCAAGGAAGAGGAGCAGAGTAGTCTGTTTTTATAGACTGGCTTCACTGCCAACTTCTACATCTGCTTGCGTCTCCATTTCTGTCCCTTCATCCTTGCCATCTCCTTTTTCTCCCTCCTGATTTATCACCTCAAATATCAGCCACAGCATGCCTGTACTGAGCCACACCTGTAACTGCTTTACTACATTTATTAGTCTCTTTGGAAACAGTTCAACTTCAGCAGACTATTTAAATATGCCTTTTGACACAGCATGATCTTGAGCATGATTAAAAAGTGAGAAAATTTTCCTTCCGTAGGAATCTGTCTCCCTGTCACCACTCCAGCACTTGTTTAGGTTCTTTGTTAAGTATTCCTTGGAAAAGGAACTGAACTCCAGTCCTTCCTCTGCAGGTCACCAGTTACCAGTCTGTAATGACTCCTCGTAAGCTGCCAGGAAGTCAGTCCATGCAACAGGCACCATGTAAGTGGAGCTTATCAAGCATCATCTCAGAAATACAATCTAGTAGTTATTTCAGTCTGGACTGGGGATATGAATCTACTCAGACAGCATTCCAGTTAGAAAGTCACTAGTGACCAGTTTCTGTACTGTGAAGTTGGGAAACACTTTGCAATTAATTCAGCCTCCATTGAATTACATTATGACCCTTTGAAATCAATAAATCTGAGCAGAGGGAGACAGAGATGCTCTTTTACGCAAAGAAATTTTAGTTTGTATAAGGACTGTACATATACAGGAACATTGGCTTTATTGTTCATCATGTGCTTGGGGACATATATTTTCACTGGTCACATACCAAATGTCATGATGTGGAAAAAATTAGCAGCAATATCCACACCTAAAACAGCAGCATGTAAGACAACATCGCTGACATGAGGTGAGACTCAACAACTACAGCCATCACAGCCAATGTCTGGGTGTAAGCTGACATACTTGGAGGGCACATGTGGGCTAAGCCCAGTGCAGTCTGCAAATATTTAAACATACTAAGGGAACAAAAATGCAACCTATATTTAGAGGCTCATGTAAAAATATTTTAAAAATTTTGCAGGTTGATGGCGTGTAACGTGCACTTTGGCAATTTAGCAAAACTGTTGGGTTTTTAGGGATGAAGACAGATCTTTGCAGTCAATACAGGATGCATTATCCTACCACACACCATTTTCTCCTCCTGATTTGCTGCTCTTTTATTAGAGCAAAGCACCCATCTTTATATTAGCTATTATTTATAGACCTGCAAGGGACAGGAAATGACCTTTTCTATAAATATCCTATTACTAATAATTCTGGATTTAGTTTTAAGGTTTGCTTGCCTGACAGATATAGCTCAATTCAGTTGAAAAAAGAGGGAAATTGAAAATCAGCCCTAAATAAGGAGTGACAGAGCAGAGTTGTAGGAAATACAGACTGAACATGAACCAGGAAACGACACTGGCAAATGAAACAGGTTTGCCAGGTCTCCTCACTGAAATATCACCTTTGTTAAGGATTAGTTATGAAAAATTTGTGTTTGCTGAAACTCTCCTTTGCAACATTAATCCAGGAAGGACAATTTAGTCAGACACAGCAATTTATAGTACATTCAATTCTGGAATATTTTCTGTATTTTGAATTTACTTTGTTCTGCCATATGTAAATCTTGGCCCATGCAAATTAACAAATAAAAGATTTTTCATTTGATTTATATGATAAACAGGTGGTTTCTTATGTTAAGCAGTTGTGCTTTATTTTTTTCCCCTTTTAAAAACATCTTTTTTAAAGAAACAAACTCTAGTTTACTTTTAAGTCTTTCCACAACAGAAAAGGGATTTTTGAGAAAGTTTGCTTGGGGATTATAAGAATCTAACAAGTATTTCTGTCTGTGTGCTGGAAAGAAGAGGTACATGTATCAGTCCTTCTTCCTTCTGCCGTTAAAGGATAGGATAAAGTAATATTTATCTAGCCTTTTGGATACAACTTTTTATAACCTATTCCTGATGCTTAACATCACCACACCTTCTTCAGTGCTGCTCCATCTCACTTGCCCAAGAAGGGATCAAGCAGACTCCACCAGGGATGAGAAGCAAAAGGAAAAAATATGTGCCAGATGATGTAAATGGCAAAATTCCTGCTATCTTCCAGAGGGAGCCAAGATCTCACTGGCATTATTTTGCCAAGCTCCCCTTAGCTGTCCAGTTGAATTCATCTGTTTTGAGTTGGTCTAAACCAACATACAGGTTGGTCTAAACTCTGGCAGTCCTGAGGAAAACAAAGAGCTTCCACCTCAAGGCATTATATGTAACCATAAATGAGGCCCAAATTTTTCCCTGATTTCTGCAAATTTAATTCAGGTTTAAAACTACAAGTGTTCTGCTTGATATTAACTGTGATGGGAAGCTCAGCAACACTGGTCTGCTCTGCATTTGAGCTGATTGAACTCATATTGCATTTTTATACCTCAAAAAGCAGGACTCAAAAGAAAAGCATGTTGGCAATTCAAAGCAAGCATTTAAAAAGTGCACCAGGATTTCCAGCAAGACATATAAATAATTCTTTTTCCACCAAAAGAGGCTAATAACTGGCTAATAACTGGTAGAACTTTTAAGTTAAGCAAATATCTTTAAAAAATGGACACTTCTATTTTGTTCAGAGTCTGGTAACAGGTTAAGTGTTATTCCTCAGAGTTATGAACCCATATAAAATTGTTAGCATGAAACAGTCTCTATCTACCTTTGAAAAATTTCTGGTGTGTTGGGGGTTAGGTTTGTTCCTTCTTTCTCTAAAGAATTTTTTCCCCATAAGTTACCAAGGAGACCAAGTGTTGGATACTTGAGAGTACTTAACCAAAACAAAGAGGTGGACAAAGTTGGAAGGGGGAGATAACTGCAGGTGAAGGGCAGAGCTTGAGGCAGCTGCAGGCTGTTCTTTATTTGGTGTTCAGGGAGAGAGAACGGCTGGGCTGTTGCTGGCTGGAGGAGTTTCACTGTGGCCAAAGGGATCCAGTCCTGGGAAATCTACTGTCACCGGTTCGACCTGAATCCTGAGTTTTCTCTGCCACCCGCGGGAGTTGGTCCAGGCTCTGCCTCTCCTTCGGCTTATTCGGCGCTGCTCCTCTTGCTACAGCGTGACCCTGCACCCCCTGCACTGCCGGGACATCCTGCCCCTGCCTGCCGGGACACCCTGCCATCCCAGCTACCAGCCCGGGACTTTTCCACTGTTTCAGCTCGGTGCTCTGAGGATCCTGCAGGGACACCGAAACCAAACTGCCCTGGGTTTTGTGAAACAAAGCCCTCAAGTTCCTTGGTACTGTTTTCTTTTGTTATTAATTCTGTAGTTGTTTTTTTTGGTTTGGTTGGGATTTTTTTTGTTTTTTTTTTTTTTTTCTTTGTAATACATACTAGTAAAGAACGGCTATTCCTATTTCCCAAATCTTTGCCTAAGAGCCTCTGATTGTAAATTTGTAATTGGAAAAAAAAAGGGGGGGGTTACACTCTCCATTCCAAAGGAAACTCCAGCTTTTACCTGGCAGATACCTGTCTTCCCAAACCAAGACATGGTGATACTGTGGTCTTTCCTGATTGCAAGTCACAGGAAATTCGAGGTTATTTTTTTATTTTAAGTCGATATTGTTAGCTAAAATGTGCCACCAGATATCTCAGGAACTCCATACTGATGGCAGAAACAGGTCAGATTATTTGTTGGCAGTAATGTCCATTGAGTTCTATCTCTCTATAATCCAGGCTTTCAACAGCTCTTACTTGTGCATATCTGATTGTTTTATGCAACACTTGGCAAACCTAATTTAAAACCACAGGCTTCTCGTAAACCCAGTGTTGTTCAGACGTCACTGAGTAACCAAATGACCAAGTCTTGTATTTAACACTATTCCAAGGCCTGAGAGAATGTTATTGTAAGAATCAGATGAAAAATATCTGCAATTTCATTTGCATTAAAAATTAAAACATTAATGTTGCAGTGCTGCCACCATTTCTCACAGTAGTTTCATCTATCAATTGCATTTGTGTTTTCTTTAGTGTGGCTCCCTTGGATAAACCACACCACAGATTCTTGCACAGCCTGTTTAAACATTGGTTTTACTCTTGTAGATGCATTTAAGTCTTTGTAAGTTCTGGACCAAGTGAATGCTTGAAGATAGTAATGCCCAAGTTCATCTCTCAGTCTCATAATATTTTGGGCAAAACCGCTTGGGTAACACTCCTTTAACCCATCCATGGTGGAAAAAGAAGAACAAAGAAGATATCCTTACTGTAATCCAAGTTCAGAGGGTAAAAAACCACCACAACTTCCTAAATCAGAGTTGTCTGTAGTGCTGCATTACCTGTGCACTCTGTAGCATCCCAAGCTTCATAATGGATGCACGTCAGGCATCTCGAGGGCAGGCAAAGGGCCCCTGCCTGGGCAGTTAGAAATCAAGGTCAGGTTTTCATTCCAACTTCCTTTAGCAGGATTTCGGTTTCTCAAATTACTTTTTTACTCATTTTTTTAATAAGAAATTTATATTACTTTCTATGTAAGGGTACATTCTCTATTTTTATGTTAATTAGAAATATGTGAAATAGATACAGAAAATACTAAGAGTTCATTCATGTCACTTTTCTGAGGACAAAGATAGGCACTCTACAGTCTTAGAACATCTATGTTTATGTAGATTATCATCCAGCTATCCTTTTTCTCCTCAAATTCTGCAAAAATGTAGCTGTTGAAAGCAATTTTCTATTGCTAGACTGTTCTGAATTAAAGTTCCCCCCAAGACTTAGCAACTTATTTTCATATTGCTTTCACACTTTCTGATTCGTTAAAATACAAATTTAGTCGTCAAAATAGAAACTTGAGCTTTCCAAAGAAAATGTGTGAAGAGCCCTAAATTATGAATGTAAAAAATTTATTCATAGTGCCACTGGCGTGATTCATTTTCTGTTCCCAAATGCTTTCTTCAATCCAGAACTTCTGAGTTGAGAAAGTTCTGCTAGTATGAAAATCTCTCCAAAACAGTGTAATCTATCATTAAAAGTATGAAACATCATATTTATGGAGAGCACAGGTCAAAATACACGCCTTTGTTTATTCAGTGTAATTTCTTCAATATTTATATGAAAATGGGAAACAGGAAAGGACATGGCCAATTTCCGTGTGCTGGGAGGTTTCAGACCGCACCTGAGCAGTGCATGACCACAGTGTCAGTGCCTCAGGCTCGCCCACGGCATCCTGAGGGGTTCCTGCATTCTGCTTATGTGGCACACATATCCGCGCTCCCCACAGCACAGCTGCTAGCTGCTCCAGCTCACAGAGAAAAACTCATGGTCTGCTCCAGGTGAAGCCTAGGGCTTGTGTCCTTGCCCTTGTTTACTTCCCTAAGAACACCAAATATAATAATAAAACACCATTTATCCTGAACATTCCAAAGCCATGGAGTCATCAGTCATGAAGAGTGAAATATCTTTTTTTTTATAAATGACGGTATTTCTTTTACTTTGTTTTAGGCAGCCTTGAAGAACCCAGCATAAAAAGAAAATGCACACAGAATGCAGCTATTCTCTGAGACCTAGTTAAGAGCAAATAAATTCCCTTTGTGTATGTGTGTGTTTACAAGCATCGAGAGTCAATTTTTCAGTATGAACTTCCATTTCTGTCTGTTGCAAATTAAAAGATCAACAAAACTTTGCATCCATATTTCATTATCTGTATTACTAATGTCAATAACAAATAGTTAAGAACAAGCTCAACTAACTGAATCGATCTCAACACTTATCTCAGTTTTACAATCCAGTGAAAAAGAAAAGGACCAGACTGCCACAATAATAAATTCTTCCTAAAACCCTGACCATCTTCCTGTGGACCCATAACATTTCCCTACATATGCTTTACTGCAGTTTCTAGTAGTCCATTTTACCATGTAAATCTTGACTGACAACAGGAATCAAGGCTTCTTTTCAGGGAGCTGATGCATTGTTTCCTTCCAGTGCCAGTACTGCCACAGAGCTGTTGCTGAATTAGCCTGTCCCCAGGAGATGCTGCTTTGTGCTCTGAGCTGAACCACAGATCCTTGAGTGTGGGTCTTACCAAATCTGAAACAAGAATTCTGTGGGAGAGAGAAAGCTGTCATGTATCAGGCAAGAGCTTTGGCAGACAGATTTTGAACCCAACCACACAAATGACAATCAGTACTCTGCACCTGACAATCCCAAAGCACAAACCACGGAGCAGTTTCCTGAAGCACCACTGGTGAGGAAGCAGCTCCTAGACAGCACCTGGGAAGGGGCATTGTGGTGTGAGATGGGCATGACCACAGCACTCTTGGTCTGCCACATTTATCACAGGGTAAGGAAGGGACCTCAGAGAATTCAATGCAAGGTTGAAGGCAGCTCTCCTGGGCTGACATGGTGATTAATGCCTGTGCTGGCCACAATAGATTCACATTTAATTTACACCTGTGCAAACAACAGGGGACACAACCTGAAGGATCTGATCCTACTGGAGCATAACTTTGGCAGGTTTGCGCTGATGTCAGTGGGAACATGCAGCAGTCAGGTCCTGCCTCTTTTCATAAGTGTCTCTAAATCCCTGGAAATATATTAAAAAAAAAGAAAGAGCTATCTATAATTTATTCATTTGTTGACACTAAGGTTCTCTTAGCCACTCACACAGAGGCAAAAGTTATATTCAGCTTGGAGAGAGAGAGTACTTTTCCAAAATCCTTGCCATTTTGTTCAGCATGATATAAATAGATTATTTACAGGAGTCTATGGTAATCTCAGTGTTTTTAAAACAAATCCAAGGACCCAAACTTGAACAGCCTATGTCTTGATTTACACACCCTCCAAGATATCTGATAATCTGTGCTTCAGACTCCTCTCCTTGGTCTCTCTGGGCAATAGGAGCTGAGGTCTCAGCCCTGCCCCATCCCCCTGGCTGAATTCACATCCATCATCCACCTTCACTCTCTCACCACCAGCAAAGGCAAAACAACTGGAAAACATTGTGCCTCTGACTTTCAAATATTCACCTCTGTGCTTTTCCTTGAAGCTGTGGTACTCCTTTTGTACTTCTTCTTCCTTGGCCCTCATCTGTCAGATCAATGCATTCATTAGGAAAAGCTTCACTGCCCAGATGATGAACAGACATCATAAAATCGTTATATTTGACAATTCTTATTACAGGTTTTATATGGTGGCTACATTTCTGCCACAGAAAAAGACTCAGAAGACTTTTCCTGATGTATAACCTTTCCAACAAGAGGAGGAATGTAATTAAAGTCTATTTTCTAGAAGTCTCTGCTTTATTCAAAGACGAATCCAGACCTCATTCCTCACATTCCCTCAGTTTTATGGTAATTGTGAATAAAGTGAAGGAAGCTGCAAATACCTTTACAATTGTTTTATATTACTTGGATAGATAATTATTTGGTAGTGCCAACAAATGCATACTTAGCCTTCAACCAGTGAAAGAAATTATATGCATTTCTAGACATAATTGTGCACAGATGAAAGAGCAAGAATAAATTTTGAGAGCCAAACTGAGGTCCCTTTGAAAAATCAAGAATGTAACTCTTCTCACACCCAAAAATTAAGATTAAATTTTGGGAGAAAATGCTTTAGATTTTCATTTTCAGTGTGATTCAAGGAAATTTTGAGGCTGAGAATTCTGCAGTAATTGAGGAGGGAAAAATTTGCCCTTTCTAGTGAACAGCACTCAGGTCTGTAGCTTAGCCCCTTGGAAACACCATAATTTGCCCTTGGCACAGTACAAAGAATATTGCTGTTCTCTACATGAGCAGGTGAGATAGTTTCTGTCAATCTCCCAGGAATCATTGAGGCATTTTGGAATGAGAACTCAGCTCACAATTAAATCCAAGTATTCTCATCTTAGTTTTCCATACTTTCCAATACTCATCTCTCAGAAATTCAGGGGAGGGCGAAAAAGGTAAAAAATCCACAGTCTCTGATACATGAAATGTCACTATATAGTTAAACTATTTCCCCAAATCCTCGTAGTTTAGAGATTTGGAAATATCCCCTATGGACACCACAGTGGCACCACAACAGGGCAATTCTCAGTGCTGTTCATCACTGAGCCAGGGTATCACTGAATTGTATCTCCCTGCTTTATCTGGGAAAAACTGTTCCTCCAAGGGTAAGGGACTTAAACCCACGATTCAGTTACTAAAATATGTGTGGCCCTGATGTCTCTACCATTGCAGAAAAATGCACTACATGTCTTGAAATATCAGTGGACAAGGGTACATGCTTTCTTTTCTGTTTGAATAATAATCATATCCACACGCTCATCCATGGTATTAGCCATCAATAAAAGGCAGTTTTTAGGGAGTTTCTTACAAATATTTTTTCATCTGTTATTTCTAATGAGAGAGAAAATCATCTCCTGCATTGTCTTTACACATCCTTTTTCTGGAAAGACAACTAAGTGAAGCAACAGAAAAATAAAACTTGACTTAAAATATTTTCAGAGACCAAATCAAACCTTAGGTGAAAAATTCTTCTGTGTAGTGGCATATGGATTTTCCCTCAAGTGATGTTGATATTTCAATGCTCTAGGTGCTATACGAACAGACAAATTCATATTAAAATCCTATTTCTTGACCTGTTGCCGTAAGAAAAAAGGTGTAATGCAAAACTTTCATTATACTCAAAATACCATCTCCAAGGTGGAGAGAAGGATGAAAAAAAAAATTCCAGCCCATGTCTTGTTTATGACAGTCCCTGAGCAGTGCTGGGTAATGAATTATTCTGTGAGAAAAGCCAGGGCTCACTGTGAGGCAAGGCTGCTGAATTATCTCTTCTCACCTGTCACAGCCACCACCTGGAGATTTGACATCCCCAAACTCATTTGCACACAACCGTCTCCCATGGCCCCTTCTAGCAGCCATGGAGCACTTGTTTTCCGGCCACCCCAGGTAAAGTGCAAATTTTCTGTCATTCAGTCATTTCTTCTCCCCCAAGGCCAGTGTGTGTACACATGTTCTGAAGAGAAGCATTCCTGCTAGATACAGGAAGGATTTATGACAAAAATTGGGCTGCTGTGCTCTCAAGTGGGGAAAACAACCCACCTAAGCTACAGAGCAGCAAAGACAGGTTCTAGGTAGTAGGAGAGAGATAAGATTTACATGTCAGAGCACCTTTTCCAGTTTCTTAAAGTCTTGCATGACCTTTTTCCATCTCTGTATTTAATATGGAAGTTATCATATACCTGTTGTTAATCTGAAGTAAAATTACTAAAGCATAATTTAAGAATTTCTAATTAAACCTAATAGTTGTGGGGTGGTCTTTTTTTGCAATGAACATCCAAAAAGCACAATCATCCAAACAGGAGGTTTCCTGCCTATTGCTGTCTGCATTCATTTTAAATGGGATGAGATTACAGAAAACCACCAGAGATTGCTCAGTCCAGACGGTTCTGCTCACCACCAAGGGTTTCACAACGTGTTGTGGCTGCAAACTGGCACACGTGGACATCCTTCACACTGCTCCAGTCACATCCCTGAATTTATGGCAAGGATGGACTTAGGCTGATATGTCTAATGCAAGAGAAAGTCCACAGCAGTGGAAAGAATGAAGAACGTCCATTTTAGGGACAGTATTGTTTTACTTATTAAATTATCTCTGTTAAAGCAATATCACCGACAAAGTAAAATGTTAGAGTTCAGGAGCCTTGCAAGGTCTTCTAATTCCTAATCATTGCCCTCAGCAACTGTGTATAATATATCAATTTTATCCCATGTGGAGAATCATTACCCTTTGACTCTGAATTTGCAGAAGAGACTTCAAGAGCTGCAGTCTGTTTCCCACATGATAGAAGACTAAATATTTCCATTAAGATTGCCTAGTCTGAGTGATATTTTTTTGTCACTGCATTATAAAAATATGAAAATACTGGGAAATTTTAATGTTTCACAGTGCTGAAACCATTCCTTCTGAATTTACTGAGGCATCCCAGAACCTTTCATAGTCTTCCAGTCACACAACACAGAATAGCTGGTCTTCCTGTGCATATCTTAAAACATTATTCACAGCTGTGTTTGGACACATTTTAAGACTGCTATAGGCAGGACTGGCTGTAGCTGCCTGTGGCTGCGATGTGGGTGGGAGACTGTGCAGAGACATTTATCTCAAGAGGAAATTCTCTCTCTTTTTTTTTTTTTTTTTTTTTTTTTATTCCACTATTTTTCCTTAAATGTATATAGGATGCATGAAAGGTGCAGTAGTTGAAGCAAAATCAAGTGCTCAAAATCCCAGAAGTACCAAGCATGTCCCTACCTGAGAGGCTCAGAAAACAGCCCCAGCTCCCCTGCTCAGGCTGTATTGTGAGGCACAACCAATAGCAGTTTCCTTGTCCACATGTCCTTGGGCTTTGGGGCCCAGAGACCCTCTTAAGTACTTGGGAAAAACAAAAATAACAAGAGTTACAAACTGTAAAAGGTCTAACAGTAAACTAGTTTAGTACTAGACCTCTGCATTGCTAATTTTTGAAGACTTCACGTGGTCATTACCAAAACTGAGGATGTTCTATACACCCTCTGTGAGACCCCTGTGACAAAATTTGTGCAGCATCCTGCACCTCTTTATAAAGCAAGTAATTCATAACCTAAGCTAGAATCAATTTCAAGAGAACAATTTCAAGACATCTCTCATGGCACCTTATCGAGTCCTATCCAGTTCTACTGAGCTTCACACAATAGTGAATTACCACAGTGATTATTTAGCATTTGTTCACACTGGACAGAATTTCCTGATCACTGTAATTTGTTGCTGGAAGCAAACAGCTGCATTCTTCGGACATCTTTTACAAGCACACTAAAATTGTCCATCCTCAAGAGTGATCTTAGGCCATAGGTACACACTTGATGGCTAAATGGAGAATTACCTCAGTAACATCCAAATATGCAACTATTATACCACTTGTAACAATGACAGAAAAACCCCACCAAATGAGGCACCTGCAAAGAGCAGCTTTTGATCATATACACATCATTAGAAAACAAAACATGGAGGTTAGTTGGTATCAGTTATGGGACTGGCCAACTGGCTGTATTTCTACCATCAAATTTCTTGCCTGTTTTGCTTCTATAGAGGCAACTGGGAAAAAACATACTGAGCTCCTGGGGAACAGTTGGATACTCTCCAGACAGGTCTGCTTATACATTCCAACCTTGATTTACAGAGAAAAAAACCCCAAAACCATCTGAAAATTGAAATGTTAACCAGACATTCACTGTTAGGACCTTTTCTCTACTTTTCTGTTAAATAGCTCTGGAAACATCAAACAAAGGCAAAGGAAGCACCCTTTTCTCTCTCTGCCTGCCTGCCTGACCTGGAACGTACCTAACAAAAAAGAATTGATGGCTAATTGTTCTTGCACTGAAAAGGAAGCAATTTTTCAATTCCAGCATGCACATTTATTTACAGTAATAGATTATGAAGGCAAATTCTGTTAGACTGTGCTTTCTGTCTGTCTGTTGGGGTTTGCCCTCAGACTTAACTGTGTGTGTTTCAAAACATTACAGCTGTGACAATGAAAATAGCAAGTAAGCAAAGAGAGAAAATGGTGTCACAGGAGCCTTCCTTATGAAGGAAACACATGGATGCAGCTATAGTTTATCCAGCACCTAGCAAGTGAGCTTTTTGTGCAAGAATTCTTCCTCTCACATTACTTTCAGCCTCCCTTGAGCTCACCACATGCTGAGCAGCAGGACCTGAGCCAAAGCAGAGACTCAGCTCCCTGCAGAGACCCTGGGGTCCCCAACCCCTCACCCACTGGAGTGCATGAGATAATCAGCATGAATGGGGTTTAAAGCCCAGGGCAGATGTGCTTTTCCACTGTAAGGCATAACTTTGTTGAGAAAGTATTTTGGGTTTGGCATAAATGCGGGCTGGTGACAAGATTCCAATGAAATGAAAGGTTATGAAATTCACATCATTTATGTGAGTGACTTTTGTGAGTCACTACTATTAAGTAAGCAAAAAGTTTTCAGTGTCTGTCCAACTGACTTTCAATGGCTATGGAAAATTGTTTTTCACAATTAAGGTTATCTGTGAACTTCTTCCTTCTGACAGAAGTGGACCATGCGGATTTCAGACTTTCCAGAATTCAGATCAGTACATAAGCTCCTTGCCAAATCCACATCTGAGACAATGAAATATGATCTGTTCCAGAGTATCCAGCTACAGCTGTGTGAAAATGCGAGATGCAATACAATATGAAGGCATTTTTTGATTTAAAGACAAAAAAATTGGGCTATACACAATTGCAACCACTCTTTACATTGATTTTATCCTCTTGTAATCACTCTCTTTCAAGTGTCTTTAAAACACAAAATATGTACTTGTAAGAGCAATGATTTTTTTAAAGGGTAACATGAAATTAACCTAATCTTTCCTGTTTAATCAGCAGACAGAGCAAATGGGATATAACATGACTGTCCACATCCTCTGTGGCTTGAGCTCAAAGAGAAAGCTGATATGGAACACGTTGATGGAGGGGAAAAAAGGGAAGCAGAACTTTCTATGCATAAAAAACAGCCCTGTTATCAGGATGATTAAAGTCATTTAGTGTAAAACAACAGCCTTCCAGATCCTCCCAACATCCTGAACTCATTCTGCTGTTCTGGGGAAATTAGATGGGTTTCAAAGGTTGTAAAATATAAGCCTGTGTATGGAAAAATGTTTGGCAATTCAAGATGTCTTGGTATATTTGGTACAAGTTTTCATTTCTGTTCTTTCTAACCTCTGTAATACAAAGGAGCCAATGGAATTTTGCAAAAAAACATAATTAAAAACCTCTGCAACTCCAACTTGCTACAGCTTAAACCAAAACATCAAAGAAGAGAAAATTCAGTTAAAAAAACACAAAGATAGGGTGGCTGTCAGAGATGTCAGAAAAGAAGAGTTTTGTCTGAATTCTCATTTTAGGGAGTGGGAACATGCCTTTGTGTGTGTGCACACATCTGGGGTCAAGTCTTTTAGGACAGGTTTGAGGAGGGAGCACAAATCTCCTGCAGCATTGAAAAGAGTTCTGACATTTTTTTAAAAGTTTGAAAAAGAGGAGATAGCAAGAGCTTCCAGCAGCACCATTTTTAGATCCCTCCATTTATCTTGTTTTCCTTACAAGTCGTAGTTTCCAAATAAAATTTTCTGGTGGCCATCCAGTTTCTCTTACCAATTTTCTTTTCCCAGGTTTTCCTTGTCCTTTGAGGCACCAGACTGTTGGCCAATGGCTTTTGATTACAGTCTCATTTCTCCTATTCTATCATTCATTTCACTGTCCCAAACCTCTTGGCAAATACAGTCTGTGGCTTCCTGTGGCACAGTGAGGAGACGAGAGCTCCCCTCTACAGCCCCTGCTCTTCTGGTGAGCTGTGCTCTCACACCTCATGGAAGGGTCATGCATCATGGAATTGGTTAACCAGTGGAGAAGATTGAGGGACTGGAACACGTCTTTTGAAGCAGGCAAGACTTGATTAGCAGGGCTCACAGGCAGAAACTTTGTCAGAGGGATTTTAACTAAACAATACAGACGCACCTACTTCTGTGTACACAAGTTTCAAGGAAGCGTGGATTTCTCTAAACCCAGTTAAAAAATAAATGATTTCTCTGGTAATTACATAGAATTTTCTGCAACCCAGTAGCCTGATATTACCTGCCAGGATTAAAAGTGGCAGTCACCTGCTCCCTAACCAAGCCTGGGTGTAGTCAGCCTCCAGGCAAAATTGAATTACCTGAATCACTGGAGCCCAAAGAAACTCGAAGTCAGTGCCTGCAGCAAATGACACAGTGCAGGCCGCTCAAACCATACCAGCCCATCAGATCTCTCTCCACAGCCAGCCACTGACTGATAAGGGTAGCATCCCATCACAGACAGCTGAAGAAAGGCAGCAGTCCAAGCACCACTGCAAGCTCTGAGTCCTGTTAAACTGGATATTTTATGAATGGACATGACAGTTCAAATATCCACACTTCATCCCAGATCTTAAAAGGTAGAATCGTTCACTGTGACCATTTCTCTCTGGACTGAGCAAACAACAGCTGCACTGTTGTAATTCCTGCGTGTTCAGAATGCTTCTAAACAAGTAAAATGACACAAGGGAAAAAATGGATGCAGAGGCAGCAAGAGACTAACCAAACAACATTTTTCACACTGTAAATCGGACATACCGATAAAAGATGTTCCACTTTTAGTTAATTTGGATCACAGTCTCAGGTTTCTGATTTACATAGAATTTGGATTCAAAGTAGATTCAGTCCACATTAATAATAATTGAAAATAATCTTAAAGGGGCTCCAGTGCCTTTTCCTACCATTATAAAGGCAAATCCTATCTGCATCTGAACATCAGAATTGTTTGGAATAGATATGCCAACCCTTTGCTGTTTTCTTTTTGGTAACACTGAAAATGCTGTTTCTCATAAAAAAAAACTAAGCCAAATTCTGCAAAATTCCAGTTCTGGTACATCTAGTGGGCACTAACATGAGCATGAAATCCTTGTTTGGTATAATTTCAGGAAGTTACTGGCCCAATTTTCAAGGCTGAAGGCTTGGTATGCTTCTCTCCCTCTGCCTCCCTTGTTCTTATACCTTTCCTTAAGCATTTGCATCAAAGACTACGGGCTTAGATGGACCTTGGCATGACACATCTACTCTAGGGTTTGAGCAATTGAAGGGAACCTGAAACAGATTCATTATTCATTACTCATTCAGAACACAGAGTTTTAAACATAAATTCTGTTCAAGTGGAAAGTTCACTTCTTTTTCCCCTTGTCTTTCATTCAGAAGATTACTTACCTTAATACTTTCACTGGAACAAGTACTTTGAACATTTCTGTATTGTTTCTTGTAAAACTTTGACTTGAGACTACTTACTTTAAGTTTAAATGTATTTATCAGTATATTAAAAGCAGCAACCTTAATAGTCATATATCTGAGATGAAATGAAGTGGACCAGAAAAGAACATCAGAGGAGTGTAACAAATATTTTCCAAAAGAAAAGAAAGGGGAGCTGGGGGGACTGAGCCACATCACCATACTGCAGTGTCAACTGCACTGATATTGGCAACAATTTCCCTCTGATTTAGACAGAGAACTTTGTTAGACAATTGGCAAAAGCAAGAATAATTTACACTAATATTTGGTCATTAACAGAAGCTCAGTGGATGCACTGTTTGAAGTTTCAGTAGGTACACATAGGTGTACCTCAATTTCACTGAGAGGGAATTCAAGCACAGGGAACAGTCAGAGGGATGGTGATATAGTGAGACAGCCTGCAGAAATTCTTTCTGAATTTTTGATGCCAAGACACTCTCTCTGCAGCTTTACTATGGCTCATATGGATAATTTCCTCTTTTCAATCAAAATCAGTCCAAAGCAAAGAGAAGCAGCCAAATCCAGGTAATACTCAGCAGATCTGCACGAAGAGCATCAATAGATCCATGCCATTTATAAGTGACACAAATGACCCTGTCTTGTTTATACAAGAAGAGAAGCTCAGTTAAAAAAATCTATTTATATTGAATTAAATTACTTCTTCCTTATCTACAATGTTTACAAGAGTTGAGCAGTGGTCAGAACACTTTCTGTCTGCATGAGAATCATGAAAATTCTCCACTGTTTTGTAGATGTTGTGGTGACACCAAACGGTTAATGGAAAAGACATTATGTTACTTTGACCTTTTGTCAGACTGATTTGGAACATCCATAAGTCTTTTTATTTGATTAAAAAGTTGCCTTTTTTTTTTTTTTTTTTTTTTTTTTTAACCTGGCACATTGAGGTTCTGGAACAAGGAGCATAACAGCCTTTCATTTGTTCTATCACATATCTCAGCTCACTGTTCTTATATTGCTTTAATTCACCCATCAGCACAAAATGTTTGATTAAAATAGACATGGGTGGGTGTGTGGCATAAATTGCACTTAAAACAGCAATCTGAAACGGGGTTAAGGAAAATTATGTCCTTATGATTAATTGCAGTACTTTTTTATTTGATGTGAGTTACATGCTAATGACTGCTTTTAACATATTCCTGTTGCTCCTTCTTTATTTATCTGTCCACAAAGGCATTTGATTAACTGCTGTGAGTGGGGTTTTATATAGCATGCTTTACAAAACAGAGGAATAGGGTTACAACAAATTTCTTAAAGTGGCAGATTCTGGCGTTGTCAATCCAGCAAAAGCATGAAATTGAGTACATCAGCCTTTAATTGTTCTGCCCCTTCATTCAGCTGATACTGGCACAGAAGCTCCATTCTGCAGAGTGTGGGAGTTTAAATTATGGGAGGTGGGGGTTCAGGCCATACTGTACATGGAAATGTTCAAGCAAGCCATTAACTAGATCATCCAACACCTCTTTCCATCACTGACACTTAAAACTCTTCACTCTTCTGACTGACTTGGTCACTTCCATCAATTCAAAGGCTGCCACAATGTACCAGGGATGCCAGGAGTGGCTGTCATTGGAAGCCAAAATCACCTACCCTCCAGTGCTCCCACATGCACAAAGAAAACAAAACATAACAAACACAATATATTTTGACCCTTAAGGATAACAAAAGTCACATGAATAGTGTGTAGACAAATGAAGTTGACCCAAGTGGTTGATATGAGTAAATCTGAAGCCTGTTTGAGCTCAGTTCAGTTCAATACCATATGGCTATACTGTAAAGTTTCTGTCATCATCTGCCCTTCTGAGCAACATGATTGTTCGCCATTTCAGAGACTCCTTTGAGCATCTCCTGCTACAGAAATCACACACTTCACAAACCTTCTTGTAAGCATCTCATGGAGAGAAGTAGAAGGACCTATATCCACAGTTTTAAAATAAATAAATGTGCTTGACCATAATCAAACATATCATGGTGTGTATCTCCTCTTCTTCACTGGTTGTTTACATTCTGAGCCAGAAATACATTTACCACTCATCAGTTTTCAGGAAAATTCCTTTAGTAAAAAATTGCCATTACAATCCTCAGCTCTTGTGATCTCCATATTGCAGTCATTTGCTAAAATCTGCCCTTTGCCAGCATTTTAAGCCACAACCTTCTGTTCATTATTTAATCACTCTAAAAAATATCAGCACTGAAAATTAATCTTTAGGGAACAGAAGAAATAGGTGCAAGACTCCATATGTTATCAGTCTTATTCCCTCCCAGTCTCATAATCCTCCTTCCATTTGTTCCAGTAGTTTACTTATCAGCTCCCTGAGAGTTCCTCAGACAAGTCACTTCCTGTCTCTTGACCACAAATATGACATTACTTAAAGCACATGTTGAACAATGATATCAGTCTCTGTGTTTTCCTCTCCCTTTCTTTGTTGGAGCATGGGACTAATGCAGCCCACTCTCTTGCACTTGATAGTCACAGAATTAAACACTTAACAAATACAAGCTGTTTTCTGTTTTTTTTAATAACCATAAGTCCCTCTCAACAGATCACAATGAATTTGAAGTCATTTGACTGTGTAAGATAAATTAATTTAAATATTTGTTTAGCATGCTTCATGGTGAAAACAGCATTTTACCAGTGAGCTTGAGAGCAAAAGATGACAGCTGGGCTGATGGCAGAGTAACCTCTTGTCCTATGGGATTATTGCCAGGACTGCTGACAAATTAGTTAGAAAACACTCCCACACTGAATATTTACCCCAGGATTCTGAATCAGAATACGTACTCCTGAAGATAATGCTTTCTGCTTAGATTAGACAAGATGAATTCAACTTGTAGGGTCAACTTTGTAAGGCATAATCAGCAAAGGACTATAGCAGCATGACTTCAAGGACCAGATGGCAAGCTAGAGAAAAATATGGAATACCAGGATTAGTCAACATCAAAAATTATGCATGAGCATTTATATAATACAAGCCTTTTGGAAAAAAAAATATTCTACAGCTGGCAAGTAAAAGGAGAGGGTGGTTCACTAAGAACAGTTGTGAATGAAGAGCAAGTTGACCCAAAGCCACACATCGGAGAAGAAATGAGAAAAGATGAGGTTGTCCAAGAGAAGAGTAGATCAAGAAGCACCAGTGCATGATGGCTAAAAGAAATACTGATGAGAAACAGTAAGGAAATACGGAAACCTTCAATCTCTATGGAGGAAGGAGAAGAGGAACAGCATACTGGTATGGTTAAGCTGCAGGGTTGGAAACTGGTTTTACCAGCAGAACACAGACTTCTGTTATTAATGTAATGCACCCAAGTGGAAGGAACAGCACAGTGGGGGTAGTTTGTTGGTGGTTTTCTTCTCTCCCCCCAAAAAATGTCTTTCAGAATATCCACAATAATAAAAATTGAAACATCTTTCTCATCCTTTGCCAGCAGCTGTCTTTGCAAGTCTCATGTGATTTGGCGAACAGGCACCAGAAAAATTAATTTCTATTTGCTACCAGTTCAATACTCAGCTGATTTATATGCAGTTCCCTAGAGAATTTCATTTGCTCCGTCAAAGTACTTTGAGTCATATGCTGAGAAGTTGGGTGTAAACAGTTAATTCTTTATAAATCTATTCGGCCTGTGACTTCACCAATGTTTGTAAAGCATCTGCAGAAAAATAATTACATTCTTTCAGAGCTCCTGGTGAAACAAGCCCCATGTCTCTGGGAGTCAGGTCTTAGTTTATGTGCACTCCTGGAGCAAAGATTGGAAAACATGTGGAAATAAAGACTTTGCAATTCTGTTTGCACAAGAGCCCATCACAGTGTTTACTGAGAAAAGCAAATTTTTTGTTGGCACTTTGGATCCTTAACTTCATGCATCACGGATAGCACCTCCTCTCTCTGTGGCTGTAGCAATCAACAAGCAAGGTAGTTGGCATCCAAACTGGCTTTGAGAGTACTAAGGTAAGTAAATATTCCCTCTTATTGAGAAGCCTGGAAAATACAGCCCCAAAATAATAAAATGCAAGTACTGGGAGAAGAAGGGAGAAATTTCCTGCCTGCAATCACTTACGTTACACTTCAGAAATACTCTAATTTTTATTCCATTTTTGAATGCCACTTGAAAACAACAGTGGTCAGCTCAGCCAAACGCTTCAGCGTGCCCTGGTGCTCCTTGCCCAAGCCTGGTGACCCCAGGGCTGCTGGCTGCACCCTATTCTTACAAAGCACAGAGGAAAAAGTAGAGGGGAGCCCAATGGTGAAAACGAAGACCAATGACAAACCTGGGGAGGTTCTAAAATTTAGAACTCTGTGAGCTGCCTAAATTAGTCTAGGAACTCTTCCAGCTTTGAACATAACTAGAAATTAGGATATAAAACACATGGGCTGTCTTTTCCAGCATATACCTGCGGGAGGCTGAGCGCAGCATTTGACCCTGGATTTAATCTCTGAATGTCCTTTTTCACATTTTCCTGAGTGCCACCAGAGATTTGTGTTCCCTGTCAGTGCCACGCACATCCTTACAGCACACACTGTTTCTGACAGCTTGGTTCATGATCTGGAATGATTTCACTCCCACTGGGGAAAGCAAGAGAAGGTCTCCTCTGGCTCAGCATGTCCTGTGTACGTCTCTCTCAAACCACGATTAGCTGTTTCAGCTCTTATTGAGACACTTTCTGCCAAATCTGTACTTTAGATAACCTTAGTTCATGCCACAAAATCTCTCCAGCCAAATGAATTCTGTATTTCAGTCTAACACTTAGCGTATATTATATAGGCTATTAAAAAATAATAATAATAAAAAAAGAAATTAGGTCTATTTTGTGAATGTATGGAATAGTACGTTTTTGTTTTCTCTTAACACCAATGCTAATAACTGTTAAATACAACTTTAATGTAGAGTTTAATTTTAAAGGTACATACTAAATATTAAATTTAAATATTTCACAGTATTATTTTTAGCTCTGAGTTTAGAGTGATGCAAAATACTGGCTGCTTACTGATACAGAACAAGTAACTACCTAAGCTCGCTGTTTAATCACTAGGATTATAACTGGCTAGGCTAAACCCTAGCTACAATTCTCATGTGATCAAGTGGGGCATGCATGTCACTGCAGTTTAGTGAGTTGCCTACACTTAAACCTGATTGAAGCTTAAGTAGATCAGAAGGGTGGTCAGCCTGTGACATATTCTCAAAGGCCAAATCTCCACAAGAGGAAGAGAATCCCTCAGATTTTAATAATTTCTTTTTAAATTACTTGATTAGTCAGTCCAAACCGAAGAAAGGATATGTTCTAATTAAACAATCAAAAAATGCTTTCAGATCTATCATCTGGTAACTTGGATAAAATAACATCCTTAATGTTTCTTTAGGATGGGTTAATTCCTTTAATCCTTGATTATATAACAGTGCTTTAAATCTAAGATAAATTGCAAAAGAGCAACAAGGGCCTCAAGAGTTTTGATTTTCAGATTCAGTTTGGCCTAAAGGAACCTTGTGCTCTTAGAATACCCCAGCAGAAAGCTTTAGATCCTAGCAGAAGCCATGGCTGTTTTGGGATCGTTTCAGGTCCAGAAAAGATACTGGGGTTTAACTTTTATGCTTTGCACAGTTATAAAGTTTAATCAGTCTTTGGTGTGCATGCATGAGTGCTGTGAGCACTTGAGTACCGTTCATTATCTTTTTGTTCATCTGTTGGACAATTTTTAATCCTCTTCTGTGTCTGTGGTGTTTCTGCTGTCTCTTCAGAATAGAATCCTTCTACTCTATTGACACAGCCAAACAAAGCAACTTTTGTCAGTCAATTGTTAATTATTCATACTGCAAACACCAAATATCCCAGCTGTAGTTAGTCTAACTCCTACAGCTGACAAAAGTAATACTTAAAAACCCAAAATCCATATCTCTAAAAAAAGACAGAAAATATAGCTGCAGAATATACTCGGTGCTTCTTTTGAAAAATTAGTTAGATAAGGATAATTGCTGTCATGTTACATATATAAAGACAGTGATAAAATTAAGATTATTTTTTGATAATTGTCATGGAAATGGGAAGCAATGACTTAGTCAAATTCACAAAAATAACAATATTTGCTAAGGTTAGTGCTCTACCTAGCAGTGAGGTTTAGGCTCAAGAAAAGCAAAAGTTTTAAAGCCACAGGTACCTAGCAGACATCAGAAATGCAAGTTTTGGTTGGGGGTTGTCCCAGATTTGATGCACTTCCCTCAAACTGAGCCTGAAAGACAACCTCAGAAACAAAGAAAATGACTCCTTGCACTTCAGTTTGCCTCAGCTGAGAGTGCAGAAAAAAGTGACAAGAAAGTGCCACACACAGGAGTGGTTTTAGTCATTGCTCCTATTCAGAATAAAATGGGAGCCATCACACCACTGCTTTGCAGTGAGACCTCCAATCCATCGTTACTGTAATGACAAATGTAAGGCACTATTCACCTGAGCTGAACGTAAATTAGAGACTTCACTATAATAAATCCTGGCTAAAATATTAAACTCAATGAAATTACATTCATTAATTCAAAAAATAAATTATCCCCTGACATGTGAAAGGCTCTATACTGTTATGTGAGAGCAACTGAAGTCTTTGAGGATGTTTAATGCAGAACAATAGAATTTCTTTGTTGAAAGAAGTGTGGAAAGTCTGCCAAATAATTTGGAGAACATTCTTCTCTTGATACGCTTAAAAATATGAAAACTTTTATATTCATAACTTACTGGAAGGCCTTAAATAAAAATAGATTTTGTGAAGTTCTATCTCCTCATAAAGAGGGGACAGGCACTTATTGAAAAAGCATGTTGACTCCCTGGGGATATTAATGCTGTTCTCAATAAGGAAGAACCCATTGGGTCCTTCTAAACATTCTCGAGGAGGGGAAAAGAGATTTCCTCCCGCTTCCCATCAACTTTTGGCCTTGCAACCACTCAAGAAACATCCCTCTAGATGTAAAACTGCTAAGCACTTACCCTCTCCTTTACTTTGTCTCCAGTTCCTCCCCGCAGCCCCAGGATTTGTGGCAGCTGGATGTGCCAGCAGATTATTTCAATAAACTTCTGGAGGCTACAGCCCTGCTTGCAGAAAAGCACCTGCTTGCCAGCTACTGAGGTTACACATGGCAGGGTGTCCAGCTTTGACTTCCACTCCTGAAGCTCATCTGTGTTTTCCATAAGGAGGCACGGACGCAGTGTTAGGTGGATGGGAATCCATGGTTTACTGCTCCTAAGCAAAAGCCACTGGGCTGCTGAGTCAGGTTCAAGCTTACTGTTACACTCTTGAATTCTACACTAGGCACTGCTGTGCTTGAGAAGGAGACAGAGGATGTCTTCCACCTACCTTGCTCTGGCCATTTTCTACAACCTGAAGAAAAAATGGAAAAAAAAAAAAAAAGAAAAGAGGGGTGTGGATTCATTCCAGCCTTAACACTTAGTGTGTGAGAACACTGCCCATATGGCTATTACTTGCCAAACTTCTTTGGACAGGTTTTTCCTACTGACCTGACCACCTGACCTGATTGCGGAGTGCCAAGAAGAATTGTGGTAAAACAGGAGAAAAGAGAAGAGCAGCATTAGCAGCTGATAAAAGTCAAGGCAGAGGCAATAATGACATTTGTCATTGGTTGTCATTTAGAAGGCTGTTATGAGAAGAGGTGTAAGTGCTTTGTGTTCTCTGTAGAAACAAAAACTTTTCAGAGAAGTAGCAAATTGAATATTAGGAAAGAATTCTAATAATATAGGTGGAGAAACACAGGCACAGGTTACCAAAATGGCATTTGCACTGGGACATGAAGCAGAGCATGACAAAGCACAGAGCAGAAAAAGAGAGTGGCTGTAAAAATCACATGCTGCCACAAATTGTTTTTCAATAAAAAGGTACAGTCAAGCAGCTGAATGTAACGTATGTATTAAAAACATTCAAAGTTATTCAAAGTTAATGTCACAGCACCCAATTTGGTAGGTTTTAAGCACTGCATGTGGAATATTTGCTAGAATGGAGCCTCTAAACAACATTGTGCTGCCCCCTTAAAGCTCTACTACAAAATCTTCTTTTGTCTGTGACCCTGCACATCTCCAGAGCTCAGGGAGGTCTGTCCACCAACAGCTCCCAGGTGCCTCACCGCAGCAATCTGTAGTACACATCTCATGGAACAGATGATTTACCAGAAATCCAGAGCCGTGGGTTTTGGTGGATTTTCATTTCCTATTTCATAACACTGCTAGTTATCCACGCTGGAATGCATGATGAATACATCTATACAAGCCTAGTGGAAAAAACATGCTGGGCATTATCCATTTTATATTTTTCAAAGGCTCAGAAAGTTGGCCAAATCAAAACCAATTTCCACTGAAACTCTCCAAAGTCCTTCCCAATGAAATCTGTAATCCTGGGTAAATGTCAGTTTTCAAATGAGCTATTCAAATATTAATTTTCAAATGTTTTCACGAAGGGAAAAAAAAATAATTTTACATTTACAAACAGAATACAGTCATCTCATCAACATTTATTAAACAATGAAAAAGGGCTGCCTTTCTCAAGCAACATTTTAGCCTCAGAATATTTTGCCAGATTAAAAAGAGGTAATTTTGATGGCTACTCCATCATGCAGTGTCTGTTTTTGCAAGATTGCTGCAGTAAGTTAATAATCAATTATATTAATATTGTTTTCTTGCCAGGATGAGGACACACTGCCTCATCACACCCTGAGCAGGGCATCCTCCTGAGTGGGGAAAGCAGCAGCACTGACATCCCACATGCTCATCCCACACCTGCCCTCACACCTACTCAGCTCAAAAGGTTTTATCCCTTAAAGCAATAAACTGCCAAGCCACAAAAAAAACCCCAAAAAAACCCAAAACAAACAAACAAAAAAAAACCACCACCAAAACCAACCAACAAACAAACAACAACCAAAAAAACACCCACAAAAACACTTAGCGTTAAATCATTCAGAAAAGAAAGTAAACCAGCAAGTAGATCATGACTCATTCTCATTTATATGTTTGTTTTTGCAGACTCCCAAAAGCCTACCAGTAGTTTTCTGCTTACAGGAGTGTAATGAACTACCCTCAAAAGGTATGCTCTCACCAAAATATAAATAATATTTTTCACTGACAAAGCCTTTATTAAGGCAGGAAAATGATCTTTTCACTTCATCATTTCATTTTAAAAAATTACAAGTATTTGGTATGGTTTATGTTGACTTTATTGCCGTGAGGTACAAGTGTCATGTTATCCATTTTAACTAAGCTGAGGCTTTAGATCAAAAGAGAAAACACAGCTGACTCAATTTTACTAATTGAAAGTTTATGACTATCTCAGAGTACATTTTCTTTAATATTCTGGTTCATCTCTAGCTCTCACCTGTTGTTTGCAGCATCTTCTATCATTAGCCTGTGGGAGGAAGAAGATTAACATCTGATATTCCGGGGGAGGAAGGGAAAATAATCATAATTTTGTAACTTCTTTAAAAATATCCTGCTATTATTTTCTATTTTTACAGGCTTCATTAGAACATACAATGAGGGAACTTCCAATCCAGCTTGTTTCATGGTTTAGTGTTTTCTGCACAAGAGCAAGTCCAAGAGACAAGACTCCCAGCTGAGACCTTGAGTTACCCCCTCCTTGATGGCAAAGCTCCCAACTGACCTGGCTGCAGTGCTGGGAGCTGCTGATTCCCTGGGATGCTGGTAACTCCAGGATCCAAGGGCACACCACAAACCTGGCTTTACCTGCCCTCTTCTCAGACTGGAATACCATGGTCTGGAGGGTGAATCTTCAGCCTCAGAAAGCAATCTGGAGAAGACAAAAACACCATGCAAGCAAGAATAGCTAATTCTATTCCCAACCCCTTCAGCCTTTCCTAATTTTTTTTTTTCACATTATAAGTAGACAATATATCAGCGGTCAGACCCCATTGTAATCTTGTGTCTGAGTTTGAAACGCCCCTGACAAAAGTCCTTACATATGTATTTTACTTGGTTTCCACCCTGACATGACATTTCCAACTCTGTCAACCCTAAAAGCCAGAGAAAACTTATGCTCTATCACAAATACAGCCATAGTCAGGAAAGTCCAAAACAGCTTGCTATTTAATTACGGGATCATGGCCAATCCTTAAAATATATTTGTGTAGCTTGGGCTGTAAAGGATCGGAGCTGGCATCTGACATAGGTCACAGGAGATGGTCTCCAAACCCGCCACTGCACTGGTATCTCAGTTGGTCCATGGTCTCTAAAAGAGCTGACAAAATTGCTGGGGATGGAAGCAGCAGCTGCTGAAAGGCACCTAATAGAAGATAGATTTTACCATTTAATTAATTCATTCCTTGCAATGAAGGAAAGCTAAAGCTAGGGAAGCTAGGAAATAATAGTCTGTACCTAACTAAACTTCCTGCCAGGAGAAAGAGCCTCTTAAAGAAAGCACATCCTCCTCAAATGCCTTAATATCATTTCCTCATTCTGCTCAGCAATCTGACATCCTGGATATGAAATCCTTTAAGCTTGGACAGACAATTCTCTTTACCTGAGCCTCCAACATCCTGCAATACATATTTCCAGCATATTAGAAATACCTCTAGCCTAGGAATTGCTGGACTAACTAGTGCTCAGTGCAGAATTTTAAAGTAGTCTGTACTGTAAAACAAGACTTGATCTGCATTGTTCCTCTCCCAAAACCTCAGTAGGTTCAGCTGACTGTCATCCTTTTCCAAGGTTTTGCTCTCCTCTATCATTTTTGCAGCAGACCAAAATCCAAGGGTTCACACTGGTCACAAAAACCAGAGCTCTAGGACTGAATTACCATCTCATAAAGATTCCTCTTTTGGACAAAAGTCTCTTCTGTCTACTAAGGCATCTGACAAAATTGAGTCCTGCATCAAGATTATTTTTGGTGGCTGCAGAAAGCTTCTAAATAAATCCAGAATCAATTTTAATGTTAATTTATTTAAATTAATTGGATAGACAAGCATATTAATTGCATTTTCATATTCCTTTCAGATATTTTTGGGGAACAGCTAAAGCAGGAGGGAAAACATCTGTTCCAGGTGAGTGACATACATAAAAGCCATCAACTGGAATATGATACCAAGGGTGGATGAGCCACTAACATTTCTCTACAGGCAGTGTCTTAAGCATCTCAATAGCCTGAGCCTATAAATCATAAGAGAGCCTTTGTTTCTGAACACTTATGCTGATCAGGTCTAAATATACATAATTAGATACGGAAGATAGACTTAGCAAACAGAAAACCAAATGGATTAAAGATCTGAAATTCTAATATAGTACTTAAAAAAACAAAGACCAAGTTTAACTTCCAGCTCTGCTGGTGCCCTTATTTCAGTGGTATTACTCCAGACTTACAGGGCAAAGACCTGAACCTCAGTATAGATTGAGAATTAAATATCCCAACAGAGAATGCATGTTGTATCTGTATCTTACTTTTATGAATGCTACTCTTTTTTTCCTCACCAGGTCTAGAATTATTACAGTCCTGTCAAAAACTTGATGTAAGATAATTAAATAAAGGGTCAATGAATACTTTTCAGAAATAGATAGAAAGCAAAAGGAAGAAAGACAAGTATATTGCTTAAAAAGCAACTACTTTTGAAAACTGTTGTAGTTAGCCAGGATGACACCATAGTTAAATGACTTATTAAATTAAAAAGGTTTCATAACCCACGTAAAGATTCATTCAACCCACTCGCAAGTGACGTGTTCACCATCATGCTTTAAAAATTAGAGGATGCCCAAGCATGTCTTGCACACTGAAAATCATATGATCCTTTCAAAGGGCTGCTTTATACTTGCAGTGCTTTCCTAGGAGTGAAATCTTGTTAAAAGGCGGGCGTGCACAGTAAACACTTAAAGACTTATCAGCAAGCAAAGCACTTTCTTTCATTTTTTCCATAAAGCTTTGATTTCTATTGCCACTTTCACTGTTACTATTAGGTCGGATCTAAAGGCCCATGACAGATAGAGGAATATATGTGGAGTTAATTACAGGCCCTGGAGAGCAGCCAAGAAGATACACAGCTATGAAACATTTACTCACATTCTCTAGGTCATATGAACAATGCTAATGGGATTCCCAGTTTCAACACTGCATGGAAATGAAAGTGGGGAGCCTCCCACAGGAATAGAAAAAAAAAAAGTGTAAGCTGAAAATGGAAATTCAGACAATAGGGAAGGCAGTTTTAGGATTTAGTTACACAGGGAACCTTGCTGTGATGAAGTGAACACACAGGTTTTCTAATGATAAGAAAAGAGCAGATTTTTAAGATCCTGCATGGGAGTTTTCAGCACTAAAACATAGGGACTAAGATGCTGCCAGCAGGTGAGCCTTCCCTCTCCAGCTCCAGGCTTTGAGAGGAAGGCTTGAACAGTAAATAACAAACATCAAGCACATTTATTCTGATCTTCCTTTCTGACTCCCTTTGTGCTAGTTTGATACTTAAAACTGAGCAGCCAAGACCCAGAAGGTCCTGCTTTGGATTGCTTGGGATGGGAATCCTGCTTGGAGAAATCCCTGACTTCTGTACAATCAAGCTACAGACATCAGAGGTGCTTGGCCATGCTTCCCAAAGCCTCCTGCAGGACAGACTGACACGTGAGCAGACATGAGGAGGCACAGTTCTCCCAAAAGAGGGAGAGAGGGTGAATTGTGTGATCTGGAGTGACGCTGTGCTCATTTGAGATGTTTCTGGAACACAAACCAAAAATGAAGTGAGTGGGATCAACCAAGAGCTTTTCATCAGGATTATGCTCCTGACCCAGAGGGCACAACAAATTCCTTATGTGTTAAATCCAACGAGATGATGGCCTCCAGGATCACACACTTTGTGCTAGTGGGCAGCCAGTCAACAGGATCAGATTAGAGCTACTCGAAAAAAAAAAAATTCCCCTCGGAATTTTCTGCAGACATCAGACTCCCCAGCATGGTTTTGTTGTACAGATCTCTCTACACAAAGCATTTTTGTTAACATCAGCATCAGAGGAATAATTAGCTCATCCAAATCAATCTGAAGAGGAAACAAGTGAGAGGTGAAAAGATGTATTCTACCTTGTGTTGTCTATCCACAGATACCTTTCCATTTCTAATTCACCTTCTTTTGACTGTTTTTTCATGTGCAACATCCTAGCTACAAATCTGCCTCTCTCAAAATAAATCTCCTTTACACTTTAATCTGTCAATATCTGTCAATATCTGCTGTTGTCACAGCCAATCCCACAAGTGCTGCTAGCAGAGGTGGGTCTGTCAGTCTCTGTAGGTGTACCAACTCCATCTCAAGAAATCCTTTCTAACACATGCCCTCATAAAGTTGACACCCATGTCAAAGGCATGGGTGTGCTGCAGAATTCCCTACCAAGGCTCCTAAGAATGAAATCTGAAGTCAACTACCCACAGGTTCACACACCTTCTTATGCTCAACAATTGTTTTGCCAAAAAACAACCAGCATATAACCAATACAGATAACTCATAGACCTGTCAGCAGTCTGAAAACACTCAGGTTTGTCGAGACAACCACAACTCCCATTCCTTATGGCAACTAGTAGAGAAATTGTATATCAAAAAGAGAATTCACATGCACACCATTGGCCAGTGTATGATTCCTGAACTCTTTATGGAGGTGTTGGAAAAATATTTAAGTGCCACAAAATATTAAGTAGCTATAAAAATTCCCATTTGAAGAGTATGCTTGGGTCCACATCACCTAACTCAAGCACCTAACTCATGCTTTCTTTAATCCTTCAGAGAAAAAGGCAGTATCATGAAGTGATGCACTACTTACACACCAGGTAGAATATGCCTTCCTCTGCTCAGCAAAATTCTGATGCACAGGATCACAGTTTAAACATTCCCTCTTCCAGGTGTTTGTGCTTTATCACTATTTTCCAGAAAATTGCTATTTCTGCCCAAGGCATAATTGACTGCTCATTTTTCTCATGCTTTAGCTTCTACACAATCATTTTTTAAAAATAATAAAAAATAAGGAGATCCTTTCTTTTTATCTCTTCATGAGGTCCTATCAACAGCCTCTGGATATAGGTGTTATCTTGGTTGGTATTTTCCTCAAGCCTCTGTAGGAATCAACAGCTTTTGGAAAGATTCTCTCTTTCATCTCTGGGTTACATTTTCACTTGTCTTTTAAAATAAGTTTTGAGACCTAGTAGCCATTATTGTGCAATCCAATCATTTCATTTTGTGAGCCAGAAAATAAATTAAAAAAAAAAAAAAAAAGGCAAAGTATTTAATATGAAAATAAATTCTTCTCACTGTAGTTTAAGTGGGGAAGGGAGGCAGGGAGAGAAGAGACTAATGTTTAAGCTGTGAATACTTGTGGCTGACAACCCTTTCATCCATCCCACATGCCAACACAGCCCCATTACAGTATTTGCAAACATTTGAGGCTTTGTACTTGCAAACCACAGACCTCTTTCTAACTGCAAATAACTCTGAAGGCAACCAGGTATCTTTTCAACAACCCCAAAAACCTGACTGGAGATGTATGGAAGCCCCCTCCCTTTTCCAACATCACAGACTAGAAAGCAACAATGCATTTGTCATCAGCTGCTGTAAGAATTCTGGATAAGATGAATTTTCCTGCGTAAAAACTACCAGCAGCTGGCAAGTGCCTCCTTAGGAGGTTCACAGCTCCATGTACCAAATATCAAAGTAGCATAAAAGCACGGATGTGCTTTGGTTCAGATAATGAATAATGCACAATCTCTTCATGTGCATTAGAGAACAGTAACACCATTGCCTTCAGCGAAGCTGCTGCTGCTGCCTTCATACATGAAAAATCTGAATCTGGCCTCTGATCTTGAAAGGTCTGCATACTTTTTCTGTCATTCCTCCAGCAGTACTTTAAATCTGTCTTGCTGACATCCCGTAGCCACAACGCACATCCACGACATATAGCGCTTTCCAATCAGCCTTGTGCATGTGTGGGAGGCAACTGCATCCCTAATGCAGGCCTCCAGGAGGAATTCAGACTATTAAAAGCATTCCTTCCAGTGTTAAACAGGATTCTGCCAAAATACTTAAATACAGCTGGTCAGCACCCTGCACAGTGGTGTCTGCAATGGGGCAAGGCACTGGCTCAAGCTCTGCCTGCACCACAAATGGAACCACGCTGGTGCTGGTTGGAGGCACAGTCTGTGGGCCTGAGCTCATCTCTTGGTACAAGACAAACTCAGCCAGATTTGCTGCTATCCACAGAGTATCCAAAAGTGTCTGTGGCTCCAGGAGGGCATTGAGTGGGTGTGCACTATGCAGATTCAGAAATGAAGGAGAAGAAATTTTCTAGGGTTGTTTATCCTCTAATTTAAGGCCAAGGTTTTAAAGGTGAAAAAAATGAAAAGCTGCCTCCCAGCACAACTTTGCAAACTGAGATGAGGTGAAGGTGAGTTTTTCTTCAAAGAGTTGGATGGTTTACTTTCCTATCCCTGGTTACTACCCTCTCCTTTTCCTCGCAATGCTGATGCAAAAATATCACTAAAACAACACAAGGGCCAAACAATAATTAAAACTTTCCATCACATTGCACTGACATTATCAAGCCGTGGGTGGATTCACTGACACAGTAGTGGAAGTAAGAACTCAGCATTGGTTCCATTCTTTAGAGATGCAGTGCTGCTGGCACCCATACAGAAACGCCTACAAGTCTTGAGAGAATATGATAGTTGACCTAAAATATTTGTATACACTAGGTTATTCAAACAGTTTTCAAAACATTTCTCAGAGTGAGCCCTATTTCAGTTTGATCTCTGGCTCCGTGCTCAAGAAACATCTTGCACTTAATTGAGAATTTGCTGGGAATCTAGATTTTATCCCAGCACTGAATGCTTGGCCAAGGAGATCTAGGGTCTCTGCCAGCAGAAATATACACTGGAAGACAGGCTGCCTAGTGTGCTTTACCAGTGCTCCACCACATGTTGGACTGATTTGAAACCACCAACTGCAGTCGTATTCCTCCACAAAAAACAGTTCAATGGGCCACATTTCACCATGAGCCACCTCAGAAGGTTGTGAATTTATGTGGAAAATGTCATCATGTAATCTTTACCGGGAGGGAAGCAATAGCTCCCAGAAAGACTAGAGAAAAACCCTCAGACTGTACACAAGCGTGTATGGATAGCTATTTGCTCTCATTTGGCTTCATCTTGCTTTGCACACATGCTTCCAGATAGAGACACAGAAGTCTTGATCTTTCTCATCCCTTAGAAAAGAAGAAATCTACAAAATACCAAAATACGTCCCCTTTTGCCATTACAACAATCAAAGATGTGCTGTGGAACAAAAACCTAAGTTAATTATTTGTAAACATTTGAAGGGGAACAAATAACAAAGGCATTCCAAAATATCAGAGCTGCCTTACAGGACAAAACAAGGGCTGGGCTAAAATACAGGGGAAAACAAAACAATCCAGTAAACTGACTGTTGGAAGAAAACTGTTAAACAGATGATATGCCCAGACATCCAAGGAAAATGGCACCAGTCACTTGGGGTGATAAAAACTGGTCTACACGGACAACAAGAAAAGGTATTTGTGGGGGGGAGCCTTTAATGTTAGGGGCAGAACCCAAACCACAAAGGTCACAGACTAGCATTAAAAAGTCAGCAAGAAACACACAGGCACACACAGAGAGGCACACACACTTCATATGAAACACATCTGATGTTCTGACAAAGCCTGGCATTTAGAGGCACCCAAAGTCCACTCCTCCCTCCCAAGCAGATGCCTGAAGCGCGGAGCTGGGCCAGACTCTCTCGCTTTTCACTCGACCTTCCCGCTATCTTGAGCTCCTGCAACTCCTCCAGCCAGGTGCTGCAGGTGCCCTGGAGCTCTCTCGTGGCAAACAGCAAATCCCCCCCCACACACCCACATGCCAAGGATTAAAAACAGCCCAGGATCCCCAGGGTACCAGGGAAAGATGTTTAATACCTAAATTTGTTCAGAAAAACCAGTGCCCTTCTCCTCCTCTGCCAGCCTCATTTCCTAGAACAATAGTGAGTTCATGTCAGCTTTCTCAGGAAATGCCTTCAGCTGCCTCCCTGCTGGCATGTCCTCAGTCTCTGGCTCCCAAGGGGACAGGTGCCTGCAGCAACCTCAGACGTGCTTTCAACTCTGCTGAGCACACAAAATTCCCCCCCTCAACTTTACCAACAACTCTCTCTCTTCTCTGGTCAGCAACAGAGATGATGAATTCTCGTTGTGCACCAGCTGCAGAGTCTCAGGTCCCCAGCTCTGCCAGCTGGAGGATGGATGAGGCTATAGCAGATGAGCCTTTGACTGAATCCATCCTTTGCATTCACAGTCACATAGGAAATTTGGATTGTCAGACTTCGAAAGCCACAGCAGCAATCCCAGGGCTGGGTTTGTGTCCCGAGCCACAGGTCACCATTCCTCAGAGGCAGCTCAGAAACAGCACTGACATATCAGTGGTTGACAGTCATTTTCCAAGTCATATATTTTTCTTAACAGCATTGAAAACCTGAATTTTTTTAAGACTATCCATTTCTTATGGATGAGGAAAAAAATCATCATATAAATATACATATGTATACAAATTCACCCCATATACAAATTCAATACTTAGACATACAAATATACATATTCATCCAGTAAACAGCTTGGACGAACTGCAGTGCAACTCCAAGGTTTCCCGGTTATTGTTTACTGCTAGAAACTGAGTTCCAGCCCTACATCCCTCAATTCCATTTTCTCCCCTAAGGATTCACTCTGCAAACATGCCCACATCATTACCCAGCTCCAGAACCCAATCTTTCCCTTGGACCTACAGCTGGTCCTTCACCCACTCGGGCAATATTTGACCCAGAAACCACCTCTCTATTAAATCTTCCCACACCCCATGAATTCAGTCCATTAAAATAACTGAAAAAACATTACCAATGCAAACCAATGAAAACTATGAAGAGTGCAGCTTTCCCTTTCCTGACCTCCATGATACAGAATGTACCAAGAATAAGGGGGGCAAAACAGCTGTCCTTTTAGGAGGTGTTCCAACATCCCCACTCTATTCTCTACTGACAAATTATGAATTATGCACCTCCATACCACTTCCTCAGAGGGCACCGTATTATTAACCCCACAAAACAACACACTGGTTTCTCAACAGTAAGTGCAATGACAGGCACTATTAGAAGTACATGGATCTCATTTCCTGCCCTCTCATCCAGAGGACGTTAGAGAGGCTTTACAATCTCGTTAAAATTCCCCATGTTTCACAACCTGGGTGCCTATCCTGGCAACTTGGTGATGAGTTAATTCTCTTTTCGTTGTTGCCATTGCTAAAATGTTTACCAAACTTCAAAACTAAAGCAAACTAATTTAGATTATAGCAGAGTGCCACCTAGTGCTAAGCAGGTTAGATTTCAAAAGGCGTGCTCTTATCTATAAAGAAAATATTGACCAGAAATTCATTCTTCAGTTGTACTGGCAGTGTAAGACACCTTCTATTAGATTATTATGTATTATAAAAGAGTCTGCACTGATTATGTTCTTTGTAAAGTTGACAAGGCTCTGCCACTAGCGACACCCTGCAGTTCTAGGTGAGTGCATTTCCCCAGTTACATGTGCTCTCAGTTGATTTACTGTTTGTCCTACCAAGAGAAAATCTAAACCCGTTGTCTGAAGTGAGCACATCACAGATGCCAGGAATATTTTCTGTATTACAGATGAAAGGCATTTACCGATCCCAGCAAACATCAACTGAAATATTTATGTGTCCCACAACTGGAGATATGAGGTGAACACTCTGCTTGTGGGCTCTGAAAATGGTAAAGGACATGAACAGAGATGAGGGAGACTAAGGTTTCCACTCCTTAACTGCATTTTCTGGTGTTCCAAAGGGACATATTAGGCTGGTAGAGTGTGGGAGCAGGAAGCAATTCCCTGACAGCTCCAATAGAGATTAAGCACTTCCTACTGTTAAGATAGAGAAAGCATTTCCCTGGCTAGGATGATGTTCCCATGCTGTAGATTTTCTTCTCTGAGACCAACAAAGGAGAAATTAAGTGTTCTTTCCTTTTTTGTTTTAATTTCCTAAACCTACAACACACCCAACAACAGGTGTTTTGTAAAATGAGATTTCCCAGAAAACGATACCCAGAGTACAGAAACTTCATTCCCTTCTCTGGTGAGTGCTACATGTTGTAATGAACAACTGGCTCAGACAGACCCTTGGGGTGGAGCACAGATATTCCCAGGAAAACACGGTCTGAGGTAAAGTCTTTTTGCTGCTCAGTTCTGTCTTCTTCCTTGGGTGTGTTTGAGAAAAAAGTTGAGATTAAATGACATTTATTACCAAAACCACAGCCTATATTTAGGCTAATAGAAATAGGCAGAATGGAGCAAGAAATAATGCAATGAATTATTCTGAATTACTATTCCAGTTCTTGCCTCACCCTGTTCAGTGCTTTCCGACTCCAGCAGAGTCACAAAACACCACTGTCACTGTTGTCCTTTGGAGTCCATTATAATTTACAAGTACAGACAGTGGCATAAAAGTTATGAAATCCTTCTGTTTTGCAGGATAAACAAGACTTCAGGGCTGCTTAGTAAATATTTCTAATTATGAAAAATACACCTTTGCTGAATACGATTTGATGAGGGTTTTCAGGTTTTTTGGTTTCTTTCCTGGGGTTTTTGGGTTTGTTTGTTTGTTTTTGTTAAAAGCAGTTGAGTTTGAGTGGAATGAAGCACAAAAGTGTAGCAATTTGAACCCTCTGTCTGCTGCGCAACTAATGTAGGAACAAACTGATTTACTTTCCTGGTGTGGCAGCCGGGGTCTGCTCTGACCCAAAAGCCTCAAAAGATGAGAGAGGTGCCACCATGATGAGAAAATGCCCATTTTTAACCTGTGGAAGAACTTGGTGCTAGCCCAGCAGCACATTAGCAGGGTGTGGGGATGCCTTGAGGCCAGTGGCCTTGGGAAGACTTGCTCATAAACATGCTTTTGAAGCTTTGAGCTGGTCCCACTGCACACTTTCCTACCACACAAAGCTCGGGACAGGTGGCTCCAGCCAGCAAAATTGTTGTGCACTTGCACACACTTTCATATTGCAGTCTGTGTGACAGAGCTCCTACCCCATGGATAAATGAAAGTGCCCTATCTTTTACATCTTAAAAATCAGAAGTCCCCTCACTCAAAACCTAAAACAATAATTAAGATCAAAAATGCACTGTGGCTGATTCTAATTATTAAATACATACACACACATATATATATGTATATATATTTATAAAAAGGCACTCCCCCCATCTTTTCAGGATTATCCCAGCACCCCCTAGAGAGCCTGTACCAGTCACTAATCTTGGCAATCCATAATCTCCAGCACACTGAATGAAATGAAACCTCCACAGCTGGTTCAGGTCCTGCCAACCTTGCTCGAGGCAGAGAGAGAATTAACTCCATCCTCATTTGAGTAATATGCAAAAAGCTCCCTTTCCTCTCATGGGGGGCCCAGACAGAGGCAAAGTTAACTGCTGCTGTTCCCACATTCCCTGTTTTACTGAGAATGAACCCACACCAGCCTAAGTGCAACAGGTGCAACGTGCTCGTCCACTGTGTAAGATTCTGTCCCACATGCTAGCGTGCCATGGAGAAATGTGTGCATCTTTGCAAGTATACAAAGATCACCACAAAAAGTATTTTTATATGTTTTAAAACATATCAAATAACATTTACCTATATTTATATGTATATGTCCGGCAAGGCAGCACGCCTATTTTACAGAAGTGAGATGCCCTCATGTTGCACGCAGGGAAACACACAGAGGCGAAACCCTTTGGGGAAAGCTCCCCCCTGAGGGAAGCTCCCCATCGAGAGCAGCACTCTGACACCTCCAGCCTCCACCCAAGGTGCCTTCCCCCAGGAACAGTGCTCCAGGGGCACTCCCAAGGTGCTATTTGCAGTTCAGACACCTTGTTTGAGCCGTGACTCCAGTTTAACACAAGCTCAGCTGCCTACCCAGAGCTCTGGCTTAAGAAACAGCTCTCCATTAGGAAGCTTCTGTTCTAACGAAAGGACCTTTAAAACCAATCCAGCAATCAACAAAGAGTCCCATATTACAGAACTGCACAGACAAAACAAAGGGACTGAGCCCAAATTCCCTGCCTGATACCCGCCAGTGGAATCCTCCTCCTTGGGATATTACATTTGAACTGCTCCGAGCGAAACGCAATGCTCAGCTGTAAAATATTTTCTTTTTGGCAGCTCACAATCTTGTTCCAAAGGCACATGTGAAATACATTCCTGGGTAATCTTGGAGTGAAGTGGGCCAGATGGTAGCAGTCAGATGTGACCCAATTCTTCTTAAGCTCTCATATTTTCATAAATATGTGCTTAAAACCCTCGTGCTTCTCTCCCATAACATATATGTATTTCAGACCTTTTCTTGAGGCAGCTGCAGGCACACACAGAGCTGTCACCTTCTGGCAGCCTGTGCTTTGGGGGTGAAGGAGCTGTGCACATCTGTAACAGAACAAATGGAACAAACCATCCCATCACAGCTTTCCCATTTCCCGTGGATCAAGGGGATATCAGGCAGCCTCCTGCTTTAAGGAGGGTGAGGGAGCGGAAATACTTTCTTCAGACTTTACTGAAAGGAAACAGATAAAAGAAGGATGGGAGTGGAAACTGGTTCCATTTGTTATATCAGCGGGAGGGGAGGGAATGGCTATAGAGCATTTTAGCTTAAGGCTTAGGCTTGTTTTCCTCAGAAAGGCTTTAAAATGCCTGATTTTTGTCCAATTAAACATGCATGCAGGCCCTCCCCTCCTTCCGGAGGGTTTCCTTTTGGTTCTCATTTTATTTTCGCTTATCTAGCACAGGCATCTGAGTCATATCCCTGGTGTCTAAATGTTTCAACACTGACTGCAGTGTGGCAGAGCTCAGGGTGAGCCCACGTGTCTCTCACTAAAATCCATTGTCACAGGAGGATCACCTCTGAGGGCAGGGCAAGGAAAAGCCCCACCAGGCCAGATGGCAGCTGTCAAACAGGGCTAGGATGGTCCTGGCCTTGCTCAGTCTGTGTCCTCAATCACCTAACAGCATTTTTAAGATGGCAGGTCTGAGTTCACGTGTCCATGCAGACAGACCCCTCCATAAACCTTTTTCCCATAAAATTACAGTTTTTCAGGGCTGTTCTCTCTGACAAGAAGCTTATTAGTACTCGGTCATTACTACCTCACATAATCATGGTCCCTACAGAAAAATAAACCAGATTATTCACTAATAAGCTTGTCTTTCCCAGCTGAGGAGAAGCAGAGTGAGAGGTCCCTGTTAAAATGGCTTTTCTGCCCACCAGAAGAGTCCAGCAAAGGAATGAATACAAGCCTCCCTCCTTTAGTCTTAGCTAAAAATTTTATAGGTGCAGCATATTAAGATGAAAACAACCCATGTTCAGGAGGTATCTACAGACTGCCCTGGCAAGCAGGCCTGTGGAAGGTCTGCGTCTGGATTTTGCATTCGATAGGAAATGGGATGTCAGCCAACAGAGCCCATACACACCCTCTCCTGTGCCCTGCAGCCTCACACCAGCACAGACCTCTCTCCTAGGACACCCCGGCAGAGCCAGCAGCACCAGCCTGCTTGGGCAGCCACACCCACACATGGAGATGTGCACATCTCACTGAATTTAGAAGGTCTAGCCTTCCTCTTTCAGTGCAAAAGCTGAACTGGAGGCAACTTGTTCAGTAGAAGCATATTGCGTAAAGAAAATTCCAAAGCGACACAAACGTTTCGTCCCATGCGGTGGAGGATGAGTCTGAGCAGCTGAATTCAACTTCCAAGGCAGATTCCAGCCTCCCTGGTGGAGGCTGGGAGCAGCTGCTCACTGTGGAAGGGCTCACGCTGCACACACAGAAGCCAATTTTGGCAGTGAGAAGTAAGACCTGAGGATCCCACACCTGCATCTCACCAGTGCAATGGGTTTGCATTGTCTGCAAGGAAGAGGCAACTGGAGTTGTTTAGCCTGGAGAAAAGAAAGCACAGTGAGGACCTTATCACTCTCTACCACCCAAAAGGAGGTTGTAGTGAGAGGACAGGGCTTAGACTCTTCTCCCAGGCAACCAGTGACAGGACAAGAGTAGAAACCCTTGAGTTGTGCCAGGAAAGGTTTAGATTGGATATTAAGCAAAATCCCTTCATTGAAAGAACTGTCAGGCATTGGAACAGGTTGCCCAGGGAAGTGGTGGAGTTACCATCCCTAGAGGTATTTAAAAGATGTGTAGATAAGGCACTTGGGGGATATGGTTTAGTCATGGACTTGTAGTGCTGGGTTAATGGTGGGACTTGGAGGTCTTCTCCAATCTAAATGATTTCATAGTTCTAGGATTTAATACATTGCTGAAGGTATTTTTTGAAATTTCTCTTGTCCTTTGCAGTTTCTTGGCAAAGCTTGTTGCAATGCAGAGATTGAGCTGAAGAGAAGAGTTTGCTCTGAAGCCAATGTGGCAACAAAACCTTGTCAGCTCTAGCAGGACACCCATGGCATTCCTTCCCAGAAAATGAGCACCTTAAACTTGACCAGCTACATCAAAATACAACTTGCTGATTAAAAAAAAATCCAACAACAAAATCACAAGCCACCACCACCACCACAAACAGCACTGCCAAAACCCCATCTCTAAATGTTCTTGAGAGGCAAAAATCCCATTTACACACACTCACTGTTTACTCTGGTGAAAAAGAGAAAGAAACAGCTTTTTGGCCACTGCCCAAAGTTAATCCCAATAACTGATACCATTCACCACGGGGTCAAAGTTTTGGCAGAGAGATTATATAATCAGTTTCTACCTGCAGCAAGTTAAAATACCAGATGTTCTGCAAGGGAATGAGAAATAAAAAAAATACAAAAAATACATGAAGAACACGATATATTTTTGGAAAACATTTCCCAAGTTAAAATGTAACTGCAGCCCTGCTTGGCTTCAGTGTTAGTATAAGCCTACAAAGCCAAATTAGGTAATCACAGGTGTAAAAAAGGTACTGTAAATTATTCCAAGTATTTCACCAAGAATGGGGAAAATCTAATTTTAAAAAATTTAGAAATGTCTTTGTAGAAATTTCTGCAAAGCTGTAGCATTTTCCAAGCTATCCACAAGCTCCAACATGGGGAAGAAAATAGTCTTACTGCATATCCTCCTGTCATCACTGGGTACAGGTGCTTCCCAGGTCTAAGTTGGGATATGTGAACATCTTTCCACAAAGGGAGACTTTCACCTTCTGGTAAGACAGACAAACAGACAGCAACACAGCAACCCAGCTGCAGTTTGTACCAAGCTGGTGGTCAGACGTGGATTAGGGACACTATAACGCAGCTGGAAAACCAGGACTGGCTGTGGCTACAGTACAGAATGTCAAGGATCTCATGGGTGAAGGTAACCTGCACAGCCTGTGCCACAGATGGAATGTTCAGAGGAACACTGGATGAACAAGTTCAAAAGCTTAAATATGTGCTTCCTTTAAGGGCAGTGGTCAAATTAACCATTATTAGTTTCTTTATGTTAAGGGAAGTGCTATTGCAGAGCCACAGAATACCTGAGGGAGGGAAGATATTTGAAGTCTGCCTGAATAGAAGAGGAAAATAATGAAATCCAAGCCTCCTACAGGGTGCAGGGAAGGGTGAGGGTATAATTTCTGAGGAACAGAGAGCTTATATCCACAGACTGACTCCACGAGCCCTTTTTTTAAATATAATATATTCCTGGATGAATATGAGGAAAATCCTTCATGATGGTCTGCCTTGTAACAGGTTTTGACAAAACATTGTCCAATATTCTTCCTATTGCATCTCCTCTATTAGAAAAGACCCTTTTGAAAGGTCATATTCTTGTAGTTTAGAGAATGAGAATCACAAACCCACCATCTAGCCTGCAATGCACTGTACTGGTGAGCACACACTTTGCCAAGAGAAGTAGGACGGCCCATCCATGCAAATCCCTCTCGTTTTACAGCTTTCTCCCTCCTTTCAGTTTTCAAATTACTCAAGGAACATAAAATTATTTTCTAGAACATATTCACTGTTGAACAAACCCAACTCCCTATGCCAGTGTTTGGAAACCACTTGTCTGTTATAAGAAAACCAGGTGCAATCCCCTCTGTGTCAGTCCTATCTCCTTGTCGTAATCAACTCTCAGAGTTACCTTTCCACTTCAAACTTAGGTTTGTACCTGCGACTGTTTTTTTAATGCTAGATTAGAATTTGCCTGGTGTGAAATTTCCACATTCATGATTAGAAGGGGAGGTTCTTTTTCCAAAAAAAAGCTGCAAATTTCCATGCAGAACTAGAGGTCAGGGGCGCAAGAACTATAATTATATTAATTTATATATGCGCATATGTATACGGGCAGTGGTTGGTGCATGTGAATCAAAGAGAAACAAGCATCAACATTTCCCAGCCAAAGCAAGTACCAAAGGTGAACAAGTCTAATCATCACACTTAAATACCTGCAGCAGAAATGATGTGTCTGTACCACATTGGGTTTTTAGTTGGCACCACTATTTTGATGGGCTTTTCCTCACAACCACATCCAGTAACTGTGGAGCCTCACTCATGCAATGTTTCATCAAACCATCACCTGTAGCTGGGCTGATTCTGGATCACAGGACTAAAAAATGGTGTGCTTTACTGCTGTTCAAATGGGGCTCTGCCCTGAAAATCCCTCTGAACTGAACCTTCTTGAGAACTACCGGGAACAAACCTCATGAAGAGCCTTTGAAAATGTGAAGGACAAAGGCAAAACAAACAAGCCAGGACAAGGGTGACAAAAGGGTCGCATGTAGGGCTGATCAAAACCTTGCTTATTCCTTTGCACACATGGTACTCATTCTCTCTGTTCCACGCACATTCCATTCAATTTTACATATTTTACAGCAACGTGGCACATCAGATGTGCAGCAAGACCATGTGCACAGAGCACAGCACCCCCAGGCCAAGCTCTCTGCACACACAGCTCCATGCAGATGCATCCCGCCTGAAACTCATAAGCCGATTCCCATGATTTCCAGTGAGACAAGTTTTCAATTCAGCAAAAAGCTGGACTGTCAGCTAAGCCATTTATGGCAGCTCTCCCCATCTGCAGCCCTTCCCCCTGTGCACAAACCCTCTTTCTGCTCTTTGCTGCAGAGTTATGATCGGTTCCCACAGGGTGATTCTGGGGAGACAGTGCTTGCAGCGAGAGATATTGTAATTGGCAATAATTCAGGACCCAAAAATGGGACACAGGCCATAGTTCCCCTTGGTCTTTCCTTGCAGCACAGCTAAGCCAGAATTTCTATCACGCTATCTGTGGCATTAAAACCTCTGATGTTGGTCAGGCTCCAAAGTGATGGGGGGAAGTTAAGAATAAACTTTCCAGTCAGACCTGCATCAGTCTTTGTGTCAATGTGTTCCTTCACTCATTTCCAGTCAAACAGATTTAAATTTGTGGAAAAATGAAGAAAATAATAAAATCAAAGCAGTAAATTAGAAGACTGCATACCAAATCCTCTCCCTTCTCTTTCTGAGAAATTTATGGATTGCAATAGCCTGCATGCTGTGGCTAAACTGCAAATACTCCAGGAGAAAGCCATCCAAGGAAGTGAAACTGCTGCAGGAATACCACCTGGGTTGGCAATGATGATGTACCATTTGGAAAGGCTCACCGAAATACCATGACCTTCTCAGCATTCCATGGAGTGGTGGGTGGAAGAATCTGCACAGCCACCTCCTGCCCCTCCCAAAGGGGTACAGAGGAGCCCATGGAGCCTCCAAAAGGATACACAGCAGCCCATGGACACAGCCAGCCCTTAGAGCCTCCAAGGACAGCATCAGCACAGAGAAACATCACCAGGACAGCCGAAGCCTTAGAAAAAAGTTTCTGAAGACACGAGTCCTAGGCAAGCTGAAGCTGTTCCCCTCTTTGCTGTTAGAGAGAACTACTCTGATTTAATTACTGGAAATAATCTGGAAGGCTGTCCTATTCTTAAGAGAGAAAAAACATTTTGAAATATTATGTAAAATTGAATAAAATCTATCAAAGCAAGAGGTCTACTCAGAGAAAGATGTTTCAGAGGTACAACCCTAGGAAGGCCACTGAGAGCAATTTGGAAGCTAGTTATTCATGTAGTTTGTTTTTTTGTCTTTTTCCCTAGAGAATTACTGAGTCTAATACAAAACACTCCAACATAAGCAGAATTTCTATGAACACCCCCACAAAATATAATGTAAGCAGATCCATATGGTCCTGGCAGAGGGTGGAATGGACATCTGTCCTGAAAAATCCCTCATAGGTATGCTATTTTGAAAGTTTAAAATGCTCCACATCTGTTTCCTTCCCAGCTGGCAGAAGACCCATGGAACTTCAGATCTCTTGATTTGAATCAATCTAAAAATGCATTACAACTTCTGACATAAGAAACCCAGCTTTACACGCTCGATTGACATTTCATTTTCCCTTTTCCAGACTTGGGGTAAATGGGATCCTTTCACAAGCCCTGTCTGTACAACAGCCATTTCACATTAGACAGTCATGAAAATTTCTGTTTAGCATTAGCAATGGAGGACACCTGTGTCTGGACAACATGTTGACTCTCCCTTTGCTCTTAATTCTGTGTTTGGTTCTTCAAGTAAAAATTCTAACCAACACAATGCTGAAAACAAGGTTTTCCACAGAAGTTCTGCCCAGGGTAGAGTCTGTAGCAGCAGAGATTAGAGAGTCCCCACCCATAGCGGGATGCTGCTCATACCCACCTTCGGACCAGGGGAAATGTAGCAAGAGCAGCTTTGGGCTACTCTGTGCATGTGCTTCATAGCTCTGTTTGCTCCCTCTGCTTTTGCTGTCAGATGGAAAAGTTTTTGCCTGCTCTGCTAAAGCCAAAAGCTTTGGTTATAATTTTGTTTGTTTCTGGGGTTTTTTTGGCTTGTTTTCCTGAGCTATGAGGTGAGCCCCCAGGCCTCCCTGATGTAGCAATAACACCAGGTTTGTTCCAAGTTCCTTTTATTTAGGAAAAACATAGTTTTATAAGTTCCCAGTTCCATTGTCAGTGTCCCCCCCACAGCAGAGACACTAATTGTCAGAGTACAAAATTCCAGGGATTTTTATACTTACAACCTAGATAGCATTTGAAGTTGCAACTGTTGTCTGATGCACACAGCTTATGACTTTCCTCTTCTGTGATTTTCCTACATGCAGCTATAGGTGCATAGCAGGATGTGGATAGACGTAAAAAGGAAAAAAAAAATTATTGCCAGTGCAAGGACTGATCACTGATAGAGCTGTGGAGGGGGACAAAAGGGGGCACACACACACAGATGCTAAGTGGATTGACAAGAGCGCATTTAAAGGAAGCTGAGAGGATTCTAAAGCAGCATTAAAAGCAAATGTCACCCCTTGCTTGCAGCCTGGGAGGGCAGCGACATAGGCAGAGCCTTGTGTTGTGTGACAGGATTCAGAGCAAGGACAACTGGCAACACAAGCAATGCACAACAGAAACATGGCACTGCCGGAACATCCACAATGGGGAACAGAGCCGAACAAGAGCTCTCTGGAGCACTTGGCTCACCAGATGAAAGCATGGTCTAGAAATAGTAACCTAAAGGCACTTACCAAAAAATAAAGCTGGGACAAGGTAAGTGGCAATGATTCAGACAGCCTACAAGAACTTAGAGGAAGTTGGGTTTTTCTACAAGGAACCAATGAATGTGGTGGCTACCTGAGAGCAAAAATAATGTGACCCACACAGAACTACACAGTAGAGGGCTGCTGAGAAGGCACAGCCCTGCTGATTACTTGGTTGGTGAGAGCTGGGAAGTGTCCAGAGATCCCCTTTTGAAAAGGATACTGGGCTGTAAAAATCACAAGGACATACATATCCCTTAAAGATGGCGGCTGGTTGTAGGTTTTGGTTCCTTCGAAGAACTTTTTGGAAGAAAGCTGTTTTCTGGAATCATTTGATAAAAGTAAAACCCAGCCAACTTCTCCATACACTTCCTTTCTCAAAACCACCTTTTAACCAGGCAGTACATCCAACAGAAGTGAAAGTCTTTATAGGCTTTAGCACACAAAAACTAGAAGAGGGAAATTTGGGGTGTGTGGTGGGGAACCAGCATAGGAAACAGCTCTGGTAGAACCAGTTCCACCACTGCCCCTCCTCTCGCCTTACCGTTCTGTTGGGAAGGCTTTTTATTTCCGTGCTCCTAAACCTTCTTAATTAACTGTGAAGTCATCCACATCTCTCTTTCAAACCACCAAAAAAAAATTAAATAGATAAATAAATAAATAAATAAACAAAAGGCTTAGAGCAGCCATATCTATTTGGTGCTTGCATATGTGTATGGGCACACAAAGCCACCCTATGCACGTTAAGTACATTAAAATGTGTACTGGCCGGGGTTCTAAAGGGTATAATCCCTACTGTAAGCACTTTTTCATTCTCAGTTGATTAAAGTATTAGTACATAAAACATCTGTCAGAACTGAAGATTAGGCAATGGGCTTGGACTTGTTCAGGAGGAAAGCAAACATGCAGCACAAATACCACTCAAGTAAAATCCACCTCATGTAATAGTAACCCTTCCACTGCCTGGAGCCCACATTTTATTAGCATAAGGCTGTGGAAATGAGAATTTTTTGGTTGGTTGGTTTGGCCAAGACTAATTTCACAAGGATTTTCTACCAACTTCATCCTGATTCAACTGAAATACTGCACTGAACTTAAGGAAACATAAGGGGATGTGAAACATCTTATGCAGTGAAACACAAAGTAGAAAATACAGCATATTGTTTAGCACAGACTAATCAAAATAACTAACAATCAAAATACATTTTTTTCTCATTTTCATAGACAAAATCAGAATCATTGCTTTCTAGGGATGATTAAAAAAAGTAAGAAGTTAGACCTTGACATGCCATCAAATGCACAAACTAGTACTTGTTATTTATATAACAAATTATATATATATTATGTATATTATATATACACATATATACATGAGAATCCCAGTGAGATCAAACCAAAGAAACTCATCATTCATCACTACCTATCCACATCCCCAGCCTGAAACCCCTATCCCTGAAACCTCCACATCCCCATGATCCTGAAACCTCTATGGGAAAAAAACCCCATATGGATATGTGGATATCCCATATGGATACCCATATTCAAAAAACCCAGTTCACTTTATCTGATTCACCCATATGGATACAGATTGCAAGAATCTGTAAGCATGACACCTCATAGCTTCCCAGTGTTCTACTATGAAATTATACAAACATTTTAATATGGACACTAAGTTTTCCATCATGTAAAAGGGGAGGCAGTTACAGTTTTACGCCTTCAGTGGTGCTTCCACCCTGAACTTATCTCCACAGAACAAATACCACCACTGCAGCTTCCCGAAGTGACAGAGGCTGCTACTGTCCCAGGTGACGAGAGTGGGCACTTGGAAGCCCTGTCCCACCTGCATCACCAACAAGGACTCAAAGACCAGCTTACCTACTCTTCAGGAAGACTCCCGTCTTACTGAGAATCCCGGGAGAAGAGGCAGCAAAAGCCTCGAGCTGGAGAGAAAGGGAGCAGAGCATAGAAAAGCACAGCACTGTACAGCTGCAGGTGTGCTGGGAACAGCACAGCACGACCCTGGGGCATCTGCTTGTTGCTGATGGTAGAACATCGTCCTGGTGTCAGCACACTCCTGACAATTTGGTGGAAGAGTGAGGTTTTCAGTCCAACTCAGGGTGGCAATGATAGGTTTTTTTGCTTTTCCTTTAAGTGAGGATAAACATGAGGTATTTGTCTATTTTGCAGGTTTCTTCCTTCTGTACCTCACCCTTCCCTTTTGTGAAGGACAGAAACCAGATGCAAGAAATGTGATTGATTCAAAGCCTTTGAAAAGATGGAATCTCTCACATGGAATATATTCAGCATACTATGACCTTCTGCACCTGCAGCTGGACAGAGACAATGAGGAATGGGGAAAAATTGTGGTATTTAACACATTATAGCAAAAAAAAAGCTTGTACTTCTCTCATGACTTCCAGAAGAAAGCTTCTGAGCAGAACCCTGGAAGGCTGACTGCACTTTGCAGCAGGACAAAAAACTGTTTGTAACACTGCCACTCATCAATTAGCTACAGAAGGATAATGCCAGCTGTTCATGAAAAATGAAGAAGGGAAATGTCATAGAATTTTTGAGACACAAACATGAGCAATATTTAGATCTGACAATAGTATTCGTAATGCTGAGTTATTTTTACACAGCCTGGGAGGTTATCAAAAAAGCACATCTTGAGAAAGTCCTATCAAAATCACAGGCCCAGATACTGCAACTGTGATGACAGCATCCACTTCATGTACAGAAGGCACCAGAACAGATACGGAGAAAGACACTGCAACATTTTATTATGATTATTTTATTTTTTTTTAATCTTCAAAGTTTTCTGCCTCAAGACAGGAATGCATGATAGATAGAAATGGCTCAAACATCTTCACATGAAACACTCTTAATCATAATTCATTCACAATTATTTTTCTAAAACATCTACAGTTACATAATCCCATTTCCATCCATTATCACAGACTTAATTATTTGTTAAACAGTAGTTGCCAGCAATTGAAAGCTGTAAGGCTTTTTGCAGATTAGTAGAGTCTTCTGAACTACACAAGAATATCACAACTCTAACTTACATGGCAACCCCAGGTGACAGATGTTCCAAAGAGAAATGTGTTGCTTATGTGGAGTTCATAAAACCGACAGAGTGCTCTCTGTGCCTTGTTAGCTCTACTATCCTTCCTCCTTTACTAAGATTATTTTCTAAACCTACAGCATATTCCTCATTTGTAACCAAGAACTTTGATGAGCTGATGAACTTTATCTTCCACTGCTGCTATTTGGCAAATTTGCAAGTCAGGCAGACTAGAGCTCTCCAGTAAAACTCTATGTACAGAGCACAGTTTAAACAGATGGGTTGCTTGGAATCCATATCTCCCTCCATCTGAAGGGAACTACTTTGAGGTTCTCTGGAACTGTTGTAAACAAGAGGATACTTTTTTTTCTATATATATATATGTGTGTATATATATATTTATATATTTTATATATAAATGTTCTAAATGTCCTTTGGGAGTCCATTTGTTTTTATCTTTCCAAATGATGACTAAATACCTGATCTGTAGCATTTCTCCTGAGAAGATACTAGTAAGGGAATGACAGTTTTGATGCACTTTGGAATGGCACAATCACGTAAACGTTTGCACAATTAAGACTTATGAACTCATCCAAAGTTTCTAAACATGATATTCTAACTAAGAACTAAAATACCACTTGCTGCAGCACAATGCAGCAAGTTAAAAAAGAAAATTCTATGTAATCAAAATATAAACAAGTACATAGGAAATGGATATCTGCCAGTAAATCTATATCTTTTTTAAAGTAGGAAATGTATGCACTTAAGAAAAAATGTAGCTATCTGACAAACTTCATAAAAAAAGTACTTTCCAAATGCATAACAAATGCCAAGATATCCTGTAACTGGCCAGGTGTAGCCACATGAGAGCTGCATGGCTTAGAGCAACCCAGGGAGGGGTGAGGTGGAAATAAAAATCACAAAAACAATAGATCAGCAAGTCTAGGGAAAACAAAAAAAAAATCACATCATCATCATCTAAATTACTGTATGCTTATATCACAACTGCTAAAGGAACCAGGGGAAAAAACAGAAAGTAGAGATTGTAGTTCAATGATTTTTAAGAATTATCTCTAAAAATTCAGAAGAAAAAAAAATCAACTTACTAATTCTAAGCACCAATTAAATAATTTAAGTTAACTGTATTTATATTTTTCATACTAGGGATGGAGCAAGTTCTGCTTGAAGGTTTAAAGTTTAACTCTGGAGCCCATCTGACTTCTGTGTTCTTGTCATGCTTCCTCTGCTGTTCACATCAAAGTCACTGTAAAAGATTCTCTCAAGTTTCCAACTCTCTAGGCAAGCAATTCTTTGAAGAGACAATTACGTCCTACAGTTTAAGTCAACTTTCATGTCATGAAAAGTGAAACACGCCAGTATTTGGTTAGTCTGCTAGTTAAGAGTCTGTGAAAGTGAACAGCCAACACTGTTCCTTAAAAGGATTTGCCTTAGAACTAGCAGCACCCAGGGCAGACCAACTTTGAACACATCCAGACTCCACAAGGAATTAGTAGTGTGTTAGAAAATTGCATATGTGTTAGATCAAAAAGGCATCGCCATACATGTGGCATTGTTATATTATTTTTCCTCTATTTTTCTCCAGAAAAAACAAAGGAAAACAGCCCTACAAAGAGCTTTTTGGTTGTTTTTTTTCATTCTGTTTGTCTTTGCACCTGGGAAAAGCAGCACAGTGCTTCCCAGCTGGAACAGCTCAGTGCTTCCCATCAGCTCAGTTCTTCTAGAAAGCACTTTCACATAGTTAAGGTGGTCTACTTCAGCTAATTCTCAGAGCTATATCCTTTTTTCCAGTATGTATTTCATGCCACTTCCTGACAGCAATTTCAGAACTGAAATGGATCTATGGTAATGTCCACTACTAACTGCAACCAGATCTTACTACAGACCATCAAGCCAGGCCCTTGGGATGGTTCCACACATTGAACTGAAGCTCAGACGAAAAATCTCACTGAAACTCAAAATCTGGAGTGGTCATGAATCTCAGCTACTCTTCCCTATTTGAACCCTCACCCTCGTAATGAAAGCACGCACACCAAGGGAAAATAACACCCGCCCAAGCCGGGAGCATTACGACACCGGTGAGTTATCCTGCTGCTCCTCCGTGACTGTGGACTCGCTGTGCTCCTCACTCAGCTCGTTGGAGGGCTCCTCGTAGCTCGGCTCGGCGGGATCCAGGCTGCTCCCCTCGCTCTGCTCCTCACTGTGCTCCTCGCTGGCCTCTGCTGACTGCTCCAGGTTGCTCTCCAGGGAAGCCGGAGAGCTGCCAGTCACGCTCTCGTTTTGGTTCATTTCGTTAAAAGGCTGTGGGGGATGTGCAGGGGACTGCACAGCGTTTTCACTGGCAGAGATGGGAACTTTGGTGGCACCGATATCCAGGACAATGTCATTTGGTGGGAGAGTTACCTTCTCCACAAGTTTCCACTGAATAATACTCATGTCTTTCCCTCCAGTTGAAATCAAGTGACCGTCGCTGTGAGTGAAGCTGACGTTTGTCACATGACTGCTGTGAGCACTGTATTTGTGACTGGGGGCCTGTTGAAAACAAGCAGAAAGATAAATCACATGTTGACTAGAAGAGCACATGAGACAGAAGTTTAAAACTACTAAAACTTTTGCTTAGCCCTTCAAGAGAGATCTTAGTTCACAAAAGAGTAAAGAATTATGTTTATATTAGGTTTCCCACCCCGCTACTTCCTCTCTTTCTTTGCTACTTGGAACAGATTTAGAGCTTTACAGAAAAAGTAGTGGACCTAACACTATGGCCAGCAAACACAAAGCATCAAGCCTTGTCTCCAGAATTTAAGGAAAACTATTGACACTTCTGTTTTAGGTATATCGCTTTATATTATATTGTTTTACACTTTCTATTTTGTATGTAAAATTAATGGGGGTTCTTGGATATAAAAGAAGTATTTGTCTCCCAGGCTCAAAAACAACTATGCTGGAAGCAAGGAAAGCTTCAGGCAATGTAAACAAGCACATGGACTACACTGGCCTAGACTTACCTTTGGCTTGGAACAGGGATACTGAAAGAGATGGACTTTACAAAAATCATCAGCCACTGCTATCACTTTTCGGTTATGGGATCTGACAAGGGCATTTATGTCTGTCCCATCTGATCCTTCGGGCCAAACTCCTAGGAAAGAGTGCAGAAAATATTCAGCAATGGCGGTTTTGGAAACAAATCAACAGACAATTCACAAACAAAAGTAAAATCTATAAAGCTCTGAGAAAAGGCAAGATGAACAAAAGGTAAGCCAGAAATTCAGCAGGAAAATGGAATGTGCATTGCATTAAATGTCATCAATATTTTGCTAATGCTGCTCCCCCCACCCTATTCTCCCAAATCCTCAGCAGTTTCAGCCAGGACAATTTCTTGGGTTTAACATTCGTTTCCTGTTCAAAACCTCAGTCTTGTTTAAACCTTTTCTTTAGATTAAGTTTGCTCCTAAAACTGGTAACTCTTAATACTGTCATCCATGCAAAGATATTTTAAAAGCAGCAGTGATGCTGGAGCACAGGGCAAACCCAGGTACTGTACATTGTGGCCCTCCTGGTTTCTTCTCTGGTTTAATTTGTTTAACTTCTTGTATTTTAAATCGTAGTATTTGTGTTACTCAAGGAAGACAACTGATTGATTATACACTGCACAGAAACCCAGCCTGTGCAAGTTTCATAGATGTTTAAGATGTTAAATACAATTCAATAAGGTATTAAGTCAAAAGAGTGACACAGATACATCTAGACAGAAGTATAACAACATTTCCTACATGAAAAACACTGATCAAATTTGGGATGGGAGAGACTCTAAACAATTTATTTTTTAACACAACATAAAGACATTAGAGATTCCCATAACAAAACAGACAATTTACATCTGCAAGGTAAGTTGAACAAAAGGTAAGCAAAGGCTTAAGATATAAGAAATATTATTATAAGACACTAATATATGCCAAAGGTACCATGTTTTTAAGACCAGACTTGAGTTTCTGATCAGGTCGAGGAGTTAGGAGGAATTTTCCCCCCTCAGATTTCACCCCCACTCCAAAAAACTGTGCATCCACTTGACCAAGAGGGCTGTTGATTATCGGATATGAAAATATCTTCTTCCTCCCTTACAGCCACTGACTTCAATAAAATAAAAAAACATGTGCTATCTACCGTTTTATACAGCACGAAGAGCCAACTTAGAATTGCCTTATTTTCTTGTTTTTAAGACAAATGGCAAAGTGTGTTTAACTTTAAAGCTGTTTTTTTCCCCCATTCTTCCGTGGGTGGAGTAAGATCTTTATTTTCTCTGAAGAATAACAAAGGCAGCTTGTTAAACTTGTTACAATGCCAATAAGCTACAATGTAGGTAATTTACTAAATAAAGACACCAAGTGCTAAGGAAAAGATTCAGAAACATTTTAGTGTTCTCACATTAATGAAATCCAAGTGAAAAATACATACTATTTAAAATTTTTCAAGTAGTTCAGCATGAATGGATTTTACCTTTCCTCATTCATTCCATATATGAAATACTGTCATCATGTGGGAGTAATAAATGCCTGAAGTTTCAGCTACCACCTTAGGCAGACTTTGACAAAGAACTATGCAATTTCCTTTCCTTTTTAATTTCCTCTTCTTTTTAATTTAAGATTAAAAGGACTAATATTCAAGATTGAAGCTTTTATTAAACATCTTTTATGTTCACAAAGTCCTTTAGCAGCTCCAAAGGTAAGGCAACCTTTTGTCATAAGACAGCAGGATTTGCTTTCAATGCATCAGGCAAACATGAAAAATCCAAGACATTAATATGACTGAGTCTTGAGTTCTTAATATAACGGCAAAAAATTCTTAATAACTGTAAAAAAAACAAAATCCCAAAATAAAAGGACTTTATTATAAGGCATGACAGTAGCACTTCAATTTTCAGAAAATTCTGCTGGACAGCTGTGGGAAATGTGCAGCAAACCCAAGAGTGACTTCAAGTGTTTGGGGTGCAGAGTGGTGATAACTTCTGAGCCAGTAGTAATTGCAACTGCCAAAAGGAGTGATGCTATTCTCACCCAAAGCACACATTTCCATCCTGTTCCTTCAGCTGACAGCAGCCTGATCCTATGGCACACTACCCACAGAGCTGAACTCTAAAACACATGCCCCCAAAAGCCCAAATCCCACAAGCTTAACCCTCTCTCCTGAACATCAGTGAGCAGCCCCTGGCTTGCTTGGATCCCTGAGCCAGCTGACCCTTGGGTCATAGCCAGATTAGCAAATATCTGATAGGTTGGCTTAGATGCACTGCCTGATTTAATGGGAAAATACTTGCCTTTGTTTGAGGTCAAACCATAATTTTAAGATTCTGCAAAGGGTGTCAGACTAGCAGACAGTATAAAATTAGGGTGTGATGAATCTTGGCTAGGAAGTTTAAAAATATTCTGTTCTGCCCCAGAATACCATCACATTATCTGCTTTATCTATTTCATTCCCAGGTCCTCTGACACACTGAAGAGTTTGAGAGCAGTTGAAACTAATTAAACTTAATTGAGAGTTGAAGTTTGTATTAATCCAAAAGAAAATGCAGACAGGATCAGAAGACTTAGCTACCTCTAAAAGCCATAAGTAAAATGGTTTCTCAAAACAGTGGTTATGGGAGCTGGTCGTGTCCAGTCTAGGCCCAGTCACTACCACCAGCTGTTAAAGAGACAAAGCCAGTGGTCTAGATGTGACACCAAACTCTTTCTGCACTCCCACATCTCACCTCCTTAGGTCAGGAGTAAAGGACACATCTGGGAAAGCCCTGGGGTTCAGAGAGCTGCTGCCCTTATTCTGTCTGCTCTACCACCAAATGCAGTGGTAAAAATTCAGTAAGAACAGAGCCTGCTACCTCCATGTTTCTGGTAGATTTAAGTACTCTGCAAAAAAATGTAAAATGTTTCAGCTCCAAGCCTATTTCAGAAGGAATATACAGTCCTTACAAAGTGTTTTCCTTGGTCCTGGGGAACAACATCATATTAGCATCAGAATTTTGCTTTTCACTTTCTGTGGCATCTCCTGAATCTTCTGATACTCCATTTTAAAAAAGGCTTTTGCGCTGCACTATTATTTCAGTCAAAGTAGCAAAGCCAGTGAGGAAAGGACTGCTGTGGTCCAATTCCTTGTCAGCCTAGGCTTACATGAACAGAGCATCAGGAGATGCTTCTACTTCTCCCCGACAGATGGGATAAAAACACCTACAAATTCACAATCTGGTCCACAGTTCTCAGGCTAATGGAAGCCAGTATTTTCATCAAACTAGCAATAAGCAACAGTATTCACCTCCAGAACAATGACCACCTTTTGCTTCAGTGCCTCCATAATTGGTAGCCTAAAATGACAGTGTGAGAGTCAACCCCCAAACTTCAAGAACTAAACAGAAATCAATTATACATTGTCTATAGAACACTTGGTGCACTTTAACACAGACAAATACTGTGGTCAGTCACTATGGTCTGTGATCTCAGCACCATCCCTTAATGATCATTCATGGTGTACTTTTAATGACAAACTGAAGCAAACAAAACCACAAAAACACAGCGTTAGTAGACTAAAAGCAAGTTAAATAGTGCTTACCAAACACCTGGAAGCCTAGCACACAAGTGTATGTTGTCCAATCTATATCTTTACAGTCAGAACGATTCCTGATTAGCTTACAGCCACTTGGAATGTCCCCTGTAAAAAAAAAGTGAATGATGAGTTATGCAATGCAAAACTGTATTTCCATAGGCGCTCTTGGAAGAGATGCTAATGCAGTAAATAAATGCATCTTAAATCCAAACTGGAATTAAATCACAGAGGCAAAGACAGACCAGCACCTTTTTCAAATTCCAGATACTTGAAGCTTTACTTGGTTTTTATGAGTCATATTTACTTCTCATTTCCCTCTTCTGATATCATAACCTCAAAAACACTTCCCTGCAACTTGAGTACACTGCTGCTAACTCTAAAAAATGCTTTAACAGAGTCTGTAATATGATAATTTCTTCTTCCTACCAGCTTCACTGATGTGCTAAAATTCAATAAATCATTCAGGAAGCTGTGCTTTTACAACAGTGAGCAACTACTGCCAGAGAAGCCTTAGACTGCTTTACAACTTCTAACTAGAAAAGGAAAGATTGTCTTACGATACAAGAAGACAGTAATAATGGGTCATGGTTCTTTTCTTCCCTACACATGGAATTATAAGCACCACGCTTCCTTTTGACAGACTGTACTATCTAGATTTGAAACCGAAGTTGTGACAGGCAGAAAAAATATGTTAAGTGACAGACATTTAAACTGTTGGCTATTCTTGCCTGTAAAGGGAAAAAACTACAATCCTCTTGGATCCAGTTAAAGCCATGGGAAGACAAGAATAAAAAAAAAACATTTTAAAACAGACTGATATGCACTACTGATGTTGAACTTCCAGCATAACCACTGTGTGTTATATTCATGTTTCCCTATATTAAAAAACAGACAAACACAAAAACATTATTACCACTAACTCATTAAAGTAGCATTACTGCTTTTCTTAGTTTTCACCACCACCAGCCAAGCAAAAGTTTCAAACAAGAAACCCCAGGAGAGAACTGTGGCACAGGCCCACTGATTTTATTCCCCCCAAAATAACTGGTATTGTTGAGACTAATTAGACAACTGTATATATTATTTTCAATCTACAGAACTTTTGGCCAACATCAAGTCGTAGAGCCACTTGTTCTGTAAATTCTACGCTGTTAAACTGATTTATGACCTTGTAAAGAAGTAAGCTATATTTGGCTGTGGCATTAGGTAATACAGGGCCCTGAATAACATCAAGATATCAGGTTACACAAGTTCAAATCAGTCCCTTTGTCAGTAAGTATTTTGTACAGTCCTGATCAAACACACTTTTCTAAATACTCCGACAGCTAATGCATATTTCTATTTCCAGTGTATTTAATTTCATACTTACAGTATAGTATTTCATAGTCTCCTGAGTTTGACATTATATACTTGTTGTCCGGGGACCAGTCAAGGTGTGTAATATAGCTGGAATGTCCCTGAAGAAGAATGCAGTAACATCAGTGTGAAAAATTTGATTTTAATTGAAAGTGAGGCAGAAGTTGCACCCACAGATGGGAGAGCTAACAGCAAAAAAACAAATCACCTACCCACCTGCCCCAGGTCTGCTGCAATTCACTTGTGCTCCTTTAAAGGCTCCTTACTCCCCCCCCACAGCCACATTCACTAATAGCTAAACAAATGCAGGCTGGGCATCGTGCCTCTCCCACTCTTCCTTGTAAAGCCTGGCTCTCCTGGACTCCAGAATTCTTTACTCCTAGAAGGCACGATGCTAAAATATGGATGAACCCAAATTTATACTGGAATTAGGAACACACACATTGCTACTAATTGTGAAAAGCAAGTAACTAGCACAGGATCAGTTTTAGATCCTAACAAAAAAGTGACATAAAGGAAAGTTTTTTTCTCTATCCATTTAAAATAACTTCCATTAAATGTACACTCATGCAAATAACCCTAAAAACTTAGGGTACCTCAGTTAACAACCACCATGCAGAAGTACAAGATCATCTTTATTAAGAATCAAAATCCTTTGGTCTAGTTGTTTAGTTATCACCATGAAGAGCACACTGAAGGTTAAAAACACCTGGCTTTGGTTTTGAGGAAGAAGACAAGTGCAGCTGGACAGAGTGTTTTTTTCTGTGCATAGACTTCTTTTGAGGAAAATAAGAGTAATAATAACAGTAATAATGAAGCTATGAATAGCTCCAGAGAAGCCACAAATTTATATAAGGTAGGAATCACGGGTAGCAAATTAATAAAAGTGACATCCATGTCACTCTTCCTCTTCCACCCTTCCATTTCTTCCTACTGCTCCTTTTCCCCTTGTAAGACCATCTATTCTCTCCCTTTCATAGTCATTCTGTCAGGCAACAAACTGCCACATTCTTGACTGACAGATGTCAATCCATGTCCCTCCCTCAGTGGGCACGAACAAGGTTTCCCTAAGCCCCCACAGGGTCCCCTGGCACAGCCTGCAGCAGCCACGCCAGGGCCATGCAGAAGCACTGTGCTGGCTGCTGTGCCACCCACCATGCCAGCTTCTTCCATAGAAAACTCTAAGAGATCCTGATTGCTTCCAAAACTATATGTAGAAATACACCTGTGTCCCATCTCCCCATTCCCAGGTCCTCTGTGAGGGACTACAAAAACATTTAGGAGGAAAGCTGGCCTTTATGATTTGTTTGCTTACGTAGTGGTCTCTGCCTTAAGCGGAGGAATGAATGGTGTATTGACACAACTGCTTTGCAGTCATGGGTGAGACATACGATACTGACATGCAAAGCTGGTATTAAAAAAAAAAAGTGCGCACAATTGGCTAGGATTTTTTTCTCCCCCCCCTTATTTTCCAAGTCTTCCAATTTGCAATCGAACTCCAACATGGAAAAGAATTGGTCAGTCATTTACTAAATCCTGCCAGACATTTGGCAGCTGTTAAAATTCCTGGGGGCGGTGGGGGGAGGGAACAAAGAAATTGGCCAGGGGGCTCCAGGCTGCAAAATCCCTTCAGGCAAGTGATCACCAAATGATGAACTGGAACACAACACTGTTATCATATTTGCAATAGGAGGATCCCGCTTTCTATCAAAATCTTTCTTTGGTAGCTGCCCACCAATAAGGCAACACTTTACTCTCCTTAACATACAATGAATGATTCGTATTATCACCAGCTAAGAAAACTATCTGACTAAATGGAAACTCCTTCCTCCATTGGCAGTGTTTATCTCTTTCAGACTTCAGTGGTGCAAGGTTCAAAATGCCCACAGCCTCTACGACAGGCACACTAATCACTTCAGGTTAAGTCCAGCGTACCAAATACTTCAGAGTGGCTGCCTGCGGGGCTTCCACCCCACAGCCCTCTGAGTAAATGCCCAGCACTTACTCCTCTTGTGCTAAGGAATCTCTGATCTAAGGCAAATGGAGACAGCAGCAGCTACCCAGGAACTGCTGACACGCTGAAGTTCAGCCCCAGCCCACACCTTCACACTGCTGACCGCATGGCTGGAGCCCTGAAAAAACAGCTGCACTAGTCAAAATGGTTGTTTTGGCTTATCCGAAGTTCTGATCACGGCCAACACTATCCCTTGCTGTGGAAACAGGCCCCTAGGTCACAGACTTGCCTCTCTAGCAGCAGCAGAATGCCGGGCTGTGACTGAGAAGGGATTTAAACCTAACAGCAGGCATACAGCCCTTATACACCAGCTAGTGCTGGTTCAGTAGATAAAATCTTTCTGAAAGAATTCAAATAATGTATTCAAGCTGGAAGAAACAACCAGAAGTTGACTACCAGGAGGACTGAGTCATACTATTTGGAGGTCACCCGTATGGCTACTGAATGACAGAATGCCAGGAAGATGCAGTGCCAGGAGAGTGCTCTGGGTCCCAGCATGCCTGGGTGTCTCCCTGCTTAGCATCAAGCTGGTGTGGACCTGCCAGGGTGCTGGCAGGGAGCACAGAGAGGCATAGGGCAAGTGAAATTGGATCTGCAGCCTCGCAGGAGCTCTGGGCAGCTCCACATCGCTGCCTTCTGCACTGGCTGGGAGGGTCAGGGAGCTCAGCCCCAACACAAACCATGCTGCTGATTTTGTGTTCTACATGTAGTCACTCACACTGAAAGGAAAAGGGTAACAAAAATCTGCTTTGAAGCCTTGCCACTTTTGCCTGGGTACAACAATGCACAATTCTCCCACACCAATTTTTACAAACCCCTTTTCTGCCAAGGGAGTGGGATAAGAGGGACATCCAGATGTAGATTTGAATTGCAATATGCTCTCTCCACATACATAATACATAGAAATAAATGACCTTTCACATCTTCAAAGAGCTCACAGAGACCTTGAAATACATAGCTAACTAAATATTATGTATGTGAGGATTAGCCATCTCGGAGTGATTTTAGATTCTATGGTTAAAAAAGAAGTGCTGAGGTGAGATGCTGTGCTGAGGTGCAGACATCCACTGCCATCTCCACCAGCCCCACTGGGGCCCTGGTCTCTCCCTGTGGGCTCTGCCCTTTCCCCACTGTGTGGGCTCAGGCAGGGATGGGGCAGACCCAGTGCTGCTGCCTGTCCCGGCAGCCCTGTGGCCCCAAAACAGCTGCACACAGGCTGCTCTGACCCCAATGCTTTAGCGTGAGTCACGTTTCAAAGGTGAACCTATTTTTATGACATAATTTACAAATCTCATCAAGTTTCACTTGTTCTTAATGTAAATATTTTCACTAACCTTTGAAGACAGCTGAACTTAAGGCCAGAATGTTAGATAACTAAACACTTACGATAAAATAGTCTGTCTTTTTAGCACTGGGACAACCTCATCCAATGTAACAATAATAACAAACTCCACTACCCATATTTAGATCTATTTACCCTGGGCCACATCCCTCAAGTTCAAATTTTGTAGTAAAAATTAAAACTGAAGACAATTTTATATTTGCAGCCTCCAAGACTATACATTCTAATGGAATTACACCTCCTTAATATTATGCAGGTTCAAGAAATACTTTACCAAAAGGAGGAAAATATCCCCAAACAAATGTAATATTTTCCTTGAACAAGTTTCAGCATATAAGTACAAGGCATTTCTCCATCTTACTGCAAATTTCCCATTTCAGAGAAAGAAGGCAATAATCTGATAAATTAGTCATATCTGATGCAAAAGTGATCACTGCACACTAAGAGACGCAGTAGCCATCAGACTGAAATTTAAACTCAATCAAATGCTGAAAAAACCCTATAAAACACATAACCAAAAGGGAAAAACATCAATCCAGAGAAAGTTTCACTGCTTAACATCTAAATGTATGCATAATATCAAAATGCATGTACAGGATGTAATAACCATGTAAATGTGTAATCATGCTCCAAAACTTACAGTGCATTTTCCATATCTGCTATACTTTCTTCCATTTTCTGTTACTACATAGAGGTAAATAAAGTTGTCGTGGGATCCAACTGCAAGTAAGGTGCCATCTACAACACAGAATATTTGGTATAAATAAATAGAATGTTTATTTTGTGAGTCTTAATGATTTCAGGTATATTGCTAAGACAATAGTCTCAATTAAACTTCTTCCTTATGAATTGTACTGAGGGATTCATAACAGTTTACATTATGTTGCTTTTCAGCCGTATCTGTTTACTTTGGGGGTTTTTTTGGACAAGTTCTTTCACTTCTTTTTTTTAGAGTAAGTGTTCAATGGACAGGATATAAACCCTCAGACTGCACAGGATTTCTAAAAGCTGTTGACAGCAGGCAGACTTGAGTTTTATGCATCATAAAAATGCAGAAGAGTATTTAGTCTACGGACAGCTTAACTTCGGAGGTGTGGACTGCAAATAAATCAACACTAAACATACAAAGATGTGGAATTTTCAAACATTATAAGCACTTTTCTATTCTACCTTGTCTCCTTTTAAAAAAAGTACATGGACAAGAGTTGCCTCAAATCACAATCAAACACCTCCAAGTGTCAATGAACATCAGTGATTTAAAATAAATTGCTGTGCTTGGCACACGTGGCAGCAGCAGAGGAAGATTTTGCTTGCTGACATGGCATGTGAGCCAAAAGCAAACAAGAAAAAGATTTACAAGGGTGTTCTTCCATTCTGTTTTAACAGAGAGGAGTCAGCCTCGGATGATTTCTCATGTCATGTCTGAAGAGGAGACTCAACACTGGTTTGGACTCCATGTAATCCCAGAGCAAACACTTCACAAACAGCTCTGACTTCCAGACAGATACGAGCTTAGTTTTATGGGTTTGCATTAATGAACTTGAAAACTAGGAAGAATATTAAAATATAACTGAAATATTAACTTTTTACAGACTTTTCTGTTAACCTGTCAACTATTTGAGAACTTTTTCTCGGGGAGCAAAGCTAGCATTTATTATAACAGCAGAGTTCAACACAAAGAAAAGGCTGAATAGGGGATGGTAATGTTTGCAGTTACAAAATCAGGATTTAGTAAACACGAACAAACCCAAAAGCAAATCCTCAGTTACACATTAAGCATTTAAAACAACTTTTTCAAAGTTGTGCCTTTTCTAATGGCTGGGGACTAGTTTAACACCACTGAACAAAACATCCACCTGGTTTATCAGAATCATTCTGACTGTACAAGTCTGCCTACCTACTGAGTAGCGCATCACTGAAAGCTGCTCGTTGCCATCAGTGTGTATTGAAACCAGATCCCTCGTTTCTGCGTCCAAAACAAACCACCTAGAGAGAGGAGAATTCCAGTAAGTATCACTTCCACTCAACAACAACAAAAAAAAGCAAGTAAAAGAGCCATAACCACTGCCTGCCTTCATTATCTTATGCTAGCCCCTCAAGGGCAGCATAGAGAACATCTGTTTTTAATGGAGCTCTTTTCTGGTTCACAAAGCAATACGAGTTTCAGTGAACAATATATGAGAGATTCTAAATACCATTCAATATTTTTCCCCTTCCCTAAACACTGTAGTAATCACCAAAATGCCTACTGGACAATAAACATGCTACCAAACAGATACTACTACTGCATCTTATAATCATTAAGCCTTAAGGCTACAGCTGAATTTCATTCTACCTCCCTATTCTGAGGATAAGTTTTGATATAAAAACTGATCTTTCAATTTTTATAAAGCAAAGTTAAAAAAAAATAGAAGCAAGTAGATGTAAGTGGAAAATATTTCCATACTCATTGCAAACACAAATTATATTCTAGTTTGGTATTTTTCTCTCAATTGTTTTCACTTCTATGAAAATTTTTATTAAAGTAAGGAGGAATAACCAACCATTCACTAGAATGTGATGGTTCATAAACTAGCATTTTATTTTATATTTCTTGCTTGGATGATTTATAACTAAGGTAATTGCATTTTTCATTCTTTACCAATAACTTTTAACCTGCAGTTTATTATTTATGAGGCACATGTGAGATGTTTACAAAAACTCACTGGCACATAGACCAAAATGGCCACTGACAGCAAGGTGTGCAAAATCAGCAGAACCTGACATTTTGCAATGGGTCTGATGCCCACCCAACTCCTAAATACACTGAACATCAGCAACACAGAGACAATGACAACTTAATAAAAACATGTATTCATACCCACAGATCATGAAAATAGAAGTTGTAAATATGGCTGAATACATTGGAGCTGTACTCAGAATTTAATTTCTTTGATCCAAACTTCTGCTCTTACAGCCATGTACATATGCCACAGGCAGGTTCTATCCCTAATGGCAACTAGGGATAGAAACAGGCAAATAGGCAAGTTCAAACACTGTGGAAATGAGCAAGGGAATTCCACCTTCAGTCTCACAGTGAACTCAGCGGAACATTGCTAAACCTGGGACCATTTATTCCATAGCAAAGCTGTAAAATGAACTCCAAGGACATCGTACATTGCTTTCTATGGCTGGAGATGAGATTCCAACTCATGCTCATCCAATGTCTGGCAGCTAGGCATCTGGGAAGTAGCCTGGTCCCAATGGCTTAAAACCAGCTTGTGGTTAGAGAACCACATGAAAGAAACGAAACAAAACACACATAGAAAAGCCCCAACTCCATATGGCATGGACTGCTGAATAACCTGTGTGCAAGACAGACAGAACCAGTGGAAAACAGGAAATGTGTATTGTCTGATTTATTTATTTATTGCCTCTATTGCCTGATTTATCCCCTTGTGGCTCTCCTTTACACTAACCTTGCCCTTCAGCCTTCAGTTTTCCTACCAATGTTAGCACTTCTTTTCCACAGTGCCTCTGAATACTCATGTGCTTAATACTCAAGATACTCTACAAGATTAGTCACAGAAGGCTCTACTTCCCTGCAAATAGTACCACTGGAAGCATGGCAAAAGGATCTGAAAAGTGCCTTGAAAAACCCTTTTTTAGTTTTCCAGCTGTGCCTTTTCACCAAGCTGCAGAATCCACAAAGAGAATGAGTACTCCCAAACTGATGATCAGGTCCACAGCAGGTATTTAAGGAAGTGGTAACAAAACGTGCAGTAGACCTTCTGAAGACAACCCAAAAGGGGAAATGATACTGAAATATTTAGCATGGGAAGTGATACGTGAAAAACACACCAAAAACATGATGCTTGGCCTGATATAAGACACATCACTGTAAAACAACAGGTGAGAATGGGAAAAAAGGTAGAAAAGGTAGAAAAGTCAGTTTTCTTTTGATGTCACAACTTGAACCAGCAAACACAACTTCCTTAGTTGCCCCTGTCTCATTCACCTCTGTGCTGAAAGCTGAGCAGCACTAGAATGAAAGCTTAGCAGCACTAATAGACACATGCAAGGTTTGGGTTAACTGAGTTCTAAACAGATTAGACTTAATATTTGCTTTAAGATTTTTAGTCTGTGAATCAAATTATTAAAAGATTTGTTATAGGTTTGAGATTATTTTTCCTATGTTAATCGAGACACATCATGCAGCCCTCATTCCTTGGGAAATAACTCCCTTGGACCAGATTTTCTGGCACAGAAAGCACTGCGTGATGCTGCTGGGTAGGCAGTAATTTTAAAATTGTTCTGTTTATCTTGACTCAACTCCATTTATTTCTCATCCACTTATACACTTACCGGGTCTCATTTCAACTCAGTTTCATTTGTATATCTCAAACCCATCGCTGAACCATACAATTTCCGAACATACCAAAATATAATGGTGACAATATAACTGCTTAAAAACTCTTTTTACTGAGGGTTAAAAAAACAAAACAAAACAAAAACCTACAAGGCCATCACCATAAACTTCTTGAAGCAGTATAAACTCGTTGCCTCAAGTAAATTAAAAATAAGAATTTAAACTGAATGTGCCAAACTTAAAACATAACACTAAATGCTCCAGGAGAGGGGAAAAAAAAAGTCGACCAAAAGCAAGCAACAGACTGAATGCTACGGCCATGAAACGTGTCTTGACTGTGCTTTAATATAAGTTCAAAAACATTTAAAAAATATGAGGAAACACAGCCTGACCTTCTTCCCCTTTCCCCTGTTTCAAGTACTCTTAGGCCTGTATATTCTGCTTTGTTTAATGAAGACAGAAACATTCGTTCAATTTAATGTTTATAATTGTATGATGGAAAGGTTCAATATGGTAATCAAATATACTAGAGCTCAGCAAGGTTTTTACTGGAAGGTAAACTTGGTTTTGTAGCCTGATATCATACCTAATGAATTTAGTGTAGACTGCATCTTCATCTGGGAGAAAACTCCCTAAAAATATTTAGCATTTCATTTTTCCAGGAAATTTTAAGGGTGTTGCACATGCTCGGCAGTTTCTAAAAACCAAACTTCAAATGGTTTTTAGGCATGAGGTTAAGCAAAAAAAAAAATTCTAGTCGGCAGATTAAACACACAAAAATATTTCCCAAGTTTCTTAAATGCACCAGGAATTATTTTATCATCACGTTATCAGCCACGAGACATAACTGAAAAATAGAACAAAAATGCTAGTAGATTTAATATGTGCTCCTCTCACCTTTCTAATGCTATGAACAACCTGTTTTTTCTTTTAATTGGTACATTGGTACCCCCTTCCTGGGAGATGATAATAAGCCAGAATTTGACTATGAATTAAAGTAACTTTTCTTCCCCCCTCTGTAAGAAGCCCGAGTTAAAAAGATTCAGTTTGTGCTTTGACAGCTTGCAAAGGCATGATGACTTCAGGAAGAATAGGAACACTTCAGTATCACTTCAATGCATTTACACAAAAATCAAAATACAAGTCTGTTCACTTGCCTCTCCACCTCAGTTTAAAAGGTTGCAAGTGCGTTTGATTTGGCAAAGATCTGTACTGTACTTGTCTTAGAAAGAAATGTAACATGTACATTACATTGAAATATATGATACTTGGAAAAGACAATAAGGGGTGCTCATGGAAATCCCCAACCCCCCCAAAAAAAATTTTTTTTTAAAAAATATATATATATCTTAGAAAAAGCCAAACCAAAACAAACCCCAAGATCTGGGCTTTCATTTAAAGAGTTGTTAAAAAACCAAACCAGCCTAACAACAATCAGACAGTTCTGTCTTTGTCTAACTCATATAAGATGCCCTCTCCCCTTCTGCCATGCTTTTTAGGCTCCATAACCTCAAACAAAAAGAACAAAAAAGCAAACGAACCCCAATTATAAGGTTCACTGTATTAAGGTGTCTCCTTTACACTTTGTGTCACCACAGCTCAGCTGGAAGGGGCTTACCTGCCTGAGTGCGTTCCTATGGCGACCACGGCTCCGCTGGGATGGAAATCTGCACAGTGCCCGGGTTCCTGCAGGAGTGGCACAGACATGTCATTGTCCCAGCCACGTCCTGAGGGACAAACACCTCTCCTTATACCAAAGCTACCCTAAGAGTCTCAGCTGAGTTGACACATGAAAAACCAATCACTTGGCAGCACGCTAATCCTCAGACAGCTTCTCTCAGTGTATCAGTGACGTGCACTGCAAGACCACGTTGTGAGTAAAAGGCCTACATTTGTGTGTAAAAAATAATTTTTCCTGGATATTAGCAAAGAACTAGCCAAACTACTAAATTGTCGTGCTGATCTTTTTCAGCCTTCTGATGTTTGCATTTTTGTAGTGGAGTTTTTCACAGATTTTCATGTAAACAAAGTGATGTTTACATTCCTCTCTTGAGGAGGGACAATTGATAGATTTCTAGTTTGACCAGTGTGGTTGGAGAGGTGGCAACCCCATTGTCCAATCCCTGGTCATTGTCCAAAATCTATATAAGCCGAAGTTGGAAAATAAACTTCTCTCTTTTTCCTCTAACAACCTGACTGCGTGCATGTTGTTCTTTTTGTGTCCTATAGCGACACTAAATGAATGACAGTAAGGTAAGGACATCTAAAGCCAAATCTTCACAACTTCACAATGATGACCTCTTTGGATTGTTTGAATAACAGGGGAAAAAAACCCAAAAAACGTAACATCAATAAAGGACTATGATTTCTTCAAGTTGGCTTGCTAAAATGACATCAAGCCATGATAACCAGATTACATTTTACACAATGTCTGATGAACCTTGCTAAGTTTATCAAAGCTTCCAGATAAGCTGTTTTTAAAAGCACAACTGTAGGATTTTTGCTTGCAATCAGGTGGGACAAGAGTGTTTCAGAAATTGAATGCTTTTTCCTATTTTCTAGCTTTATATTTAAATTAAAGGGTTGACATACATCTAGCAGCCTGGTCCATTCCAGTGTGTGGTCCACGGAGTTCCACATACAAACTTGCCTATCTTGGGCACATGTTAAAAATAAGTCTTTGAAAGGATGAGATGCCAGTCCCCAGAGTTCATCTGTATGTCCCTAGAAAGAAACCACATGTGATTTAACAATGAATAACATGAAGAGTCTTAAAATAACACACCAGCAGAGAAAACCTTTACATTTTTGGGTCATAGTTTAAGAAAAGAAGTTATGCTCACCTGTACCTCTACTACGAAACCATCATTAAATGTTCCCCTCAAAACAAAGTTTCGCGAAGTACCCACTAAAAATTGATCAGCTTTTCCTTCTGCTACTGCTCTGATTGTTCCATACTGGTCAGGAACCTGGGAAAAGAAACATCTGAAAAATCACATCAAGCATCTTGGTAGGTGCTTCATTTTGCTAGCCACAAATGGAGCAAAGTGACACTATCAGAACTGGACTTCTTCCAGTAAAATGAAACAATCCAATTATTATAACCTTGACCAGGGCTTGACCTGAAACCTCCCTCATCTATTTGTTCAGTACAGGCATACAAGATCTTTTCTAAGACAATCACAGTTATATCATTTTAATAACTTCAGTGGAAAAAAATACGCATTAAATTATACAGCTTGTAAGCGTCAAATTCACTAAACAAATGCACTCCACAGCCTTACAACTCATCTTATAAGGAAAGGAATAATACACAGTTACTATTTACTTTCCAAAACGTGTTTTGAAAACCAAGAACAATCTCATAGCACACAGTAAATGCTTCCTGATTTTCTTAATGTTTCCTGATTAGCCTAAAGTAAATGCTCATATGCCTTATGTTAGCAATGAGGCTGAATTTTAATGACTTTGCTTATTGCAGGCTTAAATTCTAATACACAAATTTATTTTACAGTGAGCAATTGTTTGTTTTCCAAATTATTTTATTTGAGAAAATACACTAATATTAAGTGATAACATAAGACGAGAAAAAACAATCTGTCAGGATTCTGGTAGCATAAAAAATTAGCTTTAACATAACATTACTAACAAAAGGAAAACAGAGACACTGATATGAATTGAGTGTGTTACTTAAGGCTAAGAATTATATATGATAGTCAGTGGTTACCTTCTCCGCCATGTTTTCTAAATGTCACTACTAGATTAAAGCTAGTAACAAATTCTAGATTGAACTTACATAAGCGTTAAGAAAAAAGTCCTGTTATAAATGGACAGTAGGTAAGTGGAGTAAACCAACGTTTAAAGAACCGTTAAAGGAGAACACATTATTTCAAGGTAAGGGAAAATCCAAGTTTTTACAATCCAAAATACACGACCTTTTCCAGTTCATTCCCCACTGATCTAGCACTGCCATATTACCAAATCATGAAGAACAGAAACATACACTGAACTCCTGGATAAGGATAAATTTAAAAGAAGTTCCTCATCATAGCTTATTAACCATTAATTACTACAGCATTCCAATATGTATTCTACCACTGGTTTACCTTACGTCAAACATTCTACTAAAACCCTAAAATGCTGGTGACATTGTCTTTCTCTGGAGAGGCAAACCCATGAAAACAGACAATACTAAAGAATATCCTCAAATATCCTCTCAAACAGGATGAATTAAAAAAAACCCCAAATAACTAAGGAAGGGTTTTGAAGAAAGGAAACCCTTAAAATTTCTGTTCAATTTAAACACAGGAGAACAGAAGCCTCATACAGGCTCACTTATAGGCTAAAATTTAAACACTTTTATAATAAAACATTGTAATTCACTTAAAAAACAGAACCTAGAAGGTATTCTTTCATCCTAACTTCCCCTACTGAGGGTGGAGAAGGCTCTGTCTTGCTAGCAAACCCCTTGTTCAAGGCAATTTCCTTGTCACTCTAGCTTTCTTACCTCAATTTCCCTTTCAGGATTCAAATCGTGATCCCACAGGATGATCTTTCGGTCTTTCCCACCTCCAGTTAGCAGCATTCCATTCCTCATTTGACAGAGTGTGAACACACTGCCATCATGAGCTTTGATTTGCCTGCTTATCTGATATACTCCTATATGCACAAAAAAGGAAATAAGAAACTCATTTATAAGAGCTACTCATTTTTTCACCTAGGGTTTACAAGCAGCTTTGCCTTTAGGCAGAAGAATAAAGGAATATATATAATAAATAATTACAATTGGACTGTCAGGCTCTTAGTATTGCAAACACAAGGTGGTAGTGTTTTCTTACAGGATAAAAAGATAAAACAAAGGGCCCGCCTTTCTGAAGAAAAACTTTTTTGAGACTGATTGTCCTACAAAATGAGAAGGCAAAACCAACAATTGGTAAAGTGCTTTCACTTCTCTACTTTCCAAAGGAACACCGTTTTTGCAGATGCAAGAGAAACTGTCTTTTAGAGTCAAAAAGTATTTAGCAAATCATTATTAGAAAAGAAGCAAAGCTACTTTATTAAAAGAAATGAAAAGACTTGTTGTCTATAGTCTTTTGGGAATAAAAGGCCAATTATTTATAGTGACATTTCCAGGATGCATGAACCTAATATCTAATGCTGGATGCTGCCACACATAAAAATAGTACAACCAGCATTTGGCATCTATCAAGACAGCAGCCTACCCAAAGGAAAATACTTGGAAAAATGAAGGAGATAAAAAAATTAAACAAGGATAGCAAAAGAATCCTTTTGCATCCTCACTGGGTCTTCACATCAAAAGAACTACTGTTGGAAAGTAATTAAAAAAACCCAAATAAAACAAGGCTCTGGTGCTGCATATTTTCAAATAGCAATCACAGAAGAAGTGAAACACCACCCAGCTATGAGCTTAACTTTGCTGACTCTGCCTATGGCTCAATTCAGTTTAAATCGATGTGCTCTCACACTGGGAGAGTATGAGACCAAGTCCTGTGACCAATCTAATGTGATAAGCCAACTCAAAACCCCACCTTTAGTTAAGCCAATGTAAATAAATATTCTATTTGATAATGCTTAGGGTTATACTGAAAAAAAGGTTATTTTCGTACAAGAAATTAAAAATTGAACATCAGATAATATGTTGAATTACTTTTCCATTGCAGTTAGCTTGAAAGATGAGAAAAAGATTTACCTACAAAATCAGACTTACTGTTAAAAATGTACTTTTTTACATGAATGTTTTCCTGGCATACCAATTTAAACCAGAGTGTTTGAAACAGCTGCCAAGTAAAATGAATTATCATTGAATTTATGAGGGCTAAGCTGTGCCAGGTCTGCATAAGTTGGGTAACAAATAATTTTCCTTTCTTTTTTACAAATACTTTGCTCTAAAGAGTTAGTTGAATTTCAAATTTTTTTTTTTTAAGTATATCAAGATTTGAGGGTCAGCTAAACCAGAAATTGTTATTCATGCAACTGCTACAACTAAGCACTGTAATTGTACTTCACATACACGTCCTATTAATGTCATCTCCACCACTTAATGGTATTCCTCTGAGCATGGTCCAATATAAGCCTTAAGAGGCAAAGGCAGCCTGCAGAATCCCCAAACTGATCCTACAGCCTTTTTCAAATCACCAGATCAAAGGAAGGCCTATTAACCACATTTTTTAAAAATGCAAAACATTTAGAAAAAGCAGTTTTCATTCATTTCATGCACAGTCTCATTGACTAAATAAAGAAATTCCAGACTGCTCTCAAGTCAGCAAATTTGTAGGACTTGCAGGACTTAAGTACCACCTACTATTGATAGGAAGTATATGCTCTGAGTCAGGCCTGTTTCTCTGTTCCTTGCCTAATGCCATCCTTTACTTTTGTCTTCTCCAGACTATGTAAAATCTGTGATTAACTCCCAACGTATCCTACCTTTAGCTCCTTTTCCTGGAGTAGCTTCTACAGTAGTTTTGCCCCATATAAGTATTATCCCTCCTGAGTCTCCAGTGAGCACATCACCATTTCCCAAGAAGGCCAAACACTGAACAAACTTGGGTTTCTCATATTTCTGAAATAAAATAAGCAAGAGAAAGGCATGACTGCTTGTACTTGTTACATAATTAGAATAATGCATCCATACTCTTACACCCTGTGTAAACGTAAGCAGAAGTTAGCTTTTTTTTTGTATGTTTACCTCTCTAATCAGACAGTACATGGTAACAACAAAGCAAATGTACAGAAAACGTGATTTCCTTTGATTTAAAACTGTCCTGGAATCAAGATATTATTACCCCAAATATCCCTTGCTTCCTTGATAATGAATTGCCGCTCCAGGTCCAGAAAAATATATGAGATTTGCCAGATGTTATTATGGTATTTGCATCAGTGGGATGGAATTCTACAGCAAGAACAACTTCATTTGTAGTCTGAAATAATAAGAGAAATAATATTTATTCAGGTAGGACATTAACAACTAGAAACACATGTAAACCCTCAAGTTTTAGAACAGAGATATGTAAAACTAGATAGCTCATTGTAATGCTTGAAAGTATTTCTAAGTATTCTAAGTATTTCTAATGTGTTAAGTCAGCTGTCTGAATGACAGAACATATAACTTTTTATATATTGATTTTTCACATACATAAGAGATCTTTATTAAACTTCAGTACACAAGTTACAGTTTAACATTCCCTTTTAAATCACAAAAGCTTCTGCTCTCTCAAATAGCTAAGACTTCTGCCAAGGAAAATGAGTAATGTATGAAAGACACTTTTTTGGACTGAAAACCCCGCTCAGTTTTTACACAGACTGGTTTGCTATTCTGGATAACAAAGCTGTGACAGAGGCAAGTGTTGGGGAAGATAAATCAGGGAAATACAGGCAAGTAAGACAACAGTAATATTGTAGGATTATATCCATCATTCTCTTTCTGAAATTCCGTAAAAATTCTTTTGGGTTGTTTGCTTTCCTTTCCTCCTCACGAAGAAAAGCCTGCACACTCGAAACTTTCAAACATAGGGTCCCACCTTTGTATTTTTACTGGCTGCATGTACTTTTACTGAATTACCAATATCTTAAAGTATTTCATCCTTTACCAAACATAACAAACTAACTGGTCATTTACTTAACTTCTAATGTATATTCAACCAAACTGCCTTTGGAGACAAATCTGCTGCAGACAGCGACTACAAAACAAGAAAGTAAATGCATTTATTTCTACAGGATTTCAAACCAGGCTGCTCAGAGAGATTGTGAAGCCTCCTTCTCTGGAGATACTGAAAACCCGCCTGGGCATGATCCCGTGCAACCTGTTCTAGGTGAACCTGCTCTGGCTTGGGGGATGGACAGATGATCTCCACAGGTGCCTTCCAACTCCAGCTGTTCTGTGATCTATACGTAAGAGTGCTCTTAAATCACATCTTTGGGAGAAACTTTTCCTACTTCCCCACTTCTGGCTTACTTTAAAAAAACCCTGATCTCCTAAAGTTGTTTTTTGTTGTTGCTTTTTGATTCATGGCCATATTTATTGAATAATGTTTCTCACACAGTTTTCACATGAGCAAATCTGCTATGTCAAAAAAGTCATTTGGAATTTAAGGTCTGAAAACCTTAATGGAGTTCAGCTAAGAAACATCTTTTATTTTGCATCCCAGCTCAAGGGATGCAACTCTGCTCACACCATCTTCCACAGAAGGTGTTTAAGATACTGTAAGACCAAGTCCTAGATGTGAATAAGTTCTGAAGGGCAAGCTGTCCCTGCCAAATAATTTTCAGCCAATTCTGAAACACCAAGGAACTCCCCTGAGTGCAAAAACAGTCAAAATATAATGTCAGTGAACGGGAAATACAAGGCGTATGCCAAATAGTTTCATATAAAATACGAAAAAGGAAGTGAAAATACTGTCATGGAATTAAATTAAAACTTGTAGAATACAGTTAGTATTGGTCAATATAATCTAGAGAAAACAGGTCAAACCAACCTGATTTTGTTACCTTAAATGGCAACTTTGTAATGATATAGACATAGATGCTTGTGGAGCATGATTTATAAAAATAGACAAATACTAGGTTCCACATGCATGAAATATTTTCTTGCCTGATACCAGATAACACAAAGGATTCGGTGTTCCCAGTGAAATCAGCTTTACATGAGCACTGAGTACAACACCTCTGAACACATCTCATTGGTCTGAAATTTGGAAAACTTCAAAAAGAAACAGAAAAGCAGACAGGACTGCAATCCACAAAAGTAGTTAGGACTTCAAATGAGAAGAGACACATACTGAGAACCAATAACCAGATTTTGGTTCAGGCAAAATTGAAATAAGGAATGTCTAAAAGTATTTTATGTTTTTAAACAACTACAGACTGAATCGCCAGTTTAGTGTCCCAAAGACTGAATCGCCAGTTTAGTGTCCCAAAGTTCCCAGGATTGTTTGGTTTTTTTTTTTTAAATTAAGAAACCATTAGACAATTGCTTTATTTGCATTGGCTCTTAAGGATGAGTAAAATGTAATTACAAACCCTTCGATATTCAAACCTCTTCCAGTAAATAAGTTAAGAATACATTTCTGTGGAACCCTTAAACAAGCCAGCAATATTACAGTTGCAATTTCCAAGTAAGATCAAAAGCGTGTCTCACAAACTTGTATTTATGGGAATAAAGCCACTTGTATTTCAGAATATTCATGGGCACACATTACCTTTATCTCTGCTATTTTTGATTTCCTCTGCCAATCCCACACAGTAAGCATATGCTCGTTAGAGTCATCAATTACACACAAATGAGTACCAGAATCCTAAAGGAAAATGAATAAAAATTACTGACCAAGTACTGTCATACTCAACTTAGACACAGGGCAGGGCAGATGCATTTTAAAAAAATCCAGAAAGGTACAAATATAAATTAACCAAATACTTTTAAAGTAATTACAACTCTAATACATATGGAATTTTCCATTTTTCTTTTCTTTAGGACAGACAGATTTTTTTGTACAATTGCATTAAAAAAATGACCATTCTTCAAATAATATTCTAGGAAAGATTTAAAAGTATCTTACCAAGTCTTTACTCTGTTTTTGTTCATCAGTTTTTATTGGGTTTTTCCTGGTTTGGTTTTGTTGTCTTTTTCTTTCATGTTTGCAATTTCATGCTAGTAGCAAAATGATTTAGTTTTCTATTCTACAAATATTTTGTTTTTCCTCAGGTCTCAGAGAACAGACACACAGCTCCACTTGTGTTTTTTTTCCTAAAAGTCACCATCACATCCACACAACTACATGATCAAATTCTGTATACACATTTAATTTTTTCCTTTTGGGTAATAAAGTACTGGCAGCTTCATCATGTAGTTGGTAAAACTACAAGCAAAGGTACCACTTTCTGAATAAAAAAATGCTTACAGAGGAGGCAGAGCAGCCCCTATAGTATTAAGTAACTGAAACCACTTATTTTGAACAACTTTACAACAAAATGACAAATATTATGGCTACATGTAATTAAAGAAACAGAGAAAAAAATCTTAAAACAAACCCATATTTATTCCCAGCAATGCATACTTGCACAAAACCAATTGTTTCAAGGATTTGTAGAAAGATTTGGAGGAGACTTTAATTATATTAAAGTTGATTCTTGCACTTCATTCTCTAATAAATTATGAAAATAGAAGTGGCTAAAGTTATTCCCAAGCACTATTCTGAGCAGTAATATGCAAATATACATGTGAATTTCTAGGTAGGAAAAAAAGCTGAAGACAGCATTGGCGATGTACGCAGCTCTTGTGGGGGTTAATCAATTCTATGGTAAAAACACAGCTCTAGATACTGCACACAAACTGTTTCAGTCTAGTGAGCAATCATGTGAGACTATAATAAGGTACCAAATTCAGTTTCAGCTGCAAAACAGAACTAATGAAAACTAAAATCCCTCAAAAATTCCCTTAATTTTTTATTTTTGTTTTTAAAATGGTGGAATGCGTTCTCATTCACATTGAAAAAGATCTCTATCCAAGCGTGTAAGTTTCATTGGTCTGTTGGAGCGACAGGAATGCCAGTACTCCCTTCACATTATTTACTGAAACACAAAACATACTATATCTAACACAGCAACATTTCAATGCTATGAAATTTCTTTCAATTGCTTTCTTTCTTTCAATTGCTAAGTGAAACTGCAGCAAGAGAATGCAAGAATTTCTTTTCAACAGGTCACCCAGTGACACTGTTGAATTCCCATTCTTGGAGATTCCCAGAAGCCAGCTGGACCACAGCCTGAGCACCCTTCTCTGACAGAACCTGCTGTAAGCAGGACAGTGAATGAGGTGATTGATCTCCAGACATCCCTTCCCACCTCATCTGTCCTGTAAATCTCTTCCTCTATTAGCAAAATACTGCAGACATTGTTTTTCTGCATTTTCTGGTTTTTACATATATTAATTCTTGATGGAATGCAAAAATCCAGACCGGGTTTTTATGAGGTCTGATATGTCTCAATCTTTTGGCAAAAATGCAGTGGTAGCTTAAAGATTAAAATATGGCTATATTTTACAAAAAAACCTCCAACTCATTTCCAAATTTGAAATGAGAACTTTCTGAATGCCAAGTAGTGCATCTCCATGTGCTACCAATTTTTCTGATAAATTCTATGGGCCCAGTAACAACGACCTCTATTTTTTTCTGTGTAAAAGAAGAGGCAAAAAGTGAACGAGCTATTCCTCAGGAAAAAACAGTACAAGATAATGTGAGGTTTGTTCTTTTTTTTTTAAATTTCCTGTTGGTGGACAAAAACCTACTCCAGCTGTGAAAGCAAAAAAGTTAACTCTCCTATCAGAACACACTAAATTTTGTCTTCACAAACCTCACTAACAAATTTGTTTTTAACATCAAAATAAAAAAAACCAAGCTCCTCACAAACAAACCCAAACCACCAAACCCAGTGTGGACTTCAATTTCTAGTCAAGGCTTTTCTTGCCTGCTATTTATTTACTGTGTTGGTTTGTTATCGCAATTTTACATGTGCCATTTCCTGTTGCTCCAGCTAGTCTGCTGTCAGCCGCTTTATAAAGTACACAGAAACTTTAGCAACACACTTTTAATACCGAAAGAGATCAGCTAGACAACCACATGCAAAATCTCCAGAGATTTCCCTCCCGTTTCCATAGGGAAATGTCCTAGGGAACCGCGCCCATCTTACCGCTTTGGAGAAATCCAAGCAGCCCACTCCGCGCTCAAAGGTGCCAAGGCCGATGACCTGCAGCGTGGCCAGGCTCACCGAGTCCCACACTCTGACATGGGGCTGCAGGGGCTGCATGGAAAAGCAAGGGCAGAAGCGGGTCACCGGCAGGGAAAGCACCGCGGGCCGCGGCCGCGCTCTGTTAGGTTTTGCCCTGCGGTTTGTAGTTCAGCTGCTGCCTGCATTACAAACTGCAGAGTGACCTGTGCTGGTGATGCTGCTGGGTACTGTCCTCAAAGCCAAAAGGGGAGACTTAGGGCAATGCTGGACCTTATGTCTGGGCTACCAACGTGGCAGCGGTGCCATCAAGGCACTTGGTAGTTGTGAAAATACTTTAAACAATTCAAGGAACTGAACAAACAATGGAAGAGTCACCTTGCATTTCAGACCCTAGACTAGCAATATTATGCAAAAACTGAAAATGATGATCAAATCTGGGCTTATATATATTAAAAAAGGAAAAAAAGACAAGAAACAAACCCTTGTGCACTGAGCCACTTAACCATCACAAACCACTCAATAAAAATGTTCATGGTTATATTTCATACAACTACTATCCCAAGTTAGCTTAGAAACAGTCACAAATTAACTTAGCTTAAGGACAGTATTCACCATTGAAAGTGACAAATCTTTGTACTGGTGGAAAAACAAACCAACCAGCTCTTACAAGAGTCAGAAAACACTCAGTGGAAATTATGTATACAAAAGCCCCCACATAAATTTCTTACAAAATATAAAATATTAAGTTGAACATCTGAAAAAGAGTTACATTTAACATGCTTCTACACTTTATATCATCTGTCTTTTTTCCCCTCTGTTTATAACATCATGAAAATAATCCAATTTTTCAAATTCTGACAGAATTATGCCAAGGGCTGGAGAGCAGCATTTAAATATGCTTGCTCTCAAATGAGCAAGTTTATAGGAAAGCTTGGCATACCTTCCATGAATTCTCTAAGTTGGGTTCCTCTTCCATGAAGCCTTAAGACTATACTGAACTGGGGATTTGCTCTCCCTTGGGAGAAGACATATTAAAAGTAATATGACAGAAATGATGTGGCCTTATAAATCAATTACAAGTTTCAGGTTTACTTGCAGATAAAGGGATTTATGAGCTTCTGCTCTTTTTAATGTATGGTTGAGTGTTTCTATGTTACTGTCTTTTGCTAGAGATACAGGCTGTTACCTGAGAAACTTAGAGTATCTCAGTAAATGCAGCACGTAATATAAACTGCAGACAGAAGGCGATTAAAAAACCCCAAACCACTTTTTCCTGATTTTCAAAACAAGATACTACTGCTCAACAGCTCTATTACTTACCCTTCCATCTTTATCCACTCCAGCTAACTGTCCTGTTGCAATTCTAATTTTGTCTGGATGAACTGCAAGACTAAGACAGACAGAAATATGACTTGCTTTTGCTGTCATAGGTCTTCAAAACGGAGAGGTGTTTTGTAAATTTATTTGTTTCTCAACAAAAGCCCATGAAGACACTTATGATCCTAAATCCCACTTTCAAGGAGACAGCTTGAATGTTTCTCATCAGATATTTCATTCCACACTGTATTGACTGTTTGCTGACACACAACCAGGAGTGCCAGAAGAGCCACCTTCCATATGTGCTCTGAACCATCTCAGGTTTGCACTACACTGGGAGTCCACTGTGACAAAACCTACATTGTCTCGTAATGAACCTCCTACACATAGTTATGTGCCATATTTATAAACACTATGGTGTATTTTAGGCCTAAACCCAGAGATGTCATGAACCTGGGGAAAAAACGCAGAAAAGTTGGGTGAGGGCTCGCCTGTGCACCCAGGAGTCTGGGATTACTGCCACTTGAAATGTGTTACTGATGTAATTGTACTACTGAAGTGTGGTGCACTACTAGTGGAAGTAAAAATCTATCCTTGCCTATCACATTTTGCTTTGGAGCTGATGTGAAAAAAACAGATTTTAGAGAATACACCCTCTCAGTCCTTGGGATTTTTTGATCTACATTTTTAATTGCTTTCTCAGTAAAATTGCAATGGTGAAGAAAGTCACTGAAAGAATAAAGGGGGCCAGGGTAAACCTGAAGAGGTAATAATGATGAACACCAAAAAATTTACAATTCAGTTTAATTTTCTGAATGAAAGTGAAGAACACAAACTAGCAGCATTCCTCCCACAGGAAGCAATTACACAGACAAGAGAAAAGTTGTTTAGATCTCAAATTTTCTCCAGTCAGGTACTGCACAGTGGACAGTTTATGTTCACCACTACATTTTGTGCACTACTCTTCAGACTAACACAGCAAATCCTGTAACTGCCTTTGCATCACAATGACAGTGGCTTCAGTTCTCCTTCTCGAGGTTTTTGGGGGTTTTTTTTGCAGACATCTTTCTGATTTCCCTGTCTTTGTACTTGGATGAGGCATCATTTACAAAATGAGAGTATGACTGCTCAGTTTTTGACACGGTTTTCTAGTTTTCCTTTAAGATTGCACTTGGGCTATACTGCCAGTAAACAACTGATTTAGAGTCAGGCTAAAACCAATTTTTAATTTCTGGGACAACTATTTGGAATAATTTAGGCAAAGATCTTTTCTTCAACCTGGCACTCTTAGATTGTATACACATCCCCTTGTTTTCCATTTAAATCAGACATCCTAAGCTAGAATGGACTGCTTTAACACCATTTGTTTCTGCTATGCTTACTAGAGTGAAATCTACTGGGACTAATTAAACAGGAAATAACTACAACTATGACGACATTAATTAGTTTGCACATACAGCAGGAGAGGAAAAGAAATATTTCTGCATTATTACCCACACACTTACATGCAAATGTTGTATACTAACCATTTAACACAGTCTGTGTGACCCAAGTAGTGCCGTTGGGTTCTCTCCTCATAGTTAAACAGTACCACCACTGAGGCGATGAAATACACAATTTCCCCGGTAGGAAGAAGGTAAACATTGGCTCGACAGTCTCTTCCACGATACCCATATCTACATTTTTTTAGTCAAGGTTTTCATAATCACTGAATATAAAAAAAAAAAAAAAAAAAAAAAAAAAAAAAAAAAAAAGAACAAAATAAAAAAAAACACTTTTTTTTTTTTTTTTTTTTTTCCCAGAAAGGATTCCTGGGGAGTTCTCATGTCAGCAAATGCTCTTCAGGTTTTTTATTCTGGAACTACAACATGATTTCACTAACACAGTTTAAAAAGAAAACAAACAAAAAAAACAAAAACAAAAACAAAACAAAACAAACAAACAAAAAAAACCAAACAAACAAACAAAAAAAAAAACCACAAAAAAAACCCCCCAAAAAACCAAAAAAACCCCAAACCCACAGAACTGGAATTCAGGAATGCAAATTCCTCAAGAAATGATGATCACTGATGTTAAAAATAAGATATGGTAGAAGTAAAGCAAATGCAGTATTGAAGTTTTGTAAAAAGTTTCATGGGATATTTCATTAGGTAACAGCAGGACTCACTACTCTAATTTAACATTTTTTACAGCAGCAGAGTTGCATATCAAGCCGGCTGGAGAGCAGAGTACTGCTTTCATTTGGCCTTTTAAAACAATTCCTAATGCCCTACAGGAAAAGGCAAGCTTCTGCACAGCAGCTGCCAAGTTCAAGAAAGATTCCTTTAGACTGTTTTAAGAGTATTTTTTAAACACACCAAACTTAAAAGGAATTTACACAGTGAAAAATACTATATCCAAATCTACCCAAAATATATAAAAGGCATGTTTCTGTAGGAATATGCACAGCTCCTAATGACATTCAGAAGTTTTATACACTGTGAACGACCCTTGGTTGGCACTGATCAAACGTTATTACAACTCATTATTTCTTTGGAACAGGTGCGGTTTTCTTCCTCTAGACTATTAATGTGGCTGCCTGCCTATATTTCAGTTCCCTGGGTCACCAGGAACAATTAACATCATAATTCAGACTTTAAGATCTAACTTTGTAGCCCCAAAAATATTATTTTCCTGTTATGTCGTGTACTTTAGAGAGCTTTCCACTTCACTGCCAACTAATACACCTGCAATAGCAAGAAAAAGATGGGGAACACATTAAACAACTTCAGCTAAAGGATTCCAGCTTCAAGTGCTGGCTAATCAAGGTAAATAAAAGGAAGTGAAAGGTCCATGTGCAGAAAGCTGGATGGATGAAGATGGCCCTTTCTCATAAATGAAGGCAGGTGCATTAGATCAAGTTTGGTAGCATCTAAACTGGTATCTCCTAATCTGAGAGCGTGACCTCTACTTTCCATGAAAAAGGACTACCTTTCTATAAAAAACAGCACTGCATCCCCAAAAATGCCCCACTACACTACTCACTACCCTTCCTCTTCTGCAGTGCCACCAGACCAGAGGAACACTTGCAAAATTAAACACATGCTGTAATTAAACAATAGTTCACAGAGGGACACTGCATTCAGTTGTCAATTAAACCCCTCTGGAGTGTGGAAAAAAAACCAGAATTATATCTTGCTGTCTTCCGTTCAGTAGGGGAGAACACAATGGCTCCTCTGGAGCAGAGATTATACACTGGCTCGCTAAGCAAACGACGTAGAGAGAAATGCTGATACAACACAGTACTGAGGGTAGAAAAAAAGGATGCCTCTCTTTCTCCTCCATTACTATTTACTTCCTTCCTCAATTTTCCTCTTTCTTCTTTAAAACACCGATGGAACTAAAAGAAATCCCAGAATGGCCTTTTATAAAAAATAACAAACAAACCAAACAGCTGAACTTTCAAAGGCAATGGGCTACAAACCAATGAAAATATTTTTTCTATCCTGAAGCATTAAGAATGCTATTTTAAATGCCTTCTCAGAGGAGAGAGGCAGATTTTTTTCATCTGCTGTACACAATAGGGAATGTATTGATAAGGATTTAGTAAGATTGACATCTTTGAACATTCATCCTAGAAAAGTATTAAAGATTTAGATAAACACGTCTTTCCACAGCAGAAGCCTTCCATGCTTAGCCAAGCTAAAATAAAGCAAATAATATCCTCCTACAAAATAAAGTACCAAAGAGTGACTGCATTTTCTAGAAGCATATTTTTTACAAACCCATAAAGGAACCACCTGTTTTGTGGGACAATTTTTCTGCTTTCTTCATTCTCCATCCCAGACTATCTCGAGTGAAAAAAAGAAGGGTTGTTGCTCCACAGCACTTCTTTCCTGCTCCACACATGCAGAACAAAGCAGCACATACAGTGCAATTAATGCATACAATTAATGTATATGCATACAATTGATGCAATAAAATTAATGACTGTGTCTCTTCAGAAAAAGGGGTGACAACTTTGATGCTTGATTTCCACTGAATGTTAATCTTTCAGTGAAACTGATGATTAAATCAGGGAAACTGAGAGACAGTTGCCTTGATATTGTGATTATTTCTCACCAGTTACAAGGATCGTTTTGTCACAACATTCAGTATGTTTAAAAACGTTAAGTTTTGGGGGTTTTTGTTTGTTTGTTTGAACTGGTTAAAAATAGCTACTGCCCTCATGAAAAGTGATCTACTGCACACCAGAATTCAGCAGTATATTTACCACTGTCTTCAATTATTCTTAGAAAGAGGAGCACTACTCCTAAAAATAATCTCATAAAATGGAGTCTGAAATACCCTCCTGAAACTGAGCTACTATACACTGGGAGAAAGAGTCTACAAAGTCACTGTCAAAAGCTGCACTGACTGTGCCCTCTGAAGCTACTAAATAAGCCAATTTTGCTATTACTAGGAATGTCAGATACGCTTTAACCAGTTTTGAAGTGCAGTAGCAAAGACTGCACTACAAAGCAGAGATACTCAAACTAAATTATTCAATTTAAATGACATCACTCAGGAAACAGACACAGTCAAGAGCTCAGATCCACCATGAGCTGCTTTATCTTGTCAAGCAGCTTAGGCATTTCTTCAAATGACAATAATCCACAAGGCAGACAAAAGCTAAGTTTCCCTAGTTGAATCTACAGTATAGGGTATCAGGAGTTGAATAAACCTAAAAGGAAACACCTAAAAAGGGGACCCTCCACCTCCCAAACCAAAAAACCACCCCAATAATCTGCCTGTTGTTTCCTTGCAGTTTGTCATAGTTGACCAGCATTTTCCAAGAGTAATAACAAAGGAAAACCAAGTTCTAAAAAATCATCCAGAAGGCACGAGAATTAAAAGAATTCAAAACAAATCCTATAAACAAAACTATCCAATACTCAGTTGGAGCCTTCAGGTGCAAAACACTGACATTAGTAAAATACTAAGTGAATCACTGTTCCCATGCCTTTTTAATAAGGTGCACAGAGTTCAGTTTGCCATCATATTTGCAAGATACAGCTGCCTTGCAGATTTGTCCCCCTTGCTAAATCTAAGCAGAAAGCTGAAGGCCTGCTGCTGCTGCATTTTCCAAACTGAAGAGCAATTTTGTTCAAATTCATAGAGACCAATATTTAGTCCTCATAATAAATTTTACTGCCTTTCCCTCATTTTCTTCCCCTTTTCATTCAAAAGATACTTTGCACTCATAAATTTACTGGTCTGATTAGGGATGACATTTCCTTAAACACATTCCAAAACATACGGACAGTCTCTTACGACTGGATTTATTTCACTTTAATTAGACCTCAGCAGCCAATTGGTTTAACCTGAACTTAAGATTCTTGGACATTAAATGTGTCCACACTGGGATTTGCACCTACTTAACTGAGGGTGTGATTTCATGATCAGTTTTCATCAGTCCAAACTGCTCACTGATGCTGGAAAAGTCGAGCTGGTGTTCCTCCAGTATGCCAGTTCCAGTCCCTGCGTGTTTGTGAGACAAATCAAATTAATATATCGGTCCTGCTTGAAAATTGACTTCACAAAAACAGATTACATTTCAGCCAGGTCACTGACTGACCCAATTCACTCCACAGTCATGAGTGCCAGCATCAGCAACCAAGAGCTGTGATGGTTGGAAAACTGGGTACCACAGTTTTACAAAGCATGAATAAGAGCTCTGCTTTCCTTCCAGACAGACTTTAATCTGAAACTTTCCTCCTGACATAAGACAGTGTATCATCAATATTCCTAAAAAAACCTTCCTGCTTTCATCAACATCAGAGCATCAAAAACTTCAGGTCATTACAACAACTCAAGTGCTGCCTAGACATGTTATTTTACTGAAGTACTAAGAAACTTACTTACACAGTCACAGCTTACTGGAAAAATCTGCAGAGATGGGGGAGTGACAGGAAGACCCAAACATGTGCGAAAGCACATCGCTTAAAATGAACATAATGTCTGATCTAGTAAACTTGGAGAATTGTCATCAGCCACACACCTACTCAATTCTTCAAATGATAAATTTAGTGCATTTAATACAAACCAGTTGCAAGAAATTAACTGCTTTACTTTACAGAAGCAGTGCAAAGGATGGCTGCTTCTCTAATCCTCACTCCACAGGAAAGGACAACAAACTCAACATCTTCCATAGTTCTAAAACTTCCTAAAAAGTATCAGAGATTGAAAACTAACTGCTCCTGAAGCAAAGCCTACATTAATATAGTGGGAGGCAGAAGGGGACATTTTTCAAAATTAGTAACTCTCCAAAGACGCTTTCTTTTGCAGCACTAAATATAAATCAGTTAATAAACAAGAATTAGTGTCAACAGCAAAATAAACAAAGAAAAAGTACAGTACTTCCATACCTATGTTGTCTGCCATTTAAAGTTGTATTATACAGGAGTTATACAAATAGGAATATTATACAAACCACCTCCATTGTCATATTAATTTTAACATTTTCCCTGACCTTTTAGTTTTCACCTTTTAACAGAGAAGAGACAAGACTGGATTCTAAAAGGGAAAAATGCAAGACAAGACAAAAAGAGAACAGTGAACAGTTATTGATATTAAGGATACACCCACTCCAGTTTTAACTTTTCAGGAGGCAGCTCTGTCCTAATATCATCATAGTTTTCTACATCAGAAGGAATGAACATTGTGATTGGTCGGCCTCGCATGAACATCTTGATATATTCTCCCTCTGTTGAAACAAAAAGGCACATTAATCATGCGGCAAGTTGACACAAGAAGTAAGAACAAAAGAACTCAGTAATAAGCACAGAGATGCAAATCGCACCAGTTATATAACAATTATTTTTGAGATGTGAGCTTGGTAAAGGCCCAGATTTTATTTTATTTTTTTTTTAATGGAACGTTACACAGAGAACAAGCATTAGTTGAATTTGTGATAGAACAGACTGAGCATGTAACATTTTAGACATGCAAGTTAAGTTATAAAGGCAAAATTCAAATTCAAATCTGAAATCAAATAAATAATTAGTCACAGAATTACAGGATAAGGTATTTCAGGTTGAAAAGGACCCGAGGAGGTGCCTAAGTCCAACGTCTACCTGGCCATGAGGCCAGACTAGGTTCCTCAGGCTTTTGCCTAATACAGACTTGAAAAACTCCCAGGATGGAGTTGGCAAAGCCTCTCCTGGCACCTGACAGCACCTTGGGGGTGTTTCCCACAGAGCTTGCTTCCTGCAGCCCCTCTGTCCCCAGACTGTGTTCCTGCCAGAGACTCTTTTTTTCCCATAGGTGCAGGACTTGGTATTTATTTCTGCTTAATTCTGTGAGTTTCCTGCAAGTCCATCTCTCCAGCACAGCAACTGGGCCCCCGGTCTGCTGTCACTGCAAACCTGAGAGTGCACTGTGTCACCTACCTCAGGCCACTGCCAGAGATGATGAGCAGGGCAGAGCCAGGCCAGAATCCTGCAGACTCCATGTGTCATCTACTGGCCACCAGGTACAGTATGACCCAATAACCACAAACCTCCAAGGCCAAATATCCAACTGTTTTTTCCCCCACACAGCTGCCCACCTTTCAAAATCCTAACAGTCAAGCTAAGCCACAAGGACACTGCAGGAAAAAGCAATCAAGAGCTTTGCTGATGAATATAATCAAGAATTACAGATCATCACAAACTAATACAGCAACTTGAGTTATTAAGCATTGTATCCTGAAGAATGGAAAAAAGCAACAGAATGACTCCATCTAATACTGCCTACAGCTGTGACAAAACACACGTGTATCATCTCTGTGGGAATCTGAGCACTTCACAAGCCTTTAGGAGTTCCTTTTCAAGGAAAGTAAGCTCACCTAACCAAGGAAAATTACAGTTCCATTTCAAAAAGCACTGATGACAAAGAGTCAAATATTCCACTAACTTTGCATCAATGAAGTAGTAACTTTCTATCGCTCTTCAACTTCATTAGTAATTAATAGCCAATTTAGCATAAATATTAACCAAAGTAATATAATATTCTGCTATGAATTTGGAACACTGACACTTTTTTATGAGTGGGGATTTGAAAACCATAGCAGACACAGGGAAACCAGAGTTCAACCCAAAATTTGAATAGTTGAGTAGGAGTGGAGTAGAAGAATAGCTGTAAATTAGCAATGTGGTATTAAGAAATCTCTAATCACATTTGATGAAAAAAACACTAAGCTCTAAAATTAAGATTTTTAAATACTTACTTTAGTACTTCTTTAAGAAATAAACATGAAACAAACTTCCCCACAATGCCCAAGGAACGCTTGGAAATATTTCCCCAATTAAGCATAAGATTAATACTCAGACTGCGTGATTGTGCAATCTATGTCTGGCCTTCCCTAAAACATCTGAAATTGAAACTATGAGAAACCCAGACTTATTTCCTCAGAATGATAGCTTAACAGCTCAAGTCAAACATGGAGATCTAAAAAGGTAACAGAAATGAGGTAATTTTGGTGACAGGAGAAGCAAGGTAGTCTCAAAAATTGTCTCTTCTGCTTACAAAAACATTTTTAGAAGATGCAAAGATCGAGAAATAATCCAAGCTGTGAGCTAGACTAACCTTAAGACAGGATCTCTACCCTTCTCTGAATTTGAAATATCCCCACTGTACAGACTACAGAATCATATTCTGTCTTACAGCAGTCAGGGAATGAGAGAAGAAAAACTCGTAACTATTTTCATCCACTAAAGATAGAAAATAATTTTGTACAAAATTTGGAAATTAATTCTTGACACTCAAGCTAGACAAGACAGAAGAAGAGCAAAAATCAGACTACTGAAAAAAAAATACGTGGTGAATATTCTAGGTTATTTAAAAGAAGTAGTTATGATCATAGAGAATTTTGTAATTTTATTTACAGTGAACTGTGAAATTCTGTGGAATTCCTCCTCAGATCTAAAAACACCAGAAAGCACTAGCTTGGAATACAGCAGTGATGATCCTAGTGCACAGCAATTATTTGGATAGCACTGACACATATAGGAAAAATCTACGGTGAGCAAATCGTATAATATATTAAGTAACTCCTAACTTAGAAAGAACTACCCATGAGCCTGTGTGATTTTAACACCACTGCATTGCTCAGACTAAACTAGATCAATGAAACTGTGCACCTGAACATAAGCTACTTAGAAGTGTTCTTCTACATGATGTGACACTCACTGTGAAGATTTCCCAGCACGCATGGCTCAGTTTGTCAAAAACTTCTGTTTTTCCTCTTAACACATTGTAGTTGGAGCTCTAAATGCTTAAGAGTTTCAAATGTTTTTTGCTTGTTTGATGAAATAGACTGTTATAAAATTTTCCAAGTTCCCAGACCTGAAAAATATGATTAGGCTTTTCAAGTCAACCTCCTGAAAAAAATAATTCATTTTACTTGAATTTTGTGTCACTTTTGATCCTGATGATAGAACATTTACCCTGTGATGGAGGCAACAGTCCAAATAGGACTGAAAGCTAGTGAAAAAAAACTCCACAGATTTAAGAAATTATTCCTGAACAGTGATCATAATAATTCAGCAATTTAAAATTAACACATAAACCAAGGGTTTTCTCATTTAACATATTAATACAAGGAAAGTTCAGCCATATAAATCCATCATGAAAGGAACAAATATTGAAAAGATGAAAAAAAGTTGTCTTGCTTCTTTCCAAGAACAAACACGGGTGCTTTGAACAAGAACCCTGTTAGTCCTTCCACTGAGAACAGTAGAAAACCTGTCTCGGATAAAATAAAGAAGAACAAAGAAAATCACTCCCTGTAGCTAAATTAGACACAAGAGTTATTTTACCACATGTGCATTGCTTAATTGCATTGCCAAGCAAAATTAAAGATTGGAGCTGTCACTAGTTTGACATAAATGTTTAGATAATTACTCCAAACTAGTACCATGTTCCATTTATCCACCAATATATTATTCACAGTATGTATATTCAGGGATAAAATAACACTGGCCAAACCCAAGAGTAACATATTAACAATGACCTTTCTATTAAGATCTGGCACACACAGTCTTATAAATTAAAGCCTGAGGGTATTTACAAAAGACCACTCATTGTTAAACCATAAATTCTTGATTTAACACTGAGCTTGACACTTCTGGTTCCACAAGATCAGTGCAATATGACAGCACAGATTTAGGATCTCATTGTTGCCTAGAACAGTGGAGACAACCTGCAACTGAAATTCTTATGGATGGAGGCGGTTGCACCTGTTGGACTCTGCAGATGAGAGACATGAAGAGTCCAAGAGGAATTCAGTCAAGTCTCTGGTAGAACAGGCTCTCCTGGAGCTCAGGGAAAATAATATCTACAGGGCATTCAGATACAAATTAGCTCTCTGAAGTTTCCCATTAAAGGAAGAACATTCTTTTACCTTTATTAACTAGCTGTATCTACTCAAGATTACCTTTGAAGACACATATTTAAAACACTTCTTAGAAAGACACAAGCTAGGTAAAACTTGATTAGGCCTCTCCCTAAAGAAGAAGGATTAGAAAAAGAGACAACCCATGGAAATTTTTTTTATTTTTTGTCTAAGACTGTAAATGTTCTTTTATTAGAATAACCTGTAGGGCAGATATAATATTAATGTAAAATTTTTTTGAAATACTAGAGAGGATGACAGCATACCAACACCATTCTCAAACAGCAATTAATTGCCTGAGGCCAAATTTTTGTATTTGCAACTTAAGGAAATCAGTGATTTAACTCTTTCATACTATACTTGCTCAACTGAATGATCAAGAGCACTAGACTTCGTTCCTTTCTTGCAGCCTCACTATTTTCCAATACAAAGCAGCATATCTGGACTTTTATTTCCTTTTTTTGGGAAAAAAGAGCCTTGGTCAAGTTATCACAGATACATATGTATGCAAGGGAGAAAAAGTCAAAACTTCTTCTAAAGAGAGGCTAAAAAACTCACCAAACCCCAACCAACAGAAAATCCTTGACAATTCTGGTATCTACCAGCCTGAAAACACTAGGTATGAAAGTAAAAATATTTTGTTCCATATAAAGAGATGTTTAGATCCCACTATCCACCGAGCAGAAGCACCTGGGGAAGGTGGGGCTGGGGGATGTCTGTGGAAAGGGCCAGGAGGGCATACCATGAAGAATCCTTGGCACTTGCTAAGTTAATTAATCTGCAACTGCAGACATCCTATAAATCCATTCAAATACGGATCAAACCAACTGAAAAGCACAATTGAAGCTCTGCAGGTAGCACACCCAGGTGCCACGGATTATCCACACCACACAAAAAGTAACAGCTCAGGCCCAGAGTTGCTACAAAAGGCAGTATCAAGTGGCTGTAGCACCCTGGCTCCAGGGGCCAGCTCTTCACCACGAACAGCTGCAGCTGCTTTTTTGTGCAGCTTTGAGCTCAAATTCACAGCCCTTGCCAAACTCTGCTTGGCTCCGCGATATTTCACCTCTGGAGCCTCAACAATCTCTTTACACCAGTGCCAGGGAACACAGGATCAGCACTCCCAATTTATGCTCCCAGGATTGGCTCAGGCTTATTAGCCTCACATAGCAGCCCTCTGGGTGTGCTGGACTAAGCAGACTCCATGCAGGTCTTGGCTCTCCATGGGTTCCCCAGAGGTTTGGAAAAATTATTAACTCAGCCCCAAAGATGCAGAAGGCACTTAATTTAACTAAAATGTGGCCCCAGTCAGCTGAAGTGACACAAAACACTTTTCAGAAGGAGAGACACAAAGAGAGAAGGCAAGACATGGTGAGGGCACATGTCAAGGCAGTCCCAAACACTGTTCAGGCATATGGCTTTGCAAATTAAAGTAATGAGCTGGAGGAACATCATGGCTTGGCTCAGCTCAGCCTAGTCCAGCCTGACAGATACCCAACATGCCCCCCCAGTGACCTCTGCTTGCACTGATGTTTTTCACTCTGCAGAGTACTGCAGCACCCGCTTTGGAGAGCAGAGCCTTGGCTGTCACTTAGAGACACAAACACACTCTACTGATTTCAGAACAGCACCCAAAAACCTCCTTCCAGCTACTAGCTGGGAACTTGTCAACTTGCAGATGACAACAACGCAAGGCCGGGTGGTTTTTTTTCTGTGCGTGTGACAGCATGGCTGCTCACTTCAGCACAGGGCTGCCCATCTGCTGCCAGAAAGTGAATTGGGTGAGCATGAAAACAGCAATCCTCCCAGCCTTCGTATTCTGAAAACATAAAAACATCCAGTATTTAACTTTCTTTTGACATAATAAGGGTTTAGTCTGTCTCTACCGCGGAACAAAACTTACCCTTTGTGGTTATGGGTGCATGCAGTATTACACAGGAGAACCTACCAGGGTTTTGATGCCTTAACACTTTGCACAAGGTCTCTATCTCCATTAGAATTACTTCTGATACATTCTGGGACTGCATTTGTGTTTTCAAAATGAGTGAGTGGTCCAGTCTTCGTACAATTAAGTGGCATATTATAGCCCTTTCCCCTACCATTTAATTCTGGCAAGCAACTCTTTACAGCTAGAACACTACTAGCAACTTCTGCATGAATAATTTAATTTTTTAATACTACTCCAGCCTCAGGAACATCTAGGTCTTAACTGTACTAAAATCTCAGCTTCCAACTCTATCAGTTTGATATCCCAGCTTTGTGCCATCAGTGAAATTTCAGTGCTTCTGCTTTCCTGTGTTAAGTCCATTAGTGTAAACACTAAGTCACATAGGTCCCTGCAGGCTGGAGGGAGATGTTAGGGCAAATAAAATTTGTAGACAAACAGTGGACTGACTGAAAGTTTTCTGCAAAACCTCCTTGTACCAAGAGCAGATTTCCATTAATATGAATAAGCTTTTAAACAGGCCTCATTAAAAAAAAAAAAAAAAAAAAAAAAAAAAGTTGAAAAAATAAGAAAAAGCAGCTCAGTAACATTAAAATTCAACTCCCAACAATTCCTATTAAATCACCTTTGGAAAAAGGTTTAAAACCCAGAAAAATCAGGGAAAGGAAGTTGGAAGGTAAGGTCAATGAAAAACTCTGCAAGTAATGAGAGCAATGATATTGCAATACAAACCATCTAAAAGGCTGAAGTTAGTGCTTCTATGAAGCCAGCACAGAAAGACTCATGCAATGGCACTTCAGCAATTTACGACTTTCCCTGAATCATATTCTTAGGGGAATATGAAAGGCTTGCAAAGGAAAATAATAAAAATAGTAAGAAAGGAGGAGAAAAAAAGATCAAAGGAGTCTCTGTAAATTAACTCAGAAGAATACAGAGCGAAAAGCTATTTGGAAGGCAGGAAAGGTACTACATTCAGATACTTCAGAAATTTGAAGACAGCGATACTACAAAATCCTCCTGTTTTCCAAAACACATGCAGCAAAAGGAAATCAAGTAGTTCTGTAGAAGCATGTGAGAAACCTTCACCCTCATTAAATGATTTCTTCAACAAAAATGGACATAACATTGGAAGAATGTATTTTGTATTACACTATTCCTCATTAGGCAAGACACTGAGGCAGTCCTGCAAGTCTGTGCTGTAATTAACTGCTCTTTAGCTAATAAGTGTGTACATAATGGGATGTCTAATGTAGATGACATATATATATACATACACACAAGTTTAGTTCTAAAGGAATTATTACAGTAATTTTGCAAATTATTACTGACTATTTTTCAGTAGGTCCCACCCCATCTAGTTAGAAAGTTCAACATGGGCTGATGCATTAAAACCCCAGCTCAGTTCTATTTGTGTGTAACAGCACCCTAAAGTGATTTACAAGCAAATGAAAAAACCCCCAAAGACTCCAACTAGCTTGGCCATGCAGAACATCTAATAATACACAATAAACTACCACATCCAGGGTACATTTATTAATCTGTCTTCACCTTCTAGTTGCTTGACCAGTGAAGTTATGCTTTTTTAAACTACAAATAGCTTCTTTCCCACAAACCTTCTGCTTTCAGGCCTGCGTCCAAGATCTCTGCAAGACCACTAACATGAGGGACAAGAGCTTAGAAGCCTGTTTCTAATTTAAACCAGTGCTAAGAGCACAGAGACGAATAACCAAATTCAGCCACCAAGCCCAGAGCGTTACATTCAGCCTTACACTGGAATTAAAATGTGACTGCAGGTCTGTCATCTCTCACCCCAAGCTATTATGTGCCAATGCCTGCTGAACCTGACAGACAGACATGCACTGTTGTTACTGAGCCCTGGGGCAATGCCAGCCAAACAGTCAAATACAACAGATGAGATGAGAGACTTGCCCTGATTTGGAATGATTTTACAGCTTTGCCTTGAAATTTCTTAACAGATCTTTGGTTATTAATTTTACATAATCTGGTAAGTAAAATTTGCTTTTTCATTTATTGGGTGACATTGTGAATCTAGGTCTTAACAACAGTTACCATTAGCATTAAAATAATTGAAGTTTAATATTAAACTCTAGTATGTTATTAAAAAAATAAAGAAAAAGACTGAAAAAGGAATACTGGACACAAACAAACTCAATAAGACTTTATCAAAATGCTTCCTGCTTAAATAATAAAATCCTGACTTCACCTAGAATCAATGATAAAAACTCCCAAGTACACAATTTGGTTTTGTGACAGTATTGATGGTCTTTAATAATATGCACTGTGCCTGAACAAGAGCAAGAAGCCCAATAATGATAGATGGGCTCTCCATTTGCTCTCAGGTACAGGAGCACCTGATACAACCATCTGATACAAAATCACTGTCTGATGAAAAAGCAATCTGAGGTAGCCACTGAATTTTGCACTCTCTGCAGACAGCACACATTGTCTGCAGGGTACATTTTTTCCATTGTGTGCTCCACAATTGCTCTGTCTGTGAAGCTAAAACTATAACACAGTTAAACTAACAGAAGAAAAAGTACTGGAAACTAAAAAAAGTACAATTTAAAAAACAAAACAAAACCCAAAAAACTTAGGAATGCAGTGCATGTTTTTCATTAATTCTTTCACATATGGTTTATATTGCCATCCAAAAAGTTTAAGTGTCTCTTATTACTTTATAGTAAGTGAACAAGTGATTCATATATGGAGCTGCTATCACTGAAAATCAAACTCAAGCACACAATCTAAGTGAAATAAATTATCTTTTATCTTAAAATAAGCCAGGTCTTTAACTTCTGGATATAAAAATATGAATGTCTTATGATTAATATGTTAAAAATGTTTCTGCTGAAGTGAGAAGATGGCTTTTATAGGCAATTACAAACACCTGCTGGTAAAGAATTTAAAGAATAGCATTAGTTAGAGTCTTTTTAAGGCTGTAGTAAGCACCTGTTCATTTCACCCAGAGCTTTATTGTATTTTCACAGAATTTTAGTACTGGATTTTACTGTAAAAAGGCAGGTGTTTTCCAAGGACAAACAAACAAACTGAGCCTATGACGTCTGCTGCAGCACATACTCAGAAGCCCAGGACTAACACGCAATTCAACCCCAGTGGGAGAGATAAAGGCACTGAGGGGACAAAACTGGGTGCTGAGAAGGAACAAGATGACGCTGCAACACTTGCGTCTTAGGCATGGAGATAAACAGAAGAAAATCAAGCGGCAGCCCACAAGCAGCTGCAGGCTGTGGCTTCCCATGCTGCTGCTGCTGCTGGCAGGAGAAGAGGATTGCCTAGGTCTTGCTGACATTTGCACGCAACACTCTCTGGGGGACTCCACACAAAACGAGAGCCAATTCCGACACCACAGCCAATGCCTTTCACTGCTGAAGCTCATCTAAGACTCTCACTTGCTCCCCAAGTCTTTCACCTTAATAGCTAACAACAACAGGAACCACAACGAATCTCCACAGAATATCAGAAGACATATATAATTGCAGTAACTTCTGCTGCTAGCAAAATTAGATTCCAAGAACTAAGCATGTAAAAATGTATTCATCCATATTTTGTGAGACTATACTACACCAACACTTTCAAAGCTGGTTTTTCATTAGCTGAATCAAAAAAAGGAAACAAAGTGATTCCAGGACGTTCAAAGCAACACAAAATTGTCATCTTCCATCCCATTATCCTATGAAAACACCTGCTGCTATAAAAAGCTGCAATTTCACACTGATTCTAAACTTATTTTACGTGTGTATAAAGACAGCGATGTATTTTTACCACAGATTTGCTTTGAAGCTTGACAATTTGCACACCAGTAGTCTTCCCAAGAGCCTCCTTCACAGAATTTCTAGGTCTAGGAAGCACATGGATGCAATCCTTATGGGAGATGAGTGCTGGGAGCATATACAGTGTTTTACGCACAGCTCAGTGAAATGAACAGCTCAGGGGAGCTGCTGTAACATAATTAACACCGTGCTAGAGACTGCTCACCCCTAGAGGCAAAGGCTGGCAAGCCACAAAGGAGCCTTAAAGCAGCTCTAACTTCTTGCGCCCTTGTGTTCTATAACAGTAAGGCTCTGTACGAACACCACGAGCAAGGGCTTCATCCCACCCTATCCAAGACAACACTGTCCCAGTCCACAGGATTTACCTCAGAGACATTATGCTAACTACCCGTGCAAACCTTCAGCTCCCTGACCAGTTAGGTCAAGGTGCCAACTGGAAATTGGTTTACTCAAGTGGCAACTGCCAAATACAAAACAGGCTGAAGTCACTTGCCCTGATGGAGAAGTGATGAAGTATTGCTAATCTTATACTGCAAAGGATGGGTAAACCTGCTGCAACAGTAACCTACACAGGCTTTTTTCTGTGGCAGTAAACACAATGTTGAAGCTAACAGTTTCTCCCACACAGACACACTCTAAAACCTGTCAAAAATACATTCAATGGTCCATATTAAAAAAAAAAAACACCACAACAGAAAACAACATAACAAAACTTTGAATCTTCTAATTGCATGTGAATCCGTGTTAGAGACAGAATTACGTTTTGCCACTTCATGTGTTTAAAATGGAGCAAAGGCATTTTCTATGACAATATTTTCCCTCCACCTCCCCATGTGTGTGGGGCCCTGTTATCTGCACCACGTTTCTCTTTGATTCCAGTTATGCTCAGGACAGACTATGGCATGACACACTTGGAAGATGCCCATGCATCACATCCTCTGCACAGTAACACGGAAGATACAGGGAACACATTGAGGCCACTGAAGTTACAGCTACCAGAATGAGAGAACTCCAGGATGGTCCATTTTGGGCAGAACATGCAGAGTTGTAGAGGCACATTGTAAGGAAATAATTAGTACTGAAGGTATTTTAGCTATATACACCTTGGTTTTGTGAAAAACTGTTTTTACAAGGAAAGGTATTTTTAATATAACAGTTTTATTCAAAAACTTGCAAAGCTGAACTGCAGCTGGTCTGGGCTCTACTGATTAGTTTTCCTGTTACAGTAGCCAGTGCTGCACATATGTACTGTTCCACAGCTGGTGTTAAGCACTGTGGCGTAATGAAACATTTCTTCTTTGTTCTTGATACTTATTCATTCTTTTTCACACATCTTGTTTCTGAAGATGTTTTTGGTAAGCATCAGTTCAGAACATCTTTATACCTGTAATTTCTCTGTGAACTAGAAAAAGATAAAGCAATTGGATCCAAGTTGATTTTTGCTTTCATTCCAACAATTCATATATTGACTTTCAAATAATCTGATGGTTTATTTTCTTTTTTGAAGGAGACCAAAAGCAATCAAACTGCGAATAATGTAAAATTGCTGACAGCACAGAATCTGAAGACTACAGATTTGTTAATTAGCAGCAAAAAAGCACAAGACAAAACCCCTGTACATATATCTGTTGTGTACAGCATGCACTTGGGTCACATGCTTTAGTTTTGAAACTGCATGCTTCAGTACAGTTTGCAGGACATCAAAGCAGAATAGCTTTGCAACACCAGAAGTGGACTTCTTTTGTTGTCACATCCCACCATGTTCAGATAGATGGTTCCTTTTCCTGACAGAACAAGCCAGCAGCAGCAGGTAGCCACAGAATGCAAGATTCATTGGTGCAAAGACATACTCTTCAGAAGAGACTCATTTTTCATTTTAGGAGATTATTAAAACCTTCAGTCTCTGTTCTTGTCTAATCAGCATTTATATGTTGCAATACTGGCAAGACAGAAAGCTGAGATAAAACAAATCTTTTATTTGGCAGTTCTTAATACTGTGATATCTTAGGCAACAATGCAAGACTTCTATGGGAACACATATTCCTCTCCGATGAAATTATTTATGTGTGCCATAATTTAAGACTATTCCCCAAATAGTCCCCATATAGATTGCAATGTGCATATGCATATAAATTTCCATAAGAAGAGAGCTGAAATATTAAGAGAATATGCTCTTTGATGCTCTTTGACGGTGAAAAGCCAAATAAAAGATTCGTGAGAGTGCTAAATTAGAAGAAAGCGACCAAAGCGCGTAGCTTAATTCTTACCTTGGCTGTTTTTTTCACGAGTTGACATTTTTGCTAGTTATGGGACAGAAATAAAATATCTTAAAACTATTTCTAAAGTCTCACTCACACCTGCTTGGATGAAGACTAGCAGATAGGTCAAAACTTTAGATTTTTGTTTTCATAACCTCTCTCTATGTACATATACACAGAGAAAATAATTTTTAAAAAGGGGTTTGTTTCACAAAAGTAAATCAAATCCTCCCACCACCCACCCACCAAAAACTTCTGTATTACTAAAGATCCCATCTGATGAGGTATTTTTCCATAATTTCAAAGATTCATATTCATGTCTGCACCAACTTTTTTTGGCAAATGAATTCTTGGGGGTTGATTAATGCCATTTTACCTCTAAACCCCTGTTTCATAAGCATATATCCCAATGTATTCATTTACAGGAAATACTACTCAGTCAAAAGCAAATATTTTCAGCTTCATCCAGTATTAAAAAAAAATGGTTTTATTTACCTTGGCTGACAATGACATCTTTGTGCCTGTGGAAAAATTCAAGATATTATCATTAATAATACGAAAAATGCTAATCAAGGCAATATTGTCAATTTTTACCCACTACTGCATTTGGCAATCTCACCAGATTCTGTGTACAGTGTAACTGTAGTATACAATGCTCAACAGCTAATCTTGATCATTGTAGTGCATTTTTATTAATCTAAAAATAATTTTATTCACATAAAAATATTCTCTGTATCTTTCAAGTAACTTAGTCTTTGGCCCTATGGTAGAGGCTTCTAAGAATTACTCTGATAATTAAAAAATATAAAAAGCCTTTAAAAATAAATTATGGAAGGCATGTTCCTTGTGCACAGAAAATTCCATTTTGAGAGTGAGAACTTGTAATAACCAAATGTTTTAAGCTGCCAAACATCCTCAGGCCTGCATGCAAAGCATTTAACACCTGTCAAAATAAGCTGTAAACACACAAGCACAAATTTTTCTAGGAATTAACTCTATTGGACACATGGATTAAATGTAAGCAACTTGCAGTTTCATTTAAACCAGATTCCCTGCAGCATAACTGGATGTGCAACACAAAGTCTTCAACAGGGTGTAGTTGAGACATCTCTCCTTACCAGAAATGAGCCAGAAATGAACTACTCATAAAAAACTCTTTTTTTTTTTTTTGTTTTGTTTTTTCTTTTTGGTTGTTTTTGTGAAGAGGGAAGAAATACTAATTTCTAATATCAGATCTACTTCTTAATAGAATAACACTCCTTGATAGGAGAATGTATTGCATAAAACACCCTCTTGAATTAATTTGAAATTCAGCAGAAAGGTATGAGTGGCATCCAGTATTTTTAGCTGGATGGAGGTCAAATTTTTGTAACAGTGACAAAGGGTCAAGCATATGCATGAGGAAAGTAATCTCTGGCTGGTGGAAAATCACCCTTTACCACACTGCCAAATGAAAAATTCAAAGTGGATTCCCAGTCTTGCCTGAAAACCATGGAATGATGGGCTGCTGTGGGAACCCTTTCACTTCTTTGTATCAGACTGATTTACAGCTCAGTGCTGACTTAAAGACTGAGCAGTGTAAACAAAGTTCATATCCTGCGCTGATAGTGCAAAGCATATGTAAAACATTTCTGTCCTGGGGCCCACATGAGGGGCTGAATTCTATTCCCTTGCACATGACTCCCATACCTTCAAGCAGATGAGGCCAACGTTTCTAATTGGGAACGATAAATTAAATATAACAATATGTCTTTGCACAATACCAACCAGTTCTTATGGAAATGGGCAGTTCTGTGGCACACAAAATGTGAGTATGAAATTATTATTAATGTGTGTCCTTGCATGTAAAACAGTGCCTCTGATACAAATCTGAGCATAAGAACAAGGGACACAACAATGCAACACCCACTCTTCAAGCAGGTGACGGTCTGCAGTCCATGTTTGAAGCTTTGCTTTTGCCAAATATAGTTAAGATACAACAGCTTCAAGTTATGAACAGACAACTTTCTCTAACAATAATTAAAACTACTCTTTTGTTGCCCACACTTCCATTAGATACCTGACCTTTTTTTCTTTTTTTTTTTTTTGCATTAGAGAATGTAGAAGGGCAACATTTAAGGTCTCTCAGAAATAAGCAGAAACGTGGAAAAATAAAATAAAACACCCTTTTGACCATGTCTGAACCAAAGCATTAAAGTGTCAATAAAAGTAAAATTTATTTTTACTTTCAGTGAATTTGAAATATGCATCACACTGTGAAGGGTATTTTAGCAGCATAGCAAAAAATTCAAGGCAGAGGGTTTTGTCATTCCAAAATTTTATCCTTCAGTACCATGTATAATCTAAATTGCCAAAGGGCTTTTAAATTCCAACAGTGAAAACCAAATATAAAAGGAAAGGAAGTACTTGCAAAATATGCAATGCATAATCCCCTCACACACAGCACTCCACTGCTCTGCAGAACTCTTCAGGCTAAGCATAAGGCATTTCCTAAATGTGCCGATATCCACACCCAAGATCAGTTTGCTTTTGTTCTTCCCATTCCTAGGGAAGAAGGAATGCACTTGCACCACTCTTGACTATGTATTTGACAGTCTTATGTGCTAGCTAAGGAGAGCACTACAGACACAATCATAAAAAACTGGCAATTACTCTGAAAGGTCTGAAGTGCTTTATTTGTCAGAATGGGAAGGATTTCCATTAGTTCTGCCTTGGACCAGTTAAGGGCTATTTGAATGAAGATTAATGAGCAGATCTAGGACTCTGCAGATAGCACCAGGCTGGAAGAAGCTGCCAGCACACTGGGGAGATACTGGCAAATAGGAGAGCGGTCAGTCAAAAAAATCAATACAACAATTTCAGCAAAATTTCAACAAAGTCAAAAAGAGAAACTAAGTATGTGAATAAAAAGTGGGAAACCCAACTAGCAGAGAATAGTGAGGACAAAAATGGGTCACAACAGGGGTCAACAAGGTGGGGTTACAGCAAAAAGCAAACTCTTGCCCCTCTGCTGACAGGAACTACTCTGTGCTATTCACCCCTGGAGGCCTTGACTGGAGACCACAAACCAAGAAAACCTGCTGCTGAGAATGGGCATGAGAGGAATGGTTGGCTACAGCATATCACCTGCTGAATGTGACACTGGAAAGAAGAGCTCTGCCTATAGTCTAGAACCTGTAATCAGAAACCTGCTAAACAGTTAAATTGAGAGACCTATCTGAAATCATAAAAGTGTATTCCTACTGCTAGAGTCTACTTTGGAAATATACTACATGAAATCCAGAAAATTACTCCAAGGAAATACACTTGCATTCTCAAATCAGCTTTAGTTAGGAAGAAAAAAAAATCCAACACAAAACCAGCAGGAAGTTTCACATCACTGGCATTAACCCATAAAATGTCATAATCCGGCTAATCCAAACAGGCAATATTAAAACATATTTACACAAGAATTACTTTATAATAATCTTAAAATTCCATGGGCACCTGGAGAACCAAACTGGCAGGTTGTGTAAGTACTCAGTAAAAACAAAGATGCAAAAGGTCCTAGCATATACACCAGTAAGTTCAGTAGAATTGTGTGATTTCGTAATATTTTGACTCTCAAGTTCTCTTGCTTTGATGTATCACCAATACATACTTGTCTGCATTCTTTGCCACTTTTGATATTAATTTAGATGTTGATGCTACTCTCATCAGCTTGTTACGACTGTCATCTGAACTCTCCCAAGCACCGTGAGCTTTTTCAACAGTCAAGGATTTCTTTATGCTAGAAGAAACAAAAAAATATTTTACAATTACAAGATAATAATGTAACAATAACTGGAACTCGTATGCAAATGGACAGATCAAGCAGCAGGAGACAAAAGCAGAGCTAGATCTTCCTTCAAGCTGCAGCATGAAACAGGGAAAAAAGATTAGTCAAAAAGTTCTAACTGGATGAATGAAAACAATCGAGCAAGACAATTGCCACATGTTTTATCTATTCTTTTCCATTTCCAAATGCTCTTGCATAAAGAATTGAAAAAAATAACTCTATACTTCATTACTAACAAATTACAATAGTGGAAAAAACGAGGCTAAGTATTTGAGCCTTAAAGAACAAACTATATTTAAAAAATCAATTAAGTAGACAACAATGTAATTTTATTTTCCTGATTAACTGTTCAGCAGCTTTAGCACATTGATTTCTAAGGCAGAACAGTTCTATCAGATTAGAGTTTCACATGGAAGCTATGCATTTAGCACATACTAAATCACATTAATGGCTTTAATCTTTTTTGAAACAAATGTCTGCAAACCTTTTGCATGAGTAAGACAAGCTAGGTTTGGCCTGATACTACAGACAATTAAATCCATGAATCTTGATGTAATTTTTCAGCAATCTTATTGCAGACAATTTACACTAATGGGAACTTGCAAATTTTGCAGTCACTAGTTCAATAATTTCACATATGCCTTAATCACGGAATACATGTTCAGAAAGTAACCTAGCCCAAATTATCCTTCAACCAGCTGATTTAGAGTTTGCACTTGTCCTGCTAATAGTATCACACTTCATCCCGTCAGAAATGCTTTTTGCAGGAGTTAAGTCCTGAAATGCAACCTTAGAAATCGCAAGCTCCTTCCAAAGCACCTCAAGAGGCTCAAAGGTCCTGTGACAAACGAGTTAATCAAATCAAGTCAAACCCCTAGGAGACTAAAAAATGCATTTATTTTTTTCCCCACACTGCAAAAGATTAGTAAGCAAGACTTGAGACATCTTTACAGGGAGATACCAGGCAAGAGAACAACAGGCCGCAAGTTCAGCTTCAGACAACTTACAGGTTTGTGCAAGACATGGAGAAAGAGCCTTTATGGAGTGTTATAACATGCACCAGTCAAGTGGAAGTTTAAATATTTATAAGAGCTGTGAATTCAAGCAATGCAAGACAACAATCTTGTGAACACCGGTAAATTTCAGAGTAATCAATTTCATTCTCATTTTGTTTCAGTCGCTAAGTGCCAGAGTTACAAAAAAAAAAAAAAAAAAAAAATTTACACCTTCCAAAACAGGTGACAAAGAATGATAATAAAAAAAAACAACCAAAAAACCAAAAAAATAAAAAACCCATGCCAAGTGATCTGCATAGTTTTGAAACTCAGAAGCTGTCATCCAAATCTTAAAATCCATTTTCTTGACTTCAAAAAGCAATTTAGTAACTCTAAAACACACTTTTTTTTTTTTCCCCTTGTGCCTAATTCTCACAAAAATAAGTGGGAACTTAAGAGGCAATCCTAAATAAATTTCTGCATTTACTCAGGTCAAGTAGTTCTATGATCTGGGTATAAAACCAGAACTTCACTCATGTAAAGAATCAAAGCAAGCCATCCTGCAACCTACCAGGAATTTAAAAAGGAATGGCCATGAAATAAAAAACACCAACAAAAACTTTATAGAATAATTTGAGAGTAAAAATTTCTGAACCAAGGGTTGCAATGATACTAGAATTTAAAAAATACTGTTATGAGACATAATAAGCAGCCATGTGGAAAATACACTCCATAATTCAGCTGTCAGACAAAATCTATGAAGTGTATTTGAGAAGAATCAAGTCAGAGTGATCATTAAATATTTTACAATCATGGCTGATTAGAGGTAATCTACAGTATGAGGATTTTAATCTGAAAACAAAAAACCTCTGTAATCTTAAAAATGTATTCAAAGAAAAACGTGCATTTTTTTGTATTTGTTCTGAGGCAATGCATATTGAACGCATCTTCTTTAGCAGAAAAAGTATCAAACCTTAACTTGATCATGAGATTAAAACTATTTCACATGACTTGTTGTCAAATATGAACTCAGTATCATTACAGTCATTTTCTAGTTCTGTACTGTGTTACTGTGAAAACCTTTTAGCTGGAGCAGAACTCTTGCTTTCTGGAGTTTGCCTGTGTGTTTGGAGAGTCTGTGAGGAGGGCTGGGGAGAAGGTGATGCTTGAGTTTGTGCACTTTGATCATTAGAATGAGAGTCCTCTTTTTTTTCTTTTTGTCCCGGAGGTTTTTCCTTCTTTTTTTCTGTACCGCTGTAAAATAAAGTGTAACATAGGGAGGGAAAAAAAAGAACAAGCAAATAAATTAGCAAGGTGGGAGAAAATGTCCCCTGTGAAAAGATGGGAGAGGTATTTAACAACTTACAATAAACAACCACCAAAAGAACACTTTGATTATTTAGTCAATCTCTTCATGTTAGCATTTTGCTGAAATAAGGTTTATCCACTAGCTCCAACAATAAAAAACAGTCAGGGAGACATGGAAGATTATTTACATATTTCAGTTGTACTACATTAACTATGATTTTAAAATGAATTCAACTTTGATTTGAGTGTGTCCTTCATTCATGGGTTCTCCTACAGCATTGAAAGCTGACAAATTGATGCTCCACAAGTCTGCTGTCCCTCAGGAAGAAACTAACCCCTGGTTCGGAGGTCACCAACCACCTTGTGGTGCTGCCAGCCAAGGCTCAGTGCAAGTCAAGGCAGGACTGTGACTTGTGCTGTCTCCCATTAGTGAAAGCCCACCATGAAACTGCATTAGTGGACACACATGCTACTATCCTTGAGCTGCCTCCAAAGCCCAGGAATGCTGGTATTGTCCCTGGGCTCTCCCTGGCTGCACTAGGTTTTTAAGGAAATCATCCCTGAAAACTCACGGCTGTTTTGCTCTGTAGTTGACTAATATCAGATTGTCTCACCACTTCTTCAATGCCTTCAGTCATGACAGCTAAGAACACATCTTTATTTTCATAGTGCTGTATTTATTAGGTTAATATTTGAAACAGATTTAAAAACATGTCATTACCAACCTTAAATCTATTAAGAACCAAATTATAGGTTTACTATGTAAACAGAAAGATTAATGAAAAGGCTCTTCTATGAAGTTACATACTTTGTATTGTACTGAATCACACAAACAATACTGGGACCTAAAAGAGAAGAGTACTCTCGAGTACATGGCCTATTTATCTTTTAAGATAAAACAATGAAATCTTCCAAGACGGATTTCTCAGTGAAGAAATAGAGCAAGATATAAACACCAGCTAAAAATGCAATAGAAAGATTTTTTTTTTCCTAGGATCAAAGTAACCTGCAAAGTAAAAAAGAAAGAGTATCTTTTCGAACACGAGAATCCAGATTTTTTTCCATCACAACAATTTCCCCCCGCCTTGAAATCTTGCATTACCATAATTATTTGTATTTCCAGTAACCTTTTCCCAAAACACGAAGAAAATAGTAAAGCAACATTCAAAATAAAGCAATAAAAAAAGGGCACCCAATTTTAACATATCATTCTTAAGAACCTCTTTTTGCTTCTTTTCTTATTTCAGTTAAAGTGTGTCATCTACCCAAAGACAAAGCCCCCAAGACTTAAAGGAGTTCAACTTTCCCAACTGCTTTCAGAGAAGAGAAGCACTGGAAAAGAGGTCAAAACATGAATATGAAACCCAGACACATCTGTAAGGATCACTCAGGATTTCTACTGTAAAACACACAAACTAGTTTAAAATGTCAATATAACCCATCAGAGTGACATTTTCTTTAAAAAAAAAACCAAAACCAGATGAAAACAAAACAAAGAGCTTTCACATTTCTTGAGGGCATATATGTGATCATAGAGAACAAAGCTTGGAGAACTGTGGGGTTTTGATTAATAATTTATAGCCAAAAGTCCTTAATTAACTGGTAGCATAGAAATTTATTATTATTTTTTAATCAGAAGACTTATCTTGCATCGCTGGATGCAAAGCACACTACACTTAATTTTTTTGCAGTCTGTGGCAGGAAATGCAGAATAGTGAAATAAATTCTTGGAATCTCTTTTCATTGAAAAAAACAGAAGTCCTCTCTATTCCTATTATGACAGGTACTCTCACCACTTTTTGTAATGTCATGTTTAACGATGACACATCAGCAATTCTGCAATTCACCTCTGCACTCCCACAGCAGGCTCAGGGGAATGCCACCTGCTGAGAGCAGCATATCATCCAATTTATCATTTCAGTCTCATATTTTCTGTGTTCCTAGCCAAACTCATCTTATCTGATCTGTCTCCTAGAAACCACAGGTTTGGTGAGAGAATCTCTTCACTGAGCTTGTCACTGTGTATTATCCATTTCACTTCTTTGCCCTCAGGTTCGCTCCTTAAATTTTGTTGGGCCTTGAGAATCGCTGGACCATTCTGGTTTCACTCTGGATTGTAGCACAAGGTACACTTGTATACCAACAAAGTGCTTTCATCTACCACCAGGTTGCAAGTAGGCTTCTTTTTTGACTGTCATTTTAATTTGGAAGGAAATCATGTAGATATGTGGCAGTCCGAGTACTGAATATCTTTGTTCTGAATTTATTTGGTTTGTTCATTTCTGCTAAAATCTTCAGCTTAATTGTATTATGACTGGCTAGTACAGAGTGGCTCTCCCACTAATACCTCTTCTAGTATGTCTTCTGTAACTGCTGAAACCAAATCAAAACCAGCGTCTCTTCCTGTTGGTTTCTAAAGACCAGTTGTTCTGGGAAGCAGTCATTTAATGCATCCAAAAATTCTTTCCAAAACCCAATCTGATTAGGCATTTCTTTAGTCTGCAAGTGAGTATTTGAGAGTTATTACTATCTGTCCTACTTTTGCAGCTTCTCTAATTTCACTTAGTACAAAGTTTCATCCTTTGGACCACAACACACTGGCATCTACTGTGGATGGTGGTCACTCTGAAGCATCAAGGCTGTTGTTATCAGACATTGTTTTCAAAAGAATGCTTAGTCTTAAGAAAAATGATCAAACAGGTCTCTGCCAGTCATTGTTAGGTTGGTTTTTGCTTGTTTGTACAAAGTATAAACCTGTTTCCAGATCAAACTATATGGTTGAAATTTTCTCAACACATCCATGACTTCATCTCTATTAATGGGACATCATCTACCTGCTGTTCAGGGAACATTCCTGGGCTCTGATTTTAGTGATTGGTGGTATTTTAGCATGCCATTGTTGAAATGAGATCCTGTTGCTGTGGAGCTACTGAGGCAGCCGATTATATCCATGATCTCTATGTTCAGGTTCATAGAACAAGATTAAACAGTCCAGGAAATGAATTCAAGCTCATTCATAGAAGAAATTCACACACTAAGCTTCAACACCAGTAACAGTTTGGACACAAGCACGCCTTCTGTTATTTTGGCTAGATGTATGGCTGCATACAGTTAGAACATGGAAAAGCCCTAGGCAGGCTATGGGGTCTGTTTAGAACCTAAAGGTTAATACACTATTAACAGATGACCTTGTCCACCTGCTGCATCAGTTCAAGCTTCAGCCTGAAGAAAGGCCTGGATTAGCTGGGGTGAAACATTCCAGTTTCCTTTGGCCTCCCTCCTTTTCAACATCACAAATGTTAGAAATTAACGTGGTTACTCTACTTTTGTAAGGAGATGGGGCTACTATTGACATTTACTTGCCTTTCCCCTTTCTTGAGCTGGTAATCTTACAAAAGGGCAAATTTGTTACTTCCGAATCCCAAACAAATTTAAGTAACAAAGACATGTTGGTGAAAGGAGCTCCTGGAAGCAGAACCTTCCTAGGCCTTTCTTAAAACATGTCTTGATGAAAGGAGTCATGTGTCTCCAGCTGCACTGGAACCGCCAATACCTGCCCTGGACAGCTATTCAGGGGCCCAGGGAGAGCTGCCCTCTGCATATGAAGGTTTTCTCTTTTGGCCTATCCAGGCCTCCTTTTAAAGACCTTAACTCAGATGAAAGGGATGCCAGCCACTCCACTCTGCTCTTCTTATGTAGTAAAGTGTTGAGCAGCCAATGAATCAAGCAGGTGAGTCAGCACAAATGCAAGCTGAGCACCACGGGAACCGGACTGGCTCTCATCAAAGTGCCAAGAGCCACAGGGGTAAGATTAATGGAAAAGTGCTAACTAAGAAATAGCTTCCTGCAGGAATGTCTTTTGTTCCTGTGCCTGTCACACTTGCAGATAGAGACATACACTGATCACTGTCTGATTTATTGTTGAAAAGTAAATGTAAGAATTCAATAAAAAGGAAGATGTGCAATGCTACGCAGTGGAGAAGAGTGAAGAGTGGGGCACTACCCTCACTTTCCAAATTCCAAAGGGCACTAAAGCTTCTGGTTTGTTCTCATACAGTTTATATTTGCTTGCAGCATTTTTATTCCCTGAAGTATATAATTTCCCTGTCTTGCTGTACAGCACAGTATTTACATCCACACTAGAAGATAAACCAGCCACTAGAGCTACCAGAGTACTCTATGGAGGCCAAGAATTTGTTCACATAACTTACCAACCACAGTTACACACTAGAGTATTCTCTGCCCCGTGGCTATATCTGGCAGCTTGTTCTTCACAACAAACAAGAATAGGTACAAAATCTACTGCTGAAGAAGCCATGTAATCACTGTCTAACAGATCCACAGAAAAAAAAGCAGTTAAGCAAACACTTTGTTTACTGTAAGAAGCTGAAAGCATTACTTGGAGGAAAACCACTACTGTTTGGTTCCTAGCTCATTTAACTTCCAAATCACTCAAGTAATGTTATTTCTTCACATTTGAGATCTGATAGAGATATTTTTCATAAGGACTAAGTAGTCATATTTAGATTAGGTTAGATTTTCTACTCAAAAATGTAAACCTTTATCTTATACAATTTACTATTGTCTCATAGTTATTTTGCTATTGCCTGCTATTCACACTCCAGACAATGAAGTTTTGCCCTTTAATTTCCTTGACGGAAGGAAGGAGAGGGGACCAAAAAAAAAAAAAAAAGCACATAAATACCAGAAGGAAAGATTTTCCATTTGTACTGGAAATACATTTTCCTATTCCCTTAGTGAGAATTCATTTTGGACACTACACACCACAGAAATACCCTCCATTTTTGAATTCTTTTTAGAATTCTTCTGTACACTAACATGGTAAATCTCCAAAGTTTATTTGTGCCTTACTGGACTTCAGGCAGCTCTGCTGAGTGTTGCGCAGAGACAAAAATCAAACTCTTGCTCTGTTTGGTTTTTGGGTTTTTTAATACATAAAAATTTGAATTTTAATAACAATTTGGTACCTTTTTGCAGCAGATGAAAGTGTTTCTTTTCTGGCAACAGAAATGGCTGAACTGTGGCTTGTTTTCCTGCTTCCTGTACTCCCATTAGTTATACATGACATCGAGATAGCTTCTCGGAGGCTTGGCTGACCTAGAAAAAAACAACATTGAAGAATCTAAGGTTTTATAGCTATATCCAAAGGTACACATGAAAGCTCTCAGTTGTGGATCTGGTATCACACAGCAGCAGCCTGAGCATTCAGGACAAACATCCAGTGACATATATTCATGAAACCTTAACGTGGACCCAGAAAACCTGGGACACTAAGGCCGGAAAGAATATGCTGAGATAGAGGTCAGTTTCTCTACTGCTATGATGTCATGAAAGAATTATTAAGTTATTTAAGGGTTGTGGTTCTAAGGATTAAAAAAAAAAAAAAAATCAAGATTTTCAGTTTCATTTCAGCTGCCTCTTTCATCTTAAAATACCTTTCAGTATATGCCCTATGCTATAGCTATTAAGTTTCTGATACTGCTCGTCCTGTAGAACATCTGCCACATCCAGTGAACATTACAGACTCTCCAGGGATAAATCAAGAGGGTATATGTGAAGAAGGCTGTTGTCTGTCAGATGCCCACTTCACTCATTGCAGAAGTTTAAAACTATGCAGTGAATGTGGGAGGGGATTGCAAGGAAGACAAGGGGGAGCAAAGGCTATTCTATTTGCAGAGCTGAACGCTACCCTGGCAATTAGCTCCCAGACCTGCCTCTTCCACAGAATGCCAGTGAAATACAGGGCATTTTACTGGAACCTGACATTTCATCCTTTCCCACTAACTGTGTCTCTCTTTCCATGTGCCTGTTTTATTTCCAAGGTCTTACTCAGAGGATAATTTTTGCCCTTCTTCCTTTAAAGCACTAGACTTGTACTTTTCCCTTCTGAAGTATAACGCATCCCAAGAAAGATCCCTGGGCTAATCTCACACTAAGCATCCAAAAAACTCAGTAGTCACTTTTGAGCCCCTTTGTGTGACATGCCCATTTCACAGACAGCAGATTTCTACTACATCTCATAGGGCTGTGATGGCCAGCCACTCTGAATTCAGCAACAAACATGGAGGACACGACTGACAGAAAAATAACAGGTCTGTGTTTGTGGCAGGCTTTGAATAGTGTGAGATAGATAAGGCATGAGGCTGCACATTGAAGATAAAAGTGAGGAGTAAAACAGCAGTTGGGGAGAATCAACAGCTCTGTCTGTGCACAGGGGACAAACTCACACAGATGCCTCATGTGAACACTTCCAGCCATGTGTCAAAGCACAGCTCTTCAAGCAGGTTGAGAGGCAAATTGATTCTTATTTTAAACTACCACATTATATACAAGAGATACCCATCAAGGTAGATGTCAGATTAGATGTCAGAACTATTTGGATGAATGCAGAAATGGGCAGGCCTACACAAACCAAACTCTGCTTCAAATGCACCAAGAAGCTTGTGATCACATCTGAAATTCAGATCAGGAAAGCCAAAAGGAGCATGTAGAATATCCCAGGCAGAAATGAGAATAAAGGAAATCTAAAGAAAGTAAAGGCACACTTAAAACATAAAAACACTTCAAAGACCATTTTTCCTTCTTAATTCAGTATAAATCAATTTGGTATGATTCTTTCCAACCAGCTCTTTTCAGAGACTGTTTTATATGCAACCTAAACATTTGGAACACAAAATTTATTTTATAATTTGTTTTAACATACTGCACAAAACCTCCGAAGCTCAAGAAAGTTTTTTACCCACGTAACTCAGAGGCAAGAACAAAAGTGCACGAGCTTAGAAAGCACATTTACTATAGAAACCTATAAATTAGCTTTTTTTTATTTTCAGTGACAAAGTAAGCCATCTTCTTTGTGGAGATGCATAATATCAGGGCCTATGATTCACTCTTGAACTGTATATGACCTTAACATCTCTGTCTGCTCATTGTAATAGATTAATGTCTCCCCAACCACTTCTAGCATGGCTTTCCAGAAACATGAATCGGGAGACGTAACAGCAGTAATTCCCAGCATGGTGGGTAAGGCACTCAGTGGGGTGTGTAAAGGACAACAGTGCTACAGACACATCACAGGAACTTATTGAGATGGGGAACACACTGCTATTTTGTTTACTGACTACGTCTAGAATGATTCCCCCTACTAGGTATGGAAAGTGTTAGTTCCTGCTTATGTCCAGGGACAAAACTGATTACAGATAAAACTCTACATCAGCATATACTCATGACAGGAATATGCACTGCTCCGTGCAATGATGAATGCAATAACAATAAAAAAGGGATCCACATAGCATCTTTGGGATTGTTTTCCAGTATGGTGGGCATTGATGGTAGATTGGCAAAGTACTTCCTAATATCAACAAGTGAAATACAAAATCACATTTGAGATTAAGATTTTTGAATTGAAGTAAAAACTACTATGGCAAAATGACTAACAATTAAACGTAACCCAGATTAAAAACTGCAGTGACAATTTTTTTTTCAAGTATCAAAAATATATCAGGCTCTCTAACACTCCAGAACAAAAACGTGGTCAGTGTGCCTCACTCACTGTGCAATAAAATGTAAAAAAGCAGAAAACAGCGAAAAAAAACCCCAACAAACAAAAATCCTCAAACTCCACACTCAACACCTCTAATAAACAAGACCCCTTCCAAATTCTCTATATACTGCATGTTAATTACATTGTCAAAAGTGACTTTAGAATATCTACTTTTAAAGGGAAGAAAAAAATTCAAATAAATGTGTAAAGAAAATGTATTTATATTTTAAACCATGAAAAGGCGAGTTTAAGTGCTCTGCACATCCCAGGCAGAGAAGCCTGGTTATTGACGGAGACACACCAGGGGGATCTTCCCAGCTGACCCACCAGTCCAAACCACACATGTCTCTTAATGACTTTTAACCAGGTCATCTCTGCAGTCAGAAGATGTCAAAAATTAACAACACAATAATCTTCATCACTGCAGATAGTCCTTCATAGTAGTGCTTTTGCTTCAGAGACCTGGAAATAATGAAGCGGCACAGGAGAACACAAATTCCAGATCAATACGCTAAAACAATTGAATTCTCCCAGCACTGGGCTGCACATCTCTGCCAATATCATGTCATACGCCACCTGCTAGCATAAACAGTCTGAAATTTTTCAGACTGAATAGCACTTAGCTTTATCTGCTGGTTTGGAACAAAAGCCAGACAAACTGAACGTAGAATGAAAGGCAGAGTGTGGTGACCAGGATTAAAGCCAAATTGTCAGAGATCAAAGTGGTAAAAATGTATTTTATGGAACGGATCCATCTCTGTTCTGATAATTGTCATAGAATAGTATCTGTACAGTTCAAAAGAAACATTTTATTAACATTTGTCATGTATACAAATGTGTGAATGAAAGATAAGTAGGATTAGAAAAAACAGACCACAATAAACCAAAAATCTATTTCCAGTTCTTTATCAGCCTTGATTAGCTAGCTGGGGAAAAAATGAAGCCAAGCTGTTAGAGAGAGTGGTAAGTTTGAAAACGTGTGTCCTGTGATAACATGGTAATTTTTCCCTCCAAACATACTTAGAAGGTGCTAGAGCTGAGAATCGATTAGTAATTCACTTTCCTCCCCAAACCCAAAAATTAAAATCTTCTACATTAAAACATAGTTTATTTTGTTATCAAATATATTTAGTGAAACAATTTCCTCAGTATCTTTGTATTTGCCAATATTCTGACAGGTAAACTGCCTTTCTTACACGGAAAAACCAAACGCTTGTTTCTCTTCTTCAGGTAATTTCAATTTAAAGAAAGTAGCTGCAGCTACATTAAAGTCACTTCTCTGGGCACTTAGTTTAAGCGGATTTAAAAGAAAAAGCACAAGAAATGACACCTTACAAAAATAAAAAAAGTTGATTTTTTTAAAGGTAGATTTTTTTTTTCCCATTAAGGCATATAATATCCAAATCCTTCAACAACCTTAAACTACTTGACTTTAAGCAAAAGGTGACAAAGACTTCTAGATTGTAAATATATTACATGCCATGGGGTTTTCCGCCTGGAAGGACAGAAGACCAATTTAGTACTCTTACTAAACAAGTGTACAGTGTGTGTAACTCACCAGAGAGCCCACAGAGTGAGCTGTAGAAAATCAGACAGAAATAGCTGTAGGTATAGCAGTACATAAGATTTTATCTGCACTTCCTTCCTAATAGAACAACATCAAAATCAATAGAAATTATGACAAATTTTAGACTGAGTTCAAGGTGTTACAATTCAGTACTTGTATAAAAGCAGCTAACTCTAGCCATGGCTCTGCTTCCAGACTTTCAAAGGATGTCAAGTCCCCCAGCCCACAGCAGAAAAGAAACAGCCTGGGAGCACCAAAACTCTTTTCAAAGAGAACACTGTATTCTGAGGGGTAGGGAAATATTTTCTTCAGCATTCTGTTTTATTCAACTACTTCACTTACATACTAGGAGTCAAATTTTGAATAAATCTTCTCAAGTTAAGAAAGTGTCCTCTTCTATCACACGAAGACAGGTCAGGGTGAGACACTAGGTCTCAAATAATGAACAAAACAAATCAGGATAGATAGTTCAGTTCACTACTTAAGGGTTATGATGCTTCTCATTTAATGATCAAATTTTAAGACAACTAAGTTTCAATAAACTCTATTATTCTTATAGTAATTACAACTAGCTGAAAAAATAAACATTCTTTTAGTATTTTTTAATGGAAGCTCAATTTCCCAAATTTCAACAGCTATTAAACATACATTATTTGTCATTTCCTATTAAAAGGAAAAGAACGATCCAAATAGAAGCATATTAAGCAACAGTTTGAGACTGTACAGCTAATGCATAAACAGCTCCAAGGGCATCTCTCCTACTAGGTAGACAAACTAAGAGTAATTATTTTTATTTTTTTTTTAGATTTCCCACAAGATGTTTATAAATAATGACTTAACCCATTTATTTCTAACTTTTAATGGTCCTCATAGGGACATAAAACTAATTTTTCAGGTGTTAGGTGAGCCATGTCTCTGTTCTCTGGGCAGGCATTTTAAAACATGCTACAGGAAACTTGAAGACTTGTTTAGCCAATTGCTTATTCAAATCACACAGCCCTTTTCCTTCTCCCTTCTATCTTATTTTGCTATACTTTTTCAGAGGGAACATCTACATGCTCAACCAATGGCCAAATGGACTAATTCTAAGCAGAGGAAATAAAATTTTAACTATGCTAATTTGAAACAATTTGATATACTCAGGCAAACAAGTGTTGAAAAAGTTACTCAAGTGTTATAAATAAGCTTTCATTTGAAAAAGTTAGTGACAACACTGAACTCTTCCTACATTTCAATTCTTAGTTTGAGAAGCATCATGGAGAACAGCAGAGTACCACTCAAGAAAATTTGCTCACACTGTTCTAAAAGAAGTACACAGATGCACAAACCATACCCAAAACTGTTAGAAGCATATGGAAAAAGAATAAGGATACTTATCACCACAACCAAAAATATCCCCTACAATGAACATGGTTATTAGGTTACAGAACTTTAAAAAAAACCTCTGAACTTTGTTCTTGTCCTTCCTAAACATGGTTTACCTGGCTAGTGACCCTTATTTCATTAATGCTCTCTAGATCCAAATTCTTTAAACAAAGGAAAATATATGAATAACATCACGCGCAGTAAATGTAACAGAAGAAAATGAAAATATTCAGTAAGTCAGAGCAGAAGATAGGAAAAAATGGGAAGAAATGCAGAAAGAACAGATGGCACTAAAATCAGTACCTGGGAAATGCATTAAGACCTCAAGAGTATCATTACTTGTTATGTGAGCATGCAGCCTGCAGACTTCAATAGGACTTTTCCCATGAGTAAAATGACCCACATACAAGCTTGTCAGGTTAGTTTTAATATTCTGGATAAGAACCTATATCCTACCACTACCATAAGCATTTTCCTATTCAGACTTCTATTTTTTGTTTCTTTAACATTTACTAACATAAACATGTATTGAGTTATTAGATCAATAACTGTATTATGTATACATAATTATGTATACAATAAATTAGTTCTTTCTTATAACTAATAACTTCAGTTATTAGAACAACTGCTTTTTGAATAGTGCAAAGACTAGAAAAAACAAAACTCAAATCTCTCTTATGCTTTCATTAATTAAGTTTCCTGAACACCTGAAGTCAATTTTTGTTAGCATAAAACAAAATGACTTAATGTTAGTGTACTGAAGCCATTGTTGAGATAAGGTAAAAATTCCATCTGAAGTACTTTGCTTACATGAATGCAATGAGATGGAATTTGATGAGATGCACTATGTCATACAAGAGAAGGGAGCAGGAAAAGAAGGAAAACTCAATGGGCTCCTCTTATAAAAGCCCACTGCACAAAAGAAAGAAAAAAATAAGTAAAAAGCCCCTATCCACTGCATTTCCAGTACATACCTGCTTTTGCAGGTCCCCAAGATCACTACTTTAAGTAAAATAAAGTGCCACTCAGTTTGCCGCTCTTCATTGTCATGGGAAACCCTCTCTGCAAACTGCCATCCACTATTCCAATTTCGCTTTGTGAGTTGAATTTGCATATGAGTTATTTAATATTAATTCCTGTCCATGCAATAGGAAATGTTCCTCCAAAGGTTTAACCTTTGTCAAGTCTCCTCATTATTTTTGAGTCCAGAAAAGAACATGAGCTCTTTGCTTCTCTACAGGCAGACATCAAATGTACTTTTTCAGGCACAAGCTCATATTCCAGTGAAATGATTAGTCTGAGATATTTCACTGGTGCCATAGTGTGTGCCACCAACTTGCCTGCACACCCAGAGCCTGAGGGATGAATTCTCCTGATACACACACTTTGACACCCTGGAAGATTTTAATAGGTTTACCAGGCACTAGCTGTGAGCCAATCTTTATTGCTGGCAGCTGCAAGTACCAGACTGCTTTATGCTTTCCTTTTCTTCAGCGTCCAGGTAATCTTTGTTCTTGGAACTTTTTGTGAATGCTAATAGCATCAATCATGCATCAACAGCAGAGGCATGTGGCAACAAGAGTGCAGAGCTCCCAAATGCAAATAATTTCCCACCAAAGAAATTATTCTTACCAAGCCATCTATTCAAAAAGGAAAGAAAGATAAAAAGAAAAGAAATGAAACCCATAAAGTCACCCCCACACTGTGATCCCTACAAGCCCCATAGCTGCTGGAGACAGGATCCCTTACCAAGCCTTTTCACATTTCTAATCCTCAGCACTATCTTTGGACCTGGAAATATCTCCCTTGTGTAGTTATTCTTAGCTGTGTGCAGAGATGGAAAAGCACTATCACAGCCTTTTTATGTTCAAAAGATTTCCTCTATTTAGATTAACTTTGCATTGGGAAGTTACATGCAAATACTCCCAGCCTGCTTTTCACTGTGAAATACAGACAAGTGCTAATCCTGTTGCAATCCCTACTAGAGGTATTTTCCTTATACAGTATCTCCACTTCATGCTTTACCAGGGAGAAACTAAGGTGCCTAAAAAATCTTGCCCTATATCTTATCTTCTGCAGTTCACAAATCCCTGCATGAGGAGCTGTTTGCTTCTGCGACAGAGCTTTACACACAAGATCATAGGTAGCAACCTCCTGACTGAGAGCCCACGAATTAGAAATATAAATCTACCCTGACCATGTGAATTTTTTCACTGGACTTAGCTCAAAATAGGCATGTGACAGAGACATAGGGGGAAAAAGAAAAACAAACATTCAAAGGATAATGCAAAAACTTCATCTTCAGCTACTGTTTCAATCTGTCAATCTAAAATAAAGGAAATTAAGAACAGAATTAGATCACCAGATGTGCCATGCAGACAAACTAGACAAAGGATGAAAAGATCACTTTTTTAACTAAGTCAAGCCATCAACTTCAGAATAAGAAAAATCAGTGAAAAAGCAATCAGGATGGATTTGTCCCTTTCAGTGTGATTCACTGTCTGCTCATAACACTTATTTTTAGCCTATGAAAAATCTCTCTTCAAAGACACTGCTGAGGTGGAACCAAAAAAAAAAAAAATGGAGAGGTTTTAGAAAACTCATTTCAGCAAAAAGTAGAAAAGCCACCCTTCAAACCAGGTTAGCTATCACCTTGTATTAAAACTCTCTTGTTTGAAGGAAAGATTCAGGATGGCATTTTCTAGTACTTTTACTGTTGTTAAGTCCAGTTTGTTTTAAAAGTATTTATCTTACTGTGTTGTCATACATCAGTTTAAACATATCTCACCCCATGTATTCAGAAGTGTATACACATATCTATTCTCTTTACTCATTATTTATATCAGTATGCTTGTAAGGACTGCTGCAGAGAAAAATACTTCTGTGATTGAAAGCCTCAGCATTTTTTAAAATGAAAATTTACCTATAATACTTTACATGAAAGTGCAATTATTTTAATGCAGAAATCTAGATTCTTGACTGGATCACAAACACCAAAATGAGTTTTGGAGAAATACAACTACCTTTGCAGCAATCATGACTTGACAAGTAAGAGTCTGTTATAGGCATGCATAATGTTATAAAGAGAACCTAACAATTACTTCTTTGAGTATTATTTTTGTATGGCAATTCAGATCATATTCCAATCCTACTTATTCAAAAAAATAACAGATTTATCTCTGTTAAGACATTTCAACACTTTTTTGGCCACTGAAAGAATTTAACATACAGAAATCAAAAGTAGAACCCAGGGTACTGCAAAAAGCGATGTATGAACTTGTTTTAATCCCAAGTTTATTCTTCAAGTCTAATTTTAGTCTCTTAAAATTCCAGTCTCTGTATGTAAACATTTTCTTCTGTGAATACTATATACAGCTGATCTCACAATTAACAGTGAAGTTAATGTGTTGTCTGGTGGTATTGGGTAACTGAATACAATGGGAACACATCCATCACCAATTACAGTGTCAATTAGTCATAATTAATTTAGGTTCAGTGAATTAGATCATATATGCACATATCTGTCCCTGTTCCCATCTCTTTCTTCAGTTCCATGCTGCTGCCATTCATTTGTAGAGATGCAATATGACCAAACTGAAGATATTCAGACATGCCTCCCCAAAATAATTAGTTTATTTTTAACTAAACAAATGGACCTAGAGAATTCAGTATGGTCCCAAGATGCTCAGAAAGGAGAAAGCCCCAAGGCATTTTGCAGAACACAGGAAGTTTGCCCTGCCTGTACACAAAGTTTGCTGGGTGTTAGACAGCTCCAAGCCAAAGGGTTTTTTAGCACATCCCAGCTCCTCTGCACTTAAATAGGAAGAATAATGCACTATAGTGTGCACCTTTTGCCCACAGTTTTTCACTTGGACATTTTCTCATAACGGACAGCAGACAGCAGAGTGATTTAGTCAAAATAGCTGCTAAAGCTATATTTAAAAAGAGTTCGAAAAGAAGCTTCGATCTTGATGAGGCCAGACATGTAAATTAGATAAAAGCTGCATTTATAAGCAGAGATGACAACAGTCTACCATTTAGCAAGCGAGAGAGAATGGCAGGATTCAGAGCCCAAGCCAATTAAGCAACATGACTTCCTTCCATCTGGCAGAGAGACTGCAAAAGCACTTAATTAAGGAATTTGATCCCTCTGTCACATCCAAAATAATTCAAACTTTCAGCATTTTTAGCCTATATAAAGCAGTCACCCAAAAAAGCATGGGCTGCATTGTATCAGTTCAGTGTTAGACTGGCACCGGTGTAATAGGTGCACTGCAAGACTCACACAGGGATTGATCCCAGAGACTTCTGTGCTGCGTGGTTTGATGTAGTTACATGCAATTATGGTGAATTAAAATTGTAATTTATTTGAAACATGACCTAATCTTTTATATAATCAAGGACCTGATATATGCCAGAAACATACACAGCCATAATTCTCTTCAAATACACATCTTTAAATTGGAGTAAGTTCAAAACTCAATTCAAATACTTCGCCAGAACACAAAATGAAATGCCCATGGGGGAGAGGGGGGGAAGCATATAAAAATTAGTGGAAAAAGCACCTAGTTTCTTTACTTTTCAACAATCCTACATATTTCAGTGCTGCAATATAAAATTTACTAGTGACTACATATTTCAGTGCTGCAATATAAAAGTTACTAGTGACTAACCAAAACAGATATTGCTGCTACATGGCCATTTCTTGGTGATGAAATCTACTGGTGGTGAGTTATCTCTGTACTGGAACAAAAATTAACTACATTCAGAAAACCTTCTTATTTGGTGGCAACGTATTTTGGTTTTTGTTTTGGTTATGATCTAAGAGCAAGAGAGAATGTAATCTCTAACATGCTCTTTCAGTTGAGTAATTTCCAGGCAAAGTCAAAGCCGAGACTCAAAATTGTCCATAAGCCCCAGAACCTCCAGTGGCAGGTTAACATTTCACCACTGAAATTAAAACAGGAACCTTTTACCAAGAAGTAAGGAAGATTTTCAGAGGTATCAAGAATATAAAAATGTTAGTAAACAGCAGAATTAATAAGCATACTTCAGCTATCAGTTGGCCGTATTTATTTAAGCCACTATTATTTAAGCCACTAACCCCTCTAGCTCAAAATAGATCAGCCTTCCCAAATGAGACAGAAAAGGGAAAAAACAAGGACCAATGGAGAACATTCACACATGATAACGCAGTCTGACTCTAGAAAGACTTCACCAAATTTGGGTTTACCTTTACTGGGCGCTGATTTTCTCACGGAAGCTACATGGTCTTCAGAGATAGCGAGACGCCTCAACACATCAGCCAAGGCTGCTTTTAGCACGGTGATTTCATCCTCTTGTTGCTGCACCCTCAGCTCCAGGGCTGAAAGACGGTCCTGGACATCGGAGGTGCTTGCAGCCGAGATGCTGTCATCTGTACAGAGACAAAGCAGAGCAGAAAGAGGCATTGAAATGCTTTGTTCTGAATTAAAAGCCACAGAAAGAGGCATGTACAGCATGAGTAAGCATCTGTCCCAACATTTTGAAATACTGAAGACATGCTAACAAACATGTTCAGGCAAATAAAGAATGCATATTAGCACAAACATCGAATTAATGCTTCAAGACAGAAATCATTACTAATCACTAACTAAGACAAGGCTTAAGGAGCATTGTTCTATTAAAATCACAAGAGGGAATGTGCTTACTGTGAAAAATATGCTTACAAGTAGAAGGAAGACTGAAATTAACTTTATTTAAACACCCAACTGAATTACCCAAAAAGGTATAAAGCTGCAGTAAAATTCTGCAATATATTCTTGTGGAACTCTTGAAGAATTTTAACTATGACCCTTAATACTAAAGCAAGTTTCAAAGTAAAAAAAAAATCCACAGTTAAACATACAAGTACTGTTAACAATGACCTAATTGCATCAAGTGGCAATCTCAATTTAAATGGTTTAGATCAGAGTTCTTAATTTCAATTCTTTCTCTTTAACTTTTTTCACACCATCCTGGACATGCCAAAAAACATACAACCTTATAACATTTGGCCTGAAGTGTAGAGAAAATAAATGCACTACAAAAAGGTTCCAAAAATCTGTTTGGCCACACAGAGATAGATTAACATTGAAGGCCTAACCCAGCCAAATCTATTCTTCAGTGGTAAAAAGGAAATTATAGCTTCTGCTTACTCTTTGCCTTTGACAGTTCTTTGCATTATTTCTGCCAAGGCAAAATAACACAAAACAGATTTTTGTATTTGGCTGTTCTAATAAATCATAGGCCAAACACTAAAAAAAAAAAAAATCTGTAAAAGAATATGTTACTCAATCACAAGGTACTTAATTCCTTGCCCATCCTGTTCAAGGCTTCCTAAAAACTCGGTATGTTTTCTAACTTCTAGTATGGCTTTACAAAAATTCACCTGTATTATATAGTTCACTTAAGTTCATGTTCTACAAAATAAATACAGCAAATCTAAAGGTAGCTGCTATTATTACTGCGATTCTGTTAAATCTAAACTTTAGTTTTCACTAATCTTAGGAGAACCTATCAAAGAGAAAAAAGTTAATATAAGCCACAATCCTTTGATTTTCCCTAAAAAAAAAAAAAAAAAAAACCTTATTGTGTAGGGGCACTTTCAAATTATGTAAACAAAAGAAATACTGAGCCAAATTCCTCCAGTGAATTCACTATGAAAGAGATTAGAGAGTTTAATGCCAACTTCCACTCAGTTAAAACATGATACTCACTACCGAAGGACCAAGAATTGAACCAACCAAAATAAAGCATCATAATTATTATTTTCGCAACACAAACAAAATTCCTGCACTGAATTATTAAAAAAACACAACCTAAAAAGCCTTTAGTAATGGAATGTCTCCACAATTACTACTGAACTGAAAGGAATAGTTACAATAACAGTTAGAGATATTAGTTACAATAGAGTAACAATAATAAAACAGCCCCTAGAAGACAGTTTTGCATATTCTTTTAATTCATTATTTGGTTAAAGCAAAAGCAGAAGTGTGCACTTCGTGGTTAGCACTATTTTCGTTCTGGCTGATGAAAAGAACTGCAGGGGAATTAATTAATTAATAAGGTACATAATCAAATTGAGATCCAGAGACAACAGATTAGGACTCAACAAAAACACCTTTAAGACCACCATCCATAGCTGTACCTCCCTGTATGCAGAAAATTGATTTTAATGACTCCACAGCCCAGCACATCCAATGCTTTCTCAGAAGGACTTCATAAACCCAGACCTGTGACACCTACCCCAGATTGGGAAGGACTGTGTAAAATTCTTCTATTAAAACCCTTATGTTCAAAACATAAACCCCCATACATTTTAAGGAGCTGGGAAAAGTTCCTACATGCATAGGTACCTATGCTGCATACAAAAAGGAACCAAGGTAAATGTACATTAATCCATGAAGAAAAGCTTTTACTTCAGGAAAGTAAATGGACCTAAAATACCCTATAATTCATATTTCTACTATCCTGCAAGTATAAGCCTTTAAACAGATGCAGTGGACCAGTCAGAATGTACACTCCAGAAAACAATTACTTTCAAAATATTATAAGCTTTGTAACTTCTCTTACACTGAGTAGCAGTCCAAACAGAAGAAAGTAGTTTGACATTTCCTTAAAAAAGGAGGAGAAAACAAAAAAGGGGGGAATCCCCCCAACTTTCTTTTTTTTCCCTTTTTTTGTTGGCCAAAGTCTTCAATTAATAGACATTATCCATTATAATGGATGAATTATGGACACATTCTGAGGCTGCATAAATATACAGCAGATCACTATAAAACACTTGTAAAAGGAATAAGTAGCTATGTCAAATCATCATTTCAGAAGCCAAAAAATTACTGTGCTCCCTGTGTAGAGTCCAAGCAAGAGTAATTACCAAACCGGGAAAGGCTTCAGTGTTGATCAGTCTCTCTGATGAGCACAGAAGCAAATGCTCTGCACATCCTGGACATCTTTATTTCCCATGAACCACTAACATTGACCATACTGTTGCTGTTGAACCCCACACCCCAAAATCAGAGCATATTAGTTGGCTGCTGCAGCTCTCGGAGGCACAGTTATGTTACTCATTGGAACTTCAAAGCAGGAGAGCACATCTACCCTGCTCTGTAAGGCTGAGCTGCAATGCTTTGACCTCCTCAACACATTCGATGAGACAGCAGAGGGGTTGGCCAGCGCACTCCTCTGAGCTGTGCTGGCCCTGGCACAGCACGGAGAGGCAGAAGGACCCTCTCAACCCAAGAGCTTATCAGAGGGCACAGCTATGGACATGGGGCATGAGGAGAAGGCCCAGGAGGTTGAGCCACTCAGCTGATTCCAAACCAGGCAAAGCAATGTGCCCTGTTGTACAACAGGAGGTTCCAAACCTCCAGTGGCCGCTTTACCTTATAGAGAGGGTACAGGAGACACAGCGACTGAAAGAAGCTGGAGGGCAAGGATATCACCGGGAAATCAAGACTAATTTGGTTGATCAAAGAATACAGTAGCACACTTGGAAGACATTTCATTGTTCTTTAACATTCTACAGAAGCAGCACCTGTTTCAAGTGATGACAACCATATATTACCCTGGCAACTATTAGAGAATTAAAATTAGTAATTCCCAAACCAAATATCTCACCCATTATAGCAAATATTCAACTGAATTCCAACATGCCCTTCTTGGCAGTGTCTTGAAAAGACACTCAACAGGGATTATCTTAAAAGAAGATGCCCTAAAAGTAAACAAAGCTGGAATCCATGAGATCATTCTGACAAATCTGCACAATCACATCTTTTATTCACAGAAGTTTTCAAAACCTCTTCCAGATTTCTTCTTTCATTTAAAATATATTTTGTAATCTAAAGAACCACTTCAAAAGAAGTTCAAACAAAAAAACCCCTCCTTCCTTCAAGGACATGCCCTCCTCCTTCAGAGAGGAAACAGCTCTTAGGCAAGAACAAAGTCAGTCAACGGGAAGCAAAATTCCATCTCCTCCCTTCCTCTTCTCCCACTCCTAAACATCTGTTCTTTCCCTTGTGCTGAAAGAGACACGCATCTATCCAGGCCTCCTATAAGCTCCTTTTCTTTTATTAAATCAGAGGGAAATTTATTTAAAGAGGGAAATCAGTTAAGCAAAGAGAGCAAGTAATTTGTAAGTGCAGTCAACTATTGATTCATTTATTTCATTCATTTTAAAAACACCTTTTTAGTTTTCTGGTTACTCTTATTGTAAGAGTATTATTGTAACCCAACATCACCATTTCTGAAGTGTTGGTCGTGTTTTCTAAGCTGTTAATGACCTATGCTTCAAGGGACACCCAGGGAACAAGATCCAGTGTGGAAAAAAAGCACCATCTACGGTGTTCACTGGTAGTAGTGAGGAGACATCCACACAAATGTGAATCTAAAGTATTTTTAGTCTTAAAAACTGGTTTAAGGTAAGAGCACTGGCACTCAAACCACAGCAAAAACATGCTAGGTCTAACCATACAGTACGATAACTTTCAAAATAAAATATTCTTTTATTTTTCATATTTCATCAGCTTGATTTTTAATTTTAGCCAGGAAAACATCAATTCTTCCCCTGCTTTTGGATTAAGAAGAGATATACATGGGATGCTTGTATTCAGTACCCATGAGACACAAGGATGACTCTGAAAATGAGGGTTCATTTCTCATAGTCAATGAACAGCACTGAACAGAGAGGTTACTCTGCAAGGGACTCCTCACAGGCATCAAACCACTGCTAGCAGATCAAACAAGGCAGCAATTCAAACTGCCCCTGAGACCAGGGCCAGAAACTCCAAAAGGAGTATCCAGGACATAGTGGTGGTACTTGACAAACCTTTCAAGCCACATATCCACTCCCCACATGGCATCTAGCAGGCATGTGAGGGTACCAGCATTTGAAAAGCATCACTCTTCATCATTTGCTGCCCAGGGAATGTTCAACTGGTTACATTTGAAAAAAAAAAAAAAATCTTACTACTGAGCCGTCTATTCTGGGCTCCCTCAACAAATCCAGAGCATCCATTATCACCCCTCTGAGTCAATTCCTCCCAGCTTTGACTAAATCTAAATAAGGGATGCATTTTAGACGTAAGCAGCATTTCAGAAAAACAAATTCTACAAACTCCAGCACACGGAAATTTAAACCATGGGGTGGAAAATCCTATGCTTCATCCAATAAAGCTACATAAACCACAGGTAATTTTAAACCCCTGCTGTTAAGACACCCACAAGGTTTTCTATATTTTGCCCAGAGTGGTAAGAATCTTTTATTAGGGCAAAGAAACAGAAATTACTGGGACTAGTATAAAGATCTGGTTGACAATTTCCGGAGATAACTGTCCCCAAAGAACCTTTTCTCATGAGGACCATGATCTGTTCCTGTACAAAGGAAAAGATGTATTTGTATAACTTCCAATTTTTGTTCTAAAGATCACTGAAAATTTTGACTCTGAATGAGGATTATATTGCCAGAGAGATACCTGATGAATTTCTTTTTCCTACATGTTATGAGAAAGAAAACTCCCAGCAGTTTTCTGCAGATCACCTGTCTTAAGAGTAGCTTATAAAATGTGCAAAGATCAAGAATTATGTTCCAGATCTGTAGTCCATAATTTTCAACAACAAAAAGCAGAATTAAGACTCCATACTTTTGCTCACAGTATCTCCTCTGAATGCCAGGACATGCACAAATTATCTCTGTTTTGTAAAGGATGTGAGTCATGGAAAGAATACAAGGATGGGATTAAAGCACACAACATGAACACAGAGGATTAAAAGAGCTCCTGCACAACCCAAATGATACTGTATTATCCTAGAACCTAGAACTTATGGCATGGAAGTGGAGTGGGAAGTTCTCCCCAAGCTCTCCCTTCCTGCAAGCACGAGACTCTGGCCTTTCACTCTCTCAATGACTCCACACATCTTTGGCTTCTTTCGCTGGTTTTTCGTTCTTTTCCCTAATCTTCTAGGTTTTCTACATCAAATTAAAACCAATGCACTGCTTGATCTCACACCTGTTACTGGTGAAAAAAGTGTAAGTTCTTTCTTTATTTTCTTTTTAGAATAATAATGCAGCTGTTCTGAGATAGGTACAGGTAAGTCACTGACTGTAGACATACTAACATTTCCAACACTAGCTAAGCCTTAAATTTGTCTCCTCCAATGACATTTCTTCAGGTTTTCAGGGAGAACACATGTTGTCACACAACACTCATTTCCTCAGGATTGATGCTGCATGAGAACCATCACATCAACCAGACTGTCTTCCTTGCACAGCTCATGAGATTTTTTAATGTTTCATACATCTATCTAATTTAACCCCCTACAAGTAGTTAATAATAATAAAAAAGGATGTATTACTCTACACTAGCCATTTCACAAACCCTTTGGATCACAAGTCCCCACAGCAAGCAGCATTTTATTTGTCTGTAGATGATCCATGAGATGATTTTGCTGAAACCCATTCTGCAGTGCAAGAGTTGCTACTGGCTTTTGATATTGTGGACAGCTTTATGGTGAGTTTGAAGGATGTTCATGGCTGTGAACCTGCATCATTACATGATAAAGAACATGACCCATGTTTTCAAGCAACTTTACTTGAAAGGGCTGTTCTGACATGCAAGATGATTTACCAATTCATGCCTAACAAATAAGTAGCTCTATTTGTATATGCTAGACAGATTTGTGCACATAGGTTTTAATATATTTTTATTTTCCTGACATGAAAAAGCAAAGGAAGGAGAAAGATAAAAAGATGACACAGAAACGTCCTGACAGAAATTACCCGATAATAACCACAAATTACAGTAAATATTTTTGTACTAGGCTTGTGTATCTGTTGCTGTAAACAGTTTTAATACCAATAATCTAGATACATCAGCATGAGATTCACAGGGCGCAGACCCACCCATACCGTATTTGACCAACATGAGTGTTCTGCTTGCCTAAGCTTCCAGTAACTGTGTAACTTACTGGGCACAGAAATTTTATGTTTCATACTTGCCAATACTAGCTTTGATGGGCAGTAGACTGCAAAAATAGAACAAACACTTACAGACACTTCTCATATTTGACACTGGTACCTATTTGATTACCTGAAGAGGCAGATAATTATGCAGGCACTGCCTCATATCCTCCCCCAGCTGCACACTTCTTATCAGCTCCACCTCCATTGAGATGCATCTCAAGAGTAAAACCATTCACAGGTTTTTCCCCAACCACTGCTTAAAAAGCCTTGTGGCTTTTAAGTACTTTTCTTCCCCTAACATTGCTTGGCTCCTGACATTGTTCCTGATATTGCTCTTCAACTCTTGGCCTTCAACCCGCAAGACAAGCCCTTCCCTTTCCAAAATACTTTATCTGGTACAAATCAGTGACCTCCATACTCCATATACAGAATTTATGGTGGCTTTGGGCACCTACTTGGGATCCCCCATATAAATGGGATCCCAGCAGCTATCCTAGCCACCCCAAGCTCTTATCAATATTTGGTGCCACTCCATTTTCATGTCACAGTAAGGAGAGGGGCAGGGGACATCTTTTCTAATACAGAGGCTTAGAAATTCACACAGCAACCCGAGACAGTTGCAACTAACTGCTCAACTGTAAGTTGCACATGCATTAACACTTTAGGACACATAGATTAGTATTACTTCACTGGAAATAGTTCATATTGTGCTAGAAGTGTTAGAACATTTCCACGGTAAAATGCTGATTTAAAAGTAACAAATTAAGTGAGCATGAAATGATGTAGGTTAACCCCCATCCTCCCTAATGCCCAAATTGATCTAGCTAAAATTTTCTAAGAAAACAACTTTTCATACGCTGAAGAGGGACCACATCCCTGAAGTCCTCCTCTTCACCAAGGGGTTAGCCACCACTCACCTCTCTGCACCATAATCAGATGGCACTCAAGCCACCCTATGGAGAAACTCAACAGGCTTTAGCTCTGCAGGACAGAGACAAAGCCAGCCACTGCCCGGGGCTCCAGGGTGGCCACGGCAGGACACGGACACCAAGAATAGGAAAGCATTTCTCCTGCACTCCCAAAGCCTCACTGCAGAGAAGCCTGCATGCTGTGCCTAACCCAAAACACCAGACATCAGTGGGGAAAAGTGCTCAGCTCTCACAGGTAAACCCACCACCAGCAATTAGGCATTTGACATGTACAGGGCAGTCCTTCCTATGTACTTTGACAACCAAGCCTTTCTAGTTTCAAATGAGGCGACTACTTAATTAGAAAATTAGGTAATTAGCTGATGCTTTTGACCTTAATCTCTTTTTAACTTCACTCTTCATCTGTTAAATGAAATGAAATTCATCATCCCACACTACCTAAAGGTTAATTAACACTTGTGGGCTAACACAGAACTACCCTAAGTGCTGCAGCAAGGTCAGTGTTTAAATGCAAGCAATTTTTCAAGAAGCAAGATTAAGAGCCTTCCATATAAATGAGAGACACGCAAAGAAAATGAAGGTAACTCAAAATACCAACCAACTGCTTTTACGGGAAGAATCACCTTTTCAGAGTTCTTACTTGGAGGAGACCAAGTAATAAAAAGCTGCATCTTACTACCAATGTGATTTCAATACAGTCTTGAAGGACAACCCTAATTCTGACTTTTAAATTCAGTCTGACTCCCCACTTAGAACACTCTCCTTTAACCTTATGTCTTTAATGTACAAATCTACAAAAAGATTACAGCATTAATTATTACTGATCCGCTCAACACAATGAATGATGATAACCACAGCCAGGCTCAGACTATCTATCCAAAACATCACAAAGTCCAGCAAACACACGGAGTTCATGGAGAAACATGGGACCATCTGAATCACTGGTTTTCCAGGAGTACTGTGCAAACTCATTTGCACAGACAGGTACCACTAGTTATGTGGCAGGCAAGGAAGTTGGTGTGGAGGTTTGTAAATGGATAGAGGGGGAGAGGAAGGAGGGAAGAAGAGAAAGAAAAAAGAGCACTCACAGTAATCTCAGACTCTCCATCCCTCTCTGTACCCCTCCCTCCACCCAGGACCACTTATTTTTTAACTGCTCTTGCCAGAGTGATGGTGCTAATTCATGCTCAAAGAAGTGCCCATAAATTTAGAAATTTTTTTTTTCAGAAGTTAAGCCCCAATTCATACAGCTTACCTCTGATTATCCAAGCTCTATTTCCAAAAACGTATTTCCAAAATACATACTTCTCTAGTAACATGTAAATAAAATCCAAGTTTGCGTAACATTCAATCTTTAGATTGCAACAATGCAGGCAAAGTCCAACATTCCCCATTACTGGCACAGTGCATGTCCTCTGTTGCAAAGCATTTGAATTCAGTAGTACCAACATACTTTCAATCTGACACTTATGGAAATCTTTCAATATCTTAAATATTTATTGCTTATTTGGGCAACTAACTTAACCGGGTTTTTGTTTGTGGTATGCTTTGAAAAAGTAAGTTTTTGCCCTAGAGGAAAGAAGTTTCTCTAAGATTGCTATATTCTCATCAATTTTAGAGTACCATTTCAGCAGCAAAACAGAAAAGCACTGAAATCATTAAGTGAGATAACATCAGACAAAGCAAAATAACCTCTTCTTTTTTACATTTTATTTTACATTTTATTTTTTTATACATTTTATTTTCTGCCATGCAATGTTTACTTAAAAGATTCTACTCATCTCAAACCCTCACACACAAATGAATGATCTCTATTTTCTGTTATCTAGAAATCAAGTTAGACATTATCCCTGGAAATAAAGGTGTTGGAACATTTCTGAAAGTTTTTGTACTGGCTGCTTCATTGTGCTGCGCATTTCTTTCCCCCAGGACTCATAAATATCTAATTTGTAACATCAAAAATACCACTGCAAAAGCCGTTTCTTTGATCTCATTCTGTGCTATTCCAAGCCAATCTATCGTAAGTGCCACTATGTAAAAATCCATCAAGAAAAATAGAATCCTGGCCTGTAGTATTAATTCCCTTTCCCAAAGAAATATGGACCTCCTTTTTCCAAAACACTCATCTACCCTGCAGGGAAAGCCTTCCCTTTCAGTACTGCTGGAAAAAGCAGGATCTGAGCACTTTTGTGCTCAGCAGAAATGTGCTTACACCAGAGCAGGGGGAGGCACCAGCGTTGATGTGCACAGTGCTATTTCAGAGCTCTTATCCCACCAAGCCACAGGATACAGCAATTTCAGATAAAGGGAAAACCTGTTTGGAAACAAGACTCACCAATTCCCTGCCTTATCTTAGTTTTCTGGTATTTCAGGTACAGGAATTCCTTCCACTCACTCACAGCCCAATGCGGCCACGGCTTTATTACCTCTCCATACCAGAGCCCATTCAGTAAAACGTCAGCTTTGAACTTCCACTCTGACAAGCTAAAGAGACCTTGAACAGTTACTGTCCTTCTTTGTGCCTTCTTATCCAAATCCTAAGGATGACAATCTGCTCCCTCCCTTGAAAAAAGCAGCCTCTAAGAGACAAGCCTTCTGGTGGGAGTATTCATTCCAGTGTTAGTTTTTCTCTCATAACCATCCACCCACAGCTCTGTCGCAGCAGGGCTGGAGCAGCCAGTTGTGCCTGCAAGGCTGTTGTGCTTCATCCATCCCATTGGGCAGCATGTCCTGCAGAAGGCACCCTTATCCCAGCTCTGCCATACAAATGTTACCCTCACTGCTGCAGGGGATACCATCTCACAGCAATTCGACCTCCCCTGTGTCTTGTAAGCAAGAACAGACGCAAGGCTTGGTTTGATGCTTTTAGAAGTCCACTGTTTCTTAGGAATGCAAAACTAAAACTCTCTAATCACAAACTTGATCCAACTCAGCACTTGCAAAGCAGCAGTCAAAATCCTGCTTTTGTTTACCTTCACCAAGAAGCATCCAGAGCTTCTGCAATTGCTTGCAGCTTTGATATTAGAGGAACATCTCTACAACAGCATGTGTTTACTCCAGGTGGAACCAAATCCACAGTGGTTTGGTTTGGTTGGGTTTTCTGTTTGCATAGAAAAGAACTAACCCATCTGCATAAAGACCAGTCGTACTATAGACACAGCTAAGCTATGTGCTTAATTTCAAGGATAAAGCACGTGGTTCCCACACAGCCACCCTGGAAGGTGGTACCTGCAACTACTCATCACACGTTAGTCACAATCTCCAATTTGGTTACTACACAGGAGGAACTACTGAGAAATAAATGGAATACCTGCACATTGTGTGTCAGAGAAAACACAGGCCAGACAGCAGTAAGAGGTATCTATGCTGGTGAGAGACAACAGCCACCCTCAAAAAGGGGGGTTGAGTAGAAATACAATTAAACTGACTGGTTCTTTAGTTAAGCTCTTTTCATTTTGTTATGTTAGCAGTTAAACAGCCCTGGTGAAGTAACAGCTGTAAACAAGGTGTGGGTGGAAACCACTGCTCACACCTTTCCTGCTGCTGTGGCTGCTGCTGCCTCACAGGAGACTGACTGTCCTGCAACATGCTGCTTCTCAAGAGCTGTAGGAGCGTTAACATCAACAGTTGTTATTTTGCAAAGATAGTCTTTTAAACAACTCAGACTGCAGACCTGTCAACAAGCACTGCAGCATTGCCGCACTCTCCTTAGCAAGGACAATATCAACAAGTTCCCACAAATGCTCTATAAACAAAAGAGGTAATTGTGAAATGAAACAGATTTAATTCATGACAAGGAAGAACTCTTGAATAGCATGGCAGACATCTCTATGTACGACTGCACATCTATTTCATAAAGCTGCAGTTAGACCGCTTCTGCAGAAATGAATACATAAAAATGAAGCCAGTTTCAATCATAATTTCAGTTGCTAATCCTGCCACTATTACACCTAAAATGGGAAACTCCCCAGAAAAGGGAGGAATTAAGTCTACTTTATTTAGGCCAAACCACAAAGCAGATTTCAGAACTAAGGCAAAGCAAACACAAACACCTGGAAACAGTGCTGCATGATGCTACAACTTCCCAAAAAAAATATCAATCACTAAACAGAACATTTTGATTGACACAGGTAGGCTAAGACCTAAAATTTTACCTTGAAGGTTTTTTATGTAGAAATCCTACACAAAATTGAACAATCACAATCACTGTTGATAAATCACACGCATGTGTGCGTGAAATTTGCTTACACGGGAAAAATGTCTTTCTGTAGGGATACTTTTCTTCTCAAAGGATTCTGTAGGGAAACACACTTCTGTGTGGAATGTTTGCCAAATTTTGAACACTCAAAAGGGATATATCTATCAAAATTGCTTAAATCATCACATTTTGCATCATAAACAGATTACCTATCTGATCTTCCTACAGATGTCATTTCTGAAGCATAAAAGATCTTCAGGTTTCTTTTCCCACTATTTGCTACAAAGCAACAGTTTTTAGGTAAAAAACGCTGCTCTGCAAATAGCAATAGTAACTGATCATGGATATGCCCAGTACTACAAATACTACAGGTGCTACAAATACTTGACAAGAAAACAAGACTTGAATATAGTTGGGACTGAGTAACAGCAGTGTCACAAATTACAAGGAAGTTGCATTTTTTCCCATTTACTTCCTTCTTCCTCAAAATTAACGAATTAATTAATCATTAATTGATGAACTGATAACAATCCAAGCCACCTCCAAAGGAAAAATTTTTGTTCGCTAAAGGACACAATTTCAAAAAAAAGCAGGAATGTTTTTCTGCAAAAGTACACGTGCACCAATGCAACCAGAGAGCCCCTGAATCACCGTTCAGCCCACCACTGCCACATCAGCTGCTGGTCCCTTGCAGACTTATGCCAAAACTCTTTGGTTATCATGGCTATCACAAGTTAACACTTCCAGCTTTTCATAACAGATCAGGAACAGCAATGCTATGTTAGGCCTGCCTGAACCCACAGAAATAAAGTTTACAGATTTTTAACTAATACACTCCAACTCAAAGTGAAAAGTACTCCGTAAAAACCTACATATTGTAGGTGTCCAGTGTTTCCAATTCGGTTTTATTCTCTTTTTTAAACCCTGGAGATTTGTATTTGTTTGATAACTCGGGGGGGAACGACCTAAAACCAAAAAGATAATAGTTACTCTGAAAGCAGCTATTAACTTAAACCACTGAATTATCTAGCTTATTCCACTAATGCTTATGTTTCAGGACTGATTAATTCCACATACACTTACTAAGCATTAGCTATGCTAATTCAGCTATTTATACATATAAAAGAACCATCCAGGAGGATACTATTTCTGCTTAATACTGCCAACCAAAATAACAGGATCCCTCATGCATGAAAAATATTCCTCCCACCACAACAGAATAACATCAACAGAAACAAAATTATTTTCTAACTTTTCAGCATCTTCTAGCCTTTTCAATAATCTTATTTGAAAACTTCTGTTTTATTTTTAACAAAATACAGTTTTTGAGTGGCAGCCTGGGATATGGCCACATAAACCAGCAGAGAGCAAGCCCAGGAGAGAGTTAACAGCATCACAGCTTCCATGCAGTAACTCCTCAAGCACACTGCTCTTACTCAAGACCAAATGCCAGCTTGTTTAACCTACTAATCCACATTTACTAACCTACTGTGTCAACATGCTCCAAGCTTCCACCTTCACTTAGCCCTCTGCAATTCCTGTGCAAGCCCATGCTCCAACTAGGTGTGACCATTCTTGCAGCCTGCAAGCTGCACAGAACAAAGTTCTCATGGCAGAGTGCCCTGTGACAAGCAACATGTACACCTGGGGCAACTGGGGACGACCTCCCAGAAAGGGGGAGAGGACAAGGGACCCTGCCACAGCAGAGCCAGAAGCACAGCTCTGCCCCCACTGAACAAAATGTCCAGTTGGAATTATTTATAGTACAGACAGAAGGATATTTTTAAAAGTTTGAACTGCATCCTTTAAAGAAAAAAAAGTCTGTCATAATGTTTTTCTTCTCAGCAGTTTTTAATTTCATTACATGCCTAAAGGTTTCCTTGATTGCAAAAATGCATAGAATATTGTAAAGATGGGAAATTAGAAGATTTCTTCAGTGAAAGCCATTAGATGTTTTCTTTCATTCAATGTTGTTCATAAACAATCACTCAAGACTCTGAAGCTGAAAGCAAGCAGAAACACTGGGAGACACCAAGTTTGTTTCCTTACATTAAGATCAAATCAGAAGTCTAAACAACAACTTGTTCTAATTTTAGTATTGATTCACTCTGTAGTGTTACTGTCTTGGGCATGGTTTCATTTGTTCTTAAGTCAGTCAAGCTGCTGGCTGCTGCTAAAGGAGGTGATTTTCCTTGAAGGCTCATGCTGCTTTTCCTGCCCCAGAACCTGCTGCAGGACATAATTTTTGGCGGCTACCTGATAGAAAACTTCTTCCACCCTCAGTTAGTTTTCAGTGGGATCAGCTCACGGGTCAGGTCCTGCCAAACCACTGCCCAGGAGCCCTCAGGGCCACTCTGCCACACGCACACAACGTAACCCCAGCACAGCAACTGTACACCACCAGTGCAAACCACCCAGAGTGACACCTGCAACTCTGATTTTTTCACCTGTATCATCTATGAAAAGCAACCTCGAAAAATACCTTAATGCTCAAGACATTGTGCCATTATTTACCAAATAAGTCAAATCAGGCGAAAACCTGAAGGGTCAACTCAAACCAGGTTCTCACGGAAGTGAATATTCCCTATGATGCATTTCACAGGTATCAAAAATTAGACCATGGGTATTACCTTGGTTTTAAATGCTTCTCAAGTGCTTCACAGGCAAATAAGGGCAAATTCCAAAAAATTCATGCATTTTTAAAACATACAAAGAACAAAAATGTGCCGGAAGAGCAGAGCAAAGCAAAAAGATGTATCATCTAAATCCTGTTTCTATGACGCATAAGTGCATCTTCTCATCACGCAATAAAGAACTGTGACTAATGGCTGTCATGTCTGGTTATTCCTTCTTCCCTGCTCACAGGGCAGGAGCTGCATGTCCAGCACTTTTTCTGTATTTCTTTGCAAGGTCTGCTCTTAAAGCTGCTCTGGCTCCATGCAGAAGGAGCAGGTTGAAGAAGCCTGCTGCAAGAGGGAAGTTTTCAATGCCACCTCTTTCCTGCTGAACTTACTTCTGTATGAAGGGTGCAACGCAGGGTTCACAAAGATACATTTTAATCGGGGTATTACTCAAAATTTGAGAGCAAAGACTTGGTGCTGAGAAACTGTGTGCAGTCTGAACCTTTCTAGCTGACCTTTAATGACAAGTTTGCTGTGTCAACTCCACCTCTGACATTTCACCAATTTCGATACTTCAGCAACTTCCAAGTGTGGCTTGCAGTTACTTCAACTTGCAGTTACCTTCTGCAACTGCTAAAAAACGCTAACCATTACCCTGCACAAGTCACTACTACCTCCTCAACACCCTTCTGATGACTAATTCATGTTCCTAGAACGGTTAGGAGCCAGCTAGAGATCTGTACTGTCAAAACAGAAGAAAATGTTATCCAAAAATGATACTACGGTTCTAAAAGGTAACAACGAAGTTAAAGAAATTAGGCTTCTAATGAGGCAAGGTATTGGCGTTCTAAATAGTGTGAGATGAAAATCCCTCCCAACCTTTATAGTATTTGCAATTTTATGTTGTGTACACGTAGCACTGTATGCACAAGAACGAAAAAGTCTCTTATAATACCCAAATACTTAGAGCACAGTCCTTTTCGTCAGATACTAATTCAAATTAAATACTTTTGCACCAGCACCTGTGCAAGAGTGCAGGGAAGCAAGGCAACAGGAATAGCAGCATGTGCCAGCCACTGTCACTGCCTGCCAGGGAGGCAGGTGGCAGAGCCACTGCCAATTGAGGTGCCCTCCACGGCACAGTGACAGCCCCTTGCCAGCGCACCAAGCCCAAGGCGGGGTCAGTGCCAGCCCCAGTCAGTTTCCCCTGCAGAGCCACTGACACAGCCCCACCTTTGCCATCAGTGCCTCCAGCAACTGGCCAACCCCCACGGTGAAAAAACCCTACGCAAACTCTCTACTAGTCTTAACATTAAAGACAAATGCATACAAATCAAGAGTCTGAAAGCAATCAAGCTTAAAAACACGGGGATGTTGGAGTTTGTTTGTTTTTTCCCCCATATATAAATGCCAGTTTCAATGCCAAGTGTCACTGGAGGCAAATATTTAATCTAGAAGCAGGCCAACCTAAGATTTGTTTGCAGGTAAATATTTCCCTTGGTCAAACTGAAAATTTCTATCCTATTCTATTGTCTGAGATAAATTCTAGCCCATATCCAATTTGATAGTTATGCTCTTCCTAAGGGACAGGCCTTTGCCTTAGCTTTAATTATAAAAGGCTAATTAGAAAAAAGGAGAAAAAAAAGTATTTCCTACTGACACCAGACAAGCTTTTTAAAAAATTTGATTAAGCTGCCTATCAGCATTTGTACCCCATATGTTAAAAGGAAATGCTATTTCTCTATTGCTGAATTAGGAATTTCTAGTTTTGCAAGAAATGGAGAATTAGACATATATACAATGACACCTGTGCAAAAAACAAATCACAATTAAAGGCAGAAAAGTTCCTATAGAAAAGTATATCACTATAGGATACTTACTTAAAAAAAAAAATAAGTTCTACCCAAAACCCTCACCAGAAATATCCGACTGTTAGTATAACGCCTTAAGCTCCTTTAAATAAAGCAAGAATGAGCATGTATAGCCCAACTACAAGAAGAAAAAAAAATACTTTCTATAACTTAATCTCAGGCTTTTCTGTACTTGTTACCCGTGCAAAGTTGCTAAAAGCCCTCAAGGCTGAAGTTAGAAATTTCACAGGAACAAAGCACTTGTTGATTCTCCATCATAGCAGTTTCTTATCACTCAAACTTTACACGCAAGCCAACACAGAGTCATTGGAAAACCTGATATAAAGGTATATTAGGTTTAATGATACAAGTAGGAATCCAGTTTTAAATCAACAAATCACACTACCATACTAAGAACATGCAAAGCCACATTTTCTTTTAATTACAAATGCTAACTCTTATCCAGCAAAACGTTCAGTCTTTTATCAAGATTTTAATAATAATTTCCTAAGACACAGAAAAAAAATTAAAATAGAACATATGTATACAGAAAAGAATGCATTTCTTGCATATTATTTTGTTAGATTTTTATACAAACCTCAAAGGTAAGTCCATCATGTCACACTCACTTTGGAACTTCAAGATACACCTCAAGCTTAAGTTTGAGACACTGACACATTTTTACAGACAATTGCAGAAACTCTTGTTACAAGCCATTAAAGTCAGTAGAAATGTTGGTCACATAAACCTCCACATATTGGTAACAAAGTTCCAAGCTATAGCCATAAAAATGCTGTTCTTTTGAATTTTATTCTGAAGACAAACAGCTAACCATTAGCTATTCTACAGTAAAAATCCTTGCAAGCCTACAAAAAAAAATCATACAAAGCACTTACAATGTTAACATTTCCAATTTACCCTCCCCTCTTTCTTAAAGGTTGCAACATCTTGAATTCTAAAGCAAATGCTCTGAATTCTGAAGCAGATAAAGTACAGCGCACATCGCTCACTTTGACCAAGTACACTATAGCAAGATCGTTCCTTTCTTCCACTAAATGCCTATAGAAATCTATGCATTAAGCACTTGCCCTCTTTTTTATTTTTATTTATTTATTTATTTTAGGAAACTTTCCTGTGGACCATCGTATTTTCGGCCGTAAGTGTAAGGTTTTGCATGCGCAATGCTGCATTTGTATCCAAACTGCACGGCATGAATCAGCAAACAAAGAACGGTGCTCGCTGACGTCTGTTTCATTCGCAGTGAAACACTTCCACTCCGTGAACAAGAGTGCTTTATCTCTGATAGGATTTCTTGGTTAGGGTTATTCGGTTGGTTGCTCTTTTCAAGACCATATAATGTTGACAGCTACAGTCAGAACGCTACAATTAATTGCCTAATTTGCACTTAAGAGAGATTGTTTTGATAGCAGCTGTTTAAAGAAAGGAAATATGCTTTGAAATATTTCATTTTTACTATGACACTGGTAAAAATAAAGGGCTAAGGAGAAAAACCCCTTGGCTGTGAAAGGCAAATACAGGTTCCCCAGACAGAGAGCTGCAGCAGGCGCAGTCCTGCTCTCCCTAGGCTGAACGAGCCTTTACTGCCGCCTGCCTGAGGCCCCGCGAGTCCCACCGGGGCTTGCTCCGGCTTTTCCTTCGGAGAGCGTCAAGCCGAGAGGTCCAAAGGAAGGGTTGGACACGCCGGAGCCGCCCTTCCACGAGGGCTGCGAAAGGTCCCTCGCACGGAACTTCCCCGTCCCAGCCCCGGGCCGAAGGGACCCACGCTGCTCCGCGCCTCCTGTCCAGCGAGTATTGACTTCATCCTTACCGCCCTGTCGCCTGCTCCGCTATCCACACACGTCCCCATTTTATTTACTTCACCTATCTGTTGTCAGTTTCTCGCGGTGCGGGTGCCGCACGGCAGCGAGCCGCTCAGCCCCTGGGCGGGCACACCTTGCGGGCTGCTGACGGGAACGCGGAGCCAGCCTCACACCTCGCAGGGCAGAGCCTACCCCGGTGCTGACAAGGCTTCCCTTTCTCCCCCGTCCAGGGATGGGGAATGCGGAGCGGAGAGCGCTGGGGACCGCTCTAAGCGAGCCCTCCCGGCGCGGGGCAGCGCGGTACTTTACCCGTGCAGAAGGCGGCGAGCGCCGAGGGGTCGCAGGCTGCGGCCAGGCAGGACAAGCCTTCCTCCATCCCTCCGGCCGCCGAGCCGGCCCCGCCGCGCCTCAGAGAGAGCTCCCGCGCCCCGGCCCGGCCGGAGGGCGCCCAGCACACGGTCCCAGACCACCGAGCGCAGCTGGCGGCGGCCGGTCCCGCCGCCCGTCCCCCTGCCCCGGGGCGAGCGCGGCAGGCCGGGGGCGGGCCGGGGCCCGGGGAGGGGCCGCCCGCAGGCGGCGGCCACGCGCTCGCTGCGGCACCGGCCGGGGGCCGCGGCCCCCGGGGCCTGCTCGGCAGGGAAGCGGAGCCCGCCGAGCCGCTCCCCAACGGGAAAGCGGCAGCTGCTCGCACACGGGCAGGGTATCCTGCACCCTCCCCGCCACAGGGAACCGCAGCGATCGGGAACCCACACCCCCGCCCCGGTGGCACCGCGCCGCTCGGCGCTCACGGCCGCGGGCACAGCGGTGCACGGACCGCAAAGAGCCCACGGCCACCCGTCTGTCCGCGCTGGGGGCATAAAGAACCACCGGCACTGACTAACGACAATACCCTCGGGAGATGCAGATAAACCATTATTGTTTCAAAGCATGTCTGTCTGTCATTAGCGGCACTCATCTATCGTCAGCCGCGGCGCGACATGAGGAGTGACAGGAGCAGTGACACGCGGAGTTCACACGGGGGGGAAGAAGGGGGCGGCAGTTTGCTCAGTATTATATTGGAATATTTTTCACATGACATCGTTTCGAGACGAAAAAGCAATGACATCACTGGCAATATACTCATAGCCATTATATGAAAACTAAGCAAAATATCACGGCTTAAACGCAGCAGCTTTGCAAAGCTATCATTCTGTTCAGCAGAAGGGAACTCGTATTACAAATGCATTACAATCTATTTAATGTGATCATGATTTTGTCTGTCTTGCAAGACGAAGCACAGCCAGATGAGAACTAATGAATGCAACATGTGTTCATTCTTTTGGTAGCCGTGCCTGAAGCCAATTGGCAGAATGACTACAGCAAGATAAATGTCAAAACAAAACTATTTGTGAATATGTACTGCATGTATTTTGACTCTTCTATCATACTTGAAATAGTTTATTATTTTCGAGATCTGCAAGCATATTAAATAACTCTGGATTAAAGTTTAGATTTCCAGACAACAGTGGGCTAGTAAAAAAAAAAAAAAAAAAAAAAAAAAGGGGTGGGGGGGAGGGGATGTCTGGGTCTCCATTCAAAAAATGAGGGGCAGCACTTTTTTTCATCATCAGAAATGGTTGATGAGAAGGTTAATAGGTTCATAAGAACACATATAATTAGGACAGCACACAATGGGTTTTGTGTGTTTTCCCTAGGATTAACAATCTACATAACTACAGTAGTATATTTCTTTTCCAGCAGCTCCTGATCGACTGGAGGAATCGACCTCTGCAGTGATCTAAAAAAAGAGATGGCAGTCAGCTAAACACAGCTCTGCAGTATGAAGTCAGCCAGACAACTACTGTGATTAATAAAAGGGAAAAGGACTAGGAAACTGCCTGGTGGAAGATGAAAAAGCGTAAAAAGGCAAGGGCACACAATTAAGGACCCTAATGAAGCCATGGGCCTCAACACACAGCTGTGGCACTGGGATTGACGAAGAGCCCACGTTCCCAACCTCTGTGTTGCATAAAGTCATTAAACAATGCTAACTGCAAGACGAAACACCGAGCCCTATCTTGGGTGGGTTGGGCAGACAGAATAATTTGACACGCACACTTTGGTAGCCTTTCAAACTCAACATACTTCCCAATACAACTATGAAGCCTTGGAAGCAATGACAGGCAAAACGCCCCCTGAGGCCAAACAGACATTGTGTATACTGGTCAGATCAGCACCAAGAGCAGAAAGAGGCTTGGTTTGCAATCTTAAGTGGCCATTAGTGCTCTGAGCAATGACACATTACATGCAACTGGCAAAAAGCATCCAACGTAATTCACACCAATTTCCTAAAATTTCCTAAAGAATACCTCAATTTTGAAGTAAGTAAAGAACATCATATTAAAAATGTTAGGCTGTCTTACTGTAAAATGAGTATGAAACACTGCTATTTCTGGGTATCTTAAACAGAGCTTAGTGTCTGCTCCATCAAAAGCATACAGGATGAGGCAGAAGGAACCAAAGCAAATGTCAGAGCACCACCAGAATGATCCTTGGAACTCTTAACTGTTGAAACAAGACTTCAGAAGGCCCAGTGTATAACAGCTCACCCTGAAAACGGCAGAAGCACTCTCAACCCACCCATCTCCTGTTCCTTGCGCAGCTGAAGACTTGATCAAAATTCCTCAAGTTCCCTTTAAATCTCTCGTGATAACCTTACCTCCTCGTTAGGATTTTTCACCCTTCTATCCTACCTGTCCTTTGAAGCCACCTATCTCTACCCTTTTCAAGCTTAAACACCTTCTCAGGTCCCTCTTCCCTGCTGTTACTTGAATGGTGGGTAATGAAGAAGTACTCTTAGGTATTTTAGATAGGCACAAATAATGAAAAAAATACTTAAAATACGGAACACAACAAAATAAAACACATACACAATGTCTTTGCTTAGAAAAAAACTCTCAGATTACTAGCAGTATAAAGTGCATTGCTACACCGTGAAAAAAAAACTAACAAACAATCTTCAGTCTAGCAAAATAAAGCCCATTAAAAACCAGGAGCAGAGCTCTGCTCACTGTACAAGCACAGATTAGTTCATTGCTTTTTTATCCACGACAAACAGATATTTAGGAACACCACACATCTGGTGCTGTTCAGAACAGTGAATGTCTCAAAGACTGCAGTGGCACCAGACTGTAGAAAAGGAATGATTTTAGACATACTTCGGATTTTCATGAGTCAAAAAAACACTCCAATGTGCCTTTTCTTCAGAGGAGGGAGCAAATGGCTCCTCCAGCTTTTGAAGACAGCCATAGGAAAGCATGAACTCTTTGGAGTCACCACTTTCATGTGAAGAGGAGGACAAATCAAGTCCCTGTAGATCCATACCCAAAAAATTACCTTACAGTCACCCAGAGCTAACTGAGGAAACCAGAGATGCCCCCACCAAAGTCACCATGTGCCCATCTGCAGAACAGACACTTGCCCCCAGGACATCTTTAGTCCTTATAAAAAAAAAAAAAAAAAAAGGAAGATTATTTTTTACTGAGCTTTCTTGGCAAGTGATATTGCTCCTAAGAAAGTACCTGCCATATGAAATTTGGAAATCAGTTTTCACAGAACTAGGGTTTCTTAATTTCCTTCAGATTTAGGAGATTTCAGATCCAAGAGCTGCTGCATGAGGCAATCACAGTGTTATATTCCATCCAGAAGATCACTGGAAACTCTCCCTTATCTACCTTTTATTCATAAAACCTGTACTGCACCTAAATATCACAAAGTGGTAACTGTAGTGACACCAGTTTAATGCCTGTCTTGCTGCTGAACTGCAAGAGGGCAGCACTAGTTAATTTTTTTCCTCATCTATATGAAATCAATCATGTTTCCACTAACAAATGATCCTTCAATTATATTACTTTCTTCTTTCTGAAAAGAAACTGCAGCAATGTTTCAGCTGGCAATTGATCTCACTGCCAAACAGTATCACCCTTCAGCAGCTGCATTCATTAGCTTCACCCCATAGAAAAGAGAGAATAAAAGTAATTTCTTTAATAACCACCCAATTCCTAAAGCCTTTTATTGCTTTATCTTTAGGGGGAAATTTTCTTCCAGTTTGTTTTTAAACCTATGTTATATCTGCTATCACCCAGGAAGCACAACAGACTAAAACTATCTCATCAGGTGAAACAAAGTAATTAAATGGCTTTACATGACACACTTTGGTTAAGGATGCTCATTGCATCAAGCCTGTCTCCAGCAGTACTTGTGAGATGCCCAGAGGTTGGTTAGTGAGCTAGAAAGGACAAGGACAATCCAGCAGGATCCAGTGCTCCTTCTAACATCTGCACTAGCACTCCAGGTGCTGGGCACTGCAATAAACCCTAATAAATTTCCATTCTCTCAAGCACTAATTCCAAGAGGAATGAAGCAGGACCTTTGACTAGGATTAAGGTCACTTAGAGCTGGCATACAGCAGCACTACTGCCAGAATAAGCATCCCTGCCCTTCACCTGCATCCCTCCCATTCTCATCCTGCTCCTGCCAACTCAGCCCATGGGGCTGCACAAGGAAGCACACCAGGAGACTGAACAGCATGAAACTTAACTCATCAACAAAGAAACAGGGAAATTCACCAAGCCGCTCATATAGTGTGCGGCAGCATGAGCCATGCTGCAGCAGCAGCAGGGAGGTGGCAGCACCCTCTGGAGTGAGTGGTGGGAATCGCCTGTCAACAGCAGCTCTGCCCGTGGACGACTTAAGGAGGTTGTGAAATAGCTACACTTGTAAATCACATTTCATTGCCAGAAAACTGAGAAAAATAGGAACTGATAGAGAAGAGAGTGAAGTCCCCAGGCAAGCAGTGCTAGGGCAGGATGTGACAGAGAGCACACAGCAGTGCCTGAGTGAAGTCCCTTATCACCCCTCCCTAGACTCTGAACTGAGCTCCTCCATCCCACGGCATTTTTCTCAAATGGAGATAACACGCAGAAAACATGAGAAACAAGAGGTGTACGTTGGATCTTAAAAATTGTCCTGAAGCTGTCCTCCACAACGAAAACCACACCCAGCTTTAAACTAAACCATACCAAACCTAGGTCAACCAGCCTAGGAAAGTGATCTGAATGGGAAAATTTATTTTGTATTTGTTGTCCAAAACCACATTGTCTAATTTGAAAAAGAAAACCTGCAAACAATACCGAGCCCTCTAAATGCAAATACACATTTTAAGAATAACCACAGGAATGCCTATTTTTGTCAGCTGCAGCAGCTGTGCCAACACGACGGAGGTGACAGCAGGCTGATGTGGAGTGTAGGGAGGGTGGCAATGTGTAAGGCTGGTATTTCACTGAGCATAACATCAAACCACAGCTGTAGCATGCCTTCCGCTGCCTGCCTGGAGCACTTGCACGCAGACTGCTTGCAGCTGCCTTCCTGCCTATCCAGCAGACAAGATGAAAAAGTGTTAAATCTAAAACACAGACACAAAAAGGTTTTTCTCCTGCAAATTTCATGTTAGGCGTATGTTCCAGACCACAGTTCAGATCACATAAGCTAGGTGGTGGCCCATGAAAATGTGCAACCCCGTCCATGAGGAAACAAAGAGTTTGATGAGTAGCATCCTTGTTAGATACAGTCTGTATCTTTATGGAGATAATCAGTTCCATCTCTGGTCAAGAACTGAGCTTCAAACGCACAAGATTTGCATAAGTGGTATTTTTAAAAGTACAGGTAAGTTGTACAAAGTTGTTGAATATTACTCATTTCCATTCCCTGAACACGATCAGCAGAAGTTTGATTAATAATGACAACTAACTGGTAGTCTTAGTCGTATCAAAGCTGTGGTTACGGACTAGCTATGGTAAAATGACTGCTGTCTAATTATTTAACTTATGCCAACAGAAAGATAAATATTGCTTCTGCCATGCAGAATTGGGGAAACAGCAGTGCAAAGACAATCTACAGACTGTTTTCTAATAAAGCACTTTCAAAAGAAAATATCTACTTCTAGAAATACAACACTGCTTAAGAGTTGTGTATCCTTTCAGAAAATGATTGAATTACATTCTTGCATGTCAAAATATCTCCAGATGCTGGCTGTTTCCATTAACACGTTGCTGCAATCGTGACTATTTTTACTACTTTTAGAAGCAGTAAAATATAAACTAAGAGTCAAAAGCCCAAGAGAATTGGAAAGAGCGCACTATTTATGACAGAGACCAAGTTTTTCATTTACCATCCACTCTGAAGTGCTGAGGAGGTAGAAAAGCCTTTATGAACAAACCTCCACCAAAAAGCACATTCCCTCCCATAGAATTAGTTCTGATTACAGATGCTCAGCACAAGACTTGTGGATGCAGAGGGCTTGCACAATGGTGACCAGCTCAGCCGTGCAGTGAGGTGATGTTTGACTGCACTGCAGTCATGGGGTGGGGACCTCACCCCATCCCAAAGGGTGGCTCAGACATGTGGCAAGCCATGTAGGTGAGGGACAAACCTCACAGGTGCCAGTCTGGCTTCATCTAGACAGACAGGAACACCTTTTGGCTTCCAGACTTCTGCATATGCCAGCATAACCCAAATCTTCCACCGAGGGGTGGGGTGATCATCTCCATTTGTGATCACGCAGCACAAACATAGCATCTCTTATTTAAATATTACCTAGTACACACAAATGTGATGTAGGTGTCAGACCTTAAGCTATTACTTCACTTCAGAGTCTGACCTTATCAAAAGATCATTTACAGCCACACAGTTTTGACATATTATATATAACAGCTGTACAGTCCATAAATTAATTACCCTTCTGATGGCACAGACTACCAAACAAAGTGATCTAAATGTAATCTGTAGAAACAGTTTCATATCCATGTCATTCCTTTAAATTTAGTTGACAACAGATTTTTGTACTCTTAAGGAAAATGGGTCACTAATAATAAACATCATGTTTTATTTACAAATATAGGTTTGAACTATTGTGAAATCCCCAGACAGGGTTTACGATCTACGCTATTGGAAAAACACACAAGATACACATTTATGTTCTTTCAAAAAGGCAAGTACGGAAATTCCTGTTTACTTCTCTTGTTTTTCAGTAGTGTTCTCAGTATTCTAAAATTTAGTGAATATAAAATGGGAAGAACAAGCCATACTATTTCCACAAATTGCTTGATAAAAAATTGTGTTTAGAAGGAATCACATTGATCCACACACAGAAGTCAAAAGAGACCTTTCAACTAAGTTAAAAATAAAATCTGCCAGACTAGGAGTCATGCTCACTTGAGAGTCTGAGTAACACTTATGGACGTTAACATATGGACATTAACATTTTTTTCTTCCTGTAGGAATAGTAGTACTACAAAAAAACCGGCACAACACCTTTGCCAGCCTCTCCCTCTAAAGAGTAACCAAAGGACAGTAAGAGACAAGAACCTCACTATTTTAACTGGTAGCTCTTTCACAGGAGTCGAGACCAAGGTCAACTTTTGACCACAGAAGTGTGTTGGTATTGCCAGAAAATAAACATTCAATAGGTCAGAAAAAATAATTTCTTCCTATGGATGACCAATTCTGTTACGACAGCTAAAGGCTTGGTTATGACGGCAAGGAACAAACAGGCTAATTTCAAAGAGTGAGAAAAAAAGAGAGGGAACTGTGATGTGCAGTAGAGGTCTAAAGGAAGTGACAGACTGACAGCTGTGTCATGACGAGGACACACCATTCTACAGGGGAAAAACACCACACAAGAAAAAATGGAGAAGGTCCTTGATGGCTTTAAGAAATGCAGTTGTATTTCTCAAGAATCCAGTTTACCAAAGATTCAGAGACTGACTAAAGGTCAGCAGCAGGAGTTTGATGGTGTCATATTACCTAAGGAGGCATTTCCACACACTGTGGAATCACCAGCCCTAAGAGGTGGGGGTGGTTATGGCAACATATGATCAAGCTCACTCTGTCCTTACTTCACCACAAGAAACTCCTGTACACCAGATCTGCCTAGTTATCATCAAGTATTAAGAGCTGAAAAGCAAGAGAACAATCAAGAACACACTGAAATCTTAAGTTTTAAAGGCATTTCATCAAGCCTCAAATGAAGAGTTTACCTATCTGTTCCTTGAGAAGGATAAAGTTCATGACCTAAATGAATAGAATAGTAGGGGTGATAGGCTGCAACTGAAAGCAACTTTTTTGCTAGCAAAAGACACAACAGTACTGACTGCTCCAAGCTCCCAGCATTTTAGGATAAGAAATAAACTCTATATATTTGCATACAAAGTAAACTAAAATAATAAAAACTACTTTCATGCCTTTTGCTTGTTTTTTAAATACAGACTACAGAAGCATTTGTATTTTTTTTAATATGCAAGAGTACGAAGTTCAGAGGTTTCATCTAACTAGCTGCTAACATGCAGGTTTACACAATGAATCACAGAACAGTCTGAGTTTGAAGGGACTTAAAAGTTCATTTAGTTCCAACCCCCCGCCATGGGCAGGGACACCTTCCACTAGGCCAGGTTGCTCAGAGCTCCATCCAGCCTGGCCTTGAACGCTGCCAGGGATGGGACAACTTTCCTGCCAGGGATCCACAACTTCTCTGGGCAACCGGTGCAAGTGCCTCACCACTCTCACAGTGAAAAATTTCTTCCTAATACTGAATCTACACCTACTCTCAATTTGAATCCATTCTCCCTTGTCCTGTCAGTACTGGCTCTTGTAAAAAGCCTTTCTCCATTGTTGTTGTAGGCTCCCTTCAGTTACTGGAAAGCCACAGTTACACCACCCCACAAATTTCTCATTTCCATGCTGAACAATCCCAAATCACTGAGCCTTTCCCCATAAGATAGTAATGAGCACAATTCTACTGCAAGATTTTTAGGCAGAAACTTGACAAATACCTTTACACATAACTTCTTGTAATCCAAAGTTTTGGGGTTTGTGTGTATGTTTCTTTTTTAACACTAAGTTCTGAACATACAACTTCCATTTCAAATACACGTAAGCTATGCAATGGACTGCAAATGCTTTCTCTCATGTCAGCTTGCACCATGTTTAAAGCACTCCACAAAACCAAATCGAGAATTACAGAACTCTTAAATGCACATGGTTATACAGATTTTATATCATGGACATAATCAAACATCATTACATTTACAGTCCATGATGCTCTCTAGTATTCCAAATTTTTAAAGTAAATGACGCTTGACCTCAAGACAGTCTTGAGATATAAAAAAGTCCAAACCTTAGTAAAGTGATCTTAATTAGTTAATAGAAATATATATATATATTTAATCATGCACACCAGAGGTTACATCTGACCACTGAATTATTCAGTCCAACATACAAGTTCCCAAAAAAACCTACATTCCCTCTTTTTTCTATCCTCAGGCCAAAAGAATTTATAGCACGTTCAAGAAGTTTTAGTCAAAACAAGAAGACAAACAGTAACGATTTATTTATCTGCAAGTCTGTAATCACCACAGAAGCTTATACAACACTGAGACAATGTTACACCTTCAGCGTAAGTTTTATTTAGTAGCAATGTTTTGGCCTGCTACTTCTATAAACAGGAAGACTCCGTGATTTCCTTCAACCAACCGCTAGTGACTTACTATCTTAACACAGCCCACAGGAAAATCTGCTTGAAAGCAACAAACCTGCAATGCTGGACATTTTATTCTATTTCTCCACAGCCTGTATTTACAGCCTGAATATGCGTTGGTTTGTTGGGTTGTTTGTTTTAGATGTTTTTTCCAACATAAATGAAGACTTCTACAGAAAGCATGCACTACCAAATTAAATTGAAGGATACCAGAAGAAATGGAATGGTATTAGATAGTAATGAGAAGATTGGTTTAAATACCGAGAAAATTCCAGTCCCTGTTTCTGAAGCTTCCCCTAAATGTTGCATGTTTCTTTAGGCATCATTTGAGGATGCATCCCACTGGCAATGTAGCAGATTTGAAGCACATTCTTCCCCATCAAATACACAGTTTTTCACTCTTCTGTCGAACTGCTCAATATTCTGCCACCCCATATGAAAATAAAGTGTAAAATTTTACTACAGCAATTAATGAATTGTTGCAAGATGCTCGAGCTCAGATATTAACAAATTTATATAGACACATTTGTATTGCAAACCTAACCCTCAAAACCGCCTTGTCGAAAGTCTGCCACCCTGCAAGGTGGCTCACAAGGAGGCAGCTCCTCCCAGCTCCTTTAAAATGAAGAGAGCAGTTGAGGAGTGCAAATGACTATACTTCATATCTTTCAAGACTTGCTTAACAAAAGATCTATACCTCAGTACTTTTCTTCACTATGCTCTTGACAGAATTCAAATAACTCATTTTGTCTCACCACAGGAGAATTATGTGATTTAATGAGTAACTCATTTGATGGGTAATCAGGCAACTGATTTTATCTGCTTCATTGCTATCAAGAGGTCAGCACTACCTTCCATTAAGGCAAATTACAGGTTTTCAAGCATACCTGCAATCAGATGAAATCAAGTTTGTTCTTGCAGCATCCTCAAAGCCCACAGAGAATATGTGCATCAGAGGAACGTGGGGAGAAGTGGAAAGAGCAGAATTAAATTAAACAATAATTTGGAGGAAGCATCTTACTGTTTTCACTGATGAAATCAGATCTATGGCATTAAAAAGGACATGAGAGAACATGGCTTATTTGCATTGTCTCCTTCCTTTTCTCATTTATAAACCAATTGTTATTCTTAGGCAGGATAGCAAGGAACATTGGAAGGCATGTACTAGCAAACAGTAAACTGAGTTTGTAATCCAATCTTAATCACCCACCTGAAGAGCCATACAAAATGGTCTGCAATTATGCTACATCTGAAACCACAGAGCAAGGGCATCACAAGTAAACATCAGTATATGATGAGCATTTAATCTACTTTAAAAATATATATACATTTTTAGAAATAAAGATTGCATTAATCTATAGTCACAATTATGTTGAAATGTTAATTTCATGTTTATTTTCATGAAGCCCTCCAGACTACAAGAACACAACTCAAAGCAATACCTTGGGCTGTCTGTACCCCATGCACACACACAGATGTGGTGTGGAGCACCTCGATGCAGGTGAGGACAGCAGAGTGGCTTTCCAGGACAGGTCCACTCTCCTGCAGAGAGCATGGAGTCAGGCAGTGGGAATGGGGCCCACCATTCCTGAAAACAGGCCAGAAAACACTTGCAGATAACTGTGGGCAAGGTATCTCTCTCCACTAAAAGGATTAAGAGTGGAAAAAGCATGTACTTGGCACAAACCTCTGAGTCAGGAGTTTGGTTTAGATCATTAGCAAATTAGCAGTTTAAACTGGATTCACTGGTGGAAGATTTGATTTGGGAGGAAAGTTCTAGATCTGGCTGCACAATTTAGCAGGGAGGAGCCTGGCTGGTGGCTGTGCACTGGGAGGATGGGGGGGCACAGCTCTGAACGCAGACCACCTCTTAAGCAAAGTGAGGGACAGGCTAAAAACCTGGGAGAAGCTCCAGCTGACTGAAAAGGGAAATTTCAGCAAGCTATTACAGTAGGTATCCTAACAGATACAAAAGTCTTCAGGAAAACAACATTTTATCAAAAATACACCCTAACAGCATTTGGACAACTTGGGCTATATTAAATATTGAAAGATGCTTTCACTGCTTCATATAAGGCATCATGTTCCCAGTGACTGAGTATCAGAGCAACTTTTGCAAAAAGAATGGCTATTAATATTATTACTCCACCCGTTTAAAAAATTGCTTTTGCAAATTATTCAAGTACTTTGATTTCCCATGCTGTTTTGCTAGAGGAAAAAAATTTAACTAATTCATAAAGATGACAAAACCAGTACTATTGCTGACTGAACTGAATAACAGACAAAAAATCTGCTTTAAAGTACAGCACTGGATTTGCTTTTGAAATGACCTGTTGCTAAAAGAGAAGGGGTAGGGGAGGATTCTCAGCCTCCTATTGAGAGGTGGTGGTGGAAGTTTGTTCTACAACTGCAAAAGTATACTTCAATATTTGGTGTAGCTGGAGGAGAGTGAAGCCTCCCATGGTTGAGTGAGGTTGTTGGCTGGGCAGAGCCACTAGGTAGCAGGATCTGTACACAGAGATTCTGTTTGAACAGGACAGCCAGACAGTGTCAGGTTAAATTAGCTATCTTTGTTTAAACTGTGTTCTGAAGCCAACCTCAGAACCCAACTTACTGGGAAAAGGGCAATTTTTTGACCTTATGTCAGTTAATTCAGGATCACTTCCCCCACACATAGGTCTGATTTTCAGGCTTTTTCCTTTTGCAACTTTGAGGGCTGCTAAATTTCAAGGGTTTTTTTTTTAAAAAAACCCCACAAATTCTCTTCCTTATACTTCACAGCTTCGTCAAGCATGGTCTTAAAGAAAACCAAACTCTTAAAACACTCCTGATAAAATCATATCCATTAGCAGTAGAGCTGACGATGTAAAAAAAAAAAAAAAAAAAAAAAAAAAAAAAAAAAACACAGAAACCAAAACACCCAAAAAATAAAAAAAAAAAAAACAAAACACCAACACATCTGGAGCTGTACAAAGCCTTCTCTACCAGGAGGTTCAATCCCTGGATATGCATCTCTTGGTAATGCTCACTTCACTTTGGCTTACTCTCGCATTCATGACAAAAATGAACAAAAGCTTATTTTTATGGGCCATATCGATTGTTCCAGTGCATGCTGATCCTATCTTCTACAAACAGAGCCAGGATCTAATTGCACTGGAGCATTAAGCAGAAAGACTTTAAAATTCTTTTCTGTTTAACCTGTCTGAATTGCAAGAGGCTGTACCAGAAAGGACTGAAGCATGTGCCATTCTGAAAAATAACCTGCAGTGATATAAATGGGCAGGTGTGGTACCAAAGTCACTTCAAAACACACAAGTGATAAAAAAGAATTATGAGCTTGCCTTTCTAACCTTCACAAAGATTAACACAATTTTAGGTCCATAAAAAATAACCACATGCCTTGCTCTAGGCATTGCTGACATTGCTGGATTATTCCCAGCACATTTAGGAGGGGCTGCACAATGACAGCAAATCCACACGTCTGAATTATCAATGCAAAATTCCTAAAGTTCCAGTTTAAGCCAGACAAGACTGTGTAATTCTTGCTTCTATTCATTCTTCTAGATGTAAGCTGAAGTTTTGTGCCCATTACAGTTTTATAACTCCTTTGTAGATTATGAAAACAAAGAAGTAAAGCATGTCAATGAAAACAAACTCATGGGTTTTTTCCATAGTAAGAGTCAAATTTCCAATCCACTGGAAAATCCAGCAAGGTAGCAATTTATTAGCCATGCTGAACGAATCAGAGGTCCACAACAGGATTCCAGACACACAAAGTGAAAACCAAAACACAAGCCACATGAACATAGAGCACCCTGCAAACCCTCCTAGTGATGGGATGGATTTCCTTACTCTGGCCAGCATTTTATCTCCCAAAGCTGGCACTGACCAAGGCCCTCCTAAGGAACCCTTGGCTGCATTGATTTTCCTGCCAGAATAAGAACAGAGCTGCTTCCAGCTCTGTGCCAGACATGAATGACACACACCAGCCCCATGGGGTCTTCAAAGCAAGGACAACCTCCTGGGGGAACCATGGAAGGAAAAACCACAAATTCCTTGCACAGAGGGTATATTGCCAAATGCCCCCAGGGATTGCCTTTAAATAATGGCATTAAAATTGTTTACTCCTCTTTGACAACATGCACAAAGGTGCTAATTCCACAGGTTTGGAAATAGAGAAGGTGTCCTATTGGCATGTTTGACACTAAGGGCCAAGCAGGAAATAAAATTTAGGGGATGTTAGCAAAGAGGGGAGAATAGATGGCCAACAAAATACCTTTATTTCCTTCAAATATTTTCTTTTATCCTGTTATTGCTTTTCTTGCCTATTTAAAGCATGAATTGTTGATGACAGGAACTGTTTTGAGGCTCCTATTATGCTAAAAGACGTGCTAACATGAAAGAATATTCTTTGTACTTTTAATCTAGTAAATTTTTTATAGTATATAATAACAAACAAATATCTTAGTCTAGGATTTTTCACAACATACACAATTCCAGTCCCATCTGCACATCAAAAAGACTGCAAAAAACAGATTTAAAACTTACACTTCATTTCACTATCCAAAAGGACCTTGACAAAAATGAAACCTACCCCTGGAACAGCAAAGATTAAAAACATTTATTTCAAATCCTTATTTCTTGTTTTTCTCTCTCTTCCTAAGTCTAAAAACAGAGTTGAAAGATCTGGCAACTAATCCTTCTTTTATCAAGTGGCAAATAATAAAACTCAGCAAGATTTGCACTTCTCCAAATAAAGGCTAAAGGCTTCCTTTCTTGACAAACCAGGACCTGATTACAATACTCCCTAGGTCTCAACAGGAATTCATCCTAAAAACAACCTGCTTGTGGGGTTAAGCATGTTCCTTAGTGAGAGGAGCAAACAAGATCCCACTTGCACAGAGGACCAAAAAGTGACCTTGAAGATTGATTTGTCTGTATGCAAACCTGCATCCACAGAGCCAGGCACTGACCTGACCCCCCAGAGCAGCTCCCTGAGGCTCATAAAGGACAAAGCAGCACCAAGATTACAGCACGTGATTACTGCAAAATTCAACTGAGTTACAACATGGGCCACACCTGTTCAGTGACCACAAAGGAAAGGAATTACTGTGTCAAGCGAGACGACAGAACTGTATTTATAAATCAGTTGGTTTGGGGTTCAAGATTTTGAGATCCTTTCTCTGGCATGGGGAGATTACATTAACATTAAAAACATGCTCATCTGTTAAGCAGCAGCAACAATATGCCTGGGGCTACTTGAATACTAAAGTCTACGGACAATACTAGGCAGAACTCTCAACAGTTGACAGTACTGAACATTCTTCACACAGAAAATAATCTGAACAGTCTTACAGCACAGGCTGCAAAGATAAATCGTGGAGCATTAAAAGAAGTTGTTAGACAGGATGTGTCCCACTTCCTCTTCCTTCTCATTGAAAACTAAACATAAATCACAACCAGTTATTTCAAATGTAATCAACCCCTGCCAGGCATCACTACTTGCTAATGCTTTCTCTCTGCCCATCTCTCCTCACTATTAACTCATCAGAATAAAAATAAAACCAACAGAAAAAAATCAAGCATAAAAATCCCCCACCCTCTGCACACCCTTGCCTACAGACCCATAACCAGCAGACCTGATGATGTTTTCCCCTTCTGGAGCTTAAGTAAAGCTAAGCAGACAAACAAACAAACACCACCAAAAACAACAAAAAAAAATCAATCAAACAAAAATTAGAGGGGAAAAAAGGGGGAAAAAGTAGGAAAAAAAGCAAGGGGAAAGGGAAAAAAAGAAAGCAAACACAGAGAACAAAGCCACAAAAACCCAGCAAGCACGGAAGACAGTTTGGACAATTAAATGGAAGGAGCAATCTCAACATTACAACAATGTACAACATACAATGAAAATGTAGCCATTCAAAGCTTTTGTGCTTTCACATCACCATTAACATTTACCATCCCTCTTTTAGAGGGAGGAACCATTCACAGCTTACACAGTTTCACATCACCATTAATGTCTGCCATCCCACTTTCACAGGGAGGAACCACAAACACTTGCCTATACAGCACAAGTGCCTTCAAGCAGATGCATAACTGGGCATATGGAGTTAGAAAACAACCTGAGTCAGTAATGGGTGTCATCAGACATTTTATATCAGTCTTTCCATTCCTAAACCTTCTCATATCCTAAAATTGAAATTAAAGGTAAAGGGATCACATCTGGAAAAAGAATCATACAACTTCTTGTTTTCAGACAGCCACATTCCTCATATGGCAGTTAAAAACCTGCCAGAATTTCCCCTATAAACATGTTTCCAGCAATTTCAGCTCTCCCACACAGTCTTCAGTCCCAAAGTAACAGTCTCCTGCAGAAAAGGTTGTTTTTCATAAACACACACACACAGATAAATTTGCCACACATTTCTCTTGCATGATGCATTGTTTTCCACATGCTAGCACCAGAGTGTCCTATCACAGCTGACAATTCAGAGACTCACAAGAAAAAGCATTAGCCTCACAAAAAAACAAGTCTTTACCTCATTATGAAACACAAGAACTAGGAGAGTAGAAACAACCTTCGAGAGGTGGCCAATACTTACACACAAAGGCCAAAATTGCCAAGTAGGGTAGTGGATAAGGGAGAAGAAAGAAAGAACAGACTTCTGACAATTATTACTTTGCAGAGCAGCTGAGATCCTACAGAGATTCACACCTGTGGTCCACAGATTCTCACTCATAAATGTCAAAGGGAAGGGTGAACTCCTGAGAAACTGACATGTCTTATGTTCTGAAAAACCCAAACAAACACGAATGATAGCGGTGGCACGGACATAAGAGCTGAAGGATTCCTTGGATCAGTGGTCATGATCAGTCACAGGCCAGCAGGGATGCTGTCCCAGTCAGTTCACGCTGTTGGACAGCAGAGATGACCAGCAGCTCAAGCAATCACAGCCCAATCCTGACCATTCCTGACCCCTTCCCAGAGACACAGTCAAACAGTCTGGCAGAGGGTATTCAGTTGCTTTTCCTAGCTAAGGAACAAATTTTTCAGGAACCCAGACTACCTGGATTAATTAAAATCTGACTTGTGATGTTAAAAATAAGCAGGAAACTTTTTTTTTCTTTCTTTCTTTCTTTTTTTCCCCCCCGTAAGTGGAAAAAAAGCTTAAGAAAGAAAAGCATGTTTTAGAGGTTACAGGGCACCAACAGAAGAGTAAAACCAACTGGGAGCCTGCTTGAGCTGAACCATGCAGAAGAAATCCTGGGGCATCACTGTTGCTATGCAGCTTCAAAGGAGGGGGAGAAAGACAGCTACTACACACTGAGGTATAAGAGGTCCTTAAGGAAAAAAAAAAACCAAGCAGGAACAAACACCAAAGAAAATGCTTTGCCTTCCATTTCAATAAAGATAACAAAATGATAGACTGAAAATGAGGACAAGGTAATGGCTAGTGCCACATACAGTGTGGAGACCAAATGGGACCATTTACAAATGAAGAAATAAGGGAATCTGGATAATCTCCATTCCACAACACTGAAATAATTGGCACTCGCAACAGCGACAGACATGCCAAAAGTCACTACAAGAGGGAGGGGGAAAGGAAGTCTTTTGGGAGAGAAGGAAGAGCAACCTTGGTGCTACAAGTGCAAAAGCATGACCTTGATAAGAAAAGATCTGAACAAAAGAAACCAGAGAAATGTAATTGAGCAGTGAAACAAAGACAAGGCAAATTTTATTTTACCTGAGGAATTTATTCCTCAAAAAAGGAACCAAAGAGCCTACACCACTGAATTTAATCCAGAATTAAAGCAAGAACTGATGTGATAAACAGCAGGATTTGAGGTATAGGCATATAACATTTTAAAGATAAATGAAGCACTGGTTTAAAGACAGGTAATGAGAGAAGATATCCAAACAAAGAGAAGATGCGTGTTCCTTAGTTTTTGTGACATCGGGGCCATATGTAAGTTACACAGTAACCATACCAAAAAAAGCAGGTATAAAACAACGACTTCTGGGAGACCAAAGTTTGGAGAATTACCTTCCCAGAGGCATCTCACAGAAGCTGGACAGCACTTTGGGCTAGCTGGAGCAACACTAGTGTAATGAAATTTAAACATATAAAGTAAAAGGCAACTCTGAATAATAACTTCTGCTATGACCCAGTAACAGGAGATGAGAGGGAGAAAGGAGCCATCAGAGCATCAACTGCTGTTTGAGACTGATGCTTTGTAGTACTTCTACTTACACACAATAAATGGGTATTTTCAACAGAAAACCAGAATGATCAATTATATGAGGTGTTGGCAAACCACTACTTGTAGCTTTATACACATAGTTGTGGCTACCAAGTCAAAAGCAAAAGAAAACAAAACCAAACCACCTGCCTTTCCCAAAACCAATTTACCAGAAACAGGTGCAGGCAGAGAAGACAACTCAGAGCACAGAAAAAAAAAAAGTTTTATAAGGGAAGCTAAAGCACTTGGGATCCTCTAGCTTAGCAATTAAGAGCTGAAGGCAACAGAGCTCTGTAGGTATGTTTATGTAAGGCAGGATGGATCTCAGGAAAAGGAAGGGGGTGAGGGGGAAGCATAGGCTGGTGGAAGGGCTTCCACTGCCCCAAAGCATCAGGTATTAATCCATCCGGACTGGCAAGCTGTACTTCAACAAACCTTTAAACAAACTTCAGCAGGGTCTGCACAGCACCTTGTTTATATATTCACGACTGTTTGAATGAATTTTTCCTGGGTGGGACTTTGGTAGCTTAGGTATGGTGTGTTCCCCCACTCAGCCAGGCATTTACACTTAGTACATTCCCTGCAATAACAGAGATGTAGAAAAAAAAAGGTCTCTGAACTTTTCTGCTGCCTTCCTAGGGGACACCATGCTTTATTCACGCTTTGTCATTTTACAAAGGCTTTAAATGTGGTAGAACACATGGAGAATGGGAGCAACAGACCCATCTAGATTTAAACTTTGCTTTTTTTACACGACTGTTTGGGGAAATTGTCCCCTTCAGCCCTCCATTCCCAAGTCAGCTGTGCTTTAATAGTCCATTACAAGAGAAGAAACAAATCTCAATATTTACTTTTTGTTGAACTATCAGATAAACGCTGGGTCTATTTCTGTTCTATTCACATTCTCCCACAATTTCCATTACAAGGTATGCACTAAGCATTTTGACAAGAAGTTCCCCACTGCTAAAAATCTCAGTGCTAAAAGAAAAAACGGAGATGCTTATTTAGGTTTTGGTTTCAAACCCAAAAAAATTTTCAAAATTAAACTGAAATCCCCTCCAGCTTACCCCACTGCAAAACAGGCTCACACAATCTAAGAGCTCACAGACACAAACTCTAACGTTGGAAAGTGAACTTCAATCCCATTTTACAGGCAACAACTTTGGTTTGTTTAACTGTCCTGAAATACCAACAAAATGCACACATTTTTTTGTATTTCTTTGATTAGAAATGCCTCATGAAGCCTTTTGCTCTCTTTCCAATTTTGCAAGGCATCCAGCAAACAGGACTACCTGCACTGGGTGTTATACAGAACACAGTACCATTTAAAATTCATTTTTCATCATTAAATTGTTAGCATATGAATATCTGCTGTTACTTGCTTCAATATTCTGAGTAAAGCAGGCATTAAAACCTAAAAAGGATATCTGTATGATACTTCAACAGCAATCATATGCATGCCCAAAATAATTTGTTTTCAGCAAATTTTCACATTACTTTGCATGTGTCATACCTCAAATCTCTCCCTTTACTTGAAAGCATGGCACTACCCTGGCAAACCAGCCATCCTTTCCTCACCCCCCTTCTGCAGCCTTTCTCGGCTCTTCTTTTTTTCTAAAACACAAGTTCAGCTTTCCATATCCTATAACATTTTGGAGTAATTACCTTTGAGAAAAGTTGCTTTCTCCAACTGGCAAACATGCCTCATTTAAAAAGCAGCAGCCTACTCCCAAATCTATAGCAGCAAGATGAGCTATGAAAGCAGGAAAGGGCCCTTGGTTTGAACAACTGATTAAGACTTATATTCTCTGCTACACGGCAGGTCCCCAGTTAATTGGGGGGGGGGGGGGGGAAAGCTAACTAAAAGGACAAAAGTCATATTAAACCTACTAGAGCTTTTTTTTTTTAAATTTTCTTATTCTTTCCTGTGTATGAATGATGTGGTCTAAACCTCACTGAAAAGCTCTGGCAAGACTGGTATATAAGACAGCATGCACATGTAAGAACCTGAAACTACAGTCCCAGAGTTAATATCCTATTTTTCAGTTTATGTTCAAGTGCTGCTGTTTGCAGGTCATTTGTCTCTATGTCACATTTCTACTGTTCAAAACCTGATAAAGTAAGCAATCACACAAAGAAAAGTAGCTGTGTAGGACACGCAGCTTAAAAAAAAAAAAAAAAACAAAAAAAAAAAAAAAAAAACCACCAAGACTTTCTGACTGCAGGAATTAAGTTTTTTTCTTGCCTTTTAGTAGAAGCACTAGAAATGTTTCACAGAACTTTACTTGCAGAGCAGTAGTGTTACTTTGATTTTTTTTATTAGTTAAGGCATAAATAAGGGCAATACACCACCTAATCAAAACCCTTCAGAGAAATATTTTTCTCTAAGCAGCCTTCTCTGCCTTGTAAGAAAGAGTTAGGCCTGCTAACAAGAACTTTGTCCTTTACTTTCTTTTCTTTCTTCAAAGGAACATGTGGTTATTTTGGGCAGCATGTCAACAAGTTCTTGTCTGCTATAAACCAGCTTTGAAATTATACTACTGTAAGTTAATTTTGTATGTAAGCAAAAGCAAATGTGACACACAAACCCCAGCCCCTTTGCACTCAAAAAAGACTCATCCTGAACAAAGCTGTTAGTTTCACAAAGCAGTAAGGAAGAGAAGAAAAATTCACTTGATACTCTGAAAGTTGTCACTGAAAACCACTATATAAATTGTTTTCTTTAGATACAAGGGGCTAAATATGGGGTTTGTTACCACCATTGTTCATGTATATCGAGATCTAAAACTCAATCTAAGCCAACATTCCCACCATTTCTTCTACCAACATAATGAAGCATCCTTCACCTGATAGATTTGGCAGACAGAGGCAAGGAAATTGAGTTTCAAAAAGCAACACCTCAAATCCAGAAGCCTCAGTGAGGACCCTCTGCCCTCCAGCCAGAACCCTGGGGGATGCACAGGTCCTGGCTCCTGGCAAACACAGCCAGCCCAGACAAAAAGAAAGCTCAGACAGAGCTCTCGTGTGTCACCCAGGAAAGCCAAGTAACACCAGGAAGCCCCCACTTAGTGGGCTTGGGAGACAGCATGGACAAGAGTCAACATCCTATTAGTGAAGCTGCTGAGCATCTCCCTCTCAGCCTGATTAGTGTCGTTGTTTTAACTAAATTATTCTCTCCAGGGTTTCTTGGAGCCAAGCCCATAAAACAATGACCCAACAGTGCATTAGTATTATTTCCTTTTCACAGATTATGTATGCAACAGAGATTCAATCAGTCAGGAGTGGAAAAAGAAAAAAAAAAAGATTTTTTGTCTCTTTCCTTTTATTCACTTTCCCCTTCTTAAACACATAAGCCCTCAATAAATGAGAGTAGTTTTCTGGCTTTTCTGTATTTGGCACATTCTAGTCTCTGACTATGTTAAACAGAGTGCTTCCTCATGCACAAAGCATCAATTCTCTCCTCCTCAAGCTTGTGCAAGCACTATCCAAACAACCTGAAGAGACAGGATGTTTAAATTCAAAAATCACTCCCTGGAAGGCACAGAAAAAAGAGCTTTTTCAATAGCATCATCTGTGTCTGAAAAGCAACGCAAAGCATTATGCTAGCTTTGCCCATCTTTCATGACCACACTCATTCTAAGCAACTTTCATTTAGGGCTGTGGTGATAACACAGTGATCCCTCAGAAAAATTTTTCTAGAAAATACTTCTGACAGCAAAAAAATACTAAGACACAACAATTATTCTTGGAGTTCCCCCATTCTCCTCCCCAAAAATCAAGGGTAAAACTCCAAAAGGAACAGGACCTTTTACTTTTTTAGCCTCAAACACTATTATTAAAATTGAAGCAGATTTGACCACTGGCACTACAACAACGTAGTGAAACAAATGGCACCCTGTGTTTGACGGTGGTGTTTCCTTCTTCCCTGTGCACTGCTCAGACACAGCACCTCTGCTCCCTACCATGGCTTCCTCAAAGCTAGAGGAAACCCTAATGCTTCTTCTCTTCAAATTTTACAAAAATGGTTTACCACCAACAAAAAGCGTTCTTAATTGTTACTGAAGTAAGCTGGCGAAAAAGTCACATATATAACAATTTATCTTTAAAATAATAACATATATTAAATATTATAAATATACATACTATAAAATAGATATTATAAAATAATATACACTTACACGTATATAATATATATAATTGTATATGTGCATTATATATATATAGTAAGTATTATTATAAAGAACAAAGGAAAGTCTGGCTTTAAAATATTCCCTTGCTATTCCTGCGTCACCTTGTGGGTTTTTGGAAGCCAAAGATTTTCAAGTGAAAGGTTACATCAAGAGATGCAACAGTCAAGAGCATAAAAGCATTTGTAAAAGGGAAGCATATTGTTCTTATTAAAGCACAGGACCTATAGCTAAGTTATAAATTATCTCCTCACAAATTTTTAAAAATTTATTATGCAAGTACAGGAGAAATGACATTTTCCAGAAGCTCTACAGTAAAGAGATCTACCACATGAATTCATAAAAAACTGGGCATTAGTTTCCTTAAGCCTTTAAAAGCCTCAGACCACAGACACATTAAACAAAAAATTTAAAAAGTGGGCACAAAATGGTACTTGCTACCCCTTGACTCACGATCTACACAGGTCAGCTTAGCATGGCCAAGGCTTTCCTCCCTCTCTCCCATTCTCACCTTTCAGCTGAAAAATATGATAAAAAGATGTTGTTCCTCCAAATCCTGAAATCAACCCACAGTCATTTCTTTTTAATTTTACTGAAGAACATTTGCATCTTGACACATGGAAGCAGACAAAGATCCCTGAACAGGTATATTGAACAGAACAGATCTTCGTGTTGAGCACTTCTGGACGTGACAAACTACAGCCACCTCAGAACTGTCCACTAAGTCTTTAATAAAAGCCCAGTTTTGTACTGACATGGCTACAAACTGTGAAGATCTCTAAAGTGTTTTCCAAGTCTTATAAACACAGACTTACATGCTGTTAACAAAAACGTCAAGAATTCCCAATATGGAGAATATATAAAGCATTTCCTTAGCTTTGTCTTTTGTGTGCCTGAGCACCAAGCCCCAGTGCACCACAACAGGCAGCTGAACAATGTGTCACAGTCTCAGTGGCACAGAGTGCATTTTTCTCCTTGCACACGCATTGTAAAATGACCCACTTCTTTTGAACACGAAGAAAAGGTGACTACTCGAATTATTAGACGCCTAGCATTGCCCTATCCACCCAAATACACACCAGCATCATTTTAATCCAGACACTTGTAACAATATTAATTTATGGAAATGTTCACTTTGTAGAAGCAGCAGACATATGTTCACACAGATTCTCCAAATGTATACACGCACACATATGCTCTCAAGCAACCTGCCCTCCTCACCAGAGGAGCTGACAAGATGCTCCTAGAAGCATTGTCTCTGTCATTTTCCAGACTGAAATGTACGTGCTGAAGTAAACGCTTCTTTCCCTGGAAAAAGACAGAATAGTTGTTCTAATTAAGTCAGTACCTTAGAAATCCGCTCACTAGCAGCAAAACAGAATAAAATTAGCTCTTCACCCACGATCAGGCAGTGAAAAAAAAGCTTTATTTAAAAGCCAGGTATACTGTTCCAGCTAAGCGCAAGCCAATGACTTCAAGTGACATTTACTTTGGCAACCTCACACAAATCAAGATCACCCACTTTGCCTTCAAAAAGGGATTTTGGATCGACCACATTATTGGGACACCTCATTCCAAGTATGCCAGTTCACACAAATCTGGTTTTCAATAGAAAAAGTCACAGACTAAAACTATTTCAATTCTCCTTGGAAGAAAATAAGCTTTTTGTGGAAGTTGGCAGTGTCCCTTGCCTTCTCTTCAGTTAAGAGAACAAAGTCGATGTAGGAGAGGTGGAACTCACCATGCAAGAAATACCGTGAGAGCACAGAACAAACTGTGTTTGGCAGGGATCTGCAATTGCATGGACACAGGCACCTTTTTTAACCAAAGCACAATGGAGTGGGCAAATTGCAAACAAAAGGCAAGGGCGTCTGAAGGCTGTTCAGAGAAGACATAATAAAACACAACTAAGAAGCTCTCAGTTGCCTGAGCCCAGAGATAAAACGGGGGAAGGTTGTCTACAGAGTGTACAGAAAACTGGTGCTAAAGAGGAAAAACAACAAATAGCACAATTGCCCAGGAGGGCAGAGCAACTTGGGCGGGCGAGGCAGCATTCTGCCTTTCCTTACCCCCCTGAACCAGAGCCCGACCAGCTCCAGCTCACAGCACACTGGCTCCCTCAAATCCTCCTGCCTTCCAAGGCCAAAACGCTTTGGGCTGCACTTCTCCATTTCTGAGGAGCTGTTCCACAACCCATCACAACTACGAATCTTGAATCTCGGGATTGGAAACATTTCAAAGGCAGTTGGGTTAAATCTTCCTATCCTCTCCTATTTAAAAATCAGCCCTAATCACCACTTACACAGAGTAAGCTTTGGTAATCTTCATGCAAATGTTATTTGGGTGTTAATTCCTGGGGCAGGTAATGGAGATGGATGTTCTCTACGTAACTAGAGAATTTTCCTTGAGCTAATTGAAAACAGGCAGTTTTTGAGAAATGCATTCTACTGCCAATAGTCTAGCAGGGAGGCAATGCAAGAATGATTTATGAGCTGCGAATATCACGTAAATCTGTCTTCAAGTAAAAGGTTCATCTCTGCATAGAACAACTTTAAGTACTCAATTATCAACACTCTTAATTTTACGTATGTCCTAACAAAGCACAAAAATTCCAGTGCACATCCCAGCCCTTTCTCAGAGGTTATCACATAGCAAATGAATGGGTACCAGTAACATCTAAACGCAGCCAGAAAACCAAACCTCAATTAAAACATTCTTAAATTAGATTACTTCATGTTTTTTCCAAATCTTTTATCATCCTATTTTCACATTATTTTAGCATTCTCCATTTACTTTGTGGCCCTTAGGGAAGGCAACAGTTAGTCAATCCTGGAAGTTGAAAGACCTTTTTCATCTATAACAGCTGTTGTATACCTCTTGCCTTTTCCAGCAAGCTTTTTAAAATTCATTTCAATTTGAAGCCTGCATATTACAAAGGCAAAAAAAAAAAAAAAGTTCTAGGAAGCTATGTCAAACACTTGAACATCTATCCCAATTCTTGATGGACTTACAGCCCCCAACTTCTTCTACGGCACACACGGTTTTCTTTTGTACATCATTAAGGAGAAACTGCTCTTGTGCATCTGGATCTCTCAGTTACCTTGTCCCTATCATAACTTTACTTCAAGTAAAGCTGAAGATATTCTCTCTGCAGATACCCAGTCTCCTAGTCAGACCATCTGAACACAGATGATGTTTATTTGTATTGCAGCAGGCAAGTCAGCATATATCAATGGCTGAAAATGCATTCAATGAGGAAATGTATTTTTTCCCCCTAATGAAAAGCCACACTAAATACTACAGTAGCCATATTAGAATCTTTAATTTAAAAAAAAAAAAAAAAAAAGGTGTTTCAGCATTTGATGACCTCTGCATTGGTTGGAAAGTGTTGCCCACAAAAAACCCTGGGCTTGCAAGTTAATTTTCCTAGTCTGTGCCTAGTGGAAAGTACAGTTTAGTCTCTCAAGGTACAGAATATGCCTGAATCCTCCACCAGCACCTCCAAAGGAGTTAGGAAAGGAGTGGTGACTAGCTCTGGAAGTCCTGTCAGAAAGCAGGCACAGAACAGCAAGAAACACGACAGTATTAGCAAGTTAGAAGGGAGGAAAAATAAGTCTACTTTTGTAAATGATGAGTTTTGCATGCCCATTTTAACTCATAAACAGTGGGCTGTGATGATGAATGGGGTATTGTACTCAACATGGTAGAAGATTACAAACTGCTTTCAGTGAGGGTCTTCGGGAGTTGTCCCATAATTTGGCAGTAAATCAGGCAGGACGAAGATGAGGCACAGCTGAATGCAGCAACAAACGGACTAGAGAGGCTCCACACGCCACTACTGTCATTTCTTCACAAGTCATTTGTAAAATGACTGCTTCATTTACTTCTGTTGTAAACAAAGATTTGACCCCTGGCATCACATCTGACTGGGGAGCAGTATTAACAAAGCTCTGAGTGCTCTCCAAAACCATGACTCTTGATTTCAGCCCTCTAAGCTCAGAAAACATTCAAACAGGATGCTTAAAGCACTTTAGAGCTTGACAAAAATTAGAATTTGCATCCAAGGGTCAAATTTCAGAAATCTCAGTACGAAACTTTGGTATTTGACAATTAAAAGCCGCGTGTGTATGCATGCACATAAATATGGATGGCTCCAGGCAGAAATGGACGGATCTGCTTTTGAAATCCTGATCCTTCGGGATTTAATTTCAAAACACTGTTGGGGTTTTGGTTTTTTCGGGTTTTTTTTCCCCTAAAGCAGTTAAAACAGCTAATTTGTAATTAAATGCCTGCTTGCAGTTTGATAATGGTGAGAAGTTGCACTCGCCAGAGACTCAGTCCTGAGCAGAAGTCAGTTTACGCAGCCAGTACAGCACAGGGACCAACTCAGCACATTAACAGCAATACATACTTCAAAACCGTAATTGCTGTCCAAAACCTATTAATTTTGAAGGGATTCTTACAAATCCATAATTACAGAAAGGCAAATCCTCATCATAAAGCAATGAAAACTATATTCACACAGTCCTAGAGGGAGCACTTCCAGCAGCTTGGCTCATTAGAAATGCATTCTTGCATTAAACACCAATATCAAAGACAAATGTTAACGCAATACCTCAGAGCCACACTGAAAACTGCATTACAGCAGTGAAGAAGTACCTATTTAATTGGATCCAGTATCCCTTCACAATGAAAGGCAACTGGAGCTCAGTGATGGCATTCTGCATTGTTTTTCAGATATCAAGCATAGCTAGCTCATTATAAAATCCTATTCTCCAGAACCCACCCAATCTGTACCATCCAACACTTGAGAATATTGTGCGTCAACCTTACCACAATGGTCAGGAAGAGAATCCATTTATTCTGCCACCATCCAGCTGCCTTAGCACAAAAGGGCTGGAAACCTCGACAGTACTTGCTGCTGCTTTTCCTTCTAACCTGGAATTTCTTCAGCACAGCTTTAGTGCAAAAGAAAGCAAGCCAACCACCTCAGATGTTTTGCTGGAAAAGGAATATGGCTACGAACAAAGGTTAAAACTGAAAACTTGAAACTGCTTAGCAGAGGTGTGGTTGCTGAAACCTGACATAGTTGCGTCATCAAGATTTTACTTTGGCAAACACAGCTTCCTGAATTCAAACAAATCATAGACAGAACTATCTTTTGTTCCAGCAATAAGCAATTATTGCACAGACATGCTTTCAAGGTCGCTAGCGGGAAGAGCAAACTACACCAGGATGTGTCAGTCATAAGTAATGCTTTAAAAAAGTTAGCACCAAGCAATACATATTTAAAGCCTTCCACACTCAGCAGGAGACAAAAGTGCTTACTTCCTTCCAACTGACCACAAATAAACATGAACAAAAATACCCTTAAAAAAAGCAATTAATATTTCATAGGTTCATATTCTTCTCTATTATACCTAACTTTTAACCTTCATTACAACCAAAATTAGTTTTTCTTACTCCGGCAAAATAAAATTAAATGCCTTGCTTTAATGACTTCAGTAGAAGAAAATGTTGCCTTCAAAACCATTTTAAAAGGAGAGAAAAATATTAAACAGGGACTTAGTTTTCTTCAGAACTCTCTTGCAGAGGCAACATTTTTGTATTTGTTAAGACTATATAAGCTATGTCAATAGTCATAAAAACACAACAGCACTTTAATTACAAGTATTGTTGTATTTAAGTTAATAAAAACATTTCCTTTTAAAAAACGTTATGTCAAAGGTTTCAACCATTGCTAAAAATGTCACTTATTCTTTTCAGGAGGGCAATAAATGCATTCAAATTACCACTGACAAAAACAAGCATAAAGAAAAGAAAAACACAAAGAAAAAAAGCCAGTTTTAAAAACAGACATAGTACATAAAGAATATAAAGAAAATAAACACAAGCTTTAGAAGAAATACAAGGCACCCTTCTTTAGGATGATAAAACAACTTCTTTGAGAATGAGGAGGAAGATCATCCCACATGTGTCTGGCAGAGAGGTTTTACACCCTTTGTGAAATAGGCTGTTGATGCCTGAAGTTAGATAAAAAACACTGGACTAGACAGACAACCGCATGTTCCCATATGAAGGTCACCAGGTGTGTGGAAACTATTACTATGGGCTTTACCACACAATGGTTAAAAACAGAACCTTCTTTTAACTCACCTGCCTACGCATCCTTAAGTTACAACAAACTGAATATTGTCAACTGAAGACTAAGTGAAAACAAAGAAAATTATGTGATTCCTGGGGGTGTTTTGCCTTTGACCAATGTGTGAGTTGTCATGTCTAATGCTCTGATAGATGTAATTGTATTTCAGAATGCACAACCATGCACCAGCTTTACTGTGCTTCAAACATATACCAATCACCCAAACACTGCAAGAGCATTTTTTGTAAGGCAGAGTTCACCCGTGATTACTGTATTTAAACATGCTTTCAAAGCGTCGAACATGGGAAAATCATTAATGAATATGGCACTGAGTGCACCGAGCAGAAGAAAACACCTTGAACTGTTAGATTTACTGCCTTCAGTGAACACGTTCTCTCCATGCTCACACACACGTGAACAATGATTAACTCCCATAACTCAGCACAAACAGTAATAAAAGACAGGTTTCTTCCCCCAAGCAGGAAAGTCCAAGTTAAAGCTCCTTCCTTTCGCAAGCCTCAGAAACACGTATTGAGATAACACCTTGACACGGGGCCTCATCTTGCCCCAAGTACTTTACATCCATAACATAAAGACTTTGAAGTGGGGGGTTTCTACTTGAACACATCTGCAGAAGCAATTCACACATCAAGGATTTACACATACCCCTCTAGGTAAAAAAACATAACTAATCCTCCATAAATGCAACAGGCATGTAAACTGCTTTGCAGATGTGCTCGGTAACACATAGTGGATGAAAGAAGAATACTTGTTAAGTGCATTATAAAGTTTAAAGCTCCTCTGAAAAAGTGTTTCATTGCATTTGATGCTTACTAATAGGATTCAACCTGACCATCAAAAAATATAAAAAAGGTTTATTTCATAAGTATAAATTATGGAGCTCCCTGTGCCTCAGGAGGGAGGAGACATGACCACCACCATCTGCACTAGATCAGATGGAAATCTCCAAGGAGTGACAAGGCGATCCAACATACCCAACTTGATTTCAACTGACTTGCATTTCTCTTTAATAAAAAAAGAAATCAACTGTTGTATTTGACAGCTTCAGGACTGACTCTCTTACACCAGATTGTGCTCAGCCCTCAGATTTATATTTACATATTTGAGATGGAAATTCTCATGCTACGGGGCAGATCTCAGCTCCTCACAAGTCTTTTCCCTGGTGACAGCACTGGCTGCAAAGCAGGCAGAATTGGGCAGACGAAGGCACTTGGGCTCCAACAGCCCCTAGTGCATGGAAGCACTCGAACTGCTAAGGGAGTTCAGTTTCCAGCCAGAGCAATTCCTTTTTAATTCTGTTTATATTCACGGAGATAACAGTCCACATCATTTCCATTGATGCTACAGCCTCATAGCAGCTTCTTAAACACTGGAGAAAAATACTCATATGCTCATAAGACAAACAGTTCCTAATGACTTTCCCAAGTACAAGTCAAACAAGATAAAAAGCAGAGTGTTTGATTTGGGGGCTTTGTTTGTCTGTTTGTTGCAGGGGGGAAGATTGGTCGCTTTTATTGTTTCTTTCTTTTAAAAGAAGTAAACGAATGTTCATTCCATCACCCCTGACAGATACAGAAGTCAGAAGTTGCCCATGTGGTAGGGCTGCACTTCAGAAAAACATTCAGTCTAGTGAGAGTACTGGTGACTACAGTACTACTATCTATCCATGTATCAGAAAAGGGGAAAGCATTTGCTTCTCCACTTATGTTGATAACACTTTCAGACATACTTTATTATAATTTATTATTCCATCCTTAACAGAGGGGGAAGAACCACAAAAACTAAAAACCACACCTCTGAAATTTGCCGATGACCAAAACCATGATAATTCTACACTTTGCTATAAACAAAATGTTGTTTACTGTAACACCTCCTACTTGCCACTCATACAAATGTTTAAACCATTTGCATTCTCAGAAGAGTTCTCAGCTTCAGTGGCCTCTGAAAGAGATGTCTTATTCAACATAAACACTGATTCTGTGAGAACAAGGATAAGGAAAAAAGAGTGGGTGGGAGTATTTCCTTTTCCTTGGATTTAGTTTCACTGAGTGTTCATTGTTCACAGGAGATGTTCTACCTTTCCATTGTCTCATTAGTTTCCCCCGCCCCTTTTTTTTTTTTCCTTGATACCTTGGAAACAAGCACTAAGATAAAGCATTCTAATTTCTTCCATGCACTTAAAATTTGGCTGCCCAATTCTGCATTTAGAATCTACATCAAGGTCTTCTTTTATCTGTAAACTTGTGTTTTTCCTGTCCCCTTACTTCATAAGCTAAGACAGTAATTAATCCTCTGTAAATCCTCTTAGCCCAACATGCTGTTCTTGTCTCCTCATTGCTCACTCATGCTGCTTCATCGGGTTACTCTGCACTGTCCCACAAACTTTTCTAGTTTTAGCCAAATAACTTAACTTTTCTCATTCTTTTTGTCCTTTCACATGCTCACACTGACAGCAAAATGCACGTTTGGAACAGAACAACCTCATCATCCCTAACTTTTCCCAGAATCCTCTGGCATATCCAACTGGTCACAACAGTTCGCTGTGTTTCAATGCACCAGCTTGAGTATCACTTTATTCAATACCCTAAAGTGTGACAGTGATTCCCTCTCACTGACAAAAAAAAAACCCACCACACCACCAAACAAACAAAACAAGACACCTCCACAGAATTAGAATTATCTCCGCAGCCCCACATATCTTTATCCTTTAAGTATCTATTGAAGAAGGAACTATTTCACTTCCTATTTTTGTAAATTGACACATTACAAAATAGACCATCTGCTTCACAGACCTCTCACCCTTCTGATTTCCTTCCCATACATTTGCCTGATGTATTTCATGCCTTTTATTCCTCAGGGTTGAATTCCCCTTTTCCAAAGGGCTCCTGTTGACTCAACCTTGGTGTATTTTTCTCTCTTCCTGCTTCCCTTTTGTCCTTTTTTTTTCATCCCCTCCAGACATATGTATCCTTTTTGAGACCGGATGTTACTTAAACTTTTATGACCTAAATTAAAATTTTCAAGGTTCTTTGCTTCCCAAGTCAAACTGTTGATGGCACACTCCTGTCTGAAGGGGAAGGCAGACAGGAATTAAGCTCCTTCCTCCACAAATTCACTTGTTCAGGCAGGGCACAGTTATCAGCTCAGGGTGATCACTTCAGCAGTACTCTTTTAGTTTATATTTCAGAAAATATCTAGAAAAACCTCTCACATGTAAAAAACATAAACATCATGGCTTAATTTCCCCAATCACAAAGATTTTAAAAACACTTTTGACTCAGAGGCAATCTGCTTTTACTTTAAATAAAGAAGAGAAGATAAAAGAGGAAGACCTACTTAATTTTTTTCTCATCACAGCTGGCATATCTAAGTTCAGGTAATTAAAATTGATGTAGCAGAACTTGGCCAACCCAAATCAGCTGCCTCTGTACTACTGCACAGGAAAGGCAAGCATTCGAAACTTCAGGAACCTGTTAAAGCAGGTTGCGCAGTTTAGCTCATCTTTCCAGATAAGTACATACTGCTGAAATTCCCTAAACACCTTTTAATGTAGGATTGTATTTTAATGTAGGATTTGCCAGTTCTTATACTGGCAAAAAATACTGCTCCTTCCTACTCGGCGTGGTAAGAAACACAGAGTAGCAGAACACAAAAATGGGAAAGTTTCATACCAAATTAGGAGTTCTAAAATTCTATGGCTAACCAGAATTAAGTATGAGAGATGGCATATCAATGAACAAAAAAAAAAAAACCACCAAAAACCAAACCCCAACAAAAACAAAAAGAACCCCAAACTCTAAGATACACATCTCTAATTATACCTCTGATAGTCTATGTTTCAGTAACTACTTAAGGCTGGGAACATTCTACATCTACATTTTGTAGACTGAGGCTATTTTTTTATTTTTAAAAGAGCCTGCACTATACACTAAAAAACTGAGGTAAAGAGCAATGGGTTTGTAATTAAGCTCCCTGTAATATATTTGATGTAAAATCGAAACACAAAAATTTTAATAAATATGAATCAACATTTGATTAACTGTAGACTAGTAAATCCCATGAAAATAACAAAAGCCAATTAGATGCAGTATCATTTCTACTCTGCACATTTATATATGAATTTGGTTTTAATACACTTTAACAGAGTACTAATGGTAATTTCAGGCTGCTGTGCATGGCAGTATCCGGACACCTTTAATTATTTAGAGACAAAAACCTATTTTGCAATTTTGAATCTCTTTTGTGGACTACGCAGAAGTAGAAATTCTGATTCAAGTAAGGAAAATAACTACGGTCAAATACCCTCAATTCATTGTCTCAATTCACTTTGGTAGATGTGTCAGACTTTTACAAATGCTCAGACAGAAATGTCAGCTCTCAATGCAGGCTTTGAAAGCATACACACATCTTCTTTAAAACTAACAAACAAAAAACCCAAAAACAAACAAATGAAAAAACACCACACACACAAAAATTCAGCCTTATTCAGAATTAGTTTCTTTTTAACATTTTAGAGGGTCAAGATTATCTGTTTCATGGCTACCTATTCCCTGATTCCAAGGCAGAATAAACCACCAGGGTAAAGCTGCAACTGTGCCTCTTCTGTAGTATTAGAATCATGCTCTGAAACATTTCATTCAGCTGCTTCTTTTTTTCTTCCAAGTTAAATGTAATCCTGTTTATTCCACAGTTCAGCACCTTCCCAAAGTAACATACAGTACAACCTACCACTGCTATCAACTGACGCTTTTAGAAGTAATCCTACTCTGCAACTCGTGTTTGCAGTGTATTTCCAACAGCTGGGTCACTCAAGTCAGAGTTCAGGTATTTGTACACATTTCTAAATCCTCTTCTGTCATCCCAAGAAATACCAGATGGAGATCACAGCAATAAGTACTGGACAGACAAAAGGACACTGGGACTTCACAGACACGGTTTAGAGCCAGTTGCCACCTGTTTTAGAAGAAATAAGAGAAGCACTGGAATGCGCAGCGATGTTCCACGCCAACCTTGGGGACGAATGCCTCAATGAAAATACATGCATAGGAACAGCCCAAGCAAACTTGTGACTATCTTGACAGATATGAATGACATTTTCATTCTTTCACTTCTTAATGATGCCATTACTTTTAATTCACACAGACACAAAAAAAAAAAAAAAAAAAAAAAAAAAAACAACCACCACAGTGAGAAACAGAGCAGAAAATAAATAGAAGTCTCAAACACTGAAGCTGACAGTTCATTTATGGAAGTTATACTTTCCTCTCACATCTCCAAATTAATCTTTAAACATTTAGGTCAATAGCTACTTGGCCTACAGGAACAACCATTCATATTCTCTCTTCAAGTATTAACTATATTGAGGTAACACACCAAACTCACCAAAGAAGAGAACAAAAATATTAATCTAAAGTGAAAGAGAACAGAGAAATGCAGAGTTATTTCTAAGCACCTCTGTGCTAGAAATACACCTCTGTTGTACAAGGTATTACATACATTACTATAGTCATTTAGTCAACTTATGAGCAAGTACAAGCAGTAATGCATAATTGGTATTGGGGATGCATTTATTGCTGATTCTCCAAGAGCTGCAATCAAGAGATTGTCTCTAGTACACAGATTTAAAGAGACTTATTTTTTCAGATTATTCCTGTTGCAGCAAGTTAAAATGAAAAATCTCAGTGAGTCTTTCCATGAAATGGGCTCATTATGCTCCACTGCCAATATAAAAAATATTAGAAGTTGTATCTCAGCATTGATTCAAATATCAGCAAGTGCAACCACCTATTCAATTTGGGAATGTTATAATAACAGCTTTTATAAAAGGTCTCTCCTCCCTAAACAGCAAACTTCAGTGTCACAGTGATCTCTTCCCCACCCTGTACCAAATAACTCGTTTTTTTCGTCCTGCCCAGTTTACAGGTGATAAGACTGCATCATTTCCAAACTAGCCAATAAACTAAGCTTTGACTTTCCAGAACATCTATATATGATTTCACTTGTAAAAAAAAATTCAAGTAAACAAAAAAAAAAAGGCATCAATGCACACCCAGTCAGGTAAAAGTGTTTCACATGACACATTCATTCTCCAATTCCCATCCCTGAGAAACAAAGAAACCCAAGAAAGTAGACACATAAACAACCTTTCCAGAAAGCACTTAATTAGACCAGCACTCATGCCAAAGGAATCGCATTCAGAGTACTGTCTTTTAGTTAAAACTAATTCTACCTCTTCTCTTCCACGTAAACAATCCAAATTCGGCCTGAACTCAGACCAATGCTTAAAAATTGATGAGTTATTTTATAAGCTGGATGGGTTCTTTCATAAGGTGAATGATATTATTCCTGTGTCCATACATTGCAGGGGGGGTGTGTGTGCGGCTCAAAGAAGTTAAACTTGTCAATGGCCTTTAGGGAATCAGCTGAAGGACGTGCTCTTGCACAATACATTATTTTAAGCTCGCTGAAAACTGATGCAACACACAAAATGCACATCTTCCTTTCTCATTTTTAGCATGGGGATCCAACTGCTGCCCCACGCTACACCAAGGGAATAATAAAATAATCTTCTAGTAAGGAAGAATTCTGCATGCTTACTAGACAGGATAATTACACTGCCCGTACAGTACATGCTAATTGTACTTGGCTACAGACAATTAAACAAATACACTCAGAGGCTCTCCATCTGACTTTTGAGCCACATACAGCGAAATTCATGTTTTATAAATATTTAACTGGAAGCAAAAATGGTAAAGGCTTATCACAGCTGTCACAGCTTCATGCAACAGAATCAATTAACAGTAGAAACCCTTAAGACAAAACAGATAAGGGAAGCCTGCAATTACTCACAAAAACCTTACTGGAACAGACTGCAACACAATTTCCCAGCTCCTGGGGCAAGTGCCCGCATGACCTCACCAAATCCAGCCAACAAAGAGGTTTTGAGAAAGCTGCTAGTCCCTGCCAGGAGCATGTTTAAAGTACCTGCCTGCACCTGAGGAAATAAAAAAATGCAGCAGCCAAGCCAGAGGAGCAGAGGGATGGCGCAGAGTAAGAGATGATAGTGGAGAAAATGCCAGTGCATCACAGAAGGAGATTTCCAGCCCTTCATTTCTGATGCTACAAAATATTACTTGCAGTCTGAACTTTATTTATAGGTAGTCACACACAGAGCTGCTCAAACTTCAGTCAGCATTTTAAATCTGCAAGGGGAAAAAAACACTGAAGAAAGGAGTGGGAACTTCTGTATTTCTCTTTTGCTTTGTGGTAGAAGGGACTGCAAATTCAGTTGGATGAATCCTGGGGACTGAAGCTGAATTGCTTTGTCTCTACGCAACTCCACTAACTCCATCCAACAAACTCACGGACCAGACTTTTATCACAAGCTTTTTGTGCTTATTTCTAACAGCACAAAAGGCAAATAAACCAAAAGCTCAGTATGAGTGTTCCTCAAACTGATGCAGCTGCACAGTAATGACATACTAGGTATTATTAGAAATTCTATTCTCCAAAATTAATTTGATTGTTGAATTTCAATCAGACTGACAGGCCAAAAAACACCTTTATAACTGAAAATGTAAGGTTGTACCCAGGGGCAGAGATGAACATCAGAACTGCCTAAATGTTAGTGGTTTTCTCTGAACTAAAGAAACTCAAAGATTGCACATGATCTTGATTAGGTCACCACAAAGACCAAGATCTCCAGTGACTGCATACAGAGAAAACAGAACACATGATTCTTCCCTGCAGCACCCTAAGGGAAATTCCCAACTGCACATGAGCTTTTCCTTCTCAAACCCCTACCCCAGTTTTCCCCACCACTGAAACAGCAGTTTAGGGTGAACTTGCAGCCGCTTCCAGCAGATACACCTTGCTGCTCAATTCCATATTCAAATATTGCAAGGTGAGTTTCAGGCAAAATGTGGAGAGAAGGGGGAAAAAAAAGCCCTCCCAAAAAACATCAAAAACAAAAAATAAAAAATCAAAACAAAACAAAAAATAGCCCACCCACTTGCCACTGTCAACAATGAAAAAAAATTAAAAGAAGATAAATATCTTCCTTTAGGTTAAACTAGATTGCAAGTTTTTCCCTGTATTTGACAGCAGATGATTTTCAGAAGAGTGATCACTCCTCAAGGTATGGTGAACGTAGGTATGAATTCTACTCAAAACTGAAGGTATTCTCTTTATTGTAAGCACTCTGGCTGGCATCATCTATACATCCAGCACCTTGAGCAATGGATCATTTTCTGTGCTTCCAGCAAACTTGAATGTTTAAGAATAAAAGGGCAATGCACCTCCATTTGTATTTAAATTCCTTTACATTTGACAAGTCAATGTCTCCAGTACCATGCACAGCTGTATTAAGTTCATATCTGGATTTTTTTCCACAATAATTCCAACAATTCTTTAAAAAAAAAAAATGCAATTTTTTATATAACCTTCAAAAACATTGTATAAACACTTAGGACAAAAAAAGCACATGCAAATTTTCAAGAACATTTTTTTACTCATTTCCAGTACACTAATTTTGATCTCTGCCACCACCACATTATCTTTTGCAGGTGATGTTCTGACCACTGCATTTGCTAATACAAGCCACAGCATACTGAAAATGTATGTTCGTTCATCAAGGTGCCCTACAGAAGATACTTTTTTCCATCAATTTTGTGGAATTTAAGTCATCTACCAAACACTTGTCCACTAGGAAAGTCAACAAACTTGTGTATTTTTTTGACAATCAAAGCTGCTTGGCTTAATTAAAAGGCAAGCAAATGCACCTTTGGTTGTGCAAAACTTTTCGAGTTCAAAACAAACAAGAAATGGAAAGAACATGTAAGTAATAATGGAGTGAGATCTGCAAAATTAATGCACTAAGGCATGATGTAAGGTTAACCTGACTAATGCAGAGCCATGGGTATATATTTTAAAAACAATATACCTGTTTGAATATGTCTGTCAATGCCTTAAAGCAAAAATGATCTAAAAATAGTTCCAATATGCTGAACCCTCCCGATGCTTTGTGGTTTTACTGCCATGCATGCTCCTTAAAACCTCTCTACCTCAGCTGCTTTTCCTATAAATGGCCTCCACACACAACCAGTGCAATAAAGTTTGAACAATATAAATTGGTACCGAAAAAATTAACTCAAACCAATTGCAATTCTCCCTTTAATTTCTTTTCAGTTCAAATCACCTTGAATGTGACACTTTCACAAATCTATACTGGTTGAAAAAAACAAACAAAAAGATTCCTCTGCTGGACTGTCGGCTTCCCACAAACAATTCCCAATTCCTTCTGAAATGCAATGATGCATTTTTAGAAGCCCACAGTATTAACTTAATTTTCATTCCAGTAACCTGTTTATTAAATCAGTATTGCTCAAGTGTAAGGACTGGGTGAGAGAAGAAGAAATATGATTATTTTTAGGCCCCAGATTGAAAACTGGCTAGGTTATCAGGCTTCAAATGCAGGGGTTGTGGTTTAATGGTGCTACTGCTGCCTGACCTAAATGGTGCCCCCTCATGCCTCAGTACCCAGGTCAATATTGCTTCACCTGGCCAAAGGGATGGACACACCCTCATACTATTTAACAGTAATCAATACTCCACTCCTTATGCAGTTTAAGGGAAAATTCACGTCACATTACATAAATAACTTCTGGGTTTAGTCACCACCCCTGGAGACATTTAAATGCCATGCAGATGTAGCACTAAGGGACATGGTCTAGTGGTGGATCCGGCCGTGCTGGATCAATGATTGAACTTGATCTCTGAGGTCTTTTCCAACCTGAACAGTTCTGTGAATTCATAACATCAGCCTTGGGGAGGACTGAAATAGTGGGGTGTAGGGCTGCTGCTCCCCAGCATCAGGACAAACTAGAAAACTGGTTTGACAGAAGTCTTACGATATTCAGCAAAGACAAACACAGTCTTGCAGCAGTGAAGGAAAATCCCACACGGCCATTCAGGCTGGGATGACCAGCACAAAGAAGCTGAATATCCAGGTGAAAGAACTGGGAGGAGTCCACAAGGGACCCTTGCAGCAGCCAAGGCTGCCCACACACTGGGCTGTCTGAGCAGCTAAAATGGCAGCTAACACCATGGCAGAAATTATTATTCCCATCTGGGTGGCAGCTAGACACACCCAGTTTGGTATCTTCCAGCACAGCAGAGACTGGCCAGCTGGAAAGAGTTAGTGGTAAGGAGGCTGCAGCACATCATGGAAGACTAGAGGTTGTAGGAAAAGTCGAAGCAGAAGCCAATTCAATTCTTCACTACCTTGGGGAGTGCAGACTACAGGAAAAAAGTGATTCAAACTCTCTTCAGAGGTGCAAAAGGAAGGGGCAACAAAGGAAACTAACTCAGCCACCTGTTTTAGCTTTTAAACACCCTCAACCCATTTATTTTTTTTCTTTGTATCTTCTTTTGTTGTTAAGGTGTAACCTGATTTTTTTCTTCTAGATAATCAAAACTCAACTGGAGCAAGACCCTGAGTAACACTGCTTTTGAAGCCATTACCACTGGAGCTGAAGGGTGCTGGACCAGATGACCTCCAGCAGTTCCAACCTACATTTTCAGTGATTCTATGATCTATTCTAGGACAGCATGCATGGTAGGTATAGAATTACAAATGTAATATACCAGCAAGCCAAAACACACTGCCAGCCAAAATGCAAGAATAGAAGACATCACTGTATGTTCTTTTGACATACTCTTGTAAACAGATGCTCCAAAATGCTGTGTCAAAACTTATGGGAAAATGTAAGCGGGAAAAAAAGGAAAAAACAATCCAGAAATGCACACACAGTTGCTTTGACGTATCTGTACATAAGAATTTCTCCATTAAATATGGCAGATCATACCTTTCTGTGGCTCACCTTTGAGCAACCACACAGGCAGTACAGAGGCTGGTGGCACTGATCTGACCTGAAGGGAAAAAAACATCTGGGACAAAAGGTAAGTGTCCTGAAAATGGAAATTTTTAGAGATTCTGGTTGCTGTTTTACTGTCACTAGAACCAACTCTGAAGTCACATTCCAGTGACTGCTTTATTGATGTGTTTGAACAAATCCTATGTCACTTATTGAATACATATGTATCACTCATTTTGTCTCAGTCAGAGGTACTTCACTGCAGGACATCTTGAGGAAAACTAGGATAAGAAATTTGTTTGTTTAAATAGAAGCATCTGATAGCCAGCCAAAGTCACAATGAACAGTCTGTAACAAACAGCCTGGGGAAAACAGATTTTCTCTAACACAGCTGATACAACAAACTTTCCTCCAATGTAAATGTGGCACTGGCGTCTTGCAGAGTCAGTAGGGCTGTGTTTGGGAATTGAGAGCACTGGACATGCTGGGCCAGAGATTCAGCTGATGTTAATCAACAGAACCCCATCAAGGAGAGGGGATCTGGCTTGCTGTGCTTTGGTTGCATATGTTGAGAAAACTTCAGCAGTGATAACTTTGATTTATGCTGATGGACAGTCCTCCCAATGGAGTTTGTTAAGAATAAGGCAAAGGATTACTCATTTCAATATCTGATCATTTAAGCCAGAAGTTTACAGAATTTGCCCCCTCCCTGAAGAATGTGAAACCAGTCTACTCCACACATAGAATAGAGAAGAAAAAAATTACTTTTTGTTAACAAATATAATAAAGATACTTTGTTTCTAAATTTCAAGTTAGCTTTAGAAGTCTAACTGAAATTTACCATGAAGGCTGGAGCCTGGCCATAATTTGGGTGGAACAAGAGGAACCTACACTGGTGAAAAGCGTAGGTGCCAGTAGAAACCGACAACAAGATAAAAGCCAGTAATAGGCTGTCTCTTACACACACACTGATCTTCCTTCTTCCTGTAGTCATAAAAACATTTCTCACCTACCCACTGAAAAGTCTATTTTCATTTGAAAAACTAATATTTTGAAGAATTTAATTTTCACTGATGGCCTGTGGGGAAGAACGAAGGGAGACAAAAGAAAACAGGCCTATCCAGCACTACACCTCCAAAAAAAAATTCACTCTGTCCCTGTTGGTTGAAGTTGTAGGCATTTTCAAACAAGCCCAATATCAAATGATGAAGGGCGAGGTGAATGGACTTGGGTGAAAATAACTTCAGAAGTTAGAATACTGGAGAATTTATGCACTAATATATAATTTAAAAATAGAGGCTGAGACGTTGCAGACACTCAACCTTTACTAAAGAATGCATTTCAGACATTTGGAAAACATAGCCTGTATTGTAAGAGTTTCTGCATGAGCTGTACAAGTAGCTATTGAACTGACTGAAATTTATACAATCATACATGTGAAATGAAGAAAAAAAAAAAAAAAGCTTAAAGAGAATGGAAAAGAAGGGGGAAATTATTTCAATAGAAGATTCCCTGTTTTCCTGGCCCAAACATTAAGTCTTCTGGATAGACTTCTGACGAAAGGAGTACATTCAAACGTGTTTGAATGTACTGAAAACATGGTAAATAAGCTAAATGCTGAACTCCTCACCATTCTTGCCAAGCTGCAAATTAATATTTTGAGTATGCATTACATTGTTGCAAAGCAAAGCCACCTACACTGAGAGCTTAAGCTATGTGCAAATACACATTCACAGCAACAGTTTTTGTTAGGTCCCTGATTGCAAAGAAATACAACACAAAAAATACTCAATATGTGCCTGTAAATCAGCCAGCAAACAAAGAATTACCCCTGCATGAACAGATGCAAGGGGAGGAAACAAAACCCCCCATACCTAAAAACTTTCTGTGAGGGCATGTGTGGCAGAATGTGATCAGTAACTAAAGATGCCAACACTTATCAGTTCCTAAATTCCTGTCTGCTGGCTTGTCAAGTGTCATTTACAAAAATGCAGCCCTAGTGAATGAGACTCCATGACTCAAGATAGCATAGCATCAGAAATATAGGATTTAAATAGATACATCTGGGTAATTCATCTATAAAACAGAGAAAACCTGAATAACCACTCAGACATTCGAACAAAGTATGCAGTTGCATCTAATATCAGTACATTAAACTAGGAAGGTTTTACAAATAAGAAGTTTAGACATTTTTATGTTATTTTTAGTCTACTGAAAATAACAAGAAAACTTAATTGTGCAGTTGCACTTTCTTGACCCACAGCCGTCTCCATGTCACTTTAGATTTGCTTATTTAGACAATTAAAGTGAGCAGATTAGACTACCAAAAAGAGCTGGAGAAACCATTATGTATCCGGTCACAGAAAAATAAACCTGAAACATTTATATTTAAGCATTTTAACCAGAAAAAACCTGTAGAGAGGATTTGTAAACAGTTACAACTCCTAGTTAGTGGTTTGACTAGGGAGCATCAATGTTTTGCAGAACCAAGAACGTTACCTACCATTTTCTTTTTCACTCACACTAAAAACCTCAAACATATCCATATAGAAAGAGCAAAGTGATCAAAAGGTGACTTTCAGACCAAAAAGTATCCATTTATAAAGATATCCATGCCAAAAGCTACAGCATTTTTTTTTTTAGTAATGTGGAGGAACTTCATCTCTATTAAGAAATTAACTGTATCACTGAGCTTTAACACTCAACAATCCTCTAGATTTTTATGCAATGCATCACCTTTTCTTTCAAGACATTTTGGTTCTTACAACTGCCTGTGCTCCTAGGGCATCATCTCCCCCCCACGTCTGCTTTTAATTAAAGATTTAAGTGTTTATTTCAAGATAGAATGCTGTCTCCCGTCTTGTGCCAGCCCACATTTCACCTGAAGAAACACCATTAGCTTGCATGAAAGGATATGCTGGGGGAGGCAAGCACACCTCCCATTTACAGCATCCTTCTCCTCTTTTCAAATCTTACATCTTCATACTTGCAGCAAATCACTTCCATGTGGGCCTGTGCTCTCCATGCCTGATTTCTACTCAAAGGCAATTCCTGCTGAAAGACTGAACAACCAATTCAGCCACGTTTTAAGCTGATTTTAGGCACCCAGCCCACATCATCTTCCTCGTGCTCCACACAGAAAATTGGTGCAGATGTAACTGGGTGATCTACACATTTCTGCTCCAAAATACGGTTTCTGCCATGATTAACTCCAAGATATCACACACACACACACCCCAACCCAGCCTTTCATCCCTTGCAAAGGCGCAGGTCGGCAGGTTTTGCCATCTTTCAATGGTTTTTTCTCATGGGCTTCCGACTCCCGAGCAGAATCTGGTCACCTGGTAAAACAAGTCAAATCCTGAATGGCTGAATCTCACAGGCACCACAGGAAACACCAGGAAAAGAAGTCTCCAGAGAAGAGGGAGCTGCTGGTGGGTGTGGTGACAGTGAATTCCTGAAACCCTAATGCAGAGGAACCAACACAAACCTTAAGAAATGCCAGGTGGTGCCTCACTGCGGCTACATCAGCTCTTTAAAAAATCAAAAAAATGGATGCAAAGAACACCACACCATGCAAGTTAATCGGCCTTACATGTCAAGGCAAGTCTTCCAGGTTAAATGCTCACCGAATAATTTTAGGATTAAAAATAATTAACAGTAGGTAGGGTGTCATTTACAAAGCAGCAGTCCTGAGGGGGTTGTTATAACAGCAACTGAGCAAACAAGCCTGATATTGCAAAAGCTCCTTCATTCCCCTGTTTTCTCAAAACAACTGCAAGGAAACACCCTCCTCTTTATACACAAGGGCTTGTGAATACGTTTAAACTTACTCTGTGTGAGAAATAAGCCAGTTATCAGGAATTTCTAGCCTTAAAGGACGTTTTTTATCTAAAATGCTGAAAGACCAGGGCAAAGGTTTCACAGAAAAGTGATAAAATCTTTAAAGTAGAGAATTTGAACCAAAAAAAGTCTAAACCACAGATAAAGATGACCACAGAAGTACTTGAGCCTAGGAGAAATATCACAATATCCCTCTTTAAAAGACTCCTGCATAAAAATGGTTCAGTCACAAGCATGAGAAAAAGCTTAGCATTAGCAATCCCAGTCCTCCATACTGCTAAATTTTTGCTCCCCTTCTAATCCTGGCCTCTTTCCTAGCAGTATTTCAGAAATAGCACCGTACAGGAGGTTCTGTACTCCAGGAACTATTCTACTCGAATTCAACTCTTCAACAAAGATGATGCTTTTTGAGAAATCAAGATAATTTCTCTTAAGCTGCAAATACTCGTAACATCATTGAAATTGATCTGACTTTTTTTTTAAAAATATACACATTTCCACTTATTGTAAGAAGCACATACCACAGAACTCACTTTGCCTCCCGTACAGAAAGAAAACCCCCATTTTGCAGACACAAGCAGCTAATACCTCAGCAAAGCACATGAAGAACACCACTTTAATTATATGGCCCATTGAAAGGCATTGTGGCAAGCTTCTAAAGGCTCAAAAACCATGAGGCTCTGAAGCATTTTGTATTTCACATGACTCCTGAATAATCAATAATCAGTAATTTAATCAATATTTAGACCCAAGAAGTAGTAAAAGAAGGATAAAGTTTCCAGACATGGAAATAAGTTTTCCAGATAGTCTGACTTTGTGATTGTCATGGGCAAAACTAAATCCCATACTTTCCTCTACCATTATGTAAACACAATGCATAGCCTTTCTTCAACCCCTGAAATTTGATAATAAAAATTTGAAATAAAAACAAGGAGGATACAGATGAAAAAGCAACTTGGAACAGACACTTTTTATACCAAGCTCATAATCTGTGTTATTGATAAATTGCACATGGTCCCTATGTGATGTTTTGAGTAAAATTAAACATAAAGAACCTATTGACAAAGGTAGTTACTATCTCCTACAATAGTGACTTATAAAATACTGTTAAAGCTGTGCGAAAAATTAGTAAATTAAAAGATGCAAGGAAAATGCTATAGACACAAATAGTAAGAGCTGAAATTATCATCCTGAATGAACTTGAGCTCTATCATAAAGAATAGGCAACCAAGGACTAATAAGGACCAAAAACATAATTCAGGCATTCCACGTGGGGATCAAGAATGATCAAGGTGCCCAGGGCAGGAGGGTAAGAGGATTACTACAACCCACTCCTGAAATGAGGGAGTCCCAAGTGACCTCCCATACAGGAACAATTACAACTTCATTAACTGTAACCTAAAACTACATTTTTCTCACCTTACCATGAAAGTGCATCTGCAATTACTGAGACAAAATATTTAACCACTGCCATTGACAAGATGAATGTAGCTTATGCCTATTTCTAAGGTTCTTTTTTTAACACAAGGCTATTTTAAAAGAGGACCCACGAAACAGAATAAGCCGACAAGCTCTCAAGAGTATGTTTCTTCCAAAAGGAGTTCCATGCTTCACTGCTGTCAGCAAACAGAGCCAAGGTTGCAAAATCACTTTTATTATAACATTTTTGCATGCTTTCAGAGGTTTGTAGCTTTCTCAAGTTTCTCCCATTTTATTTCAAAGGTTTCACATTCACTCTGAGAACTCCATCAATAAGCAACTGAATATGCTTCTTAAAATACATATTAAAAAAGAATTGTACTATAAATGGGATCACCTAGGGAATACAAAATAATGTATGAAAAAGTCTGTGTGACCAATCCAAACCTGACGCTCCTGTTAGCTCAAGCACCCAATCAGAATGCTGGGGAAAGGGATTTACACACCCAGCAAGCAAAATAGAATCATTAGGGTTGGAAATGATCTTTAAGATCATCAAGTCTGACCCCCAACCCAACACCACGTTCACTACTTAACCATGCCCTCAAGTGCCATACTGTTTTTTGAACACTTCCAGGGACGGTGACTCCACCTCTCCCCTGGGCAGCCTATTCCAATGCTTTACAACCCTCTCTCTGTGAAGAATGTCCAACCTAAAACTCTGCTGTCATAAACTATTATTTTGCACTCTTTATTTTTTTCTGCTTGTAACGTATCTCTAGATTCACAACCTATGTTCACAAAAAAAAAAAAAAAAAGCACAAAGAATTCTGAAGAAATGAAATATAAAACAAATTATAAACCAGCAGCCTTCCATCTGGAATTATTCAGAGGCACATATGGTCATATTTTTAATGTAGAAAAGTTTTGTAATTTGATACTTATTTGCCTTTCCATTTGATTAGCTGCTCCACAACACACTAGTTTTAGAATATGAAGCTCAAAATCAAGCCTTATAAATGAAGTATTAAGTTAAAATTATTGAGTCCTTAATTTCAGATATTCCCATAAAATCTGCGTTCTAAGGGAATATACATTTTCCATAAAATATACATTCTAAGGGAATTAGGTTGGCTTATTTTTTCATTTAGCATATAGCAACAGTAAAATGAAATTTAAACACATTTTCTCATCTGGAACATATGCCTAACACTGCCTTAATAAGGACAGCAATGCAAACAATGATAATTAAATGGAATAATTATAGCATTAGCTGATTTCAAGTTTGGGGTTGGTTTGATTAAGAAAACTGTTTGTTTATAAAAAATGTTTGTTTATATTTGACTTTTGAGAAGACACAATGGCATAGGTCAATGTGTAACATTAGGCTTTCTCAGAAGGCTTTGAAAAGGAAAATCCATTCTGTCTTTTCACACACCTTTTGAGAATGGCAGGAGAAGGACAAGAAGAAGCGGAGGAAAAGCAGCAGAGGGAGAAGAAAATTGCCGGGATTTGCAGAGTACTAGGGTGTTCAACAGCATTCAACTGTCTTCCCAGCTGCTCTACTACCACACCACATTGTTTTTCCTTTTCCTTCCTCACAGCATCTGGTCTGCAGCCACACCTCAAGGAGGTATTTTCACCTCTGGGGTGTGCAGTGAACCACCTGCACCCAGCATGCTGGGAGAGAGGAGCTCCACAACAGAGACAGACGTTCCTCTTTGCAAAGGGGAACCAGACCACAGGCTGGCTGTACCGGGCAGCACACACCAGCCAGGCACCACTTTTCATTTCTTTACACTGTGTTATCTTTACAGTTTCCAAATCAGGTTTTCAGACCACTATCTGCCCACTCACTTCCGCACATCTTCCGTCCTCCAGAGATCCAGTGACAAACTGGTCCCGCCAGTAACCTCCCACACAGCCACTAACAGCGACCACCAAAGTCAAAGGCAGAGGTGGCACTGGTGCAGCCCCCTGCCCCTGGGCTCCCTGGGGAGAGCAAAGCTGAGCCTACAACACTCAGCATCTCAAAACTCCTCAGAAAGACACCAGGGTTTCTCCAACACGACTAAAAGACGAGTTACTGCTGTTACCCTGGCCATGCAAGAAAGCAGCTACCATGTGATAAACCATCTAGCCTGGCAATTTGGATCAGGAATTAGCTGATTTTCTGCAGAAACACACTCATTATGACATTGATGGGCACACAGCCAATCCTAAACATTTTATACCAGCAATCATTTGGGCTTCAAGCGGTCACCTTTTGTTTTCCTCACCCTATTCGCCTCAAATACAGCCAGTACTCAGTATTCACCTGAAGAAGGGTAATAAAAGCAGGCTAAAGCAAAGTAAGTAAAAAATTCTTTGCTTCCCAAGACAGAATAGCCACACTCAGGAGTCACACTAATTGCCAGAGCTGCCTCTCACCAGCCCCCCTGCAGTCCTCCAACACAGCTTCATGCACCACATGGTTTGAGCCATGGGATGGGTCCAGCTCTTCCCCCAGCACAGCAAGGTACCAGGCTGATGAGCTTACACACACAGAGACCAAATCACACTGCCCAAGGCAGCAGTCCATCCTCCAAGCAGGGAATGCAGTGAAAACACCACCAGAGCTGGACTCCATCTCGTTTGCCCTTGGTGACACTTTCAGAAATGTTTTTATACAAACAGGAACACTGACCTACTAAAGGACTACAAATTACAGCCTCAAAACTAAAACTGAGGGAGTTTTATGGTAGGTAGAAAGTAGATGAAGTGCTCGATACGCAGCTTACTCAAAAGGGAGCGGAAAAGTGAAATGCAAAATGAGAGCAGAACACCACACAATAAAAAGATCACAATATGTAACAGAAGAGCTGCAGTACCTCTTGGTAATTATAACTACTCTGTATGACTGCTACAAGTCATTTGTGCTACATCAATAAAAGAGGTAGTACTAGAAAGCACGTAAATACAACTGTGTGTTCAATTACAAAACCAAAGATAAGTTTCCTACTTATTACATTGACGCATGTTCAAAAAATACTCTCAGTAATAAAGCAGATACAATACACTACACATGTGAAACAGTGAGAAATCATTAACTTTAACACCACAAAATATAAAAATTAGCCATAAAAGCAGCAGAGAATCTCCAGTGATCTGATGTTGCACTTCCTTCTAAGTTTCATGTTGGACATGTGTAATTGCTGCAATAAAAGTCCTTGGAAAAATGAGTTACGTCAAACAAAACAATCAAACCAATAATGATTAACAAATAAGTGGAATGTACCTCAGAGTATAAGAAACTAATATAAATGCCTTTATGATTATTTGCTATATGTTAAAAAAGTGTAGCTCCAACAAGATTCCAAACAAGCAGAAACTTACCTACTTTCAGGGTTTTACTAGCACGGAAGATGGTCCCTCGTAGCTTTTAGTACATAAGCATGCATGAAAAATTAGAAGAAGAGGGTAATGTAGAAAACCATATGGCAGCCATTATCTTATTAAATAAAAAGGATGGTTCTTGTTAGAAGAGAACTGAGGAGCAGAACCTTGTTGGATTGAACAGTCAGTATAGTGCCACAGCAGCAGCACTCTCCTGCTCCAAGATCCCTGGAAGTGGCCCAGAAAGACATCAAGTTATCAGAGCATCAATGTGATTGAGTCTTCCATTTTGAGAGTACAAATGGTTCACGTACCACAAGAGGTAAATGATTAAAACCTATTCTAACACCTGTTTCCAAGAGACTGAAAATTGTTTCTACAACGCTGAAACCACTAGAAGTCAGTGTCTGAGGAGAGCACACATTAGAAAGAGGGTGACATGACAATAAGTAGCCCATGACAACCATGGGGAACATGGCAAGCATGTCACAAACCACTTCAAGAGCTTTCCAGCAAAAGCTTGAAGTTAAATGGCATTCAGTGAAAAACAGAAAGTAATATCCCACATGGAATAAAAGTTTTAAAAAAACTCCAATCACAACAAGGCACCCACAGAGGTACTGGAGAGGGGATGGGTGGTTCTACAAAGTTACATAGTATTGGACAATCTAGGTATTCATAGTGAGGAGCCCATGTCACAGCAGTCTAACACAACAAGAAGAAACACAATTTGCTCTGCAGAGCATCCCTCCAGCAGCTGCAGAGCTTGCTTGTCAGCAAGATTGTCAGCATCCCCATGAAACCCCCCAAGAGAGTTCACCAGGGTGACTCCTGCAGTCTCCAACTAGAGGCCTTCCTTCCAGGGGCCGACATTTTCCTTTCCCTTCCCTGCTACAAAAGTGCTTGTTCACAGAAAGTCTAAACTATATGTGATAAGTAATTATTAGCATTACTCCTATTTTGTCCAACCACATGGAAGTCTCTGCTGCCACACCACCCAGCTTCCCTATGCATCACTGAGGGGCATCTACAGGGGAAGCAGCAAAGAGAAGCAGAGATGGTTTCCATCTCAAGGGTCCTGTCCCAGAGGGGTTACCCCAAATCCCAGTGGGGACCTGGCTCTGCTCCCCACTGTGAGAGTGCCCATGGGCAGCGCACGGCCCAAGGCCACCAAGCAGCTGCTCTTTGTGGAGCCTGGAGGAGAACGCAGGGCACAACACAAACTGTGCATGACAGAGAAGGGGGGATGGCAGCACGTACATTAAAGCTGATGAGGTAAATGAAAATCACAATGAAATGGCTGTTTCTGCACCCCTGTTTCTCAACAAATAAAGATGCAGATCAAAGGCAGGAGCCAGTAGCCAAGGCTGTTAAGCCAGTACTTCAACTCACGGGTTGGTAACATCCCGGAGTAATTAAGCTGACGAAGAAAAGTGGATTTAAGAGTCAACAGGCAACTCTTAGATGATATCAACCCTACCCATTTTTTCTTCTAAAAATGCATATCCAACGATCATATGATAGTACAGAAGAGCTGTTCACCAAAGTGGAGCTTCTCACTCATTTTAGGCAAGTCACTTCTTTCTAGTAAAGATTTCTATCTTCTTCTGCCTGCTAATTAGTTTAACTTTGAAGCTATTTTGAGTTTTAACCCATACGCTGCATTCAAAAGACTCCATAAATAGCAACATAGCAAAGACCAAAAAAAAAAAAAAAAAAAAAAGCTACTTCAAAGTTAGCTTGAAGGTTTTCAAAACCAAAATACATACTGCAAGGCCTAAGATAATCAAGTTATACTGTCAGGAAACCAAATGATGCATTAATCACACTTACAAAAAGTAAGTCCACATAGGGCTGTACTACATTAGAGATATGTTATAGATAAGGTGGGGGTGAGTCTCCCAGGAAACAAAGGATACAATACAGGAAATTACATCAGGACAGGTTTGGATTTGATACTGGAAAAAGTTCCTTCAATGAAAGGGTGGCCAGACTTTGAATACTTTAAAGAAAACTGGGGGAGAGGGTAGGGGGATGTCAGTGGGTGTGTTACTAAATATATATACATATGCAGACACCAGAGCCTGGAAATTTCCAAGTTAGTTCTGGAAACTAAAATAAGGACTATTAAAATTTTATCTGTTTAAATTAACTTCAGTTAAAGGCTGAAAGGCAGATGTAAGTGATCTTATCAAACATATCTGCACAAACTGACAAATACAATTTGGACTGCAAATACTCTATGCAAGCTTTCTTGTCAATTCTCTTTCACTTCCCTGCAATTCCCTGTCATTTTATCTATAGCTTTGGAAAAAAAACCATCCTTTTGTGATCTATAGAAAACAAACACCAAATGTTGCCATTCACTCACAGAAACAAGCAGCCAAGTTAGAGTCCTTTTGCTGGTAAAGCTGCTGCAGCTATAGGAGCAGGAAATTGAAATTTCTACTGCAAATAATAATTAAGTAAATGCAGATAATTAAAAGCATGTTAGCAAGAATCTCTACACACAAACCTGTATTATTTAGCTAGGCAATAACTGAACTGATAGGCAGAGAGGGAAACAAGGTAAAATCTCGACTCTAATAATGCTCCAAATACCATAATCCAGTAGTAAACATCTTACACTCTTTGTCTGAGGTGGATGATGACTTCAACATTTGACTACTAAAAGTCAAATTAAATGCTCTCCCAACCTCATATTTTTCTACAAGTAGAGTACTATACACACATACAAACATTCCTGTAGCAGAGCCACAAGTCTGGCATACCCACACAAAATGAATGATCAAAAATCTTTCCAAAACTCAGATGACTTGATATAAAGAAAAACTGGTCACCTATCTCCACCTCAGTAAGCAGGATGACAGATTAGAGTCCCACACGATACCACACCAACACACTGACAAATTATCCCAATGAAAAAGCAACATAAGATTCGTCCAAACAAATATTTCCTCCATTTGCTAATGTACACCATGACATTAAAACCATAAAAAACCATTCTGCAGTATACTAAGATCAAAGACTGGTAACATCCACCAACCTGATGCTCACAGCTTGAATCCCTGCAAAGTTTAAATAACTAACAACTATTAACATCTAAAGGTTTGGCATCTAAAAATTAAAAATGGAAGTCCATGTCATGAATGAAGTGGGATTGTTTTTCAGTTCTTGTCTGCGGTGGTTCTAAACTTCAGAGTTTACAAACTTGAAGACTGCCAGCTTCTACCTGTTTTCTTTGCACCTACACCAGCTACCACACAGAAGCTTGAGGCGTGATGTTAATCTCACACAGAAATTACCTCCACATTTTGACAATTTTCCGATTGAATCATAAAAATGAGTATCAGTTTGTAACACTATTACTGCCCAATATGCTGGATAGACTTTGGAAATGCACCACCCAAAGCTCTACAGCACTTGGGGGCCAGCAGCTGTCTCTTCCTATTTAGAGTTTGTACCAACAATTCAGATTAGTTGTTCTAGCAAACAGCACAGGAATAGTGCCATACTGAAATATCACTTCTAATGAACCACCAATTATCCCAATGAAGTGTTCAGGGGACCAAAAAAAAAAAAAAAAAAAAAAAAAAAAAAAAAAAAAGAGTTTTACAAGAACCAGAATCTGAATTGTTTACTGTTTTCTACAACTATGCCTAAGATCCACTTTTGCCTATGCTTAAGAGGCAGAGAAGCAACTTCTATTTTTAAAGCTCCTTTGAAAATATCTCAAATCACTCAACTCTTTGTTTATAACCAACAGTTCATCCCTCCAAGCATCTTTCAGAAAATACTACAGCTACAGATTATAGAAAATACAGAAAAAAAAATTCAGATCTGGAGAACAGCACTGCCAACATGTCCTCTTTCTTAAACATGCCATGTAATTTCCATGGAAAAATGCTATCATTAAATGCTTAGAAAATAGATGTGCGGATGGACTCAATGCTGCTTCATGCTTATCCCATGAAAGAATATTTTAAAAAAAAATTAAAATTATATTAAAAAAAAAAAAAACAGAACAGAGTTTGTACTGCCTGTTATTGTTCCTCTTGCCTCATGATTTTAATTGGCATGTTTAGAATTCAGAAAGCAAGCACCACAGCCACGCAAACCACTTATTTCCTGCCAGGTCTCTCTGATGGCATTTGCACAGCACACGCTGGGAGAGGAGAGGATAGCAGCTCAACGCAGAATTTCATAGTTAAACAAAGTTGTAATTACCTTCTTCTTAGAGCTCTTGTTTAAAGAAGCTAAGTGATACTACACAGACACGAGCATTGCCATGTCCCTGAATCTCACAGCTGAAAGAGTTTAATTTATAGTTGTTACCTCTGGAGGCTCCTCCTTTCCACACACCTCTCTTTGGAACTACCGAAAGGCATTTTTAGAGATGCTCTTCTGAAATTCCATTCAATCAAAGTGCATCCAAACACCTTCCAAACTGTACCAGCTGCAATGCAGGTTCATGTATCTGAAGCGGACTCTGCTCACAGAGAACCTCACATGGATGTGTGTAGCAGTCACCTCGGAATTGCTCCTACTCAAAGAGTGATTTCACCACATCTACACCAAATCAGAGATGTGCATGAAAATCTTTAACAGCAGTGCTTTTCCTTCCATTCCATGTGGCCAGGTCTCCAATATCTATGCTCCTAGAAAGAGATTTGGTCAGTTGTGCCCTACCTAAAGGATGATGTCGACAATATCTACAATTATATCTACAATTCAACGCCACTCCAAAGTTTACCTAGTAGTTATAGAAGCCAGAAGTACTGGAAGATATATATAATAAAGACTTAAAAAAAAAAAAAATATTAGCCTGGGGAGGTGACATCCTTCCTCAAAAACTGAACCTGTGAGACTGGACTCTACTCTGCCATCTTGCCAATGCAAATCTTGAGTTCTAATGAAGGAAAGATCCATATAATGCACACACAGCAGGAAACGTCTTAAGGACATGGCATGGTCTGCTTGTGACCAAGAACAAGGGGGACAGAAACAAACTCGAGCCCACCATGCTGCTGTTCTTTTCTACAGTGATGGGCACAAAGCTTGCCAGAACCCTGAAGCAAAAGCAACATTCTTCCTTTGTTCTCAAAAGAGAAAAAAGTAACACATAGTAAAATGTAGGGAAACTAATAATTCTACTATTCATCCTATGTATATTTGGGATTGTTAAATTAGTTATGCATGTGCAGGCTTGCTTACCTCAGCCACTGGATGAATTCAAGCATTTTAAAACAATTTCTAGTACTCTTATGTCATAATTTCATTAAAAACCATAAAAAGTGGTGAAATCATTACCTCTTTGTTTGGACAGCAAATACAAATTTCATGTCAACAGCCATTTTCTCGCTTTTGTGTCTCAACTCAGAATGAAGAAATCCAACTCTTTCGTCTTTAAAATTATAAGGTTCGCATGAAAACACATTTTCATTTACTTTAACTAAATCACATTTCTAGATCCAACTAATTTACAGCATCCCTTTAGGGAGCCAAATCTGGGGGCTTAGAACCATTTTTTTTTCATTTATCCGCTGGGTTTCAAACTCCCAATTTTCCCAGAGGATTATGAAAGCCTGCCAATTTAGCTTGATGCATTAAGACTGTTTACACAAATCCAAAATACAATCAAACATAAACCAGTCTGGTTTCAGCCTCCCCCTGCTGTATTTTTTAAGCTCAAAACTGGCCAGAGAAATGGGAACCAGCTCCAGGCTGGAACACTGCATTTACAGCTTCAGCAAAACAAGAGAACCAGGTGACAGACAATAGTGAGTATTTTTCTTCAATTTAACACATTGGAAATTCCATGTAATTACACAAAATAGATCGCATCCACAAAATATCTTATCCATTTGCAGTGTATAGCTGTTGTTCCCGCTCTTGTCCCTCAAACTGCATTTCTGTTATGCAAAAGAGTCACTCAAGTACAAGGAGCTCCACAAAGAAGAGGTATTAAATACAAAAAGTAAACCTACTTCTACAATAAGACAGATTTGCACTCAAAAATATCTTGCTGAAGAAGCTACAAGAGCATGCAATCAACATCACTAGATGGGGCAGAGAGGCAGCGAACACCACCAATCAAAGAAAGAAACTGGGTTCTCCAAGCAGTTGGTAAAAGGTAGCTGTCCTTCCCTATCAACAGCACTGTCAGGCAAAGCAGAGCAGTGCAGCCATTAAAGAGTCAGGAGAGGGATCAAGAAACCAGCAGTTAAACAACAAGACACAGCTATATTTAGTAAACAAGTTAGGTTGAAACTATTGAGGATAAGCAAAAGAGGCAACCGACTGAGAGGCAAAACAAGCAAAAAACTAATTAAAAAACCCCTAGCTCATTCAAACCAGTAAGAAGACTTAGGGCAGAAAGCGTAAGAATATTGTAGCATGAATATTTGCATGATGGAGCAAAAAAAAAGCTAAACAAAAATAAGAAAGGGAGCAGGGAGGCAAAATGAGAAGAGAAAAAACTTTTTGCATGTTCCAAGATTTAGCAACCAACTCAGATTTTTAATGATGATGGTGCTGCTCTCCACATCCCACCCTTCCACCAACACCACCCATCCACTTTTATAAACTGAATGACCAGTTCAGAGTCCAAGCTGCTCTATGGACACAAGCTTTTGCAATCTGAATGCCCACATGTATTTCCTAAAGAGCACTCAAACTCTCAGAAAAAAATAACACATCACCATGTGGTGTCCAGTTGTCCATCCTTCAGCATTCAATTAAAGAAAAGTCCAGAAAACTAGGATTCTGCATCAATTTAAACAAACAGTGAAAAAAAAAAAAAAAAGACACAAGTAATTCCTCTTTAAACTCCAGGTTTACACTTGTTTACAGAGAGAAAAATTGAGGTGAGCAGTGGTTCC